>NC_091646.1:8466553-9078232 GCF_027580195.1 Bos mutus | reverse complement strand
ACAGTGTGCTGCTGGCCTATAAATGGAACAGATTAGAGATTTCAGACAGAAAAAATTCAGTATTCAATGGAATTTACTGTCACAGCTCTACAGTTTGTAAGAATGATGAAGTTTTGGTA
Organism: Bos mutus; assembly: GCF_027580195.1. Taxonomy (NCBI): domain Eukaryota; kingdom Metazoa; phylum Chordata; class Mammalia; order Artiodactyla; family Bovidae; genus Bos; species Bos mutus. The sequence continues at coordinate 9,078,113 of NC_091646.1, read as the reverse complement.
TGGATCACAACAAACTGTGAAAAATTCTTAAAGACAGAGATACCAAACTATCTTACCTGTTTCTTGAGAAGCCTGTATGCAAGTCAAGAACTAACAGAACCGGACATGAAACAACAGACTGGTTCAAAATTGGGAAAGGAGTACAACAAGGCTATATGTTGTCATCCTGCTTATTTAACTTATCTGCAGAGTACCTCATGTGAAATGCCAGGTTGGATGAATCCCAAGCCAGAATCAAGATTGCTGGGAGAGATATCAACAACCTCAGATATGCAGATGATACTACTCTAATGGCAGAAAGTGAAGAGGAACTAAAGAACCTCTTGATGAAGGTGAAAGAAACGGGTGAAAAAGCTGGCTTAATGCTCAACATTCCAAAAATGAAGATCATGGTATCCAGTCCCATCACTTCATGGCAAATAGAAGGGGGAAAAGTGGAAGCAGTGACTGATTTTATTTTCTTGGGCTCCAAAATTACTGTGGACAGTGACTGCAGGCATAAAATTAAGACACTTGCTCCTTGGAAGGAAAGCTATGACAAACCTAGATAGCATATTTAAAAACAGAGGCATGCTTTTACCAACAAATGTCTCTGTAGTGAAAGCTATGGTTTTTCCAGTAGTCATGCATGGATGTGAGACTTGGACCATAAGAACACTGAGTGCTGAAGAATTGATGCTCTCAAATTGTGGTTCAAGAGAACACTCTTGAGAGTCCTTTCGACAACAAGGAGATCAAACCAGTCAGTCCTAAATGAAATCATCCCTGAATATTCAACTGGAAGGACTGATGCTGAAGCTGAAGCTCCAATGCTTTGGCCACCTGATGTGAAGAGCCAACTCACTGAAAAAGATCCTGATGCTGGGAAAGTTTGAAGGCAAAATGAGAAGGAGGAAGCAGAGGATAAGATGGTTAAATAGTATCACCAACTCAATGGACATGAATTTGAGCAAATGTAGATCGTAAAGGACAGAAAAGCCTGGCTTGCTGCAACTAATGGGGTCACAAAGAGTAGAACACGACTTGGTGACTGAACAACAATGCTGAGTTCAAATCCCTGCTCTGCCGTTATCCAGCTGTGTGACTTTTTGCAAGTTACTTAACCTCTCTGAGCATTAGTTTTATCATCTCTTTAATGGGAGAGTAATACTTACATCATAATGAAATAATGAATGTGCCTGGCACACAGTAAGCCCTCAATAAATGGTAGTTTCTGTTTTTCTGTCTCACTTCTTACATAAAAATAAATTTCAAATGGATCAAAGATTTACATATGTAAAAAGTAAACAGGAATAAATATATGATCATGTTTTGTGGAAGACATTTCCAAGTATGGTGGGGAAAATAGAGATCATAAAGCAAAAATGGTACATATGACACATATAAAGTTAAAAGCTTGGTGTAGTAAAAATTGCCATAATTAAAGTTGTCTGAAATACACAAAAGTAAGGAAAAGATATGCAACATGTATGACAATATAAGGTTTTCCCAAAATTAAGTTTTTAAAAAATCCTTAAAAGAAATATTGAAAAGATGAATTCCTGAACCAGGGTATATTAAAGATTGTAGACTTGGACGATGTACAGTTTTGGTAGTAGTGGTGGTGAGAGGAGGTGAAGAATAAAAAGTATTGTTTTTGGATAATTTAAACTATGATATGCCTATTAGACATGTGAGGTAGAAATTAGGTAGATTTTAATTATCCTTTATTTCTGTCTCTTGCCATTTTTCCCCAAATTAATTCAGAAGTTAGGTTAAATGTCATTCTCTCTGTCAAACCTTCCCTGATTCTACCAGCCTAAGTTACTTCTGTTATATATCCCATTGTGTTCTTTTGAAATTAATTCTCCTTGTAAGTACTGTGGACTTCTGCACAACAGAAGTCTGTGATCTGAGACACTGGAAGATGGTAAATAGCCTGGCCATCAGCTGACAGTCACTGGTGCCCTTGCACTTGGGCTTGATTTCAAGTGTTGAACTGTTGCTCCTAGAGATCTATTAAGGAAGTCAGAGTCCCAGTCTTGGTGAAGATGGTGAGATGTAGAAATAACACAGACTCAAGTTATTATAAATCTTAATTCCAGGGGGAAAAGATAACTAGTTAAATTGGAGCACGAGATCTGAGACTCTAACAGAAATGATCAGATATTGAATTCACTGACTAGGGGTCAAATTCATAAGGAATAGAGCAAAAGTTTTTTCTGCATCTGGAGAAGATTTAACCTCTATATTCAAATATTACTAATTATGGGAATTATAGGACCCAGTGAAAGAGAGCAAGATGGATCACTATACCACATCCCTCCAAAACCATGGCTAAATTTAATTATTTGCTGTTGTGCTAGGTTTTTTAATTAAAGTTTTGCATTTTTGATTATTGGTTGGGTGTTCCCCACTTTTATGGAGTTTTGGCTTGAATAAATCTCTTTTCTATAAATATCTGTTGCCAGTGAATGGCCCTGCATTTACAGAAGCCTTGAAATGGAGCTGAAACATTTGAAACATGGGCCTTGTTTGGTAGGTGACAATAATTCCAGTTGCAGAGGGATGGTGTTATGTATGTGTTTGGCGAATGTCTTCATTAATGGCTTTGAAAAGAATTTAAATGGCATGTTAATTAAATCTGAAGTGATAGTAAAGGAGAAAGTGTTATGAACATTATTGACAATCCAAACAATAACCTCTCTGGGAGAGGTTAAGGATGTAAGCAGACAAAAAAGCCAGATTTAACCTATCCAATAGAAGCAATCATGCAGGGAAGATTATCAAAAATAAGATATTTTAGTCTAAGGAGAGCACCGACTGGAAATCAGCCATGCTGTGAGCATTTGGCAGTCACCAGAATAGAATTAGCCTAAATAAAATACTCAAGCAAGGAGTGAAAAGATTCACACTGAATTTCTAACTTCTCTTTTTAAAAAAAGTACACTTTACTTTGAAGTCTTGTCCTAAGTATTGGTGTAGTTCATGGACAAAGGGTCACAGACTCTGGAGATAGACCTCACGATCAGGCAGAGTTTCATGTCTAGGAAAGTGAACAAAAATCTCTACACCATGGTTGAAATTAGTTATGTAAAGAAAACCTGCCCAGTGGTACCACATCTTAGAGGGTTCTTTGGAAAAGGATAACTGATGAGATTAATCTGCATTTTAGAAGTTGTTTCTCAAGGAGAGCTTGCTTCAGGACCCTCAGGAATGCTTTTTAAAATACAGTTTCCTAGGTACAACCCCAGACCTATTGAAACAGAGTCCCTGGGTATGGGTACATGAGATCTGCACTTTAAACAAGGGCTAGTTTTTTTTCCTCTTATATAATATCTTTTGGGAACCACTGTTTTATATTATCAGGACATTGCACTTAATTGTCGGAGAAGGCAATGGCACCCCACTCCAGTACTCTTGCCTGGAAAATCCCATGGCTGGCAGAGCCTGGTAGGCTGCAGTCCATGGGGTCCCTAAGAGTCGGACATGACTGAGCGACTTCCCTTTCACTTTTCACTTTCACGCATTGGAAAAGGAAATGGCAACCCACTCCAGTGTTCTTGCCTGGGGAATCTCAGGGACAGGGGAGCCTGGTGGGCTTCCGTCTATGGGGTCGCACAGACTCGGACAGGACTGAAGCGACTTAGCAGCAGCAGCAGCACTTAATTGTAATGAACGGAAAGTGTAAATTAGGAAAAATATTTTAATGTGGAATGCTTGTTATAATTATTTGAAATATAAAGACACATATTATCAGGAATTAGCCAACCCCACACATAGAAAGGAGAGACATAGGGTTTTCAGATTTACTGAACTTTGAAAATTTGAAAATGATTTACTGAAAATTTGAAAATGATTCACGTAGCTGCTGCTGCTAAGTCGCTTCAGTCGTGTTCGACTCTTAGAGACCCCATGGACTGCAGCCTACCAGGCTCCTCCGCCCATTGGATTTTCCAGGCAGGAGTACTGGAGTGGGGTGCCATTGCCATCACCAGATTCACGTAGATTACAATGTAAATGGCATCCCTTAGAGTTGTGCAGTGTAAAAAAGTCAGTCTATGCAGGTACTCCAATTTAGTACATGCATGGCTTCCCTAGTGGCTTAGTGGTAAAGAACCCACCTGCCAATGCTGGAGATGTGGGTTTGATCCCTGGGTAGGGAAGATCCCCTGGAAAAGGAAATGGCAACCCACTCCAGTATTCTTTCTTGGGAAATCCTGTGGACAGAGGAACCCGGCAGGCTACAGTCCTTGCGGTCAAAAAGTGCCAGATACAAGTGAGTAACTGAACAATAACAACAAATGATTCTGTTTTAGAGAAGAGAAGTTGATTAGCCTCTGTCACCCTCTAAATGAAAAAACTTAATTTTTCTTGATCTATATTCACCAGGACTTACAAATTTAATATACAGGGTACCTGGATGTTGAGATATGAATGTCACTGGTAATAAATGTATATCCTTTTATGATAATATACAGTCAAATTTTCATTCATAATTTATTCTCTTGTTATTTAGATTTTGGTGAATCATAGTTTTATAACCTAGAGTTGAAGATGGACCAAGAAAGATTTCACTAAAGTATTAATATATCAGTCTCATGAAAGCCACCCTGAAACCATCAGGCAATCTTGCCCTTATAATGACTACAGCTACCATGCTGTCGTATTATGTATTTATGTTGTGAAAAAAATTGATGTTTAAGTAAATAAGGAAGGTCAGAGACAGCTTGATGAGCCATAGATTCCATTTAGAATATTTCCCCTCATGTGCAATTTTTTTCTTTGCACCTGCAACCAGATTGTAACCTTGAGAAGAATCTTAGGCACAAAATTAGAGGCCACAGTGGAAAATTTACTTCTGAGAGTAGGTCATCAAAAAGAGCATGCTGAGTCCAGATGCAGAGGAAATTAGAACCTTTGTTTGTTCTCTCTTTGAGGACAATTGTGCCCTCTGTGAAAATTACATAGCCCCTCCTCATACTGTTTGAGGACTAGAGAAGCTCATTAACAAAACAAGTAAGGGAGATATTGGAGCACAAAATTGAGAGGAAGAACTGGGAAAATCATGGAGTTGGAAAACTGCTGAGTCATTAGGACTGATTGTATAAGATAAAGAAAGGAAAGGAGAGAGAAAATCTGTTACCTGAGCTAAAAGACCAGTTGGAACTTCCTGAAATAGTGACTCACAGGTCATGGCTTCTACCACAGATTTCCCTTTTCATGAAAATCATCTTTACTTGACCCTACTGCCCTTTGTAGATTCCTCCTTATTTCTTTCCTTCCTTTTACAACTAACTTCTCTTTACAAGTTGACTTTCTACCCTTACCACTCAGTCTCCCCTTAACCCCTGACTTAGAAATATTTCATCTGAAGCTTCTTCCCACCATTCTACTAAATCAAAACTCCTAAAGCTCATCAGAGCCATATCAGACCTTTATTTCCAGGTCCAAATCTCTTTCCCAATCTGTTTCTGCTTTTATAAATATCTTCTGGAATATCCCCCTAAATATAACAGCAACAACTGAAACAGCAGAGGTATGAACAGCAAAGGCAATGCTAGTAACAGTAAGATTATTTATTGAGCACTGCCTTGCACTGTTCCAACTATTCTCCAAGTGCTGACTCATTGGATTCTCTCAATGACTCTATGACGTAGGTGCCTTCATTATCCTTATCATAGAGATGAAATAACAAGTTGAGGGTAGATTCATAACTTCCCCAAGTTCACATAAACTAGTAAGTTGTGGAGCTAGGATTTCAACTTGGTGCTTGACCACTTGTTATAAGCTATTTTTCTGTATGCTATGCCACTCCAAATTCAGCACATCTAAAATTAAACTCCTAAATCCCTAACCCTAAATAGATTTCTTTACTTTTCCCATTTTAGTGAAGTCACCACTTTCCATTATCTTTAAGGATGAATAATACAAAACAAGTTTTCAGGGTTCTGACGTATCAGTGCGTGAGAATGTTTGTTCATCAAAAACTATACAATTTTTGATGCTGAATGTGCATGTCCCATCATACACACAGGTCAATGAACATGAATTTGTAGCTCTTAAATATTACAGATTCATTTTAATGCTTTCCTGCCAATAAGCTTGAATTTTAATTACATAACCAGAGTGTGTGATGTTTGGCAAACATTCCTTTGCCTATGATTCCTTTTAACATTTTTTATTATCTCTAGTTGTGGAGAGTAGGGGCTACTCCCCAGCTGTGGTGTGTGCACTTTTCATTACAGCAGCTTCACGTGTTGCAGTGCACAGGCTCTGTGGCACATGGACTTTAGTATCTGCAGTGTGTGGGCTCAGTAGTTGTGGCTTCTGGGCTCTAGAGCGCATGCTCAGTAGTTGTGGTCCACGGGCTTAGTTGCCCCATGGCATATGGGATCTTCCCAGACCAGGGATTGAACCTGTGTCCCTTAACCACTGGACCATCGGGGATCCCTGCCTATGCTTTCATTTCATGATTCCCTAGTGCTTTGTAAGATATGTAAAAACTCTAGTAACTATGAGGAAATAGACTCCAAACATCTTTTTCCAGATAAAATGTTATATAACTTAACTGGGATTTAACTTAAAATATCTCTGAAGTTAACTAGATAACAGGTTACAAGTGGGGATGGTGAGTTTTTATAGCTAAGAAACTTAAAGTAATTTATATGACATCTAATATCTTAATCTTCCAGATGTTTTTATCTTTTATATTGGGAAACACAGAGGTTTTTAGCCAGGTCAGATCAACCAATTCTGTACTTGGATGACTTTTTCATTTTTGGGCAGATAGTTTGGTCTTAGGTTTAGGTAATCTTTATATTTTAGTATCTTTTACTAAATTGCATCTTTTTGATGCAATTCTGCCCTTGAATACATCTGAATGCCAAAATAGAGGTCATTTACTTGCTATTAATAGTTTTAAATTACTGCAAATTCTGGCAGTAGTCCTGTTCTCTAGTAAAGGGAATTTAAGTAGCCATTGGCCAATACTCAACACCAAGTACTTTTGCTGAGGATATTATTTTGACTTTGTGCAACAACTGAGGGCTTTTTGGCCTAGTTTGCTATGACCAGGGAAGTCTGCCTTCTTCTTCAATACCCATAACTAGGCCTTGATTTTCTCCTGTGCTTGATACTTTGCCAAGTATTCTGATTCCTTTGAAATTCTTATATTATCTTTATCACGATGTATTCCCCAAGATTAGAATCCATACCCAGACTTTCATTTCCCATGTTTTGATGCTTTTCAAATGCTGCCTGATTTCTCTGACACTGCCTGTCTACCTAGGCCCCAGGACTGTCACATATGGCCTTGCAAGCTGTACACTGCACAATTCCAGGGGACACCATGGGGCAGACTGTAATGTCAGTGGTGCCCCTGGAGTTGTGCAATGAGGCAGCCCTAACTAGATCTTTACCTATTACGTGCTGACAGAGTACCCTCCCTTTCTGCCTTTTGTAACACCTTGTTTCACCTGTGTCATGGAAATTTGCCTAGTCTTTATTACCAGACTCCCTGATTTCAATTTTCTTCCTTCTTGGACCACCTATTAATGCCTGCTGTTTAAATACTACTGCCAATGATTACAAATGCCATCTTTTTAAACATCAAAATTGCACAGGAAAGGTCGAGTTGTTAGAATGACAAAATACAGAACTCAGGGTACATGAAATAGCTGGTTGACAAGGTTCTGGTTTTCACTCTGTTTGTTTGAGAGCATATATACACATACACAGCCTGGGTAGCTCAGTTTAGTTCAGTTCAGTCGTTCAGTCATGTCTGACTCTTTGCGACCCCATGGACCACAGCACACCAGGCTTCCCTGTCCATCACCAACTCCTGGAGCTTACAATATTTATTTTTCTCTTTGCATTAAATTTCAGTAAGAGTGCTCTTTTGCATTTATAACTTCAGACAAGTGAAACAAATCTAGAGTAATTTTGTCTTTGATAATTCATATGAAGTGAAAATACAAGTTGCTCAGTCAGGTTTGACTCTTTGTGACCCCATAAACTATATAGTCCATGAAATTCTCCAGGCAAGAATACTGGAATAGTTAGCCTTTCCCTTCTCTAGGGGATCATCCCAACCCAAGGATCGAACCCAGGTCTCCCACATTGCAGATGGATTCTTTAACAGCTGAGCTACAAGGGAAGCCCAAGAATACAGGAGTGGGTAGCCTATCCCTTCTCCAGGGGATCTTCATTACTCAGGAATTGAACCGGGATCTCCTGCATTTCAGGCAGATTATTTACCAGCTGAGCTACCAGTGAAGCCCTGGTAATGTTTGTATGTGATAATTCATATACATAGAATCCAAGAAGAAACTAGATTGTCTTTATAATTTCACTTAACAAAATTTTTGACTGACAGAGATGGTTCACAGTGGGTAATATGTATTCTGTGTGGACACTGAAAACTTCATTCAGGCTGTGTTTATATGGTCATTTTGAAAGTTATGCTAAAAAGAACTTAAAGATAAATACAGTCAGGATTGCCATGAGAAAGCATATTATTTATACATGATATAGGGCTTCCCTGGGGTCTCAGTGGTAAAGACTCTTTCTCCCAAATCAGGATTTGGGCTTTGATCCCTATCCCCTGGAGGAGGAAATGGCAACCCACCCCAGTATTCTTGCCTGGAAAATCCCATGGACAGAGGAGCCTGACAGGCTACAGTCCATGGGGTCTCAAAAGAGTTGGACAAAATTTAGCAAATAAACAACAATAGGTCAAATACTGTACTTTTCTAATTTTCTGTTTTGGGAGAAGTCCAGACATTTCCTGAAATTGAGTTGCTAACTATTTTTCCACTAAATGAAGTTTCCAAATTGTGGCGATTAGGTGAAAAGCACACAACAGGTTTGGTTAGCAATCAGCCTATGGCTCTCTGAATGCTAGGAAGTTCTTAACAGTGGATCATAGATTTATTACAGGGCCTTTTCGTTACCTACCATAATAATCTCCAAAATAAATGTAAGGACTCTACCTCAGAGGCTTTTTTCTCTCAACTAGTTTGAAAATGCATTCCATTTTTATTTTTATAAAATGTGAAGATGAAAGGCAGGGGAGAAGTAGGAACATCCTCATTGACTATAAAGATAGTGACACAAGTGGTATCATTTTCTTGCCTCATGTAAACTGCCTCATTGATGGAGCGTTTTGGATTGTCTTGTGTTTTTGCAAAGCATTGCTGGTAAGTATTGGCTAAGAGCATAGATTCACAGCAATCACTTTGCTCTGAGGCATATAATTGGAACATGTAATTCTCTAGCCTGCTTAATATAAATGATAACCAATACCATCATATCTTTGTTTAAAGTTTATTAAGTGGGATGGAAATCACAGATATCTAAGATCCTTGCTGCTTCAATGACTAGGCTGAGCAATTTTTTCTTTTCAGCCTCTTTCAGTTATTTCCCAAAGGCAACTTTACTGTACTAGCAAATTCTAGCTAGCTTGCTTCATTTGAGTTTATGATTCTGAAGCAGTGGCATTCTGAAGCAAATTTGGTGCTATGGAAAACTATAGCAAGAAGCTCTTTCCTTTATTTCTTGGTAACAAAACTAAGTAAGTTAGTGAACCTGAGAGTGTATTACACTTTTAAATAAACTCAAATGAGCTTGTGACACTGTTTAATGTCTTTACATCATATGTGTTCTCATATGGCAGCTCATTACAGTATGGTATTAATGATAAAGAGCCATGTTAATGGGATATTAAAGGGTCTGAGAAGTACTATAGTCAATAAACCCACCTAACCAAGAGTTTCTCAAATGTGACAACAGGATCCTCCTTTCTTTATATCATTATTCCCACCCACCACCCCCCATATGCCTGTCCATCTACGCATGAGTGTTTGGCAAACACACAATGCTTGCTTACTTCTTGTGGACTTTTAATGATTTATAGGAAGCAGTTTGGTAAATACCATACTTAGAGAAACCTACCAAAAGCACTTATAAAAGCCAAGCAGTCAACAACTGAGTAAAGTGTACTTCTGTTCGATACTATTGCATAGGCTCTAAATATCCATATTCTAAAAAACAACTAAATATTTGTGATGTCAATTTTTAAGTGTCTCAAAGTCCACTCAAAATAGATGGTTTCAAGTTGAAATTAGTTCTCATACAAGGTGACACATTTTGGTTTTGTAATACTTATCATCATCTAAAGTGATTTGGTATATTAGTTAAAGAATGGCCTAACCTGTTGTAATAAAGAGTCCAAAACAGATGTTCAGATACAAAAGGAGTACTTTTCTCTCGTGTAGAACAGTTCAAGACTGTCCACAGCAAGTAGCTTTGTCCTTAAAAAGATGACCCAGGAGCTACATACTGCACTTCTGTCTACACATCCCATTGTGTAGAACATAGTAATGTGGGCATGCCTAACTACAGGGAGACTAGGGAATATAGTTTTTAGCTTAGTAGGTAGGTTCCCAGCAGAAACTGAGAAGAAGGAAAGAATGGATACTAGGGGACAGTTTGCTGTCTCTGTTATACCTCAGAAATGTTTCTGGTCATGGTACAACATATTAGAATGTAGGAGAGAAAAGTTCTAGGTAAGTAGTTCAGCTAAAATGCAATGAATGTCTATCGTTTGGTTCATTTGATGAGCACAGTGATAGATACATGGGTAAATGTATTTATTGAATAGGCAAGACACCATGATTTCTCTTTTATATTTTTAGACACTTAACCTGGATGAACTGCTGATACATGTTTATATTTATTCAACATTAATATCCTAGGAGATTTCTTTGTGTCAGGCACTGTATTGGAGATGCCACAGTGAGTAACACATGGCTATTGCCTGGGCAATGGTTATAATACAGTGAGAATATATGGTGTTGAATCATCCCAGAATATTAGACATGAGCATTTTTTTTCTTGTTTCCGACAGTAAAATAGTAAAAAAAAAAAAAAAAAAAGAAAAGAAAAAAAAAACACAGAAAACTTTTGACAGGGGATATATGAGTGGCGATTCCTTTGCTGGTATACATTTCTAGCTAAATAAGTGTTCATGTCCCCCTTTGTCCTTAGAGGAATTGCATTATTTAAAGCAATAACGCTTCTATTTTCTTATAAGTCTCCAAAGCAATGAAAGTCTCAAGAAGACAGAATATATTATTTGTTAACAGAGACACTTCTAAATAAGAGTGATATGTGATGTAAATAAGAATTATTTTCACATTTCCATTGGCCTGTATTGCAGTGCAGTTTAGGACTTGGCTGGGAGTCAGAAAAACTAGTTATAGTTTTGTCTCTATGGTCTCAGCCTTATAAAATGGAGATTATGAAACTTGTTCCATCTATTTCATACACTGAGGTCTAAATAAGTTAATATATGCAAAAATACTTTACAACTCCTACAGTAATGTGCATTTATTAGGTATTATTGCTGTACCAAAACTTTGTGACTGATATTAGGACAATTGGTATCCTTATCATAGAGAACATGCTGGTTATGATTCCTAAATATATCTTTTTAAAAAAAAATCTTAATTTCCTTCACAGTTCATATGTAGGTGCTGGAGACCAATGACAAGAGATGAAGTTGATTGGTAGGTAGAGGTTATGTAGGCTGTGGCAAGAACTTCAAATATTTTTCCAAATGAATTGGTAAGTGATTGAAAGGTTTGAAGTAGTGTGATTTGACTTGTTCTTTGGAGATGTTTGCTCTGGATATTTTGTAGAGACTGAACTTTAAGAGGTAAAATTAAAGACAGGAATCAGATTATTGAGAGACTTACAGAGTGGTCCAAGCAAAAGAAAATATGGTTTGGGTTAGGCTGATGGCTTGCGGGGATGGAGAGGAGAGGAAAATTTGGGAAAAGGTTGGAAGTAAAGGTGATGAGATTAGCTAATAATGAATCTATATGCAAAATCAAGGAAAGAGGATTGGGTTGAACCTGATGCTAGGTCTTTTGTCTGATCTCTGCAGTGCTCTTCATTCAAACAACTTTAGTTTTCTCATTGTCACATACCCCATGAATTCATGGAATATTATGGATATTTTGCTGCAAAGACCATTTCTTTGATTAAATGAAGATGGGGGTACTGTTTTGACTAAGTGGTCAGGAATTGTTTATGATTAGCCAGAACTGGCAAGCATTTTGATTAGCAAGTTTAGGATAGATGTTTTAATTTAAATATATAGAAGTGTGATTTTATACAAAATACTTTCCAAGAGAATAATTGTAAGGTTAAATTGACTTCCTTGAGGGAATGTGGGAAAGCAACAGTGTAAGAATAAAATCTGTGATTTTGGTTTGGGCTACCAAGTAGATGAAACAATTTATGAATATAAAACTTATAGAGCATCATGCTTGGGAGAGAGAATTAGAAGTTCTGTTTGGGGTATGTTGAGTTTGAGATACCTGTTGGATACTCTAACCTGTGGAAGTTCTACGTAAACAGCTAACAATATGAGTTCAGTGATGAGATTTTTTGGCAGGAGATAAAAATCGGCCATGTATTTATGGATATGTGGTGAATGAGAGGCCTCTATATCCAAATGGTGATGCCTAGTAAAATGTTGAATATACGGGTTTGAGACTAAGGAGAATGAGTCTTCAGCTTATTGTGACCATAAGCAATTGAAACCATGGGAGTGGACAATATGTCCCACCAGCTGAAAATGTGTTAGGAAAAAAAAAAAAACAAAAGAGAACCCAGCACAGAATCCTCAGGAATACCAAGAGATAAAAGAGGAAGAGAATCTTAATGAAAAGAGTAGCAGGTAAACCAAAGGAAGAGAGTATTTCTAGAAACAAGGATTTTTTTTAACCAATATTGAGTGCTTTTGATGAGACAAGTAGATAATGACTGAGAAATATCCATTGAATTTAAACTAAGGAACTCCTAGGTGTTCCTGATGAGAGATGTTTTGGTAAATTACTGGAGGCAGAAACCAAATTATATTGAGATGGGTCTTGAGTATAGATTAGGAATGTGGATAGCAGTTGCAAATAGCTCTTCCAAGAAGTCTGTTTGTGACCTGGAGGAGAGAAATAACAAAGCAGCAGGAGGGGCTTAGGGAGTTATGCTTTTAAGATAGGAGAAATTGAGCTTGCTTGAATGTTGATGAAAAAGATCTGGTAGATAGAGGTTGAAGATGAAAAAAAGAAGACCCTCAACCCAATAGGTTTTCTGAAAGGATTGGTATACAAAGAATAACTGAAAATATTAGTCTCAGGCAGAAAAGATACATCTTTTTCTTGTAGTATGAAGATACCAGAAAAGGATGGGTGTGAATGCAAGAAAAATTGCAAAAATAGTCATTGGAAAATAAAGAATGGCCCCATCCTATACCTACTGGTTTCTATTTTCTGTGAAGTGGGAGGCAGTTTAGCCTACTGAGAACAAGTGATACTGTAATGGGATCAGTAGTGAGAGAGTGCGAAAAAACAAGAGCGAGCACAGCCTAGGACAATTCTGTCTTTTGCCCTGAACTTTTTCTACTGATTATCCCTTGAATGAGATTTAACATATAACACTTTGTAAAATTAAGGTAAACAACATGTTGGTTTAATACATTTATATGTTGTGATTTCTATTTTAACAATAGTTATCGCCTCTATCATGTCACCTAATTGTGTGTGTTTGTGTGGCTGGAATAACTAAGATCTAGTCTCTTAGCTATGGAGAGGCGTGTGGAGAAAAGAGAACCCTTATACACAAAGATGTGGTGTGTATATAGATAGATACACACACACACACACAATGGAATACTACTCAACCATGAAAAGAATAAAATTTTGCCATTTGCAGCAACATAGATGGACATGGAGGGCATTATCCTAAGTGAAATAAGTCAGACAGAGAAAGACAAATAGTATGTGATATCACATATATGTAGAATCCAAAAAAATAAACCAGCAAATATAACAAACAAAGAAATAGTCTCATAGATATAGAGAACAATCTTGTGGCTACTAGTGGGAGCTGGAGGGGCATTATATGGGTGGGAATGTGGGAGGTACAAATTATTGGATGTAAGATATGCTGAAGGATGTATTGTAGTGTACAACACAGGGAATATAGCCAATATTTGGTAATAACTATAACTAGAGTAAAAACTTTAATAAAGTATAAAAGAGATCAGTCTCTTAGCAAGTTTGACAGTTATAATACAGTATTGTTGTCTATCCGCTCTACTGTACATTGGATCTCCAGGATTTGTCTACTAGTTGCATGTTTCCACCCTTAAATAATATCTCTACTCTTCTCTCCCCTCTCTCGAATGCCCACCCCCACCCATTGCCCCTGAAAACCACCATTCTACTCTGTTTTTACAAATTTGGCTTTTTTGGGTTCCATATAAGTGACATCATACAGTATTTGTCTTTTTCTTTCTGAATAATTTCACAGAGCCTAATGTCATCAGTCGCCATCCATGTCTTCTTCAATCTATAGTTGAAAAGCAATACCTCCCCAAATCTAGTAACAGTTGTATTTTGGTCTTAGCATTACATGGCATTGTCATTTCCCCCCCTTTTTCCTAAGCTGTGAGAGCTTGCTTTAGGAGCAGCTGGCCAGATACCACTTGAAACCTTTTCTGAAGCTTTTTTGTTTTCCTCAAGTGAACAGGTTCTTCACAGGCCATTTTCAAATCCTAGGTCTATAGCAGGCCTGCAAAAGGACATTAAATGCATTGGCAACTCTGTAACAATTTGCAGGTGACATGTTATAAGCTTGTTTCTGCATAGGTCTTTTCCTTGGTGCCTTTTAGAGAGTCCCAGTTGGATTGAGCACCGGGGAATTGATGCTTTTGAACTGTGGTGTTGGAGAAGACTCTTGAGAGTCCCTTGGACTGCAAGGAGATCCAACCAGTCCATTCTGAAGGAGATCAGCCCTGGGATTTCTTTGGAAGGGATGATGCTAAAGCTGAAACTCCAGTACTTTGGCCACCTCATGTGAAGAGTTGACTCATTGGAAAAGACTCTGATGCTGGGAGGGATTGGGGGCAGGAGGAGAAGGGGACGACAGAGGATGAGATTGCTGGATGGCATCACTGACTCAATGGACGTGAGTCTGAGTGAACTCTGGGAGTTGGTGATGGACAGGGAGGCCTGGCGTGCTGCGATTCATGGGGTCGCAAAGAGTCAGACACGACTGAGCAACTGATCTGAAGGAAAAACACCGATACAGTATACTAACACATACATATGGAATTTAGAAAGATGGTAACAATAACCTGGTGTACGATACAGCAAAAGAGAAACTGATGTATAGAACAGTCTTATGGACTCTATGGGAGAGGGAGAGGGTGGGAAGATTTGGGAGAATGGCATTGAAACATGTAAAATATCATGTATGAAATGAGATGCCAGTCCAGGTTCGATACACGATACTGGATGCTTGGGGCTAGTGCACTGGGAAGACCTAGAGGGATGGTATGGGGAGGGAGGAGGGAGGAGGGTTCAGGATGGGGAACACATGTATACCTGTGGTGGATTCATTTTGATATTTGGCAAAACTAATACAATTATGTAAAGTTTAAAAATAAAATAAAATTTAAAAAAATGAAAAAAAAGTACATCTATGCACCTACCATAGATATTGTTTAGCTCTTTTCTATAGAGTCTAGATAAGAACTATACTGTACTGATACCCCAACTATTATCATCTTCATTTTCATTTTAGTGCTGATGAGTCATTAAGTGGACTGTCAAGCCTTGAATAACTCTGGATCCTTAAAATAGTGTGTGTGTGTGCTGCATGCTAAGTCAGTTAAGTCGTGTACAACTCTTTGTGAGGCCATGGACTGTAGCCCTCTGGGCTCCTCTGTCCATGAGATTCTCCAGACAAGAATACTGGTGTGAATTGCCATACCCTCCTCTGGGGGATCTTCCTGACCAGGGATCAAACCAGTGTCTCTTGCGTCTCCTGCATTCTTTAATGCTAGGATCACCTGGGAACCTTCAGATGGTGTCAGTGCAGTTTAGTCCCTCAGTTGTGTCCGACTCTTTGGAACCCCTTGAATTGCAACACACCAGGCCTCACCTGTCACCTGTCCATCACCAGCTCCCAGAATCTAGTCAAATTCTTGTCCATCGAGTCAGTGATGCCATCCAGCCATCTCATCCTCTGTTGTCCCCTTCTCCTCCTGTCCCCAATCCCTCCCAGCATCAGAGTCTTTTCCAATGAGTCAGCACTTCTCATGAGGTGGCCAAAGTACTGGAGTTTCAGCTTTAGCATCAGTCCTTCCAATGAACACCCAGGACTGATGTCCTTTAGAATGGACTGGTTGGATCTCCTTGCAGTCTAAGGGTCTCTCAAGAGTCTTCTCCAACACCACAGTTCAAAAGCATCAATTCTTCGACACTCAGCTTTCTTCACAGTCCAACTCTCACATCCATACATGACCACTGGAAAAACCATAGCCTTGACTAGACGGACCTTTGTTGGCAAAGTAATGTCTCTGCTTTTGAATGTGCTATCTAGGTTGGTCATAACTTTCCTTCCAAGGAGTAAGCGTCGTTTAATTTCATGGCAGCAATCACCATCTGCAGTGATTTTGGAGCCCCCCCAAAAATAAAGTCTGACACTGTTTCCACTCTTTCCCCATCTATTTGCCATGAAGTGATGGGACCGGATGCCATGATCTTTGTTTTCTGAATGTTGAGTTTTAAGCCAACTTTTTCACTCTCCTCTTTCACTTTCATCAAGAGGCTCTTTACTTCCTCTTCACTTTCTGCCATAAGGCTGATGTCATCTGCATATCTGAGGTTATTGATATTTCTCCCGGCAATCTTGATTCCAGCTTGTGCTTCTTCCGGACCACCGTTTCTCATGATGTTCTCTGCATAGAAGTTAAATAAGCAGGGTGACAGTATACATACTCCTTTTCCTATTTGGAACCATTCTGTTGTTCCACATCCAGTTCTAACTGTTGCTTCCTGACCTGCATACAGATTTCTCAAGAGGCAGGTCAGGTGGTCTGGTATTCCCATCTCTTTCAGAATTTTCCACAGTTTATTTCCAGAGTCAAAGGCTTTGGCATAATCAATAAAGCAGAAATAGATGTTTTTCTGGAACTCTCTTGCTTTTTTGATAATCCAGCAGATGTTAGCAGTTTGATCTCTGGTTCCTCTGCTTTTTCTAAAGCCAGCCTGAACATATGGAAGTTAATGGTTTACGTATTGCTGAAGCCTGGCTTGGAAAATTTTGAGAATTACTTTACTAGTGTGTGAGATGAGTGCAACTGTGTGGTAGTTTGAGCATTCTTTGCCATTGCCTTTCTTTGGGATTGGAATGAAAACTGACCTTTTCCAGTCCTGTGTACAACCATTTATATTGTGGGTGAAGTAGCTCCTCCAAGGAACAAATGCTGACAGGTAAAATGAACATATTTCATATACATATGACATTATGTTTTACATATTATTTTCCCCATATTTCTTCGTTTATTAAGATATTTTTTAAACACAGTGGATAATAGTACTCATGAAAGAAATCAATCTTTTCCCAATATTATTGAATCCTTACATAGCTTACTATGTGTCAGACACTCTTCTTGCTATTTTAAAAATATTAATTCATTAATCCTCACAACATCCTATGAGGTAGATACTATAGTCATGTATATTTTACAGATGAGGAGACTGAAACATAAAGAGGTTGAGTAACTGGCCCATAGCCATATGGTCAGTGAGTAGAACATCCTGAGATTTGAACCCAGGTTGTCTAGACCCAATATCCATGTGCTTAACCATCTCATGCCATGCTTATTCTTTGACACCTTCTTCCTGTTCCATCTAATTTTTCACAAACTTCTGTTGAGTGTAGCTTCTACCGCATTAATAAATTTCAACTATATTTCCTCTTCTCCATCTTTCCATCCACTGTCATTCCTTTCCTCCATCTTATATTCCTTCTTTGTGAGTTGTTCCTTTTTTATTTTTTGTTTATTTTTTCACATGCCAAATTATTATAATATTTTAGCTAATCTCTTTCCCTGAGTTTAGTCCTTTGAGATGTATTTTCCAACCTTCTCTAGGGTGGTTTTTCTGAAATATAAAACTAATATTTTGTTTCTGTGATTATAAACATTAGTTTCTCAAAGTTTTTAAGTTAAAAATCTAAACTCTTTAACACAGCCTACAAAGCCCTACAGGAGCTAGCCTTTTCCTGATTTTTCAGATACTCTTTCCCCTCCCACACTTGGCTAATTTTTCATATACACCTCTTGCCACTTTCCCACTTATATCTCACATATCACCTATAGTATCTAGCTTTATGATCTTTGGAGAATCATATTACTCTCTGATCCACTGTTTCCTCAACTGCAACACAGTGAGATTAGAGTAGAACATGCCTATGTTTCTTCCAACACTTACAAAATCTATAATGCCGATTCTTTGGTTGTTAACTCTTCCACTGTGTAACTTTCTGGATCCTGTATATGTATCCCCAATAGTTGTTCCTGGATATGTTTTAACTATGTCCTTAGAGAAGGAAAATGTCTTTAGTTTTTCTTTTTTGTACTTTGAGACTAATACGGAATGTCATTGTATATTTTTCTTTTGTACACTAATTATTTAAATGGTCTTAAATCAGAGCTATGTCTGATATCACCCACTTTAAAAGCCTTAAAAAAAAACCTTGTTATTTACAAAGAGTCAACAACCCTTAAAAATCAAAGATTAGAATTTAAAGTTCAGAATCCACAAAGATTGAATATTTTTTTTTTCAATAATAAATAGATTTTCATGATCCTTTTGAATGCCATCTTCAGCCAAACTGTTCATTCATTCTGGTGACTTATATAGTGATCCGTTTGTGTTAGCTAAATTGAAAGTCTTGCAGCTTTGGCATATGTAAACACTAATTGTTTCTGAAGGGCTGGGGTTTGTTTCTTCTCCTTTTCAGTATTTTCCCAATCACAGTTGCAGAAACACTAGGACCTCAAAGGCTAGTTGTTTTTATGCAGAGGAAAAATATGCTAATAAACTGTATGTGGAAGTATGGGTGTTTTGAATTTCAGTTTAGTTTTTTAACTTTAAGGAACTTGCTTCATTAGTGGAGTGTTTTCATTAGATGTTAAGATTGAGAAGGGGCTACTAAACAAACTTTTTAGAAATGAAATTGGTCGCTTTTTCTTGAATGGAAAATAAGTTGATCTCTAGTACAATGTGATACAGAGTTTTCTAAAACAGAAATAGAGACTGCAGGAAAGAGAAGGCAGAGATGGATTACTCCCATCCTGCCACTTCCTGCTTTGCATTACTTGGCTTCTTCTCATTAGTAGCCTGGGCTTTGGAACAAAGCAGATGAGAGTATGTATCCTGACTCAGCTACTTCCTAGCTGTGATTTGGGGCAAAGCCATTTAACCTCTGTAAGCCTTGGACTGCAAGGAGATCCAACCAGTCCATTCTAAAGGACATCAGTCCTGGGTGTTCTGTGGAAGGAATGATGCTAAAGCTGAAACTCCAGTACTTTGGCTACCTCATGCGAAGAGTTGACTCATTGGAAAAGACCCTGATGCTGGGAGAGATTGGGGGCAGGAGGAGAAGGGGACGACAGAGGATGAGATGGCTGGATGGCATCACCAACTCGATGGATGTGAGTTTGAGTGAACTCCGGGAGTTGGTGATGGACAGGGAGGCCTGGCGTGCTGCAATTCATGTGGTTGCTGAGAGTTGGATACGACTGAGCGACTGAACTGAACTGAACTGACTGAAGCCTCTGTTTCCTCAAAATCAAGTGGGGATAATGAAAGTACTTATCTTGTAGGACTGTAATAAAGATCAAACGACCTAATGCATGTTAAGAGCTGGACACAGTGTAAGCAATGAGTCAATGTTAGCAGCTTTTGTTATTATTATTCAATATTACTGCTGTTGTTCCATGAGTTGATGAAGAGGAAAATTCTATTTCGTATCACATAGCAAATTTAATTCAAAATGACCAGTGTGATCTTTCCATTCTCTTTTTAAATGTTCTGCCAGACAGTCCCCTGCCTCACCTCCCTTTTTTGTCCTCTTCCTCGTATAGATGGTTCAATTTTCACTGTTGCTTGAGTAATTCAGTTCTTTCCAAAAGTGTTTTCCCAGTTAGCAAAATGAAGGCCTTATAGATTACCTAATCTGACCTTCTTAGAAATTGGCTCAGCAAACATTCAAGCATGACCTTTGTTGGGGTTTGCCTTTCACCTTGTATTGTTTTTCTGGTCCATCCATTTCTACCCCACTCCCCATCCTTCCATCCACCATCCAATAAGCAGGTCTATTGTTGAAAAATGAATTCTGATACTAAGAATGATAGGATTCTCCTCAACAGGCAGAGGATTTAGCTCCAGCATATACATATTCATACACACACACACACACACACACACACACACATATATATATATATATATAAAGTAATTGCATTATTTGATGATGCCTTTCAGGTCTCTGATCACACAGCAGGAGATTGCATTTTAGTTTTGGAAGAATGTGCTACCAGGTTAGTTTATTCTATGGTGACTTTTGACTGCTTAAATCTCTGCACTCTGAAACTTTACAAAAGCTGCGTGGACTTAAGATATACATTTCTATATCAGACTGGTGTGGTTTAAGCAGTATAGCATGGTAGAAAAGGCCAGACCTGGATTCATATCCTGGCTCAGATACTTACTGGCTCTGTGATATTGGGCAAGTGTCTTAACTTCTCTGTACCTCACTGTTACCATTTAGAAAATGGAGATAAAAGCACCTAGCTGTGAGTTATTTTGAGGATAAAATGAAACACAAACTCCAAATTCCTGGTATATAATACACGTCTGAAGTGTTTCTGTAGTCATTTATAAGTGCAAGTATGTTTAAAAAATCCTTTGTTGAAGAAAATATGTTGAAATACAGTGGAGAGTAATATAGAAGCTACATCTGAGTATATGTGCCGCTATAAATTATAAGCTGTCAAGACCTTAGATATGATTACTCTTAATAGCTATTTGGGAGTGAAGTCAACATGGACATGTTAAGAAATGCTATCTCAGCTGGTCTTTCTGAGTGGAATCACCATTTGCATTGGCACCACGTTGCAGCTCTTTTGTGAAACTACACTGTATTGGAGACTGCTGCATAGCAAGGTCCTTTTGGTATTTCAACTTCTAAATCTTTTCTGTGATACCTACTTTGGCCCTATGTAATGGAAAAGGTCAGTTTTCATTCCAATCCCAAAGAAAGGCAATGCCAAAGAATGCTCAAACTACCATACAGTTGCACTCATCTCACACGCTAGTAAAGAAATGCTCAAAATTCTCCAAGCCAGGCTTCAACAGTATATGAAGCATGAACTTCCACATGTTCAAGCTGGATTTAAAAAAGGCAGAGGAACCAGAGATCAAATTGCCAACATCCACTGGATCATGGAAAAAGCAAGAGAGTTCCAAAAAACCATCTATTTCTGCTTTATTGACTATGCAAAAGCCTTTGACTGTGTGGATCACAACAAACTGTGGAAAATTCTGAAAGAGATGAGAATACCAGACCACCTGATCTGCCTCTTGAGAAATTTGTATGCAGGTCAGGAAGCAACAGTTAGAACTGGACATGGAACAACAGACTGGTTCCAAATAGGAAAAGGAGTTCGTCACGGCTGTGTTTTGTCAACCTGTTTATTTAACTTATATGCACAGTACATCATGAGAAATGCTGGACTGGAAGAAACACCAGCTGGAATCAAGATTGCCAGGAGAAATATCAATAACCTCAGATATGCAGATGACACCACCCTTATGGCAGAAAGTAAAGAGGAACTAAAAAGCCTCTTGATGAAAGTGAAAGAGGAGAGTGAAGAAGTTGGCTTAAAGCTCAACATTCAGAAAATGAAGATCATGGCATCTGGTCCCATCACTTCATGGAAAATAGATGGGGAAACAGTGGAAACAGTGGCAGACTTTATTTTTCTGGGCTCCAAAATCAGTGCAGATGGTGAGTGCAGCCATGAAATTAAAAGACGCTTACTCCTTGGAAGGAAAGTTATGACCAACCTAGATAGCATATTCAAAAGCAGAGACATTACTTTGGCAACAAAGGTTCGTCTAGTCAAGGCTATGGTTTTTCCTGTGGTCATGCATGGATGTGAGAGTTGGATTGTGAAGAAGGCTGAGCGCCGAAGAATTGATGCTTTTGAACTGTGGTGTTGGAGAAGACTCTTGAGAGACCCTTGGACTGCAAGGAGATCCAACCAGTCCATATGAAGGAGATCAACCCTGGGATTTCTTTGGAAGGAATGATGCTAAAGCTGAAACTCCAGTACTTTGGCCACCTCATGCGAAGAGTTGACTCATTGGAAAGACTGATGCTGGGAGGGAATTGGGGGCAGGAGGAGAAGGGGACGACAGAGGATGAGATGGCTGGATAGCATCACCGACTCGATGGACGTGAGTCTGAGTGAACTCCAGGAGTTGGTGATGGACAGGGAGGCCTGGCGTGCTGTGATTCATGGGGTCGCAAAGAGTTGGACACGACTGAGCGACTGATCTGATCTGATCTGATCTGAATGCTGAATTCTTCTTTGTTATAAGTAAAGCAGTTCTTTTTAGCAGAGAAAAAGAAAAAGAAATACGACAGCTTGAAAAGGAAATGGAAGAAGAAAAACAAAAATCACACTAAATAATAGTTTTTTTTTTTTTCTTATGGAAATATAGTCTCTCCACACTTTCCCAAACAAGCATTTGTCAGAAAATGATTAACAATTAAATGTTGGCCCCCTCTTTTTTAGTGGTAGGTCTTTAGTACAAAATAGGCTGTCAAAATGACAAATGAATCTAGTGTGAGATGATTAAAAAAAAAAAAAAGCTAGCTTCAGACTCTTGTGTGTGAACAGCTCAGTTTAGTCACTCAGTTGTGTCTGACTCTGCAACCCCATGCACTGCAGCATGTCAGGCTTTCCTATCCATTACCAACTCCTGGAGCTTGCTCAAACTTACGTTTATCAAGTCAGTGATGCCATCCAACCATCTCATCCTCTTATGTGAACAGCATGTTGTATATGAGATTTGCTGAAATTCAATCAGATTTCCTTATAGTCACTGAGAAGAGAAGTTCTACTCTCAAAGAAGGTGGACTGATAAGTCTCAATTCTGGAGCATATCTTTTCCTAAGATCTGATTGTTCCAATAATAGATGCTGCTTAAAACAGTATATAGAAAGTATACCTTGTTTCGAATCAAGGTTCTCATTGCTCTTGATCTTCAGGGCCATTGATAACTATCTTTTTGCCATCATCTCTTTGTCCTCAGGGTCCTTGAGCCTATCAACCTGATTTGCTGGTTTCTTTTTTTCTTTTTTTCTTGTCTGTGCTGGGTCTTTGTTGGTGCATACTGGCTCTCTATTTGTGGCACACAGGCTTAGTTGCCCCACGGCATGTGGGATTGTAGTTACCTGACCAGGAGGTAAAGCCCTGTTCCCTGAATCAAAAGGCAGATTCTTAATTAACACTATAGCACCAGGGAAATTCCCTGGCTTGCTTTTTGGCTCTACCTAGAGGACTCTTCAGAGAAGGTGATGGCACCCCACTCCAGTACTCTTGCCTGGAAAATCCCACAGACAGAGGAGCCTGGTAGGCTGTGGTCCATGGGGTCACTAGGAGTCAGACACGACTTCACTTTCACTTTTCACTTTCGTGCACTGGAAAAGGAAATGGCAACCCACTCCAGTTCTTGCCTGAAGAATCACAGGGACGGGGGAGTCTGGTGGGCTGCCATCTCTGGGGTCGCACAGAGTTGGACACGACTGAAGCAACTTAGCAGCAGCAGCAGCAGAGGACCGTTGACTTAACATTGCCCAAAGGAAGACTGGGGAGGGAATTCTCTTCCTACCATGCTGACTTCTTCACTTGGTTTGGAACATTCATAACCACTTCAGCTAGTCAGGAACCACTCGTTATTCAAATCTCAGATTAAGTATCATTTTCTCAAAGAAACTTTTTTCTGACAAAATAGATGGAGTTTCCTTAGTGTAAGCTCTAATTGTTAACATCTACTTTTCCTTCACAGTGGTTATCACATTATGTCATTATGTTAAGTTGATCCATATGTAGTTGCTGTTTACTTTAGTCAAAAATGGTCAAGTATTGGCAGTTTCTTATGGTCCAGACTGAAATAGTTGTTTGTGGAGTAAATTGATTTTTATCTCCCTTACAATACCTAAGCTCCAAGAGGTCAGCATCCAGTCTCTCTTTGCCTCTGTCTTCAGTATCTAGCAAAATGTCTGTCATAGCAGTTGCTCCGTAAACATTTGTTGATGAATGCATGAATGAGTGAATGAATGACTATCACCTACAAACCAATTTTAAAGATCATATATAAACTTTTGAAACAAGTATTCAAAATACTTTTTTTTTTCTTATTTATTTATTTTGGCTGTGCTGCGTCTTCATTGCTATACAAGCTTTTCTCTAGTTGCTTCTTATTGTGATGGCTTCTCTTGTGGGGCACAGGCTCTAGGGCATTTGGGCTCCAGTAGTAGTGGCTTCTGAAGTCTAGAGCACAGGCTCAGTACTTGGGGCACACAGGTTTAGTCGCTCCATGGCATGTAGGATCTTCCTAGACCAAGGAATGCAGATTCTTTACCACTGAGCCACCAGGGAAGCCCTCAAGATACTTTAGACTCAGAAAATTACACTGTATGTGAAGGGGCGGGTATGCTTTATCATGAGTGAGAGGGGCTTTTTTTTCACAATACATACTCTTAATGTGCCCTAGGGTGGTATACATATGTGCCCACCATGCATACACACCCAAATCAGAATTATTGTTGTATGTTTCTGTTATGATGAATATCTATCATCTCCTTCAGGAATTTCACACCAAGGCAAACAAAAAGTTTGAACACAACTTCTCTAGCTTCTTCTGACTCCTACTTCCCTGGTCAGCCTCATCTCAACTGTGCTTTAAGACAAAACTTGCATTTAGGACAAACCATTCTTCTTGCTGTTCTCCACATATATTTTGGACTTCTTTTCATCTGCATCCTTGCTCATGCCACTGTCTTCTATCATTTGCTATCCCATCCATCTTTAGAAGCCCAATTCTTATTCCTTCCTCTTTCTGAATCCTTTAAAGTTTCTCCTTTAAACTCCTAGAACACTTACTGAGCATACTGTACAATACTCTCATCATTTAGTTACTGCCTGGTTTGACAGTAATTTTATCATGTGAAGATCTGTTATTCTCTGTATACCTCTCATCATCAGTGATTTGGGAGAGTTGGGACTTGGAGAAAAACATGCCTGCTTTGAAGAAAATATATCACTAAATTTATGTTTAAAGAACTTAAAGCATACTTGTTTTATTATATAAAGTACAGAGAGTTCTGAGATTTTTATGGTTAGCAAAAGGAAGCATTCATTTGAAAAGTAGAGAAAGCACTTCAAAAGGGAAAATAACAGGGCACTATAGGTAATCTATAACTGCTGCTTCTGCTGTTGAGTCGCTTCAGTCGTGTCTGACTCTGTGTGACCCCATAGACAGCAGCCCACCAGGCTCCCCCGTCCCTGGGATTCTCCAGGCAAGAACACTGGAGTGGGTTGCCATTTCCTTCTCCAATACATGAAAGTAAAACGTGAAAGTGAAGTCGCTCAGTCGTGTCCGATTCTTAGTGACCCCATGGACCTCAGCCTACCAGGCTCCTCTGTCCATGGGATTTTCCAGGCAAGAGTACTGGAGTGGGGTGCCATTGCCTTCTCCAATCTATAACTAGAAGGAGGTAAAAAAATGTGCCCTGGCCTAGAGGACAGAGGAAATGGCATACATAGCCCCTCTCCTCTTATACCTACAGAAAGTCAGGACAATACAACAGTATATAGTAGAGCCTTCTGGTGACATACTGACTAATACATGGTTACTAAAAACTCCCTTCATCTCTCTTCCTTGTCTTCTTTTCCTAAGAGCAGCAGTTTGGGCTGTCAGATTTGGAGATGAACAGTTTAGGACTGAGGTGATTTTGCTTCAGAAGTACCTTAGATGCCGAGGTTTTGTTTCTGAGTCCATCTCATGCTTCAGAGTGAGATGTGGAAAGCTGGGAATTTTCCTTTTTCCCTCTAAATGATCAACCTAGGTTGTGCAAGTAGTTAGAGGAGATAGAAAGCAGGACAGAAGCTCTGTCCATCCCAAGGGACTCATTTGGCTGGAGTGCCTTTTCTGTTACTCTTTCTAAATGTCATTTTATCACAGACAGTTAGACAGATGCACTATCAATAAATGCTAGAGAACCACCAAGATATCTCCTCTCTCCAAATAAATTATCAGGTTCTAGAAAATAATGGCCATGACTAGTACTTTTATGATATGAAACACAGTACATTATAAATAGTAAATCTCCAACAAATATTTCATTTAATAACAGAAACTAGGCACTGGAAGTTCCCTAGAAATCACATAGTTCAACCTCTTCATTTTATATTTCATGAAATCAACAGACAGTTATAATGTGACTACTCTGTATGAGGTACTTGGTCCACAAAAGATGCAAAGATAAATAAGAAAATAATTGTGTTTGGGGGGAAATTATAGAATGAGAAAACCAGAACTCATAGAGGTAAGTTTACTTGTTTAAACCATGAAGCCTATGGTAAACCTGGTCACGCACAATTTAGTGCTGTTTTCTTTAGAAAAATATGCTTTTGTTGGATCCTTGGTGATCCACTCCACCTTCTTGGATACTGGTTACTTCTTGCTCCTGTTCTAACCCTAGAAGAGGAGATGCAATTAGTAAAGCCCGGTGCTTCATTAGTCCTCATTGTATATAAGGTAATAATTTCTTCTTACAGTAAGTTAACTTTTTGTATTACTTTGTGCATTCAATTGCATAAAGATTTGCAAGTCTGAGCCATTAGCTTAACTATTCCCTCTAATTTCTTTTGAATCAGGTTTCCCTTCATCTACCTCTATACCTGATTTTTTGGAAAACCCCCTTTAAAGAGTACCTTCTTTTCATTTTATCAAAAATATTTCTGTTTGTGACAAATGTTTTTCAGGAAAAATGTGTTAAATTTTAAAGATACAGAATATGGAGGAAAGAACATAAGAATCACCAAAATAGTGCATACTCAGAAATTACTACTTGACTTTAGGATATATTTAATTTTGAGGTGAGCTTGTAGTGGACTAATTCTATAATCTTTAATTCTGCAGCCTGTTTTTTTCCCTCAATAATATATTGTGAATATTTATTCTTATTAATAATCATTCTTCTACGTATGTTGAATATATTGGTTATATATTAATAGTATTACATTTTATAAAAGTTTCTCTTTCTATCATGTGACTGATATGGGCAGGGCATAGTGCTTTTTAAAATTGAAGCAGAGTTTATTTGAGACACTGTGTTAGTTACTGGTGACAGCAAAGTGATTCAGTTGTAAGTGTATATTCTGTTCCATTATGGTGTATTCAGTTCAGTTCAGTTCAGTCACTCAGTCGTGTCCGACTCTTTGTGACCCCATGGATTGCAGCACGCCAGGCCTCCCTGTCCATCACCAACTCCTGGAGTTTACCCAAACTCATGTCCATTGAGTCAGTGATGCCATCCAACCATCTCATCCTCTGTTGTCCCCTTCTCCTCCTGCCCTCAATCTTTCCCAGCAACAGGGTCTTTTCCAATGAGTCAGCTCTTCGCATCAGGTGGCCAAAGTATTGAGTTTCAACCCCAACATCAGTCCTTCCGATGAACACTCAGGACTGATCTCCTTTAGGATGGACTGGTTGGATCTCTTTGCAGGCCAAGGGACTCTCAAGAGTCTTCACCAACACCACAGTTCAAAAGCATCAATTCTTTGTGTCAGTTCAGTTCAGTCGCTCAGTCGTGTCCGACTCTTTGTGACCCCATGGATTGCAGCACGCCAGGCCTCCCTGTCCATCACCAACTCCTGGAGTTCACTCAAACTCACATCCATTGAGTCGGTGATGCCATCCAGCCATCTCATCCTCTGTCATCCCCTTCTCCTCCTGCCCTCAATACCTCCCAGCATCAGGGTCTTTTCCAATGAGTCAACTCTTCGCATGAGGTGGCCAAAGTACTGGAGTTTCAGCTTTAGCATCAGTCCTTCCAATGAACACCCAGGACTGATGTCCTTTAGAATGGACTGGTTGGATCTCCTTGCAGTCCAAGGGACTCTTGAGTCTTCTCCAACACCACAGTTCAAAAGCATCAATTCTTCAGCGCTCAGCTTTCTTCACAGTCCAACTCTCACATCCATACATGACCACTGGAAAAACCATAGCCTTGACTAGACGGACCTTTGTTGGCAAAGTAATGTCTCTGCTTTTGAATATGCTATCTAGGTTGGTCATAACTTTCCTTCCAAGGAGTAAGCGTCTTTTAATTTCATGGCTGCAGTCACCATCTGCAGTGATTTTGGAGCCCCCAAAAATAAAGTCTGCCACTGTTTCCACTGTTTCCCCATCTATTTCCCATGAAGTGATGGGACCAGATGCCATGATCTTCGTTTTCTGAATGTTGAGCTTTAAGCCAACTTTTTCACTCTCCTCTTTCACTTTCATCAAGAGGCTCTTTAGTTCCTCTTTACTTTCTGCCATAAGGGTGGTGTCATCTGCATATCTGAGGTTATTGGTATTTCTCCCAGAGTTCATTAATCCCCCCCAAAAAAAGTCCAATCAAAAAATTGGCAGAAGACCTAAATAGACATTTCTCCAAAGAAGACATACAAATGGTCAATAGGCACATGAAAAGATGTTCAACATCACTAATAGACAAGTGCAAATCAAGACTACAATGAGGTACTACCTTACACTGGTCAGCATGGCTATCATGAAAAAGTCTACAAAGAACAAATGCTGGAGAGAATGTAGAGAAAAGGTAACCCTCCTACATTGTTGGTTAGAATGTAAATTGGTGCTGCCACGATGGAAGTTCCTTAAAACACTAAAACAGAGCTACCATACCATCCTACAATCCCACTCCTGGGCATTTAAACAGATAAAAATATAATACGAAAAGATACATGCACCCCAATGTTTATAGTAGCACTATTTACAATAGCAAAAACATGGAAGCAACCTAAATGTCCATCAACAGATGAATGGAGAAAGATGTGGGATGTGTATGTATATGTATATATATGTGTGTGTGTGTATACATATATACATATATATATCTCTCTCCAATATATACATATACATATATATATCCTATATATATGTTCAAAATATACATATACACACACACATATACATAGTTGTATATACACACATATACATAAAATAGAGTACTACACAAAGAATACACAGAAGACCTAAACTGTACAAAAAAGATCTTCACGACTCAGATAATCAGGCTGGTGTGATCACTCACCTAGAGCCAGACATCCTGGAATGTGAAGTCCAGTGGGCCTTAGAAAGCATCACTATGAACAAAGCTAGTGGAGGTGACAGAATTCCAGTTCAGCTATTTCAAATCCTGGAAGATGATACTGTGAAAGTGCTGCACTCAATATGCCAACAAATTTGGAAAACTCAGCAGTGGCCACAGGACTACAAAGGTCAGTTTTCATTCCAATCCCAAAGATAGGCAATGCCAAAGAATGCTCAAACTACCACACAATTGCACTCATCTCACACACTAGTAAAGTAATGCTCAAAATTCTCCAAGCCAAGCTTCAGCAATACGTGAACTGTGAACTTCCAGATGTTCAAGCTGGTTTTAGAAAAGGCAGAAGAACCAGAGATCAAATTGCCAACATATGCTGGATAATCGAAAAAGCAAGAGAGTTCCAGAAAAACATATATTTCTGCTTTATTGACTATGCCAAAGCCTTTGACTGTGTGGATCACAATAAACTGTGGAAAATTCTGAAAGAGATGGGAATACCAGATCACCTAACCTGCCTCTTGAGAAACCTGTATGCAGGTCAGGAAGCAACAGTTAGAACTGGACATGCAACAACAGGCTGGTTCCAAATAGGAAAAGGAGTACGTCAAGGCTGTATATTGTCACCCTGCTTATTTAGCTTATATGCAGAGTACATCATGAGAAACACTGGGCTGGAAGAATCAGAAGCTGCAATCAAGATTGCTGGGAGAAATATCAATAACCTCAGATATGCAGATGACACCACCCTTATGCCAGAAAGTCAAGAGGAACTAAAAAGCCTATAAAGCTATAAAGAAATAGATGGAGAAAGAGTGGAAACAGTGTCAGACTTTATTTTGGGGGCTCCAAAATCACTGCAGATGGTGATTGCAGCCATGAAATTAAAAGACGCTTACTCCTTGGAAGGAAAGTTATGACCAACCTAGATAGTATATTGAAAAGCAGAGACATTACGTTGCCAACAAAGGTCTGTCTAGTCAATGGCTGGATGATATCACCAACTTGACGGACGTGAGTTTGGGTAAACTCTGGGAGTTGGTGACGGACAGGGAGTCCTGGCGTGCTGTGATTCATGGGGTTGCAAGGAGTTGGACACGAATGAGCGACTGAATTGAACTGAATGAAGTCCAGATTCCACTTACAGAAAAATATATCTTGTGGGAAAATTCTTTGGTCAGAATCTTGAGAGTGGAGGGTTGAATGTCTGAGAATGTGAAGTAGGAGCAAACCTGGCATGAAAAGATTGCTATACTCCATTGTAAGAAGTTGGAATATATGGCTGGAGGTAGATGTGGGGTACAGAAATACCACAATAGGAGGGAGGAAGAAGTTAGGGAACATAGATGAAGGCCAGAGCCTGTAGGATACGTCCAGTGACATTAATATCAGTGGTAGATAAAGGACATTTAAAAACAAAAGTCAGTAATATTCAGTGATTCATTTTTTTAAATAGCTGCAATATAAAATCTTTTCCCATTCTCAAAACTCCAGTAAAGTCTGTTATACCTGTATAATCTTGTAGTTCCATTTACAAGGAATGAATTGTACATGTCTAATGGGAAGTGTTTTGCCCTATAACAACTTTGTGATGCTTTGTGGAGATTGGAGCATTCAGTCAGGAGAGAAGTGGTCTAAGAGTTCTAAGAAGTGACCATAAAAAAGGGAAGAGAGGTCAAAGAGACTAAGTAATACAGACAAAAAGTAGTTTTAAGCTCTTTAGATTTAAGACTGGCTATTGGAAAAACTCCTCCTTTTTATTAGAAATACACTAGAGAAGTAATATTAGAAGGCTGGAAGGTTTTGGGGAGTTGACATCAAGGTTGCATAATACAGCATAAGTTCTATAATAGAGGCATGATCAATATCTTTGTTGGGTCTAATGTGAATTGACATTTATGTATAAAGAGTCCCCATAGCAAC
This sequence comes from Bos mutus, assembly GCF_027580195.1. Classification (NCBI taxonomy): domain Eukaryota; kingdom Metazoa; phylum Chordata; class Mammalia; order Artiodactyla; family Bovidae; genus Bos; species Bos mutus. The sequence continues at coordinate 9,046,877 of NC_091646.1, read as the reverse complement.
CCTCAATTAAACTTTGATTTCAAACTAGGAGTTAGGAAATTCATGGCTGTAGGAGACATATTTTTCCACTAAAATGGCTATTATCTTTCTTAGAACAACTTTGTCAATAATCTTTCTACAGAATTTAAAAACATTTCTGAAAAGATAAGCAAGATTCATCAATAAAGAGTAACTTAGATACTATCTTTTTCTGCCTCTTTCCAAATGACTCAGCTTGTTTCTTTGCTGGTGTGGTATCTTGCTGGTACCTATGTGAATCATGCCTGTCTTTATTTGGGCTTCAGTGGTAGTGCACTGTCCTCTAGTAATATAATAAAAGTCTGTTTTAACAGCTTGTCATCACACTATTAGTTATATCATGGTTAAGACCTAGTCCCCAAAGAAGATGACTGATATAATAGAAGCCTGATATAATATAATTAACCTGGTAGGAGATCTTAATCCTACATCCCAATATCACAGTCATAAAGGAGTTCTGCTGTATTAGTTTAATTGATATGGTTAAAGGTATCTGCCTTAATTCATTTTTTTTTTTTTTGGTTTTTTGAAGGTTGAGTTTTTCTTTTCTTTTTTATTTTAAATGCCTTAATTCTTGCTCTGTCTCTTTCCACTGCAATGAAATATGGCCTCTTGAGTTACTATGAAATGTTGGTTGTTTATAGTGTCTCTCTAACTGGCAGACAATATTCTAGATTTTTACTGTTGATTGCAATTCTGGTAGGGATAGATTTGTCTAGAGGTCTAAAATATATGGAAGCAGAATATATTCTGCTTAAGATTAAAATATTGCACACAAGGATAAGTATCAGAAATAACTTCTATTTTTCCTCCCAAAGGAAGCAGTTTGAAGTTAGATTTATAGTAAGAATAAAGTTATAGAAATTGAAAGCTTAGATGCAAAGTCAAGCAAAACACGATTGAACTGGAGCAGAAAAAGTGAGGAGGTGCAAAGCAGTGAAAGGAAGATGAACTTTGAAGCATGTATAACTTGAAGCCTAGAGAGATATGGAAATTGTTTTGTTCTAGAGACTTCTGATATAGTTGTGTTTGTGGTGATGGTTTAGTTGCTAAGTTGTGTCCAATACTTGCAACCCCATGGACTATAGCCCACCAGGCTCCTCTGTCCATGGGATTTCCCAGGCAAGCAAGTCATGTTGAGAATAATTTAAAGCAAGGTTTCTCAACTTCAGCACTACTATCACTTTGGACCAGATAGTTCTTCTGGGGGCGGGGCGGGGGCTGCCCTCTGCACTGTAAGACATCTAGCAGAATTTCCAGCCTCTATCTACTATTCAAAGTGAAAGAAAGTGAAAGTCGGTCAGTCATGTCTGACTCTTTGCGACCCCATGGATTATATAGTCCATGTAATTCTCCAGGCCAGAATACTGGATTGGGTAGCCTTTCCCTTCTCCAGGGGATCATCCCAACCCGGGGATCAAACTGAAGTCTCATGCATTGCAGGTGGATTCTTTACTAGCTAAACCACCAAGGAAGCCCCTACCTACTATTACTAGATGCCAATGCCCCACCCCAGTTCATTGTGAGTTTCTATGAACCAAAAATGTCTCCCTGTGTGTGCTCAGTCATGTCCAACTCTTTGCAACTCTATGGACTGTAGCCTGCCTGGCTCCTCTGTCCATGGGATTTTCCAGGCAAGAATACCGGAGTGGGTTACCATTGCCTACTCCAAGGGATCTTCCTGACCCAGGGATCGAACCCACATCTCCTATATTGGCAGGATGATTTTTTACCACTGAGTCACCTGGGAAGCCAAAAATGTCTCCAGACATTGACAAATATCTCTTTGTGGAAGAAGGTAAATTTGCCTAGTTAAGGAGTGCTAACTGAAGGGACTGACAGAAAATAGTTAAGTGTTAAAATATACCCCACTTAGGCTACATTTGCCACATACAGATAAACTCATAATACTGTCTTATTGTCATGTCATATTTCTAAAGCTGTGCTATCTCTTCTTTCCCTCCTATCAAAATTAAGATTGTTGCTTACATTTTCCCTGTGGTTAGAAAATAGAATGATGATAAAAATGTGTTCCTTAGGTCATGAGACATATATTCAGGGACTACTTTCAAATGAAGAATGGTGTTATCAGGCAAAGAAATCCTTGGAGAAATTTCTATCTTTGAGGCATTTTCAGACGTGCCTAGAAAAAGTTCTAAGAAGATATAAAGCTGATTCTATTTAAATATTTTTGATGGGTTTTCTGTTTATTTGGTGCCCCTGCTTAGTGTGCAGTGTAACCTCTCAACAGGTGTGTGTGTGTTTCTGTGCATATGTGTTGATTTTCTGAGTTTTGTTAGAATTTATTGCTGTTTGTTCTTACAGATGGTAAGAATGGAAAATAAAACAAGACAGCTGCCCCCAGTGACTCTACTATCCTAATGTTATTTTGGTCTTGAATCTGTCTAGTTTTTAGAGGTTTCTTTTACTTTTTAACCATTTCCTCCAAGGGAGCTGAAAATAGTACATGAAATGTTTTCTGTACTTATTTATAAGATGGGTTTTTAGAATTCACACTATGGTCCCAAACTGTCCTTTTCCATTGATTTCTACAGTTACTCATTTTAATAGCTTCTCTTGAGCAGCAGGGGATTCTGTTCCAAAACAGCATTACCTTTTGTAACTCAAAAATATTTTTACTGACATGAAGACTTATTGGCCTAAACAATTTATAACCTTTTGTTCTACTTGATCTGAACATTAGCCAAGCTACATACTACCATTGTTTTGTTTTTTTTTTTTTTCCAGAACAGGTAGATTACCATTAGTCCCTTATCCTTTCTTGATAGAACAATTGAAACTTCTTTTTTATTCCAGTGCTATTCTTTTACACAGTATTGTGTCTCTTACATGGAAGATTTTGAAGAACATTTTTAAGACCACATTTGTCTTGAAACTTAAGTATTCAACTTCTGGATTAATTTGTCATCTTCAAATATCATATCTAACAAAAGTTCCAAAATTTTGATTTTTAGCAGATGTTGTGAAATGTGGTGGATGAGTTGGAAATTTTTGTAAAATAGTAAAGCCATCCCCAAACCGTAAAGTGCCTTGTTGTGCACAAATATAACCACTACATGAAGAGCCACTAAATGAAAATGTACTTTTACAATCAGTTTAATCAGCCCTTTGGCCTAGTTTTATTTAGGTTTTAACTATAGAATAGTGATCCTTATAAACATTTAAATACAGCAGTGTGTAGATATTAGAAGTGAAATGCTTGGGACTTCCCTGAAGGTCTGGTGGTTAGGACTTTGCATTCCAAAGCCAGGGCTGTGGATTTGATCCCTGGTCAGGGAGCTCAAATCCTACATGCTGTACAGCCAAAAACCCAATGCATCAAACAGAAGCCATGTTGCAACAAATTCAGTAAAAACTTTAAAAATGGTCCACATCAAAAAACTCTTTAAAAACATGAAAGGCTCTTATTTCTCTCTATTCTTCTGCCAAACTGGTGTATAATTTTTAGAATGTTGTTCAAAGTATACAGAAGTCACTGACCTCTCATGAGCTATCTTTTCATGATATATACATATTGGCTTACCCTGCTAACACACATAATTTTCTAAATGATAGCTTTAATATTTCATTAAATGGCTATAACATAAGTTTTTTTAAATTTTATTTTATTTTTAAACTTTACAAAATTGTATTAGTTTTGCCAAATATCAAAATGAATCAAATGAAGGTGTACATAAGTTTTAAAACTAATCTTTAATGTTAGGAATTTCTGTTCACCATTTTGTTATTTTACAGATGATACTTCAATATATGTGTTCTCTAAAATGACTGTGAGTTCCATAAGAGTATGAGCTATGTTTTGTTTATTTGCTTATTAGAAGTTCAACTTTCACTGCCTCTAGATATTTAGTTAAAGTCTTTCTACTCACTTGCCTCACACAAATGCGTGTGTGAGGTGAAGAAAGGGGAAGCTGGATTAGGATGAAGGAGAAGAAATGATCTCTGGTAATTGGTTGGAGACTGAGCAGTGATGCAGGAAGAGCAGCAGTATGCATAGTAGAAAAGAAAATATAGCAAAAGCCATAAATCAGTGCCAGAGAGGATTATAAAAAAACTTAAATTCCCAGGATATGCAGAAATATTAGAGGAGTACATTAGACTCACATGGCAACTGGCCTTTCAAGCCAAATTTACCTGGACTTCAAGTGGAAGGTAATAGCAGTTGACATCTTGATGCTTTAAAACCTGAAAATGATCCAACTAAGATATATATATATATATATATATATATATCTTATATATATATATCTTATATATATATATATATATATGTCTTATCATATATAAGATACATGATATCTTATATATATATATATATACACACACCAAAGAACCTAGATTGCAGTTTAGACAAGATCATGGGGCATGCTTATTTTGTCCACCTCACTAACTTACACATATTAAGCAGCATGCTGAATATTTTTTTTAAGGAAGAAGGGAGGGAGGAAGAAGAAGGTAGGAAGGGTGGGAGGGAAGAATGGAGAAAGGGAGGAAGGAAGAAAACTTATGTATAACATAACTCCAGGCAGTGCTTCATTTTAGCATAGGAAAGGTCCAAGTAGAAAGATCTATTTAAAGATTTGGAGAAAGTTAGGCTGGGAAGATCCCCTGGAGAAGGAAATGGCAACCCACTCCAGTATTCTTGCCTAGAGAATTCCATGGACAGAGGAGCCTGGTGCGTTATAGTCCATGGGGTCGCAGAAAAAGTATACTACTACTGAGCCACTGAGCACTAACACGAACACTGAAGTATTAGGTACATCCGTAATTTATGAATGCATGATTATGTTCTTTAGTAACATATCCATTTTTGCACTTAGTAAATATGTATTGGATAGCCATTGTGTATGTAGCATTCTCTGTTGTGGGAGACACATGGCTTTTGCCTTTAAGGAGTTTATAATCTAGGCTTAAACACATGCACTTCATTTAAATGACTTAAAAGAACAAAAAGAACAAAAACAACAACAGTGTGCCACAGTATGAAAAAGGATGTGAGTTTTTGAGTAAGATTTAAGTTCAAATATTCGCTAGCCATGTAACTATGGCATGATGTATTCTACTCTAAATCTCAGTTTCCTCATCTACAAAATGAGGAAATTAAAATATTATATACCTAAAAAATTATTATCTACTCATAGGGCTGTAGTGAAAACTAAAATGATGTAGTTAAATACTGAGCACAGTGCCTGAAACACTGTAAGCACCTAATGATGGTGTGAATATTATGGTTATTATCTACCAGTAGCAGTGAACACAAGATATATCTCTAGACCGTATATGATGAAGTGCCAAATGAGTACAGAAAAGGAGAGGTCAGGAATTTTCTTTTTGTAAAGGAACACATAGTAAATACATTAGAATTTGCAGAGTACCTATGATCCCCTGTCACACACATAGTCATTATTTTTTATTATAATTCTTAAAAAATATAAGAGCTATTCCTAACTCACAGTCTGTACAAGAATACATTTGCAGCTGGATTTAACCAGAGACCATATATTGCCAGCCCCTGCTTTAGATGGTAAAGTACTGTAGGATCTCAAACAGAAGACTAGCTGGCATGGTGAGGTTCTTGTAAAAGTTTGGGCTTTATCTTGATCTGGTTCTTAGAGAATGAATCAACTATAAACATAATTTGAAACTGATAAAAAATATTGCTCAGTGTGTCACTCTGAAAAGTGCATGGACTACTGAATGTAAAGAACTAAAAAGAAAGAATTTAGGATTAGACTTTTAAAGCTTTGGGCACTCAGTGAGTTTCTTGGAACTATGAATGATGATGGCACTCTGATTATTCCTACTTCTATGAGATTTCCCATAGTATTTTTTTTCTGTATACACACCATTTGTTTCTCTCATAAGGATTCAAAACTGAGAAGTCAGCACATTTGAAAGATGAGTACAAGTACGACAAAAATTGCTAACAATAATTTCTTTATGCAGGTACTATTCAAATGAATCACATTTATTAACTCATTTAATCCTTACAGTAACCTTATGATGTATCTAATGTTGTTATAACCCCCATTTCACAGATGGGAAAACTGAAGCTTAAGGAATATAGGCAAATTATCCTATGTCACAGATAATGAGTGGCAGAGGTGAGATGTAAGCACCAGTTGTCTGACTTTAGAACCTATTCTCGTATGATACCTTTCCTGATGGGCTCTGATTCATGAGCAGTCTTAGGCAGCTGAGACTGAAACTCAATTTTATAGAATTAAAAAATGAAGCTAACATATTTCTCCCATCTGAATTTTTATCAATATATTTTGAAAGGTACACTGGAGTAAGACAATTTGTTTCTGGTCATCCACATATTTCTGTAGTGTTTCATTTACCTAGAAAACAGTGATAAAACTGTGGTTGTGGGAATGGCATAACGTTATATTAATGTAGGCAGTAATGTCATCCTTTTCTACAAGTGAGAAAACTTAAATTTGGAGAGATAAAGCAGCTTGTCCAAGGTCACATAGCTAGTTGAATGACAGATTCAGGATTTGACCCCAAGCCTGTCTGATGCTAGAGTCCAAGCTTTAACAATCTTACATATTGCCCCCAAATAAGTTACACTGTAGTTGGGAAAATAATAGAAATTATTACTACTAGTATCCGATGCCATTTATGAGATGAAGAGACATTAAGTGCTGTGAAAATTCAGAGGAAGGAGAGGGCACTTTGAGCTGAGGTATACACAGAGGAGGTGATGCTGATGTTTATGTTTATACCTGTCAGTCGAAAATTTGTAAAGCACGTTATAATGTGGGAGTGGGATGAGAACGGCAAAAATACTGGAGATATGCTAGAAGATTTAGGACAGTGGCACACTGGAAAAAGTTGTTTCTGCTATAATTTATTGTTATGGAAACAGTATGCACTTACAGTAAACGTTAAAAGAAAAAAAAAACAAAAACTCAAGGAAAGAGGACAGTGACATCTGAAAGTGATCTCTGAAAAATTAATCAATCATAATAAAAGCTTTGAGCAGGAGACTTAAAGATGATAGTATTTTGCTGCAATACTATCCATTCATAAATAGCAAAAGATTAGAATTAGGTGGGCTACAGTCCATAGGGTCACAAAGAGTCAGACATGACTGAAGTGACTTAGCACACATACTGTTTAGAAATGAACTCTAGCTGTGTGGATACTGTCAGTGTTTAACAATATGCTTATGATTTAACAATTTTCTTGTTAGGGAAACAAGATTTTTATAATAATTTCATGGCATCTTAGAAAAGTCACCATATTTTAAGCATCATTCTTGCAATCATCTGTATCTGCCCCATATTATATTTTTATATTTTTAACCTCTTAAGTGAATATAATTTAATAATGTCTCTAAAATATGCCACTATCATCCATCAAGAAATATAATATCATCTTGTTCTATTCATTTCTCCAATATTCTATTGAAGATTCTGTCTGATACCTTTTGTAACTCCTGATAAGGTTTTTTTTTTTTTTTTTTTTTGATTAGAAGGTGATTACAAATCTCTGAGTAGATTGATGAAACTGTTAATTTACCTGTCAAAAGATGGCCACAGATGTGCCTGAAAGAGGTGTGCTAATGGCATGGCACTAATGCAATTTCACAAACGACTTAATGGAGCACATAAAGCATATTTCCTCTATTAAATACACATAGCATGGAGTCATATCTTGCTTTACGGGCTGTGAAAAATATTTTTAATCAGCTAAAGGATGAAGAGACTCTTCAAGGTTATGCAGATTAAGTTATAAAAAGCCCTTAAACACATAATCCTCAATGAGTGTTCAGGAAGGAAAATTTCAATCAGGGATGTTTGTTTAGACTGACAACATTTGTGAGTTTAAGTTTCCAAGAGGATTTTAAAGGGAAAATTAGAATGTGAGTGTCATTTTTTAAAAATAGGGAAAATGAAAGTTATTCAATGCTTATGTTCATTAAAATATATTTACTGAACCATGATCCTAGATTGCTGACTTCCCTTCTAGTATAGATCAGAACACAATTATAGCTACAGTTGCTTTTGTTTGTTTTTAATTACCTGACCACCTACATATATTTCTCACTGTCCTTGAGATTGTGATCACCACTTTCTTCTCCTAGCAGCAAGTAATTATCAAAATGCCTTTAAGTACGAACTCTCTGACCTCAAAATAAATAATCTCTTATACTTCATTGATTCATTCACTTATTTATGCAACAAATCTCTATTGAACTTCTGTAATATACTCGGCACTCTAGTAGTCACTTGAAATAAAATGGGCTTCAAAATGCTTCTATAGGTCAATTATGCCTCAACAAAACAAAACAAAACAAAACACTTGTGTAACAATGACTTTTTTAGGAGATAGGCTAGGACTTAGATTGAGAATGTACAGGTCGGAGTTCTGGCCCCTTAATAAATAGTCAATGCGGGGACTGCAGTTCCCCTTTGGGAAGGATATTATGCAAAAATTGGAAAACTGGCACTTAAGGTAGTGTCTGGGGAATTAGACATGCCTAGAATTAAGCCAAAGTCCTCTAAACCCGGAGATTGCAGCAGAGGTCAAATAACCTCCAATCACTTGAGATGAGAGGCAAGCTGAAGGTCTTCCAGTGAGGGGATCACTCTCCAGGATCCCTACTTTAACTTCCAAGCTGCCCACTCTTCTCTTCTCCCTGATAAGAAATAAGCATAGGTATCATGAAATGGTCAGGAAATTGAGGACCCTGACCCTGAAGCACCATTCTTTAATCATCCAAGAATGATTACAATTCTTTTCAGCATATTTGTCTTCCCAACACAAGAGAAACAAAGCTTCAAGAAGAAGTGAATCTAAAATTACTTTCTGCTTTACATTGAAATATTCTGAGAACTCCATTAGAGTCCCAGGAACTGAATGTTGGGCCCAACTGCATTACTTCTGAGCTGTGTAATCTTGTGCGTATCACTTAAGTTTCTGGAGCTGCATTTGGGGTTGTGTTAGGAGAACCTAATGGTATTAAACATGAGAGCATTTTAAAACTTGTTCAGCAATATACAAACATAAGGAATTTTACTTGAGAGTATCTCAGGCTCTGAAAAAAATCTGGTTTAGTACTTAAGTAGCAAGTTCCTTATTGGAGAAGGAAATGGCAACCCACTCCAGTGTTCTTGCCTGGAGAATCCCAGGGACGGGAGAGCCTGGTGGGCTGCCATCTATGGGGTTGCACAGGGTTAGACACAACTGAAGCGACTTAGCAGCAGCAGCAGCAGCAGCAGCAGCAAGTTCCTTAAGAGTCTCATCTGAAAGTTATTGCAGTAGTTGAAAGTATTTTCAGAGTTTATAATAAAACTGGAAACGACAGATATTCTCATTTGATTATGTAGGAGATAGAATTGCCAGTCATCGAGTTTTAGGACTGCTTGTTTTATTCTTGATAAATATGCTGCATACTGACTCTGTGTAAGTACCTGTTCACAAAGAGCTGAAAACATTGAGAGCTGTGCTGTGCCCTTCTTTGTAGAAGGCATTTTGTCTACTAGGTTGAAGTAAAGGCCAAAGTACCTTATCAGACACGGAAGTACATTATCTACTCAGGGCAGTAGGACAGAAATAAAGGCCAGAGGTTGAATTTATGCTGGCCCAGTTAATGATCAACACCACTAAGAATTTGCAGCATAGAAAGTATAGAAGTATATCCAGAATGAAAATAAAAGCCATATAAACAAAACATACAATTATATCTGACTCAAAGTTGTCCAGAGATGTTGTTCATCTGGAATGTAAATGTAGACATGACTATGATCCCCACTTTTTTCCAGCCTTATTTTTAATAAAATTTGCATAGGTTAAATTTACATATAATCTTTATAGCATAAGTTATGTCTGTATTGACAAATGATAGAATTGTGAAACCATTGTCAAGATCAAGATAGGAAATAGTTTCTATATCCCAAGAAAACTCCTTCATGCTGCACCTTTGTAGTCAAACCTTTCCTCCCATTCTTAACTCCTGTCAATCCATTCTCAGTTCTGATAGTTTTGCCTTTTCCAGAAAGTCATCTGAATCAAATCATACCTAGAGTACACTTGCCTTTTCAATCTGACTGCTTTCACTTAGCATATATTGCATTTGAAATTCATTCATGATGTTACATTTGTCAGTAAACCCATTCCTTTTCATTGCTGATTAGTATCCCATTGTATGACTTTACCACTGTTTGTTTATAAAGTCATCTGTTGATAGACATTTGGGTTATTTCCATTTTTTGGTGTTTATGAATGAAGCTACTATAAACCTTCTCAATTGATTTTTGTGCGAACAGAAAGTTTCATTTCTCTTGCCATGAATACCTAGGAGCTGGATTGCTGGGTCACATGGGAAGTATACATTAAACATTACCAGAAACTGTTTTCTAAAGTGGCTGTACCATTTTCCATTCCCATCTGCAATGTTTGAGAACTCCAGTTGCTCACACTATCCGTGAAATGACAGCAAGGAAATGAAACTAACACATCTCTCTACCTGAGGCTTGTCATTCTAGGAGATATTTGCAGGAAGTAAATTATCTTTTTACTTCATTTCCTCACCTGCCCCCATCACTGATCCTTAAAAGAATCGATATGCAGGCCCTGACAAGATGGTTATTTTTAAGGTGCTAGCCTGCCATCTTCTCAGTCAGCTGGTCTCTTCCTTGCCTCAACATCTCTCCTTGGCCTCCTGTGTGGAGAGCAGAGTGAGCTTGGACTGGGTAACTGTATCTCATCAAGATCTTTATTTGTATTTTTTTCCTCTAGTAGTTAGACTGAATACATATTCATGTACTTACTTGCCATCCATATAACTTATTTGATAGAATGTTTCTTCATGTGTTTTACCTATTTTAAAAATTAGGTTTTTTTTTTGTTTCCTTATTTTGGATCTCTGAGAACTCTTTATATCTTCTTGATATAATCCTTTGTCAGATATATGATTTATAATTATTTTTTTCTCAGATTGAATCTTATTTTTTCATCCTCTTAAGAGCAAAAGTTTTAAATTTTGATAAGTTCCAAATGATCATTTTTTTCTCTTTAATTGTGCTTTGGTATTATATCTAAGAACTCTTCCAGACAAGCATATAATGATTTTTCATTTATGTTTTCTTCTCTAGGTTTTATACTTTTTCATTTTGCATTTAAGCCTATGATTCATTTTGAATTAATTTTAAATAAAGCATAAGTAATAGATTGAGGTTTATTTTTTTATACAAATGTTTAGTTGCTCTGGAATCAAGAGTTGAAAAGCCCTATTGTTAGTTGCATGTACATTTAGGATTTTTTCTTCTTGATGAAATCACCCTGTTATCATTCTGTAATATCCCTCTTTATCCCTGATGATTTCCCTAATACATAAATGTGCTTTGTCTTTGTCTCATATCAGTATAGTTAACCAGTTCTCTGTTGATAAGTGTTTGCCTGGTATTGCCTTTTCCAGTCTTCTATTTTTAACCTGTATATATCTTCTTCTTTGAAGTGGGTTTCTTATAGAAGTCATATAGTTTGCTCTTAATGAGAGGATATAGTTCTTTTTTTTTTTTTTTTAATTCAGTCTAACACTCTATGTTCTCATTTGTGGTCTTACACTATTTATATATTTAATTTCATTATTTTTCTTGGATTAGGTCTACATATACTTGTATTCATTGTTTTCTGTTTGTCCCCCTTTTTTCTATTTTTTCATTTCCTGTCTTTTTTTTTGATTATTTGAATAGCTTTTGGTATTCCATATCAATGTAACGTTTTGCCTATATATACACTTATAAATTTTAATTGTTGCTCAATTACAATATACATATTGTCTTTTCACATTCTATGTAGAGTTACTATTGTACCACTTCAAGTAAAATGTAGGGTTTCTCCCCATTTAAATTACAGTTGCCATCTGTATTTCATTTACATATATTAAAACCCTCCCTCAGACAAATGTTTTGTTTTCAAGAACCATACATATTTTACAGAGTTTAAGTGGAAAGAAATACTCTTATATTTTGCCCAAATAATTGCCTTTTCTGTCAATCTTCCTTTATTCCTGGAGCAAGTTTCCTTCTGGTATCATTTTTTTCTAGCCTGAAGAATTTTTTTAGCAATTATATCTGATTGTGACAAATTCTCTTAGTTTTATTTCACCTGAAAATATCTTTAACTTTTCTGGACAAAGAATTCCAGGTTGACAGTTCTTTTTTAGGTTTTCAAAAATGTTCTATTATATTTTGGCGTATGTGGTTTCTCATTCACCAATTATGCAAATTCTCTTGTACGTAATGTGTCGTTTTTCTTCTGGATGCTTTCAAGATTTTTTTTTTCTTTATTTTCATTTTCAGCTGTTTGATTATTATGTGTCTGGACACGGTTTTCTTGTAGTTTATCCTTTTTGTAGTATGCTGTACTTCTTGAATCTATAAATTTATGCCTTTCATTAAATTCAAGATTTTTCAACTAGTATTCAAATATATTTAATCTACCAATCTTTTTCTCCTCCCATTTGGGGGCTCCATTAACACAAATATTAAAACTTTTAGGTTGCTAGCCTTTGTTCATTTTGTTAAAATCTGTTTCTCTCTGTTATTCTGATTATATAATTGCCCTTAATCTATGCTGTTTTCAAGTTCATTTATTATTTCCTATGTCATGTCCATTCTACTATTGAGCCCACCACAGTGAAGTCTTTATTTTGAATACTATATTTTTCAGTTTTATAATTTCCCTTTAGATCTTTATTGTAATATATTTTTTTTTTTTTTTTTTGGCTTGGACCTTTCTTTTTTTTTTTTTATTTCAAGAGTGTTCACCTTTAGTCAAACAATAATTACCACTGTATGCCTATTAGGGTAGCTTTAAACAGAAATAACAATACCAACTGCTGTAAAGAATGCAAGGCAATAAGAATTCTCATTTTTTGTACAAAATGGTGCAATCACTTTAGAAGATATGTTGGCAGTTACTTACAAAGCTAAGCAATTCTTATCATATAATCCTGCATTCATGAACTTTGACATTTACTGAAAGAAGTTGAAAACCTATGTCTGCACAGAAACCTATGCATGAATGTTTTTTTAAACCTTATTCATATTTGCCAAGGTTTGGAAATCCAAACCCTTAATTTATTTGGTTGAAAGGAGAACTTGAATATCTTTGGATGATTTTTGTTTCCTTTTTGAGATACATATATTGTTGTCAACTTTTCATTTTCTAGCTGCTCATGCACCATGTTGGATTAGGGCCCTACCTTTATCACCTCATTTTACCTTAATTACTTGCTAAAGACTCTGTCTCCATATTTATTCACATCGGGAATTAGGGCTTCAACTTATGAATTTTTGTGGGACACAGTTCAGTTTGTAGCAATCATAGTTTATGCTTGTGACAGCCCTACAAGATACTATATTCCTTATTTAACAGAAAAGTGCAATCAAAAAGATGTTAATAAGTAAATGGCCTAGGGTTACTGGGCTAATAAGGGTTCTATTATTTGAGCCCACATCTCTCAGAATCATTTCATCAGATCAGGAGCTGGCAAACTACAGTCCAGGGGCCAAATCTGGTCTATCACCTATTTTGTTGAAACACAGCCATGCACACTTTGTTATATATTGCCTAACTGCCTATGACTGATTTCATGGTACAGTAGCAAGTTGAGTAGTTGCGATAGAGATCATATGGCCTACAAAGCCTAATATTAACTATCTGGCCCTTTGCAGAAAATATTGACTTGTACCTGTACTATATCACACTGCTATCAAACACAGCATAATTTTTGAGAATGTACCCAAGTCTTTATCACATTATAACTTTTACTTTTTAATCTATCATGGTGTGCCATCATTCCTTTCTAACTGTCCCCCCCTTTTTTTTTTCCAGAGATGATGACTAGCTCAGGTGATGTTCATGGAGACTAAATGTTAACAGAAGATGCTAAACCTCTGGCTTTCATGGTCTACTAGGAAACACAGATGAATGAACAAGAGAAATGACTCTGGCAACAAAGATTCTGGTGCTGAGAAACAAGAGTATGGTAAAAGTAAGTTTTGGAGAACTGGATTAGTTTCATGATATAAAAAAAAGTATTTCACTAACACAGGGCAATGTGTTTGGTGTCTGACTCACTTGGTAAAGAGATAACTTTCTTTGAAACCAAATGTTTGCTTTGGCAATTTTCACTTTTAAGTGGCAGAATTAAAATTGAAAGTTGAACACAAGCTCAGCAAATGTAACTCTCAGGGAGGAATGTCAGGACTAATTTTTATATGGATGCTGACTTTTAAAGATTGACTGTTTCAAAATCAAGCTTTAGTCAAGGACAATAGAGCCTTAGGGTAACATTGCTTACTATTACATAGACCCAGATGTATTTTTTTTTTTTAACTTTACAATATTGTATTGGTATTTTGGATCAGATCATGTCACAGGAATTGTAACTACTCTATCCATTAGCATAAAGTTATAACACAGTTAGTAGAAATATTAGTCCTATTTTGTTTATCATTTTTATAAAAGGTACTTATCAAACATTATATGGAATCATTCATTAGAATAGGTGACACTGCATGGAAGGTAACTGTAACTCAGAATAAATATGTCAGTGAAATAGTAAGTTACTTTAAAATAAATACACATATTTTATTTAAAATAAATTATATGTTAAAATTAGATGATTTTGAATTTCTGTAAATTGTTATGTGACTTAATTTTTTAATAGAATGAAATGCTATTTAATGTAGAATTATCAGATGTCAGAGCTGAAGGAGCCATTAGAAATTACTTAGTCCAATCTTCTCACTTAACAGAGGAGGTAACTGAGGTCCAGAAAGGAAAAAGATGTTATCAAAGTCTCACAGGGAATTTCATGGCATAGTTTGGACAAGAAGTTCTTAGTCCATACAAAGCAGATTATTTGGGCTACATAAGTGGTAGAAATGAATGTGAGAGACAGTGATACAGGCAAATAAATAACTTCCATTACCATTTGCCAAAGAATTTGTGCAACATAGTGAACCACATTTGAGGGAAGGAGGAAGAATTTTTTTAGTGTAACAGGCAGCAAAATCAGGTTTCTCTTGGAGTTGCTTTTAATTGGGAACCTTTCTTTCTAGTAGGGTTTCTGAATAAGCCCTCATCAGATAATGCTATCCTCACTAGTAAAAAGAGCACTTGACTTCAAGTTAAAAAACCTGGATTTAAGTATTGCCTATACACCATGGACAGGTGTCACTTCTTTTTTCTAGGTTAGTTGTTATACATATAAGATGAAAATATGAGACTAGAAGATCATCTCTAAGGTTCTTTCTAATTCTCAAGACTCTCAGACTCTAACATTTTAAGTTAATCAGTTTTCACTTTATCACCTGTGGTGGTAAGAAGCACATTATCTATGCAACTTCTAGATTTTGTTTGTGAACATGTCTATTCATTAGAAAATCATATCAATATATAGGACCAAAATCAGCATTCTCATCAGTTCAGTCCAGTTCAGTCACTCAGTTGTGTCCGACTCTTTGCCACCCTATGAATTGCAGCATGCCAGGCCTCCCTGTCCATCACCAACTCCCGGAGTTCACACAGACTCACGTCCATCGAGTCAGTGATGCCATCCAGCCATCTCATCCGCTGTCGTCCCCTTCTCCTCATGCCCCCAATTCCTTCCAGCATCAGTCTTTTCCAATGAGTCAACTCTTTGCCAAAGTACTGGAGTTTCAGCTTCAGCATCATTCCTTCCAAAGAAATCCCAGGGCTGATCTCCTTCAGAATGGACTGGTTGGATCTCCTTGCAGTCCAAGGGACTCTCAGGAGTCTTCTCCAATACCACAGTTCAAAAGCATCAATTCTTCGGCGCTCAGCTTTCTTCACAGTCCAACTCTCACATCCATACATGACCACAGGAAAAACCATAGCCTTGACTAGACGAACCTTTGTTGCCAAAGTAATGTCTCTGCTTTTGAATATGCTATCTAGGTTGGTCATAACTTTCCTTCCAAGGAGTAAGTGTCTTTTAATTTCATGGCTGCACTCACCATCTGCAGTGATTTTGGAGCCCAAAAATATAAAGTCTGACACTGTTTCCACTGTTTCCCCATCTATTTCCCATGAAGTGATGGGACCAGATGCCATGATCTTCATTTTCTGAATGTTGAGCTTTAAGCCAACTTTTTCACTCTCCACTTTCACTTTCATCAAGAGGCTTTTGAGTTCCTCTTCACTTTCTGCCATAAGGGTGGTGTCATCTGCATATCTGAGGTTATTGATATTTCTCCTGGCAATCTTGATTCCAGCTTGTGCTTCTTCCAGTCCAGCGTTTCTCATGATGTACTCTGCATATAAGTTAAATAAGCAGGGTGACAATATACAGCCTTGACGTACTCCTTTTCCTATTTGGAACCAGTCTGTTGTTGCACGTCCAGTTCTAACTGTTGCTTCCTGACCTGCATACAGATTTCTCAAGAGGCAGGTCAGGTGGTCTGGTATTCCCATCTCTTTCAGAATTTTCCACAGTTTATTGTGATCCACACAGTCAAAGGCTTTGTCATGTTAATGATGAGGGGAAACTGAAACAACTGTAATTTCCTCTTCTTAACAATAGTCCAACAGAGATTTGAAGTCACTGATAATCCTTTTCTAGGCTCAATCTCCCCATTTCCTTCAACTATTCTTCACATGATATGGTTTTTAACACCCCTCCTCCACCATCTTGCTCAGGTTCCTTTGAATATTTGGTTTGCCACTGCGGAGTCCAGAAAGGACCTAACCCAGATTGTCCAATGGTTTGTCTGGCTATCCCAGAATAGAACAGGCCTATCATCTTTTTTGTTTTTACTAAACATGTTTATTTAATTTCATTCCAAGACTACATCGGTTATTTTCAAACAGCTGACTCATATTAAGGGCTTTGTTTCAGCTGTACTATGTGGCAAGCAGGACTTCACTGACCAGGGATTGAATCCATGACCCTTGCATTGGAAACACAGAGGCTTAACCTCTGAAACACCAGGGAAGTCTACAGCTGACTCCTAGTAAATGTGTAGTGAGTCCATGCAAACCTTATTTTGTTGATATTTGTGGCTTCAGATTCATGATTTTCTTCAGTCTTTACTTGAACACTTTATTATTATGTAGACCCAAGGGCAAGATTCTGTGGTAATCCTAGGAACAATTCATCTTGCTAATATTTTTGGTTTTTATCTTTGTCATTCATTGTGTTCATTCTCATTTGATTCTGTCAACAGAACTAATAAGCCAAACTTCAAAATTTTCTTCTAAATAATTAATAAAAATTTTACATGAGAATAACCACCTAATGTGACCAAAGTTCCAAGCTGACACTGTTTTACTTAACCAAATTTTTGTGAGATCTTTCAAATACAAATAAATCTAATTCTACCAGCACTCGGTCTGTATTTTGCTGACTTTTTTACATTAAGGCTATTGAGACAGATTTTTTTTCAGAAATTCTATTTTTGTCATGATTAGCATTACTATTATTTCTCTGGAGTATAATTTATTTGGGTCTGATAGTTTAACTTCATTTATGACTATATATGTCCTCTTAAAAAATCTTCCTCTCTTAGGATTCCAATTTCCTCTTGACCATTCCAACTGTTCTAATCCAAATACTGATCTCATACCCACTCTGGCTTTGTATTTTCTCCCCGTTGTTGATTCACATACAGTCTAAGTACTATCTGAGATGCAGTCTCAGATCTTGAGGTTCTGAATCACAGCCTATCCTTGATGTTGTATTGTGGGCTCAGAACACTAGCTTTCCTTTCTCACTTATTTCTTCTGCCTTACTTTGAAAGTAAAACATATATTTCCCAAAGATTTCTCTTCCTTGCCTTCTCAGATTCTTATTAGTTTTTCTTCAGGCTTTCCATGTTTTCATATAATCCAAAATGAATCTTTGATCCCTGTTTTCTCACTATCTCCTTGAAATCTGTAGTTCTATAGTAGAAACCCATAGAATGTTACAAAGGAATATTTTTCTGTTTTATAAGTGACTGTATCTGAATTCTATTTTCCATGTCACCAAGAGATTAATACATGTTAGGTATATATCCCTGGTTGATTATATGTTCTTAAAAATCTGCTCTAATATCTATTTTCAGTATACACAGGATAGGGCTGAAATGTGTTCTCTGTAAGGAGTTGTGCTCAATTGTAGTAATGTGGGATACATTTTTTACTCAGAGTTACCTTAAAATTTCCATGACTTCTTTGCATTGCAAAATTTGATCTCTGTTAACCAGACTATCGGATAAGGCAATGGCACCCCACTCCAGTACTTTTGCCTGGAAAATCCCATGGATGAAGGAGCCTGGTAGGCTGCAGTCCATGGGGTCACTACAGTCGGACATGATTGAGCGTCTTTACTTTCACTTTTCACTTTCACGCATTGGAGAAGGAAATGGCAACCCACTCCAGTGTTCTTGCCTGGAGAATCCCAGGGACGGGGAAGCCTGGTGGGCTACCATCTATGGGGTCGCACAGAGTCAGACACAACTGAAGCAACTTAGCAGCAGCAGCAGCAGCAACCAGACTATAGTTTTCTTGGAAAATCTCTAGAATTATAGTGAGAAATGGTTTCAGGAATAACCATGAAAGCCCTGACTAGCTTGTTGGATGTTGAGATCATATGGAGAAGAGCCAAGCTTAGCTCTCTTCAGGATGAAATTCAGTCACTTTCAAATGATATATAAGACCTGACGTGATCTGACCTCAACCATAACAAGGTACACTTTTAGTGTGTCATATTTTCTTTGTGTCTATAACTTTGCACATATTCTTTTGTCTGTAAATCTCTGCTGGAATTCAAGAATTACTTCTGTGATCACATCTCCTTTTGTAAGTCTTCATTGTTGTTGTTGTTCAGTCACTAAGCCATGTCCAACTTGTTGAGACTTCATGGACTGCAGCACACCAGGCTTCCCTGTTCTTCGCTAGCTCCAGGTGTTTGCTCAAACTCATGTCCATTGAGTGGGTTGCCATTTCCTTCTCCTGGGGATGTTTTTGACCCAGGGATTGAACCCATGTCTCCTGTATTACAGGTACATTCTTTACCACTGAGCTATCCAGGAAGCCCAAGTTTTCATTGAGCTCCTTCATTTCTAGTCTGAGTCAATATGACATCTTTGTAATCCCATGTGTGTGTGTTCAGTCACTTGGTCATGTCCAACTCTTTGTGCCTTCATGAATTGTAGCCCACCAGGCTCCTGTGTCCATGGTATTTTCCAGACAAGGATACTGAAGTGGGTTGCCATTTCCTTTCCAGGGGATCTTCCCGACCCTGAGATCAAACCTGCATCTCCCACAATGGCAGTCAAATTCTTTACCACTGAGCTACCTGGGAAGCCCTTGTAATCCCATACCACCTGCTTTTTGCTCTCTCTTGGTACTTATTAAACTGTATTATCAATGTACCTATCTATCTTCCCAGCTGGCCATATGCTCCTTAAGGGCAATGATTTTACCTTATTTATTTCTATATGCACAGTATTAAAATAGCAAAAGAGTAAGTGGTTGTCAATTAAAAAAAAAACATTTATTTATTTGGCTGCACCATGTATTAGATGCAGCACATGGAATCTTTAGTTGTGGAATGTGAACATTCAGTTGCAGCATGTGGGATCTTGTTCTCTGACCAGGAGTAAAATCTGAGTGCCCTGCATTGGGAGTGCAGAGTCTTAGTCACTGAACCACCAGGGAAGTCCCATGGTTGACAATTTGATTAGATCCATTTGTCTAATTAGTAGAGACTAAGAAGGGATGTCCAGAATTTCTAACGCTGTCTGGGGAGGCCTTACAAATAGCTGTGAAAATAAGAGAAGTGAAAAGCAAAGGAGAAAAGGAAAGATATAAACATCTGAATGCAGAGTTCCAAAGAATAGCAAGAAGAGATAAGAAAGCCTTCTTCAGTGATCAATGCAAAGAAATAGAGGAAAACAACAGAATGGGAAAGGCTAGAGATCTCTTCAAGAAAATCAGAGATACCAAAGGAATATTTCATGCAAAGATGGGCTCGATAAAGGACAGAAATGGTATGGACCTAACAAAAGCAGAAGATATTAAAAAGAGATGGCAAGAATACACAGAAGAACCGTACAAAAAAGATCTTCATGACCCAGATAATCACGATGGTGTGATCACTGACCTAGAGCCAGACATCCTGGAGGGTGAAGTCAAGTGGGCCTTAGAAAGCATCACTACGAACAAAGCTAGTGGAGGTGATAGAATTCCAGTTGAGCTATTCCAAATCCTGAAAGATGATGCTGTGAAAGTGCTGCACTCAATATGCCAGCAAATTTGGAAAACTCAGCAGTGGCCACAGGACTGGAAAAGGTCAGTTTTCATTCCAATCCCAAAGAAAGGCAATGCCAAAGAATGCTCAAACTACCTCACAATTGCACTCATCTCACACACTAGTAAAGTAATGCTCAAAATTCTCCAAGCCAGGCTTCAGCAATATGTGAACCGTGAACTTCCTGATGTTCAAGCTGGTTTTAGAAAAGGCAGAGGAACCAGAGATCAAATTACCAACATGCGCTGGATAATGGAAAAAGCAAGAGAGTTCCAGAAAAACATCTATTTCTGCTTTATTGACTATGCCAAAGCCTTTGACTGTGTGGATCACAATCAACTGTGGAAAATTCTGAAAGAGATGGGAATACCAGACCACCTGACCTGCCTCTTGAGAAACCTGTATGCAGGTCAGGAAGCAACAGTTAGAACTGGACATGCAACAACAGGCTGGTTCCAAATAGGAAAAGGAGTACGTCAAGGCTGTATATTGTCACCCTGCTTATTTAACTTATATGCAGAGTACATCATGCGAAACGCTGGACTGGAAGAAACTCAAGCTGGAATCAAGATTGCCAGGAGAAATATCAATAACCTCAGATATGCAGATGACACCACCCTTATGGCAGAAAGTGAAGAGGAACTAAAAAGCCTCTTGATGAAAGTGAAAGTGGAGAGTGAAAAAGTTGGCTTAAAGCTCAACATTCAGAAAACGAAGATCATAGCATCCGGTCCCATCACTTCATGGGAAATAGATGGGGAAACAGTGTCAGACTTTATTTTTCTGGGTTCCAAAATCACTGCAGATGGTGACTGCAGCCATGAAATTAAAAGGCACTTACTCCTTGGAAGGAAAGTTATGACCAACCTAGATAGCATATTCAAAAGCAGAGACATTACTTTGGCAACAAAGGTTCGTCTAGTCAAGGCTATGGTTTTTCCTGTGGTCATGTATGGATGTGAGAGTTGGACTGTGAAGAAAGCTGAGCGCCGAAGAATTGATGCTTTTGAACTGTGGTATTGGAGAAGACTCCTGAGAGTCCCTTGGACTGCAAGGAGATCCAACCAGTCCATTCTGAAGGAGATCAGCCCTGGGATTTCTTTGAAAGGAATGATGCTGAAGCTGAAACTCCAGTCCTTTGGCCACCTCATGTGAAGAGTTGACTCATTGGAAAAGACTCTGATGCTGGGAGGGATTGGGGGCAGGAGGAGAAGGGGATGACAGAGGATGAGATGGCTGGATGGCATCACTAAATCGATGGACGTGAGTCTCAGTGAACTCCGGGAGTTCGTGATGGACAGGGAGGCCTGGCATGCTGCGATTCATGGGGTGGCAAAGAGTTGGACACGACTGAGTGACTGATCTGATCTGAGACTAGAAATGAGTATATATGAAAGACATTTATTAATCAATATATATAAATGCATAATGCAGTATGGACTGGGGAAAACATTTTTTTGTCTTTTGTTGAATAGTACGAATGGTTGTGTATTTATAGTCCACATATATCATGATATATCTGCTAACAGAACTATTTTTTGAAGAAGTAGTGTGCTGTGTTTCACTCTGTATTGCACAGTTAACCTTATAGACAGGTATATACATATATGCACACAGACATACCTATATGCGCTATTCCTGTCCGAGAGTGCTCTAGATCCCAGAAAATAAGGAGATACTCATTTAATTTTGAATTTTTGAAGTTTGACTCAGTATGTTTAAATACCCTACACAAATAACATTAAGACTAGTCATACCTTTCTTCTGGTTGGAATATTTATGTAGTACAGAGGCACGATATTCCTGAGGGAAGCAGTTTGGGAGAATGTCTTATTGACTGCGGGCCTGGATTCATTAAAAATGCTTATTTATAGCAAACAGGTGCGTGTGTGTATATATGTGCGCATGTTTACACATATAAACATTTTCTGTTTATAGCTTCCATGATCTGTATAAAGAGACTTATATTTATAATATACTCAAGCAATGGAAATCTGCTCTGTATTCACTTCATTTATTGTACCTCACCAGTACACAGTGCATGCTTGAAAGCTTTTAGGGGAATTATATGTATGACATAGTACACCTGTAGAAATCAGCCATTTTGTAAATGGTCATGAGTGTTCAAATTAAATCTATCAAATCAAAGGGTGGAATTGCAAGGAAATTTCAGTTTCTAGTCATTTGTATTTTTGTTATTTGAGTATTTCACTAAGTGCTTATTTTACTTTTTTGATCAGAAAAAAAATCAATTTTTAGAAGATAGTTGTCAGGATACTTCTGTCCTGAGTAAAAATAATTAATCGGTGAACTCATTAGTAGTTCACTATCATGTAAATTTTGACAGTTTTGCTAGAATTTCTTTGAGAGATGAAGTTAGTTTCCATTCAACTCTGTATTTTATAGTAAAGGAATGGCATGCACACATATTCAAATTTATGAAAATGGAGATTTTAAAGGCCACAACAATTCCCAAATTAAATCTGTGAATGCTCTGCATAAGAGTTAAGTCCCTGATGGTTGCACACATACAAATTTTCTTTGAAATCTCTTAAGGCAGCTATGTATAATAAAAGAAAACTGGAAAATTGGAACCATAGCCATCTACTGTACTGTGTGAAGTCTTGATCTTCACAGTATTTTGGCTATTTTCTCATAGTTGTTATCTTACTTGCTTTCTTTTCACTGGTAGACTCATGGCCACTTTAACATTTTACTTGTCAAAAAAAAAAAAAGAAAGAAAAACACCAAAAAACAAAATAGTTTTCTGTTACCTTTGCTGAAAGGCAGCACTTAAGAAGAAAAACATACTAATTTGATATAGTGACCTGTGTTGTCCATTTAAACAATGGCCTTTGGAATATAAGAACAATTGTGATATATCTTGTGAAGCAGTCTACTTATTGGTAGTAAGAATATCTGGCTCAGCAGAAAGAGTGAGCCTGAACACTGGTGGGGATGGAATAGATTGGGGTAGGCAGAGTTGTAGCATGCTCCTCAAATGACACTGTTTCTGAAATGATCTATAACACTTAAACCTGAGATCTCTCAATAATATCAACTATAACTTGTGTATTCACACACACAAAAATGATATTTCTGGTATTTCATATTTCTACAAGGGTGAACATGTTAATTTGGCTCATCAAAGTAGTCAAATGATTCTTTGTATATAAAGTATCACATGAGGAAGGAAATACATTTTAATGAGTCAGTGTAAATGAATCAGAAGCACATTGGCATGAACTTCCTTTCATTTTGAGACACAGGAAGGATTCTAAACATTCCAAATAGAGGGCTGTAAGCTTAATGATAGTATATCAAACTTAATCCATGATGCTAGTCTGAAGTTCAAAAACTTCAAACTGAAAACAAGGTCAGCCCTCTGTGGTCTGGGATGCATTTGTTACATCAGCTGGTGAACAGATAAAATCCATTACATTCTGATTTTCCAGGGTTTTTGTTTTCTTCCATCATTAATTTGGTACTGTTTTTCTGCCTCATAATTCATTCAGTTCACCTACTGAATTGGTAAGAGAAACTAAAGCCTACATTATTATAAATAAATGTCTGAGTGGTTATTTTATATTAACCTAGTATTTTCCCCTAACTTGGCAAAGACTTGAAATAGCTAGGATATTTATTCCATTGTCTGTAGGTTTTTTCCCTCCCATACCAGCACTCCCCATCATTAGTGAAAATAGTCAATACTTTTAGTGATCTGCAATTCTGTTCTTTCTCTTCCTTCACTTTGTTATTATTTTGAATCTTAACAGCTTTGAAAGTGGATCTGGTCCTTCCTGGAACTTATATAAGATCTTTATTCTCTATACATCTGTAGTCAAATATGATACTAGGATTAGAGAATATGCTTCTCTGGAGGGGAAAAAAAAAAAAAAAGCTTTATTTGTCTTTTGCTCTGTAAGAAATGCTAGTGTCTGCAAGCCAAATGTTTCTCCTTGCTGTGTGCTGAATTCTCAGGTTCATTAAACAATTTGTAACCTCAGCTCACAATCCAGGCTGAAGAAATGTTGGTCATTTTATGTGATGGAACCCACTGATAGGGCCTCTCTTAATGAGAATTTAGCTGGAGGGGAGTTGGGAAAAACATAAGAGATTTTGAGTAGCGTTTCTGTCTTCTCAACAACTGAAGTCTCAGTTCAAAACTCAGAGGAAAGAAAATAAAGCCTACATGTTCAGACCAGAGTTATGTAAGAATGGTCTTAGGCAAAATTCCTAGAGAGATAATCTTGTTTATTAAAGTTTCCTGATGATGCAAGACACTAGGAAAGTGTCAGCAATGAACACATCTTGTTGTGAAACTTATTCTAATAGGTTTATTGCATTGCCTTTTCAAAACAATAGTTTTAAATAATAAAATAGTCATTTCTTACTTTGATTCCCAATGAGCATTAAACACTCCTAAATGGAGGTGTCATTCATGATTTCAGATTAGATACTCCTTGATAGCAGTTTTGGTTAGTTGCAGTAACCATAAAATTAGTAAATAGCAATGATGCAGCTATGAAAAAGTCAAACTGTTTTACAGAGGTATACTTGACATATAACATTATATTAATTTCAGGTGTACAACATAATGATTCATTTTTATGTTGTGAAATGATCACCATGATAAGTCTAGTTAACATCCGTCCTGTTGCATAGTTACCAGATTATTTTTTCTTGTGATGGGAACTTTTAAGATCTATTCTCTCAGCATCTGTCTCATATGCACTACAGTATTCTTAACTATAGTCCCTGTGCTGTCCATTACATTTCCATGACTTATTTATCCTTTAACCAGAAGTTTGTTCCTTTTGAGCCCTTCGCTCATTTTGTCCTTCTTCTACTCCCTGCCTTTGGCAGTCACCAATCTGTTACCTGTATGTGAGCTCAAGACAATAAACATTTGTTGGTGAGGACTGAAGTCCCCATTATCAGGGAGGAAGGAGCAAATAGTATGTATCCAGAACAACAGTCTATATGGAAGTATGTGTGTATGTGTGTGTGTATGCATGTTATGTATTTAAGGGTACGCACTGTCCAACACTTTTCTCCTTCTAGGTTAAAGCCTAAAGAAATAGAGTTAGATGAATGGAAAGGGGTTGGGAAGATGGGAAATAGTTCAGGGCAGATGGAACAGTATATGCAAAGTCCCAGAGATGAAGAACATGAGGCTTTTAAGGAATGGAAAGGTGCTCAGTACAATGGGAATTCAATACAGTATGCATAATGCACTGGCATGAATAGGAGATGTGAACCTCTGGAGTGCAGCAGAGACCAGATCATAAAGGGTCTTGTAAGCCAAGGGCTTCCCTGGTAGCTCAGTGGTAAATAATCCCCCTGCCAATGCAGGAGACATGGTTTTGATCCCTCAACTGGGAAGATTCCGAGTGCCAGGGAGCAACTAAGACCATGTACCACAACTACTGAGCCTGTGTTCTAGAGTCTGGGAGCCACAACTACTGAGCCTCACGCCACGACTGCTGAACCCTGTGCACCCTAGAACCCATGGTGTGCAACAAGAGAAGCCCCTGCGATGAGAAACACACACACTAGAACTAGAGAGTAGCCTCGCTCGCTGCAACTAGAGAAAAACCTGCACAGCACTGAAGACCCAGCACGGCCAAAAATGAATAAATGAATAATTTCTAAAAAAGATCTTGTAAGCCAGTTTGTGAGTTTGAGCCTCATCCTTAGGGTAATGGGAAACTATTGAAAGTTTAGGAAACAAACATGATTAAGTTCATGTTTTGTAAAGCTCATCTGACTACTGTAGAGAATGAATTTGAAGCCTCAAAAAGGGAGGTGGGGAAACTATTTTGGAGAATTGGAATAATTAAAGTAAGAGAGTAATAAAAAATCCAGTAGTAAATGATCCATTCAGTGATTGATGAATGGTCTTCTTTTCTTCGCAGCTGAGAGGACCCGAGCTTAGGAAACCCCAATATTTTAAACTCCCCACCATTGGTACTGGAGAAAGATATTATCTTTATTATCCCAAAGAGCAAACAACTCTGTCCTTTTCATTGGAGGAAGATACTTTCTCCATCTTCCAAAGTTATTTGCTATATAAACATCCTTGAGAAAATAGTCCAGAACAAAAACTCCCAGTGCTTCTGATGAGAAGATGTGCACACAAGTAAGAAACCCTTCCCATGGACTGTAGCCTATCAGGCTCCTCCATCCATGGGATTTTCCAGGCAACAGTACTGGAGTGGATTGCCATTTCCTTCTCCAGGGGATCTTCCCGACTCAGGAATTGAACCCGGGTCTCTCGCTTTGCAGGCAGACGCTTTACCGTCTGAGCCACGAGGGAAGCCTGGATAATTGTCTACTAACAATAATATCTCCCCTTGAATATCAAAACCCATGCATGTCCTATATTCCTGTACTTGCACAAGAGTTATAATTTTGTGGGCACTTTGACAACATTGAATTGTCAAAGCCTTTATATGGAGACCAGTTTGCTGTGAGATCTAGAGATTTTTGTTCATTTTAGAACTGTAGAACTGAGTATTCTGCCACAAAAATATTCTCATATCTTTCCTTGCTCTAGCACTTAGGAGTTTTCAATTATTGCCACTGTCTGGATTTAGATGAATGAAAATTAAAGGAGCATGGCTGAATGGTTATTTATTTATTAGACTTTCTAAATTGCTCCTTCATGGAGATTGGAAATGCAGACCATTACTGCTACCAGAACCATTTAATGTGAAAGAAATGACAGCAGCTACAAGGAGCAAGAGAAATGCTTAACTCTCCGACATATATCACAGGAGGATCCTCTATGACCCACCTCCCAGAATATTGTAAATAAAAGCAAAAATAAACAAATGGGGCCTAATTAAACTTAAAAGCTTCTGCACAACAAAGGAAACTATAAGCAAGGTGAAAAGACAGCCTGCAGAATACATAATTCTAAAGAGAAATAATAGCAAATGAAGCAACTGATAAACAACTAATCTCAAAAATATACAAGCAACTCCTATAGCTCAATTCCAGAAAAATAAATGACCCAGTCAAAAAATGGGCCAAAGAACTAAATAGACATTTCTCCAAAGAAGACATACAGAGGGCTAACAAACACATGAAAAGATGCTCAACATCACTCATTATCAGAGAAATGCAAATCAAAACCACTATGAGGTACCATTTCATGCCAGTCAGAATGGCTGCGATCCAAAAATCTACAAGCAATAAATGCTGGAGAGGGTGTGGAGAAAAGGGAACCCTCTTACACTGTTGGTGGGAATGCAAACTAGTACAGCCACTATGGAGAACAGTGTGGAGATTCCTTAAAACATTGGAAATAGAATTGCCTTATGATCCAGCAATCCCACTGCTGGGCATACACACTGAGGAAACCAGAAGGGAAAGAGACACGTGTACCCCAATGTTCATCGCAGCACTGTTTATAATAGCCAGGACATGGAAGCACCCTAGATGTCCATCAGCAGATGAATGGATAAGAAAGCAGTGGTACATATACACAATGGAGTATTACTCAGCCATTAAAAAGAATACATTTGAATCAGTTCTAAAGAGGTGGATGAAACTGGAGCCTATTATACAGAGTGAAGTAAGCCAGAAAGAAAAACACCAATACAGTATACTAACGCATATATATGGAATTTAGAAAGATGGTAACAATAACCCTGTATACGAGACAGGAAAAGAGACACTGATGTATAGAACAGTCTTTTGGACTCTGTGGGAGAGGGAGAGGGTGGGATGATTTGGGAGAATGGCATTGAAACATGTATAATATCATATATGAAATGAGTCACCAGTCCAGGTTCGATGCACGATACTGGATGCTTGGGGCTGGTGCACTGGGACGACCCAGAGGGATGGTATGGGGAGGGAGGAGGGAGGAGGGTTCAGGATGGGGAACACATGTATACCTGTGGCGGATTCATTTCGATATATGGCAAAACCAATACAATATTGTAAAGTTAAAAAATAAAATAAAATGAAATGAAATGCTTATCTAGTGGAGTCTCAACAAATAGTAGAACTACATTAGATGTGTCCTTCAATGTGTTAGGACTCAGAATCAAATGCAGCTACTGTGCTGGTTTTATACAGTGAGAAAATATCATTTATATTGTCTAGAGAAAAGCAAAGATTTGTGCTACTTTGTAAGGTGCTTGGAACCGACTCTAGTGTTCTTGCCTGGGGAGAATCCCAGTGGTGGGGGAGCCTGGTGGGCTTCCATCTATGGGGTCGCACAGAGTTGAACGCAACTGAAGTGACTTAGCTGCAGCAGCAGCAGCAGCAAGGTGCTTGGGAAACTCCAAATCTAAATACAGTTAACAAAGCTGGAAGGGAAGGAACCATGAGTTTCTGATCACTTTCCATATGCCATATGCTTGTACTTAATTCTCATAGCAACTCTATGAAATCATTATTATTCTCATTTTAAAGATGAGGAATATGGATTTTGGGAAATGTAAGTAACTTGCCCAAAATGTTACAGTTGTTAAGTGGCTGATCTAGGTTTGAGTTTAGTGTAACTCTCAATGCTTGTGTTCATTCTGTGCTACCGTCTACCTATGTATAAATTCTTATGACTTCACAGGTTAATTGGAATGACTATTTCGCAGGAGTACTTGGAGACGCTTAATGAAATATGTCGATGTGCCCAAGTCAATATATTATTCTTTGAGGGGGGGACTTAAAACTGCAAATGAAAACAAGAAGCTAGATCAGTTAATAAAGCAGTGACTATGATGGATTGGGGTTAGAAGGTGCACATTCAGCAATGACCATTTCTTGAAGAGTGGAAAGCCTTCTAGAAGGAACCAGTGTGTATGTGTATTATTTAGTTGGATACAAGATGATATATAAATCCCCTATGCCCAATTCTGCCTAAAAGAATGTGTTCACAGTGGATATGGTTGAATTGTCTGTACTACTCAATCAGGTGAACTATCTGGAGATTGCTTCATTACTCAAAAATAATTCATTACAGTAGTTGAAGAAAACCTTGTGGTCTTACTGCCCACACTTTCTGTTTAAAAAAAAAATGGTCAATTCAGTTATAGAGCTCAGTGAAACTTGATTATTTGTGTCCTGTGGACAAACTAATAAATCAAAGAAGTGATTTAATAGGATTTCCCCCCTTTTCGGGCACTTGGAGTTGGCTTCCTATAGACATAACTTATTCTTAAGAGCCTGAAGTAACAAATACTGCTTTTGTCATTCTTCCCCCTGGTCTTTAGTACAGACTGTGTAAGATTTTTCTTTAACTTTTTATTTTGTGATGGGGTATAGCCAATGTTGTGATAATTTCAGGTGCAACAAAGGGACTCAGCCATACATATCATATATGAGAATGCGTTCTCCTCCTCACCAAACAAGGCTACCACATAGCATTGAGCAGAGTTCCCTGTGCTAGACAGTAGGTCCTTTTCGGTTATTCCTTTTAAATATAGCAGTGTGTGCCTGTCCATCTCAAATTCCCTGTCTCTTCCCCTCATCCTTCCTCCTGGCAACTGTAAGTTTGTTTTCTAAGCCTGTGAGTCTCTTTTTGTTTTGTAAGTTCATTGGTATCATTTCTTTTTAGATTCCACATATAAGGAATGTCAAACAATATTTCATCTCTGTCTGACTTACTTTTTCACTCTTACTACTCAGCCATTAAAAAGAAAGAAAGAATGCCATTTACAGCAACATGGAAGGACTTAGAGATTGTCATCCTGAACGAAGTGTAGGATTTTGAGATATTCATAGTAAGGAGCAACAATATTTATGTTTTGTGATGTTAATTGGGGAAGCTATGCTGATACTTAAGAGTGTTACCTTGTCTGCCTGGAGTTACTCAGGTGTATGGTTCAGCTTGAACTCTGAAAAGTAATCTCAACATGTTTCCAAGAAGATGGAAACCTCTGGAATGAAATGCATTACTGAGAATAGAGTCCAAGGTCACAAATAATCTGGATTAAATATCTGAAGAAAGGCTGTATAGAATCAATTAGAATGAAAAAGCTTAGCAATACACACTGGAAAATGATTTGAGAGAAGAGTGGAAAATTGACTATTTGTTTATGAATTTGGATAAGCATGTTTTCCACTTAGTGCCTTTAATGAAAATCCTTGTAATGGAATTAATGGTGTTAAATTTAAAAAAATGGATTAAAGAAAATATTTTTAAGTAACATAAAATTAACCTGTGAGACTCATAAATACAGTTTATATAAGGCAAATAAGGGTTTCTTAAAAACCTGAAAAGTGCAGTAAATTGGGTAAAATTAGAATTGTGTTTTTATTTAAAAAAAATTTGGGGGCTGGTGCACTGGGACGACCCAGAGGGATGGTATGGGGAGGGAGGAGGGAAGAGGGTTCAGGATGGGGAACACATGTATACCTGTGGCGGATTCATTTCGATATTTGGCAAAACTAATACAATATTGTAAAGTTTAAAAATAAAATTTAAAAATAAATTGTCTTGTAAGTAATACATGATATCTGAGGAATTAGTGATATTTCCCCATGCCTCCATGCAATATTGGATAAACTACATTGCTATTAGTAAAGTCCTGACTTTCTTCCAAGAAAATTACAACTTTTAATTGATATTGATAGTTCTTTAATACATTATTGTGTGCAGACTTGGGAAATGCAAGGCTTATGTCTGAATTTATATTGTGATCAGGAATTAGGGATTGTAGAGGTAAGAATTTGGATGTGGGAAGCTTTTATTTATTCCTTCAGTAGGATAGTTTTAAAAGCAATGTTTTTTACTTTAAGCAAATATCAGATTGTTTTCTGAGCTATTTGAACCTAATGAACAGTCAGCAAGAGAGTGACTCTTCCAAACTGGTTCTTCAGAGTTTTCCTTCCTTTCCCTCTCCTTTTGTCTCCCCTTCCCTTTCACCAGGAAATTTTTATTGACTGTCTAGTATATGTCAGATAGTTTTGCCAAGTTCTAGTGGTTTAATGGTAAACAGGAGCAACAAGTAAATGAATCAAATGCAGTGTGATCAGTACTAAGATAGAAGTTCAGTGTAGTCTGTAAACAGAGAGGAAAAGCATCTCAATCAGTCTGGATTTCAGGGAAGTCTTAACATATAGAGACACGAGGATAAGTAGTAGTTAGCCAAGAGAAGAAAGGAAGAATGAATGTGCTTTTGTGGAAGAAACAGAATGTGTCAAGGTTTTGAGGTGAGAGCAAACTCAGGATCTTCAGGAACTGAAAATTCATTCCTGGAGCAGAGAGCCTGAAGGTAGGAGTGTAACAGTTGGGTAAAACTTGGGAGGGAAGCTAAACAATAAGGACTGAAAAGCCACGTATTAGACTCAATACTGATTATAATGAGAAACCATTGAATGATTTTAAGTAGGGAATGGCACGAACAGGTATATGTTTTCAGAATTCCCTCTTACGGCTCTGTGCAACTAGTAGGGCAGAGTGGAGTGGAAGGACAGAAGGAGAGGTGTGTTATCATCTAGGAAGGTGTTGCAACAAGAGCTTTCCCAGTGGCTCAGACCATAAAGAGTCTGCTTGCAATGTAGGAGACATGGATTCGGTCCCTGGGTTGGGAAGATCCCCTGGAGAAGGGAATGGCAACCCACTCCAGTATGCCTGCTTTACAATTCCATGGACAGAGGAGCCTGCTGGGCAATAGTCCATGGGGTCGCAAAGAGTCGGACAAGACTGAGTGACTAACACTACAACAATCAGCATGAAACAAAATGGAAGCGTGGACTAGTGTTGTGGCAGTGAAGATAGATTCAGGAGATTTTGGTGCTATTGTTCACGAGACTTGATGGACTGCATCAGCCAAGGCTTAGACCACCATTTTCTAAGCGAGGTAACACTGTAGGAAGAGAATTACGGAATTGGAGTGATAACTGAGTTTTTCCAATGAGATGCTGCTTTGGAATTATTTCCGAAGCTGTTGGATATGTGAGTGGAATGTAGAGAAGAATTTGGGTGGTGGTGTTTTACTTGCTAAGTCACGTCCACCTCTTGCGACCCCATGGACTGTACCTTGCTAGGTTCCTCTGTCCATGGGATTCTCCAGGCAAGAATACTGGAGTGGGTTGTCATTTTGTGGAGAATTTGTGATGAAGATATAAATATTATTCATCAACATATGGATAGTGACTGAACACCAGAACACCAGGGAGAGTGTATAGAGTAGTAAGATAAGAGATTAGAATAGAATCCCACTCATATTTAAGGAATGGGAAAAGTAAAACTAGCCATCAAAAGAGATTGGAAAGGAGAAAAATCCAGAGAATGTGCTTTTATGTAAAGCAAGGGAGAAGAGAATCTTGAAAAGGAGGCAGTTGGTTTTAGGCTGAGTCTTAAAAAGAAGTCAGTTGGTTTTAGGATGAGTATTACAAAAGGAGTCATTAGATTCAACAATGAGGGTAGTTGTGATTTTAGCAAGAGTGGTTTCAGTAGAGTGATGAGTATAGAAACAACATTGGAATAGATTACAAAGTAAATGCGATTTGAAGAACTTTGTGGCTCAGACGGTAAAGCATCTGCCTACAATGCAGGAGATCTGGGTTCGTTCCCTGGGTCGGGAAGGTCCTCTGGAGAAGGAAATGGCAATCCACTCCAGTACTCTTGCCTGGAAAATCCCATGGATGGAGGAGTGTGGTAGGCTACAGTCCATGGGGTCGCAAAGAGTCGGACATGACTGAGTGACTTCACTTCACTTCACTTCACTTGATTGAATAACTGGGGGAAGGTGTGTGTAACAGGGGCCAGAGATCTTAGTGGTAGTGGTGCTGGGGATGTATCCTAGAATTTTGCATACTGCATTGTTATATCTGGGCTTCGCAGATGGTGTTAGTGGTAAAGAACCCACCTGCCAATGCAGGACATGTAAGAGATGTGAGTTTGAGCCCTAGGTCAGAAAGATCCCCTGGAGGAGGGCAGTGCAACCCATTCCAGTATTCTTGCCTGGAGAATCCCATGGATAGAGGAGCCTGGCGGGCTACAGTCCATAGGGTCCAGCGTTGGTCATAAATGAAGAGACTTAGCACGCATGCACACATTGTTGTATCTAAGAAATACTTGCCTAAATCAAAGTCAGTTTATCTCCTACATTTCCTCTAGAAGATTCATAGCTTCATGTTTGTGTTCAGATCTATGATTCATCTTAAGACACTTTTTATACATGATGTGAGATTTTTTATTATTTTTGCACATAAATATCCAGTTATTCCAGGACTATTTCTTGAAAAGGTTTTTCTTTCTCCACTGAACTGCCTTTGTTTAAAATCATTTGCCCATTTATGTGTGGATCTATTTCTGTACTTTACATTCTTTTAATCTGTTTCATCTTTAGGCCAATACCACATTGTCATAAAGCTTCATAATACTGAAATTTTGTCTGTTCTAGGGCCTTTGCATTTTCATATGAATTTTAGATCCAGCTTGTCAATTTTCACATAAAAATCTAGAGAGATTTTGATTGGGAATATTTTATTTTTTAATTAATTAATTTATTTTAATTGGAGGCTAATTACTTTACAATAGTGTGGTGTTTTTTGCCATACATTCACATGAATCCACCATGGGTGTACATGTGTTCCCCATCTTGAACTCCCCTCCCACCTCCCTCCCCATCCCATCCCTCAGGATCATCCCAGTGCACCAGCACTGAGCAGCCTCTCTCATGCATCAAACCTGGACTGGCAATCTATTTCATATATGATAATATATATGTTTCAATGCT
This sequence comes from Bos mutus, assembly GCF_027580195.1. NCBI lineage: Eukaryota > Metazoa > Chordata > Mammalia > Artiodactyla > Bovidae > Bos > Bos mutus. The sequence continues at coordinate 9,012,854 of NC_091646.1, read as the reverse complement.
ATTCTCTCAAATCATCCCACCCTCGCCTTCTGTCACAGAGTCCAAAAGTCTGTTCTTTACATCTGTGACTCTTTTGCTGTCTCACGTATTGGGTCATTGTTACCATCTTTCTAAATTCCAAATATATGCATTAATATACTGTATTGGTGTTTTTCTTTCTGACTTACTTCACTCTGTGTAATAGGCTCCAGTTTCATCCACCTCAATAGAACTGATTCAAATGCATTCTTTTTAATAGCTGAGTAATATTCCATTGTGTATATGTACCACAGCTTTCTTATCCATTCGTCTGCCAATGAACATCTAGGTTGCTTCCATGTCCTGGCTATTATAAACAGTGCTGCGATGAATATTGGGGTATACGTGTCTCTTTCAATTCTGGTTTCCTCGGTGTGTATGCACAGCAGTGGGATTGCTGGGTCATAAGGCAGTTCTATTTCCAGTTTTTTAAGGAATCTCCACACTGTTCTCCATAGTGGCTGTACTAGTTTGCATTGATTGGGAATACTTTAAATGTATACTAGAATCTGGGGAGTGTTGACATCTTAATATTGAATTTAACCCATGCACAAGATCTCTTTTCATTAAATGAATTCTTCTTTAGTTCATGTCAGCAATGTTTTGTTGTGTTCAGTGTATAGGTCTTGCACATCATATTTATCCCCCAATATTTCATATTTTATGCTCTTTATGAATATTGTTTTTAAATTGAGTTTTTATTATTTGTAGGAAATTTATAATTGATTTTTAGTTAAACTTTTTATTTTTAGATAATTTCATATTTATATGGAATTGTAAGAAATGATACAGGAAAATTCCACACATACTTAACCTAATTTGCCTCAGTGATAACATGTTACAAAATTGTAATACAACATCATAACTGGGCTATTGATATTGATACCATCAAGATACAGAACATTTCCATCACTACAAGGATCCCTCTTATATAGCCCCATCCACTGTCATCATTCCTTCCCACCTCGACCTCTTCTTATTCCCTGGCAACCATTAATCTGTTACTCTTTGTATAATATTGTTATTTAAAGAATGTTATATATCAATGAAATCATACAGTACATAACCTTTTGGGAATTGACTTTTTCATTTATCATAATTCTCTTCAAATCCACCCAGGAAAGATAGAAATGTATCATTAAAATTGTGTATGAGATTTGTATTATCATCATAATTTCCCTTTCCCTCTCTTTCCTACTTTTTCTGAAAATATATTAACCAGGTTGGACACACTAAAGCAGTAGCCATGTGATCAGTGGAAGATGGTGGAATCAGAAGTAGATAAAGTATCTTTAAACTTCAAGTTGTAGCCATTACAGTTCCTATTTTCCTCTTCAGACCCCTAGGAGGAATGAGGATTATAGGCTGAGTTGTCTACCTTTGATTGTTTTAGCAAGAACTTTTCTCTCCCCCAAACTGTACATACACATTTACATATATATGTATGCATGATTAATTGTTGTTGAAAGTTTATATTTTCTTTTATCTAAATTGTAGTGGGGAGCTCTTTGGGCGTTTGTCAGATTTTTCAGGAATTTGAAATATGTGCAAACAGCAGGCATTTCTTCAATTGGATAACTAATTTTACACTTAACCAAATCTTCTCTCTTCATTAAGATTAATGCCAAGATAACTGAAAGAAAAATGCAATGCCAAATAGCAAGACCTGCCCTATATTTTCACAAAAAAGACAATTTAGAATAGGTATTCTTCTGTGGGCTAATAGAATAATTGCACACTTAGGGCATTCATATTCAGCATGGATATCATTTCCCTATTGCTGTGTTTCTAAGGAACCTGTCGCCTTGGTATCTAAGCACTGAAACACTTTTTAAAGAAGGAAATTCTTCTTTTAGTCTACTGTCTACATGTAATTTGTGGAGAGCTATGTAGCTGGGCTCGCGTCTAGGCCTATAACTTACAGTTCTGCAGATTTTAGTTAGTTTTTTTCTGGAAAGCACATCTCAGAGCTGAGAACTATTCTAGTCCACTTTCATTCACAGTACCAGATGCTCTTGAAAGGAATAGGTAGCTGAGAAGGTGTGGGGCAGGGACTGTGTAGATATTTACATATACAAATGAAAATGTGCATACATATTTATATATTCTGGCTAGTACAGATTTAATGGTTCTCAGACTCACTGCATCTAGGGTGTTAACAGCCTTTTCAGAGTAGAGATGGGTTCAAATTTAGGAGACTGAGTCCAATACTGTTTTTAATATCAGTAACATTATAATGCAGTTGGGAGCTTCCTATTGCTTCTGAGCAATTCTCATGACAACTCCTGGGAGAGTTTTACAGAGAAGGTGAGTATAAAAGACAATGTGTGTAAAACTGACAATCATTTGTTTTAATTATCATTATATAAAGTATTTGCAATAAATTATAAAATGTATTTCTTTATTTGAATTCTTAGATTCTTTATATGAATCAATAAACTATTTACAAGGACCAGTGTGAAGATGGGCATGTGAGTGGTACAGTGTGTTTGCGTGCTCAGTTGTATCCGAGTCTTTGCAAAGCCATGGACTGTAGCCCGCCAGGCTCCTCTGTCCATGGGATTCTTCAGGTAAGAATACTGGAGTGGGTTGCCATTCCCTGCTCCAGGACAGTATGTTTACCATTCCAGTTTAATGGTAACACTGGGGTTTACATTGCTTTAAAAACTGAAAATATACACTTGCTTAGAGGATATTTTTAGGATCGGTCTACATTGATTATGAGCAACTGATGACCTTGTCTATTTCCTGGAAGCTCTAGGAGATTCTGTTTGTCCTGATTTTGCTTTTAATATTAGAGGGAGAGAGAACAAAAGAGAGTCCGAGGAAAGAAGGAAAAATATCTGAATGGAAAAAGAAAAAATAAGTCAACCATCTGGGTGTTTTAGATTAATTTAGATGGTGCAAGAAAGAGAGTGACTATTTTACACACCGTCATCAATGAATTCATTCCCTTTTTGGATGAAACTTTCACACTAGTTTTGGAATTTCATCTGATACCAATTTTTCAAATAGTTGATATCTAGCCACAGTCTTAGTGTATATGAGGCTAAGGATTCATGTGTTTGAAGATAATCTTCATAGAAGACATATTTGAAGATAATCTTTTAGACAAAATAATCCTTTCCCACTTTTTTCCCATAAAATTTGCCAATGCTAGATATTTCATATAAGTAGAATTAAATGTTACATTTTGTGTCTTGCTTCTTAGCAAAATGTTTTCAAGGTTCATTTATATTTTACCATGTCTCAGTGCTTTATTCCATTTTTATGGATGAATAATATTCCATTGTTTATGGGTGTTGTTTACAGTTTTTGGCTATTATGAATAAACTATTATAAACTGTCTTGTACATTTGTTTTTTAAATACCTGCTTTCAATTTGAGTAAATTTGTTGGATTATAGGGTAATTCCACGTTAACTTTTAACTTTTTGAGGAACTGCCAGATTCTTTCCCACTGTGGCTACTACATTCTCACCAAGCAATGTATCGCTCACCAAGCAATGAACTCCAGTTTGATGGATGTTGGAATGAGAGAGGTTTATTACTTACATACATTTATAAGATAACAAAATTGGGGACTAGCATCCTGGTCTTTTTGGTAGAAACCCATTATTTATTACATCATTCTGTGGCTCAGATGATACTATTTTGGAAATTAGTTATTTCTGGGCATGGAGAAAAGGTTTGTGTGTGCATGAATAAAGAAACAATAAAAGGGATTTGTCAGGAGTTCTACCAGATATTAGGTTCTCTTAACAAGCATTTTGGTTGTTTTGTTAAATGTTATGACAACTGACTTTGCTAATACTCATCACAAAGAAGCCTACAGGAAAATCCACATACCATAAAATTCACCCTTTTAAATAGTAAATTCAATTTTTTTTTTTTCATTCATAGGTTCTGCAACCATCACTATCTAAGTTTAGGACATTTTCATCACTCCAAAAAGACACTTTGTACTCATTAACAGTAACTCCCCATATCCCCTTTCCATTCAAACCTTAGCAGTAACTAATCTTTTTTCTATCTCTGGATTTCCCTATTTCTGGTCACTTTATATAAAGAATCTACTTTATTCCCTTGTAAAACTGAATACTATTCTGTTATATGGATATACCATATCTTTAAACTTCATTGATCAGTTGATGGGCATTAAGATTGTTTCCACATTTTGGCTATTATTAATAGTGCTGATATGACCATCCATGAACAATTTTTTGTGCAGTAATGTATTTTCATTTCTCTTATATACTCAGAAATTGAATCACTATTTCATACCATAGGGCTTCCCAGGTGGCAGTAGCTGTAACTCTATGCTTTTTTTGGAAAACTGCCTGTTTCCCATAGTAGTTGAACCATTTTATAATACCACTGGCAGTATCTGAGGGTTTCAGTTTCTCTACATCCTCACCAACATTTGCTACTGTTTATCCTTTTAATTTTTAGTTAACCTAGTGGATGTGAAGCAGTATCTCAGGGTGGCTCTATTTTGCAATTTACCTGATGGCTAATGATGTTAGGCATCTTTTTATGTATGTATTGCCAATTTGTATATCTTCCTTGGAGAAATATATTTTCAGATCCTTTATAGATTTTTAATTGTTTTTTTTTTTTTTTAATCTTTTTAGTGTTTAGTTAAAAGCCAGGTGGTGCTAGTGGTAAAGAACCTGCCTGCCAATGCAAACCTGTGTAAGAGACACAGGTTTGATCACTGTGTCAGGAAGATCCCCTGGAGGAGGGCATGGCAACCCACTCCAGTATTCTTGCCTGGAGAATCACATGGACAGAGGAGCCTGGGGGGCTACAGTCCATAGGGTAGTGTAGAGTCAGACACGACTGAAGCAACTTAGCACGCATGCACATAAGTATTTTTATGCATTCTGGATGCAAATCCCTTATAAGAGACATGATGGGAAAATATATTCTCTCATTACCTGCATTGTTTTTTCACTTTCTTCATGGTTTCCTCTGAAACACAAAGGTTTTAAATTTAACCCAGGTTGCCCGCATTGCAGGCGGATTCTTTACCAGCTGAACCACAAGGAAAGCGGAAGAATACTGGAATGGGTAGCCTATCCTTTCTCCAGAGGATCTTCCCCATCCAGGAATCCAACCGCGGTCTCCTGCACTGCAGGCAAATTCTTTACCAACTGAGCTATCATGGAAGCCTTGACACAGTCCTTTTTATCTTTTTCTTTTGTTACTTTTACTGTTGGTGCCCTGTATAAGATGGCTTTGTATAACCTGAGGTCTGGTGATTTACACCTATTTTTTGTTCTAAGAAGTTTGTATCTTTAGCTCTTATATTAATGTCTGTGATCCATTCTGAGCTAGGGGTTCAACTTCATTCTTTTACATGTATGAGATGTCACACTAGTGAATTATGATAACAAGTCAAGTTGAAATTAACCATCATAGCTTTATTCTCTTACTGTGATAGTATAAGCAAGAGGTCAAACAAAAGGTTCTTGCCATTTTATGGACCCAAGGACTGAGGAGAGGGAGAAGTGGAAGGTTTGGGAGTCAAAAGTGTACTAAACAATGGAGATAAGGCCCTGATAAGTAAGTCCCATTGAGGCACATGAGATAGGAATATAGATGTGCATAGTATCCTGGCCCGTGTTGGCTCTGACTGCAGTTCCCTTCAGAGCTTGAAATACACTGCCTGTCTACCACATCTGGTGTGGAGAAGGCAGCTTTCCTCCATTAGGCCTGCCAGATCAAACCTTCACAGTTGCTTACGGTCTACCCTGAAAGGTCACTATAGGATTTTGGCTTGGAGCCAAACTTCTCAGCTTGTGATATAGCTATTTGTCCCAGAAGAATTTGTTGAATTCCTTCCCCATTGAATCATCTTGGCATCCTTTTTGAAAATCAACAAGGATTTAATTATGGACTCTCAATTTGGTTCCATTGGTCTGTATGTCTATCCTTATGCAAGTACTACATTGTCTTGATTGCTGCAGCTGCAAAATATGTTTTGAAATCAGGAAATGCAAGTCTTCCAACTTTGTTCTTACCAAGATTCGTTTAACTATTTTGGATCCTTTGCATTTCCATATGAATTTTAGGAAAATTTTGTCAATTTTTGATGTCCTTCTCAGTCATAAAAACTTAAATTGTTATCAGGGTAACCTATTATGTCATATATTTTTCAAAATTGTTACTTAGATGTGTCACATATAGTAGCTTTATTAACAGAATATGTGATCACCTGGAATACCTCGATTCCTTTTGTTTGTTAAAGAGATGAATTTTTTAAAAGGATAATTGAAAATAAATTTGTGAGTTCCTAGACTAAATACAAAACCATATATAGGCATATCTCATCACCTTATTTATTTGGAATTTTTTGGAACATGGATGTAATACAATGTAATAAAAGAAGAAATATTGAAGTAATAGAATAAGAGAATTCATGACAGAATGTTGTTATTAAAATGTAATAATTTTTATTAAAAGCCAGTAATAATATTTAATGGAAATGACTAGAAATTGATATATACTTCATGGTTTCTAATTTTAGTCTCACAACTCCAAGTAAGAGGAGGGGAAGGCTGATGTTTTTTATCCAGTTTTACAGAGAAATTGTAGCTCAGAGATTTGAAGTGATTTGCCCTAAGTCATACAGTAAACCAAATAACAGCCCTTGAATATGTTTTCATTCATCATATGTAATACTCTTTTCCTCTAAGCCACCTGTCTTCTTATGGATATAAATTATTATTTTACTCATAATGAAAATTTGCATTGAGTTTAGAGTTGAGTTTAGAAACAGAATTACATAAGATGTTTTCATTCTATGGCAGTTGTGGAGTTAACCACTTGATGCCATTCTCACACTCCTTCATATATTTATACTTTGACTAGTCAATCCCTTTGAAGAGCTTAGCATTCAGCTGCGTAGATACACATACATATTTGACGCAATATGAAGTCAAAGTGGCAAGCAAACAGAAGAAATTAAATGTCATTCATAATGTATAACATTCATAAATTAATACTGGGGGTGGTGGTAAAAAGCTTTGTATTAGGAGACAGAAGTCTAAAGCCAAGTTTTAAATACATTCACAGATGTAGTTTGAACATATGCTGCTGCTGCTAAGTTGCTTCAGTCATGTCCGACTCTGTGCGACCCCAGAGACGGCAGCCCACCAGGCTCCCCTGTCCCTGGGATTCTCCAGGCAAGAACACTGGAGTGGGTTGCCATTTCCTTCTCCAATGCAGGAAAGTGAAAGGTGAAAGTGAAGTCACTCAGTCATGTCCAACTCTTTGCGACCCCATGAACTGCAGCCTTCCAGGCTCCTCCGCCCATGGGATTTTCCAGGCAAGAGTACTGGAGTGGGTTGCCGTTGCCTAGGCAATGTGAAATTAGAGTCTCCGTTAGGGAAGGACCATACCCTATTTATTCCAGAATTGTCAGTGACTAGTGATTAGCAGTTTACTATGTACAGAGTAGGTGCTTAATGATGTAAGTCACCTTAATTGAAGGAATAATGCATCCTACACAGGGAGAACAATATGTATAGAAGTGTTATAACATGTATAATAATGTTGGCATGGAGAAGAGCATTGCAAAGTCTTGGAGTACTGTATGGTACTTTTGATAGCTCCTTCTCTTTCTACATTTAACTTACATTGTGGAAAAATTGCATATTTTTCCCATGGCCTCTAGTACTAACACAGAAGATGTGTTTATTTCTTATATTGGTAGGGAGTGATGCCTGGGTCACATCTCAGATATACATTTCTCTCTGTGAATAAGCTAAAAAATTTCATTTCCTCTGGGCTATTGTTTTTGTGTGTTCCCCTTTTTTTTTAATCATTTTCCAATTCCATCTCAACTATTGCCCTTTTCTGATAATAGCTATACATTGTGTTTGTGAGATGAATTTTAATAAACAACGAGCTGTAGAGTCAAGCCAACATTTTAGACAGTTGGGAACAAGCCTTAGAAAAAACATAATAATGTCATGAAGATTTATATTCCAGATAAGCCAGCTTCTGATAGTGTGGAGCTCAGCTCCTTGTGTGTCCCTTTAAGAATGTTCCAAGTGACAGTCCTTGCACGTGCAAATGCAACAGAACCCCAGAGCTGAAATCTTTCTTTTTGACCTCCCAGCAATAGAAGACCCTGGAGGAAACAAGACAGTCTGTGAGCTGGAGAGAGAGATCCTTTTCTAGGAAGTAATACAACTGGAACCTCCTGTTTCTCAATCTTATCAAGTGAATGTTACTTACATCTTGAAGTCATACTTCAAATATGTTGTTGTGTATTTGGGTTTAGTATTCTGTTTTATCCACCGTCCCCAGGACCATGCCTATTGATTCTAGTCAAGTTAATGAAACTGTGGTGATGATTTAAGCGCCTCTGTTGACTTACGTATCTCTCAGCATAGATTACTTTATGAAGTTTAAAAAGCAAATAAAGCAACTTCCCTAAGTTTGGGATCCATTTATTTTTCATAGGCGGCTATTGATGAAATAAGCATTGAAGAGCAGGGCATGGGGAAGAAGGATCCACTCCCTCTTTATTAACTATCTGTTAGCAGCAGCTGCCACAAAGCAGGTAGATTAAAGCTAATTTCTAAAATGGGTTTAAGTGAAACATGAAATGTTTTCTATTTGAGAATTTCAAATGCCACATACTGGACTGATTCCTGCCCCATGGTATGGAATAATTTATGCAGAGAAGAAAGGTTCTACTATCTTATATTGGCTCTAGCCAGCCAGCCAGCTTATAAGTATATACTATTGGTTCAAGGGAGTTAATGTGAGCAGATACTTGTTGTGGCTTGGGGTAAATTCAACCCCATGACTGTCTCCAGTTTCTTGCCTTCCTGATGCTCAGTCAAACGAGTCATCTGTGTATGAAAGAAAGTTTTCATCTTGAGTTATGCGAATCGACAACATGATTGTCTGTCAATAAACCTATGCATGAATTTTATCCTGAATAGTAGGGAGTGTGTACTGCAAGAGGGCTTTCAAACTGGTAGTCCTTGGGCTTCTTTTGGCATATGCACTACACATGCACTGCTTTAGCAAGAGGGCATAGACCTCCATATGGTTTAAAAGAAATGTAAAACTCCAAAGATTTCACCTAAAAATCCAGATCTATGGCTTTTTTTCTTTTTTTTAAAACAATCTTACCACAGGGATCTCATATTCATCCTTAGCTCTAGCTCTGGCAGGAAGTCTATTGAACAGCTTTCACCAAATCCTGTTTTTAAACACTCCATTCACTTCATGTATTCATGTAACCAGACTGGCACTGTAAGAGTCTGTGTTTCAGACTTATACAAAGACTGCTATATGAAGTGTAAAGCTTAGCCTGAACCAGTGAAAGATGAAAATTACAATAATTTTAAAAGAGAGGCAGTTGTTCTCTTCAAGCACATAATTCATCAGAGCATGGAATCAGTCACTGAATCACAGCCTGAACATGGTGTTGCTCCCAGTGTCCTTAGAAATCATTTAGCCATATCCCCTCATCCTATGAAGAAAACCTGAGGTCCAGATTGTCTAAGCAACTTGACTACAATTTTTACAGTTAGTTTCTAAAAAACTAGTATCAGAAATACTAGTTGTCAACCAAAATTTCATAACATTTTGATCACTGTTGCTATTTCCAATTAACGTGTGTTTAGTCACTCAGTTGCGGAGAAGGCAATGGCACCCCACTCCAGTACTCTTGCCTGGAAAATCCCATGGATGGAAGAGCCTGGTAGGCTGCAATCTATGGGGTCGCTCAGAGTCGGACATGACTGAGTGACTTCACTTTCACTTTTCACTTTCATGCATTGGAGAAGGAAATGGCAACCCACTCCAGTATTCTTGCCTGGAGAATCCCAGGGACGGGGGAGCCTGGTGGGCTGCCATCTCAGGGGTCGCAAAGAGTCGGACACGACTGAAGCGACTTAGCAGCAGCAGTAGCAGTCACTCAGCTGTGTCTGACTTTCTGACCCCATGAAAAGTAGCCTGCCAGTCTCCTCTATCATGGGATTATCCAAGCAAGAATACTTCAGTGGGTTATCATTTCCTGCTCCAGGGGATCTTCCTGACCCAGGGACGGAATCTATGTCTCATGCATTGCAGGCAGATTCTTTACCCTCTGAGCCATCAGGGAAGCCCTCTTCCAATTAATAGATAGAATATTTTCAAATAGCACATGATTCAACTTCTACTGTATTTTAAGCAACCCATCTCACATTCCATTTCTTCTCCAAAGTCATTTATGATTGGTTCAATATACCAGAGCTTACCCTACTATAATTGTGATAATCATGGTGATTGCAGCCATGAAATTAAAAGATGCTTACTCCTTGGAAGGAAAGTTATGACCAACCTAGATAGCGTATTAAAAAGCAGAGACATGACTTTGCCAACAAAGGTCCGTCTAGTCAAGGCTATGGTTTTTCCAGTGGTTATGCATGGATGTGAGAGTTGCACTGTGAAGAAAGCTGAGCTCTGAAGAATTGATGCTTTTGAACTATGGTGCTGGAGAAGACTCTTGAGAGTCCCTTGGACTGCAAGGAGATCTAACCAGTCCATTCTAAAGGAGACCAGTCCTGGGTGTTCATTGGAAGGACTTATGCTGAGGCTGAAACTCCAATACTTTGGCCACCTCATGCAAAGAGTTGACTAATTGGAAAAACCCAGATGCTGGGAGGGATTGTGGGCAGGAGGAGAAGGGGATGACAGAAAATAAGATGGTTGGATGGCATCACCAACTCGATGCACATGAGTTTGGGTGACCTCTGGGGGTTGGTGATGGACAGGGAGGCCTGGCGTGCTGTGATTCATGGGGTCGCAAAGAGTCGGACATGACTGAGTGAACTGAACTGACCCCTCCTATAAACTGCTTCAGAATTTGTACCATTCACTTGCATGCTTAATCATGTATTACCTGGTATGTTTACTCAACTCCACTATATGCTTGTTAAAACAGTGAAGTTATGAGTTTCTCAAGGGTGGGAGCAGTATTTTGTATCTCTTTCTCCACAGTGGCATCCAACACTCATGTTCGATGAACACTCATGTTCAGTTATATAGGCTTTCCTGGTGGCTCAGATGGTAAAAATACCTGCCTGTAGTGCAGGAGACCCAGGTTTGATACATGGGGTGAGAAGATTCCCTGGAGAAGGGAATGGCAACCCACTCCAGTATTCTTGCTTGGAGAATTCCATGGACAAAGAAGCCTGGAAAGGCTACAGTCCATGTGGTCTCAAAGAGTTGGACACAACTCAGTGAGTAAAACTTTCACCACTTATGTGCTTGATAAATCATTGTTGGGTTGAAATGAATTGAATTAAATGACCATGGCTGCAGAACAAACCAGGAAACCTTGTTTCCTTGAGGGCCTTTAAATAACCAAATCCCTCTCTCCACACCCTAAAAGATGATGCTGTTAACGTGCTGTACTCAATATGCCAGCAAATTTGGAAAACTCTGCAGTGGCCACAGGACTGGAAAGGTCAGTTTTCATTCCAATCCCAAAGAAAGGCAATGTCAGAGAATGTTCAAACTACCTCACAATTGTATTTATCTCACATGCTAGCAAAGTAATGCTTAAAATTCTCCAAGACAGGTTTCAATAGTACATGAGTCAAGAACTTCCAGATGTTCAAATTGGATTTAGAAAAGGCAGAAGAACCAGAGATCAAATTGCCAGCATCTATTGGATCATTGAAAAAGTAAGAGAATTACAGGAAAACATCTACTTCTGCTTTATTGACTATGCAAAAACCTTTGTGTGCATCACAACAAACTGTGGGAAATTCTTAACAAGATGGGAATACCAGACCAACTTCCCTACCTCCTGAGAAATATATTTGCCGGTCAAGAAGCAATGGTTAGAACTGGACATGAAACAAAGGACTGGTTCCAAATTGGGAAAGGAGTACATCAAGGCTGTATATTGTCACCTTGCTTATTTAACTTATATGCAGAATACATCATGTAAAATGCTGGACTTGATAAAGCATCAGCTGGAATCAAGATTCCAGGGAGAAATATTAATAACCTCAGATATGCAGATAACACCACCCTTATGGCAGAAAGCAAAGAGGAACTAAAGAGCTTCTTGGTGAAAGTGAAAGAGGAGAGTGAAAAAGCTGGCTTAAAAATCAACATTCAAAAAACTAAGGTCATGGCATCTGGTTCCATCAGTTCAGTTCAGTTCAGTCACTCCGTCGTGTCCGACTCTTCATGACCCCATGGACCACAGCATGCCAGGCCTCCCTGTCCATCACAAACTCCTGGAGTTTACTCAAACTCATGTCCATTGAGTCAGTGATGCCATCCAACCATCTCAGCATCCGTCATCCCTTTCTCCTCTCACCTTCAATCTTTCCCAGCATCAGGGTCTTTTCAAATGAGTCAGCTCTTCGTATCAGCTGGCCAAAGTATTGGAGTTTCAGCTTCAGCATCAGTCCTTCCAATGAACACTCAGGACTGATTTCCTTTAGGATGGACTGGTTAGATTTCCTTGCTGTCCAAGGGACTCTCAAGGGTCTTCTCCAACACCACAGTTCAAAAGCATCAGTTCTTTGGTGCTCATCTTTCTTATAGTCCAACTCTCACATCCATACATGACTACTGGAAAAACCAAAGTTTTGACTAGATGGACCTTTGTTGGCAAAGTAATGTCTCTGCTTTTTAATATGCTATCTAGGTTGGTCATAACTTTCTTTCCAAGGAGTAAGCACTTTATGGCAAATAGATGGGAAAGCAGTGGAAACAGTGACAGACTTTATTTTCTTGGGCTCCAAAATCACTGCAGCCACTTGCTCCTTGTAAGAAAAGCTATGACCAACCTAGGCAGCATAGTACAAAGCAGAGACATTACTTTGCTGACAAAGGTCCATCTAGTCAAAGCTATGGTTTTCCCAGGAGTCATGTACGGATGTGAGATTTGGACCATAAAGAATGCTGAGCACTGAAGAATTGATGCTTTTGAACTGTGGTATTGAAGAAGACTCTTGAGAGTCCCCTTGGACTGCAAAGAGATCCAACTAGTCCATCCTGAAGACAATTACTGCAGCACGCCAGGCTTTTCTGTCCTTTTCTATGTCCCAGAGTTTGCTCAAACTCATTTCCATTTAGTCCATGATGCCGTCTAACCATCTCATCTTCTGTCACCCACTTCTCCTGCTGCCTTTATTCTTTCCCAACATCAGGCCAGTGAGTCAGCTCTTCACATCAGGTGGCCAACAGGTTGGAGCTTCAGCTTCAGCATCAGTTTTTCTAATGAATATTCAGGGTTGATCTCCCAAAAGGGGTCAATTAGGTAAAGATAGATTTAGGAGAATACCCAAATCAAAGATAATGGTAAATTCAGAAGTTAAGGAGAGCCCAGTGTTCCTGAGAGTATCCAGTGAATATATATATGTTCCTATTTGTAGTTTGTCACATCTAGCTGAGAAGTTCTATTCTTTGCTACCCTGAAACTCTTGGGTCACTGTTCTTACTTCACTGAAGATTAGGGGCATTATCATCAAACATGGGAAAATACATGCTTCTATTTTCATATTTGGCTTGTTTTATTATTTGAAAAGTGTAGACGCCCTGGCATAGCTTGGGGACTAGTAGTAGATACCATTTCTGTGGATAAAGTTATAGAATCATCTTTTTTTCTGCTCCTCTTAACCACTCAAATTAATACAATTGTGTTTGGAGGCCTGAAGTAGAATTCACTGATCATTAATATTTTGCCACAGCCATATTTTCTTCACGAGAAACAAGAAACTCTCTGGATATTGTGTTTTCATAATAACAAAAAGTTTAGATGGCATATAGCAAATTATAATCCAAATCAGGTTTGGGAGGGAAACTTCAGAAGATGATAGGTATTTTCTTTGCCCGACTTTTGATTTTCAGTTTTCTGTGTAACTGTCAACTACCCAATTTTGATACTGACAGCTCATTTTAAGCATAAAATCATAAATACAAATAAGGGATTTAAGACCTCCACTATCCAGTAGTTTTGAGTCCATCATGTAAAAAATTAAGGCTGCGCTATGCTGGTGTCTCATGATGACTCTGACAGATGTTGGCCATTCTTATTATAAAATAGCCTGTTTCATTTCATTACTTCTTTATCACAGAAATCAGCCTTCTCCTGGTAATTTAAAGTCTATCTTAAAATTCCATAGACAGGTCCTCCTGTTTCCCAGTTTAGGATCGGCGTCATTATTTATGAATTTATTGCAAATTAAGGATTTGCCCATTTAGTTCGTTCATTAAAACCATGGTAGAGATATAAAATGATGTATGGGAAGCTTATACATTGAGGCTTAACTATTCTGGACATATGTATGGCAAGGGCCTCTGAAACCACTCTGCCACCTCTGTTAGCTCTAAATACTAGAAGCTTAAGAAATCAGAACATGAGGAATTACATGAGTAAGAAGACTATATATAAAACAAGTAGATATATGGCAGATCATCAACTCAATGGACATGAGTTTAAACAAACTCTGGGAGATAGTGAAGGACAGAGAAGCCTGGTGTCCAGCTGCAGTCCATGGTATTGCAAAGAATCGGACATGATTTAAGTGACTGAACAACAATGTGGTAAGACTCTGGGCTTCCGTTGTGGCTCAGTGGTAAAGAATCCAACTGCCAATACAGAGATGCGAGTTCAACCCATGGGTCAGGAAGATCCCCTGGAGGAGGAAATGGCAATCCACTCCAGTATTTTTTTCCCTGGGAAATACCATGGATAGAGGAGCCTGGAGGGCTACAGTTAGTCACAAAGAGTTGGATAGGACTTAGCGCCTAAGCAAAAACAAAGTGGTAGACTCTGGGACAGAGCAGCAGCAATGCCTGGAGCCTACTGCCTTCTGCCCTCCTTTTCTTCCATCCATAAGCATTTATCCATTATTTACCACATTCTAGGTTTTAGTTGAGTCAAGAAGATAGAAATGCAGTGTGACTTAAACCATTCTTATTGGCACAGCATATGTAGAGTGTTTGAGAGTGATTTGATTTACTTTTGTATAGTCATGGTGAAGGTCTTTGTGTATAACATAGTACCCAGTAGTAGTAGCTAAAATATAGTGGGCATTTGCCAGGTGCCAGACACTGAACTAAGCTCATTACATGTATAAACATCTTTAATTCTTACCAAAAATCCAATGAACTAGGTACTGTTATCTCCCCATTTTATAGACACCAAGGCACAGAGAGGTTAAATAACTTGCCCAGGGTCACATGGCTAGTAAGCAGTGTAATAATATTTGAGCCCAGGCAATGTGGCTCCAGCTTATGCACAAGCTGGAATCAAGATTTCCAGAAGAAATATAAATAACCTCAAATATGCAGATGACATCACCCTTATGGCAGAAAGCGAAGAAGAACTAAAGAGCCTCTTGATAAAAGTGAAAGAGGAGAGTGAAAAAGTTAGGTTAACACTCAACATTCAGAAAACTAAGGTCATGGCATCTGGTCCCATCCCTTCACGGCAAATAGTTGGGGAAACAATGGAAACTGTGGCAGACTGTATTTTTCTGGGCTCCAAAATCACTGCAGGTGGTGACTGCAGCCATGAAATTAAAAGAAACTTGCTCCTTTGAAGAGAAGTTATGACCAACCTAGACAGCATATTAAAAAGCAGAGACATTACTTTGCCAACAAAGGTCTGTCTAGTCAAGGCTATGGTTTTTCCAGTGGTCATGTATGGATGTGAGAGTTGAACTATAAAGAAAGCTGAGTGCCAGAGAATTGTTGCTTTTGAACAATGGTATTGAAGAAGACTCTTGAGAATCCCTTGGACAGCAAGGAGATTCAACCAGTCCATCCTAAAGGAAATCAGTCCTGAATATACATTGGAAGGACTGATGTTGAAGCTGAAAGTCCAATACTTTGGCCAACTGATGCAAAGAACTGACACATTTGAAAAGACCCTGATGCTGGGAAAGGTTGAAGGCAGTAGGAGAAGGGGATGACAGAGGATGAGATGGTTGGATGAATTCACCAACTCAATGGACATGAGTTTCAGCAAACTCCGAGAGTTGGTGATGAACAGGGAGGCCTGGCATACTGAAGTCCATGGGGTTGCAAAGAGTCGGACACAACTTGAACAACTGAACTTACTGAATGTGGCTCCAGAGACTGCTCTTGATTACCATATTATACTGCCTCTCATTAATTGTTAGTTGGAATAATTATTGTCATTGTTATTCATAGGCTTTACTTGAAATGCCTTTGTCAGTTGGGTAGTATCAAAATGTGTATGCTTTTTCTTTTTTTCTATATTGATGGAAATTTTATACTTCCTTACCATTGTGAAGCAAAGAAAATTATGAGTTGCTTTACCTTTTATTTGCTGGTGATGATGATAATAATAGTTAATTACTAGGTATCTGATGGAATTCCAGTTGAGCTATTTCAAATCCTGAAAGATGATGCTGTGAAACTGCTCCAATCAATATGCCAACAAATTTGGAAAACTCAGCAGTGGCCACAGGACTGGAAAAGGTCAGTTTTCACTCCAATCCCAAAGAAAGGCAATGCCAAAAATGCTCAAACTGCCACACAATTACTCTCATCTCACACGCTAGTAAAGTAATGCTCAACATTCTCCAAGCCAGGCTTCAGCAATACGTGAACCGTGAACTTCCAGATGTTCAAGCTGGTTTTAGAAAAGGCAGAGGAACCAGAGATCAAATTGCCAACATCCGCTGGATCATCGAAAAAGCAAGAGAGTTCCAGAATAACATCTACCTCTGCTTTATTGGATATGCCAAAGCCTTTGACTGTGTGGATCACAACAAACTGTGGAAAATTCTGAAAGAGATGGGAATACCAGACCACCTGACCTGCCTCTTGAGAAATTTGTATGCAGGTCAGGAAGCAACAGTTAGAACTGGACATGGAACAACAGACTGGTTCCAAATAGGAAAAGGAGTATGTCAAGGCTGTATATTGTCACCCTGCTTATTTAACTTCTATGCAGAGTACATCATGAGAAATGGTGGTCTGGAAGAAGCACAAGCTGGAATCAAGATTGTGGGGAAAAATATCAATAACCTCAGATATGCAGATGACACCACCCTTATGGCAGAAAGTGAAGAGGAACTAAAGAGCCTCTTGATGAAAGTGAAAGAGGAGAGTAAAAAAGTTGGCTTAAAGCTCAACATTCAGAAAACTAAGATCATGGCATCTGGTCCCATCACTTCATGGGAAATAGATGAGGAAACAGTGAGAAACTTTATTTTTGGGGGCTCCAAAATCACTGCAGATGGTGATTGCTGCCATGAAATTAAAAGACGTTTACTCCTTGGAAGGAAAGTTATGACCAACCTAGATAGCATATTAAAAAACAGAGACATTACTTTGCCAACAAAGGTCCGTCTAGTCAAGGCTATGGTTTTTCCTGTGGTCATGTATGGATGTGAAAGTTGGACTGTGAAGAAAGCTGAGCGCCGAAGAATTGATGTGTTTGAACTGTGGTGTTGGAGAAGACTCCTGAGAGTCCCTTGGACTGCAAGGAGATCCAACCAGTCCATCCTGAAGGAGATCAGCCCTGGGATTTCTTTGGAAGGAATGATGCTAAAGCTGAAACTCCAATACTTTGGCTACCTCATGCGAAGAGTTGACTCATTGGAAAAGACTCTGATGCTGGGAGGGATTGGGGGCAGGAGGAGAAGGGGATGACAGAGGATGAGATGGCTGGATGGTATCACCGACTTGATGGACCTGAATTTGAGTAGACTCTGGGAGTTGGTGATGAACAGGGAGGCCTGGCGTGCTGTGATTCATGGTGTTGCAAAGAGTTGAACACGACTGAGTGACCGAATTGAACTGAACTGAGGTATCTCATGCTGTCATAAATACTTCACATTCTTTAATGCATGTATCCTCACAAGTACCCCATGAAATAGATACAATTATTACTTGTTTTACACACATGAGAAAATTATAGTAAAGACACTTATTCAAGGTCATACAGCTAAAAGGCAGAAGACTACAGATTCAAATCTAGGCCTTTTGTCTCCACCTTCCTGTGTTTAATATCCATATTATAAAGTTCATGTGATGTTGACAGTTCTCTCACATTGTTTTCTTTAGAAACAGAAATGGAGTGTCTGGAGAATGTCTACATACACTTTCCAGTTCCTTTGATATGGAAAGTAAATGGGTAAAACCTTACCAGAATTGACTTTTCAAGCCATGTGTGTAGAGGGGACAGTGAGGACAGTGAATGTTCAGAAGAAAGGGGACAGAAAGTTTTAAAAATTCATATTGTGTATCTGCTGTGCCTAAGAGCCTTTACTAGCACTGAGGTTACAGCATTAAACAAAAGAAATAAGATTCTCTGCCCTCATGTAGTTTGCATTCAAGTGGAGAAAGATGAATAAGAAGCAGATGATCACAGGTGTATAGAGAAATGCAGCCCAGTGAAGAGGAATAAAAAATGTCATGAAGAGAGAGGGAATGCTATTTTAAATAGGACTATTAGGACACTTTGCCGAGAGGAGAAATTTGATTTAACAAAAATAAGTGGATAATATGTCCACATAAATTTAAAATAATTTAATTTTAAAAAATTTGTATATCAGTGTTCATAGCAATATTATTTCTAATATTCAAAAAATTGAAACAAATCAAATGCTCATCAGTGGATGTGTGGGTAAACAAAATGTTGTATATCTATAGGATGAGATATTACTGAACCATGAAATGGAATGAATTCTGATACATACTACAACATGAATGAACTTCAAAGACACTAAGCAAACACAAAAGGATACAGACTGTAAGTTGCATTTATAGGAAATGTACAGAATAGGAAAATCCTTAGAGATAGAAAGTAGATTAGTGGTTGCTAGGAGTCTGAGGAAAGGAGTAAGGAATGACTATTACTGTATATGGGGTTTATTTTTAGGGTGATGAAAATATTCTGAAGATAGATCATGGTGATAGTTGCTCAACCTTGTAAATAGACTGAAAGCTACTAAAACTGTACACTTTGAAATGGTGGACTACATGATGTGTAAATTATATTAATTTAAAAGCCTCAAGACGAAGTCATATTTGGGCAGAGTCTAAGCTAGTTTACCTTAGATTGATTGTTTAAACTCTAACCTTAACCAAACTGCCTCTGAAAGTGGATGGAAGCAGGCAGCCCAGGGTGTTTCCCAAACCAGGGCCGTCTTCTGACACATAGGCAGAGTACTATGCAGATCAGTCCCAGATGGGTGAATCCCTGAGTTAAGATGTTATAAAGACCTCTCAGAACATCCCAGCTGTCCCTGAGAACAGCACATAAGTCTAGTACAGGGTTGAATGCGTCACTGAATAGGGCCTAAGTAAGTAAGTAAGTGTTAATCGCTCAGTTGTGCCCGATTCTTTGCAACCCTGTGGACTGCAGCCCACCAGGCTCCTCTCTCCATGAGACTTTTCCAGGCAAGGATATTGGAGTGGGATGCCATTTCCTTCTCCAGGGGATCTTCCCAACTCAGGGATCGAACCCAGGCCTCCTGCACTGCATGCAGATTCTTTACCAACTGAGCTACAAGGGAAGCCCCCGAATAGGGCCTAGAACAGTTTAAAAAAAATTAAAATATAGTAGCAAAGCTTTTTCTCTGATAGTGAAATTCCTGAGGGCGATGCCTTGGTGTTCTCTTATTTGAGAATGTATCCAGGGTTATAACTTGTGTGGACTACTGCAGTTATGGACAGGAATGGACTGAAAACTCTACTGCTGTCCTAGAGATCTAGCTGAACCCATGCCAAATACAAGTTGTCAGAGGTAAGACATTAATGAAAACACTGTATTCACATATTTAATAAAACAAGAACTAGAAGGGACTTTTACTTACAAAAACACTTGCTGGCAAATAATTTAAATATTATTCTTCACAACATTTTGTGCATGCCACATATAATCTCGCCATTAGCAGTTATAATTGTGGATGCACTAATGTTGACTTATAGTTTTAGTACTTAAAGGTTAATGTTCCTGTCCCATCAACAGATGAATAGACAGTCAAATTGTCATATATACATACAATGAAGTATTTTTACCCATAAAAAGAATGAAGTAGTGATACTTATGAGACCAGGGATAAACCTCAAAAACATGATGCTAAGTCAAAGAAGCCAGACACAAAATGACCACATACTATATGAATTCATTTGTACAAATGACAGGAGTAAGCAAATCCACAGAGAGGCAAGGTAATGGTTGCCTGGGACTGAAGGAACTGGAGGTATGGAGAAGTGGCTGTTTAATGAGTTCAAACTAGCCTTTTGAGGTGATGAAAAATTTCTCAAATTATAAAACGATGATGATTGTACAGCTCAGTGAATATACTAAAACCCACTGAATTTTACACTTTAACTTAGAGAATATTATGCTATGTAAGTTGTGTCTCAGAATATATTTAAAAAGTTCTTTTATAAATTGGTGAAAGAAGAGGAGAGCCATGCCAATAGCTGAGGAACGAGTTCGAGACCAAAGAAATAGCTAGGTCTGAGGCTTCAAGGCCAGTTTGAAGCCTCACATGATTTAGGAACAGCAAACGGGTAGTGGGGATACAGTGAAGAGAGCAAAAGGACGAGAATAGGAAATGAGATGACAAAAATAACTGGAGGCCTTGTGGAGGCTTATCAGCCATTGTATGGACTTTAAGTTATCCTCTATTGAATTGCGAAGTCTTAAGAGGTTTGAGCTGAAGAGAAACACGATCTGATTTGGGGTTTTTAAGAAAATCTTTCTGGCTTTTGTATGGAGAAGAGAATGTAGGAGCAGAAGATGTTAAGCAGGGAGACAGGTTAGTAGGTTTTTACAGTAATCCAGGCCCCAAAGTGATGGTAGTTTTGACTAGAGTCTTAACAGTGCAGGAGATAAGAAATGTTGAGATTTGCTGACACATTTTTAAATTGGAGAAGATAGGATTCCCTATAAGCTGGGTGTGAAGTGTAAGAGAAAGAATCAGTGATGACTCCTACTTTTTTGGCCCAAGCAATAGGGTTATCTTTTATTGGTACAGGGAAGACCATGCTATGAGCAGTTTAGGGATAGAAGTTTCACACAATATACTTAAGACACCAATTCATTATTAAGTAGAAATTTTGATCAGACAGTTGCATATATAAAGCATACCTACATAGAACATAGGCTGGTGTCTTTTCTGATTTCCCAATATCCAGGAAATATCAATGTTTGAATATTTTTATTTATTTTATTGTGTAGAGTATTTTTTTATTTATTCATTTTGGCCTTATCATACAGCATGTGAGATCTTAGTTCCCTGAACAGTGTTGAACCTGGGCCCCCTCCACTGGGAGCATGGAGTCTTAACCACTGACCACCAGGGAAGTCCTGATCTTTAAATGCTTTAATCTCTCTTCTGTTTGAGTCTTGAGTTCAAGGGAAAGGCCAGACTACTAATATAATCTGGACTCCTTATTAGCACATACATGTTTTTTAAAGCCACCTGATTAGCATATATATGATTTTTAAAGCCATGGGTATAGCTTTCTCAAAACATTTCTTCTACTATGTGAGATACATAGATTGTGAGAGAGGACATATATTCTCTGAGGGAGGCCTGCTTATTAAGAAAAGACAAAGGCCTACCTAACTTTGAGCTGACTGGTATAAGGGTAGATTTTTAAAAAATGGTTTTTCTCATTGCCAAGAGGAAAATTCCCTCTCCCTTTCTCAGTATATTTCTGTGAAAAATCTATTATTTGTGAATCCTTCTCCTTTCCCTTTAATATCTCTGTAGATCTGTTTGAAGACTAGGTAAGCCACTTGCTAGCTTTGCAACCCAGGAGTGTTTTTCTTAAGCATCTGGGAAGCATCTCTTTGAAATGTAAACATCAAGGAATATAGAGTGTGAATGTTTCCCTGTTACTGTAGGAATGCCTTTTCCTGAGCTGTAACCAAATGCTTGTACTAGTGACAGGAGTTTTGTTTTTCCTTCAGACAAAGGCAATTAGCTAACAGAAATGGCTATCTCAATACCAGATGAATTGGGGATGAACTGTGAAAGAATGCATACGAAACAGTGTTGTAGTGTCCTCTTATGGAAAGACAAATTATGGTTAACCTTGAGAACATGTATGTAATGCATTGTAACTGCTTGATGATATATAGGGCGGAATCTCTTTCTGTCTTCAGAATCTATTAGCAGGTTGCCTGTGATGTGCGTTTTAATCTGGTTCAGTGCATGTAAAGTACTAAAATGGTGTCCTTTCCTTTCTGCATCTTATGGAGAAGATTCTCTGCCTTGACAGGATGTTTTTAATTTGTACAACACTGGTGAATGAGGGGGCAAATGCTCGTAAAGCTTCTGTGGGTGCCTCGTAGTACTAAAGTGGAAAAAAATTCCTATAAGACATAGCTCTCTCTATAGTATATCATTTTATAGATTGAATTTCTGGACATGTTGGTAACCCAAGTTACCTGTCCACTTCCCCCAGATTCAAATGCACCCCCATTTTCAGATTGGACACGATTCTTCGAAGTAAAAAAAAAAAAAAACTATGGATTTAAAATAGGAGGGCTATTAGCAACGACAGATTATGTGGAACCATTATACTAGGGATTGAGGATATAAGGATTAGCAAGATAAAATTGTTCTCATGGAATTTACAGCCCAGTGAAAAAGCTAGACAAACAAGCGATTAAAATACAGTGGGATTAAGTGGTAACAAGGAATCACAAATTATTCTGGTATAACTAGGAGCCATATTTAGCACAGTCTTTGAGAGTCAAATGAGGTTGCCTGAAGGAAGGTGTCTTAGCTGAGACCTGAATAATGAGTAAAGTGAGCTTTAGAAAAAGTGAAGGTGAAGGGGTGAAGGGTGTGCCTAGCAAAGAGACTAGCATGTGCTAAACTATGGACAGATGAGAGGAAATAAGTTTGTGTGGAGCTGTAAGCAGTTTAGTTTAATTAGAACATGGAGTATATCCACAGAGACATGGGGATGGTTAGTGAAAAAATATAAGACTTGTACCCACATGCCTTGCTATGCCATTTGAATTTAACTTTGCAGGCAACAGGAAGCCTGAAGGCAAGGCAGTGGAGGTAATGATTATATTTGTGCTTTATTTAGAATGATTAATGATATTGTGATATGAAAAGTAGTTTGGAATTGGGAAAGACTTGGTATAGGGTGACGTGTTAGGAGAAGGTCCAGGTAAGAGATGAGGGTGTCTTCTGCTTAAGGATGTGACATATGGATGGATGGAGAGGAATGGTGATGTTCCAGTGATATTTAGGAGTTACAATTCATAAAACATTGGTGTTGATTAGACGTAGAAGATGAGGCAGAAGGAGAAGTATGCTGTTCACTGGCTGCTGCTGCTACTGCTAAGTCGCTTCAGTCGTGTCCAACTCTGTGCGACCCCACAGACGGCAGCCCACCAGGCTCCCCCGTCCCTGGGATTCTCCAGGCAAGAACACTGGAGTGGGTTGCCATTTCCTTCTCCAATGCATGAAAGTGAAAAGTGAAAGTGAAGTCTCTCAGTCGTGTCCGACTCTAAGCGACCCCATGGACTGCAGCCCACCAGGCTCCTCCGTCCATGGGATTTTCCAGGCAAGAGTGCTGGAGTGGGGTGCCATTACCTTCTCCAGTTCACTGGTGTATTTGCCCCCAAATCCCATGGTTGAAAATCTTGCTTTTAGAAATTTGGAGGGCAGTTTCTTCAGCCGGCCTGCTGCCTTGCTTCCATCTCCTTTGTGCCCAAGCAGAGTCACAGGCTCCCGAGCTCCTCCTGCTCTCTATTGCTGGCTTCTCTCCGTGGCATGAGTCTGTTTGGAACAAGCTCGGGTTTTGGATCTGGCAGGACCAGCATGTTTGGCAACACAACCACAGATAAATCACAACCTTATGAAAGATATGAAGGGCTTCCCTGGTGGCTCAGTGGGTAAAGAATCTGCCTGCAATGCAGGAGACCTGGGTTTGATCCCTGGGTTGGAAAGATCCCCTGGAGAACTGAACAGTTAACCCACTCCAGTATTCTGGCCTGGAGAATTCCATGAACCATATAGTCCATGAGGTCACAAAGGATCGGACGTGACTGAGAGACTTTCAACTTTCACTTTCACTTTATGAAGGATATTGAGGTAACATCCTCTCCTGATGATAGAATTGGTTGTCTGTCTTTTAGCCTACCAACCTTGCTGGGGAACTTTCTTCTGTAGGATCGTGGGCTAACGATGTTGATGTTTGCTGCTAGGAAGCTCAGTGGAGAAGGAAATGGCAACCCACTCCAATACTCTTGCCTAGAGAATCCTGTGGACAGAGGAGCCTGGTGGGCTGCTGTCCATGGGGTCACACAGAGTTGGACAGGACTGAAGCAACTTAGCATGCATGCATTGGAGAAGGAAGTGGCAACCCACTCCAGTGTTCTTGCCTAGAGAATCCTGTGGATAGAGGAGCCTGGTGGGCTGCTGTCCATAGGGTCACACAGAGTCAGACACGACTGAAGTGACTTAGCATGCATATATGCATTGGAGAAGGAAATGGCAACCCACTCTAGTATTCTTTCCTGGAGAATCCCAGGGACAGAAGAGCCTGGTTGGCTGCCATCTTTGGGGTCGCACAGAGTCGAACACGACTGAAGTGACTTAGCAGCAGCAGCAGCTGCAGGAAGCTCAAGATAGTGGACAGACTGTTGCAAAAGCCCAGCAGATACACACCTAGCCTGTGCTAGATGTCTGCTGGAGTGATGATGGGAGCAAAGTGTTTACAGCATCATGTGATAAAACTACCAAAACATACGACCTCAATAGCAGGCAGGCAATAGACACATTGTGCAACATGATACTCCTGTTAAAACTATACATTGGATCACCACACCAAACTACAGTTGTGTGATGACCTGGAACTAGGATAAGACTTTGACGTTTGGGGATACACAATTATCAACCCCTATGATGATTTTACAACTTCCTGAAAGGTGTCACTCTGCTGACATGATAATCCTACGGCTGGGTGGCAGCTACAGAGAGGGAACTGATTATCTATCAGAGAATCAACCTTCTGAACTCAGGAGGATAGCGTCTCCACTGAAGCATCAGCATCAATATGTGGCTGTTTTTTAAAGACAAACAGAATAAGCTGAACAGGTTTGCCCTGGGAAGCATTGAGGGGAGAATTGCTATTCATTACATCAACCCCCCAATTCCTGCCAAAGATAACTTCACTTTTAAATATTAATCTAACAGAACCAACACTTCAGCTCCTCAAGATGTCTACGTGGTAAATGGAATTGTGTTCCATCCTGTTCAAGGCACCCTTGCAGCTATGGGATCTGATAGTAGATGCAGCTTTTGGGACAAAGATGCCAGAACAAACTAGAATTTTGGAGCAGTTAGATCAGCCAATATTGGCTTAACAGCTTCAATCACAATAGAAATGTATTTGTGTACACTTCCAGCTTACTACTAGGGGCTTCCCTAGTTGCTCAGATGGTACAGAATCAGCCCAGAGTGAGGAGGCCCAGGTTTGATCTCTGAGTTGGGAAGATCTCGGGAGAAGGGAATGGCTACCCACTCCAGTATTCTTGCCTGGAGAGTTCCATGGACAGAGGAGCCTTGCAGGATGCAGTCCAAGGGGCCCCTAAGACTCGCACATGGATTGAGCGACTAACAATTTAACTTTCTAGCTGCTGCTGCTGCTGCTAAGTCGCTTCAGTCATGTCCGACTCTGTGTGACCCCACAGACGGCAGCCCACCAGGCTCCCCCATCCCTGGGATTCTCCAGGCAAGAACACTGGAGTGGGTTGCCATTTCCTTCTCCAATGCATGAAAGTGAAAAGTGAAAGTGAAGTCGCTCAGTCGTGTCCGACTCCTAGCAACCCCATGGACTGCAGCCCACCAGGCTCCTCCGTCCATGGGATTTTCCAGGCAAGAGTACTGGAGTGGGGTTCCATTGCCTTCTCCTAACTTTCTAGCTACTACTGGTCAAAAGTATGTGGAGTATCAGGAATCCTTCATCTTCAATGTTATCATCCCTGCATACTGTAGGTGTTCAATAGGTATTCATAAATTTGATGATATTATTTAGTTTGGAAATATACAAGTGTAACCTTTATTCTGTTTTGATTAGTGTCAAGATATTCTGCCATTAAAAATTTACACCCAGTTTAAAACAATTTTTTGGAATTCATTTTGGCTTGCCCCTTGAGTTATCCATATGTCTGTGAAACACAAATGATACCTGGCAATGGGATGGGTGCCTTGTTTTGCAGATGAACATGAGGTGTGGTCTCCTGTTTAAATTCTCTTTCCCCTGAGAGACCAAAAGTAAGTACATCCCACTTGGTATTCCCTTTCTGAGCAGTTTATCCTTTACCAACTCAAACCCAAACTGATTTAAATGCATCATGTTTGAGAGGGATAGATGAATTTCCTGTCACCATCACAGATGCCTAAAGCCAGCCTAAAGCAGAATACATTATCAAGTAAACAAATATTTACCCAAAGTAGCTGTAGCCAACATTCTGCTGATTTTTACAAATGTAGCAACTTAGGTAAGAGAAATTAGAAATTAGTAAGAATGTTAAATTGTAATCTAAAGGGAATCCTGGTAATTTAATATTGTTATTTAACATAGTTGGCCACATAGAGAAAATTTCACTGTATCCAGTATGGGAGATGAAATAAAGTGCATAATGACCTTCAAAATTTTTCTCAGTTAACCAGAACATTCCAACACCATTATTGTTCACTGTCATTTCATCTGTAGTTCTAAGCACATCTTGCGTAAAGTAAGCATCCAACACTATTTCTTAAATAAGCATGTGCATTAGCAAATATGAGAAAATGATATAAAATTATGCAGTTAAGAGTACAGGAAATCAAAACTAAACAAAGCATAGCTTGATTCCTTGATAATTCTGTAGGCACTTTGGAATATTTTAAGAGCTTGTTGTTGCTGTTCAGTAGCTAAGTTGTGTCCGACTCTTTGCAGCCCCATGGACTGCAGCACACTGGGCTTCCTTGTCCTTCACCATCTCATGGAGTTTGTTTAAATTCATGTCCATTGGGTCAGTGATGCCATTAACCATCACATCCTCCTCTGTCGCCCCCTTTCCTCCTGCCTTCAGTCTTTCCCAACATCAAGGTCTTTTCCAGTAAGGCAACTCTTCGCATCAGGTGGCGAAAATACTGGAACTTCAGCTTCAGCATCAGTCCTTCCAGTGAGTATTCAGGGTTGATTTCCTTTAGGATTGACTGGTTGGATTTCCTTGTTGTCCAAGGGACTCAAGAGTCTTCTCCAGGTGAGAGTGGGATGATTTGAGAGGGTAGCATTGAAACGTGTATATTATCATATGTGAAGCGGATTGCTGGTCCAGGTTCGATGCATGAGACAGGGTGCTCAGGGCTGGTGCACTGGGCTGACCCTGAGTGATGGGATGGGGAGGGAGGTGGGAGGGGGGTTCTGGATGGGGAACACATGTATGCCTATGGCTGATTCATGTCAATGTTTGGCAAAAACCACTACAATATTGTAAAGTAATTAGCCTCCAATTAAAATGATTTAAACATAAATTAATTAATTAAAACAATTTTAAAAAGTCTTCTCCAACACCACAGTTCAAAAGCATCAATTCTTCATCACTCAGCCTTCTTTATGGTCCAGCTCTCACATCCATACACAACTACTGGAAAAAACATAGCTTTGACTGACTATAAGACCTTTGTTGGCAAAGTGATGTTTCTGCTTTTTAATACACTGTCTCGGTTTATCATAGTTTTTCTTCCAAGATGTGGGCATCTTAATTTCATGGCTGTACTCAACTTCCACAGTGACTTTGAAGCCTGAAAATAAAGTCTGTCACTGTTTTCATTTCTTTTCCCCATCTATTTGCCCTGAAGTGATAGGACCAGATGCCACGATAGTTTTTTGAATGCTGAGTTTTAAGCCAGCTTTTTCACTCTTCTGTTTCACCATCATCAAGAGGCTTTTTAGTCCCTCTTCACTTTTTGCCATTAGGGTGATATCATCTGCATATCTGAAATTGTTGATATTTCTCTTGGCAATCTTGATTCCAGCTTGTGCTTCATCCAGCCTGGCATTTCACATGATGTATTCTGCATATAAGTTAAATAAGCAGGGTGACAATATACAGCCTTGACGTACTCCTTTCCCAATTTGGAACCAGTCCTTTGTTCCATGTGTGTTTCTAACTTTGTTTCTTGACCTGTGTATAGGTTTCTCAGGAGGCAGGTAAGGTGGTGTGGTATTCCCTTCTCTTGAAGAATTTGCCACAGTTTAATGTGATCCACACAGTCAAAGGCTTTGGCATAGTCAATGAAGCAGAAGTAGCTATTTTCTGGAATTCTCTTGCTTTTTCTATGATCCAATGGACGTTGGCAGTTTGATCTCTGGTGCTTCCATTTCTTCTAAATCCAGCCTGTATGTCTGGAAGTCCCCGGTTCATGTACTGTTGAGGCCTAGCTTGGAGAATTTTGAGCACAGCCTTGACAGCATGTGAAATGAGCACAATTATATGGTAGTTTGGACATTTTTTGGCATTGCCCTTCTTTGGGATTGGAATTAAAACTGACCTTTTCCTGTCCTGTGACCACTGCTGAGTTTTCCAAATTTGCTGGCATATTTTTAAAATTAATTTATTTATTTTAATTGGAGGCTAATTACTTTACAATATTGTAGTGGTTTTTGCCATACATTGGCATGCATCAGCCATGGGTGTACATGTGTTCTCCATCCTGAACCCCCTTTCCACCTCCCTCCCCATCGCATCCCTCAGGGTCATCCCAGTACACTGGCCCTAACAACATCGCCTTTCGCCTTTCAGGATTTTAAAAAGCTCAGCTGGAATTCCATCACCTCCAGTAGCTTTGTTTGTAGTAATGCTTCCTAAGGCCCACTTGACTGTACACTCCAGGATGTCTGGGTCTAGGTGAGTGATCACACCTTCATGGTTATTCAGATGTTTAAGACCTTTTTTCGTGTAGTTCTTCTGTGTATTCTTGGCACCTCTTCTTAAGATCTGCTTCTTTTAAGTCCATACCATTTCTTTCCTTTATTGTGTTCATCTTTGCATGGAATGTTCTCATGGTATCTCCAGTTTTCTTGAAGAAATCTGTAGTCTTTCCCATTCTATTGTTTTCCTCTATTTCTTTTCATTGTTCGCTTAAGAAGGCTTTCTTTTTTCTCCATGATATTCTTTGGAACTTTGCATTCAGTTAGGTATATCTTTCCTTTTCTCCTTCACTTTTTGCTTCTCTTCTTTTCTCAGCTATTTTTAAGGCCTCCTCAGAGAACCATTTTGCCTTCTTGCATTTCTTTTTCTTTCAAATTGTTTTGGTTTAAGAGCTTATTGTTATCTTAGTTAACATGGATGATTATTGACCAGTATTTTGGTTGAAAATTAAAATATATGAACTAATTCTATCCTCGGCACAGGACAGCCCCTGGAGAATGATTTTTCTTTTCTGTAAACACCTTTCATCACCTTGTTTGGTTGTTATTTGTGTCTCATTGTTGTCAAGGTGCTAAAATTACATTTATTTGATTATCTTAATAGTTTAGCTTCAATAAAAGTGAGTATTTCTATATCTTTTGAGTATTAACACATACTCAATCCCAGGGCTAAATAGTGTTTTATTAAGTAATAAGTATTTCCAGCACATGGACTACTGTAATCCTTAATTGCAGTATTATAACTCAATTAATTGAATGATTTTTTTAAATGACATTCTAGCAGATGGAATAATAATTAGTATCATTATTAAGATTAATTTTTTCATTGAGGTATAGTTGATTTACAATATTATATTAGCTTTAGGTGTATGACAGTGATTCAAAATTGTATAGCTTATGATCTCTTTAATGTTATTATAAAATGTTGGCTATATTCCCTGTGCTATTAAATATATTCTTGAAGCTTTTTTACCTTATACATTATAGTTTGTTCCTCATAATCCCTTATCCCTGTCTTGCCACTGTCCCCTTTCTTCTCCCTACTGGTAACCATCATTTTTTTCTCTGAGTCTGTTTTTGTCTTTTTATTTCATTTATTTGTTTTAATTTTTAGATTTGACCTTTAAATGATTGTGGGTTGTTGTTTAGTTGCTAAGTCATATCTGACTCTTTTGCAAGCCCATGGACTGTAGCCCATTATGCTCCTCTGTCCGTGAGATTTCCTAGGCAGGAATACCGGAGGTGCTTGCCATTTCTTTCTCCGGGGGATCTTCCCGACCCAGGGGTCAAACCCATGTCTCCAGCATTGCAGGTGGATTCTTTGCCACTGAGCTACCAGGGAATCCCCTATTTAAGTGGTAACATTGAGTATTGTTGTTTCTCGGACTTATTTCACTAAGTATAATACCTTCTAGGTCTATCCATGTTGCTGCAAATGGCAAAATTTCCTTCTTTTTATGACTGAGTAGTATTCCCCTGTGTGTGTACATATACATACATATACACATCTCCATTATCAGCTCATCTGTTGTATGGACACTTAGATTTCTTCTGTATCTTGTATACTGTAAATAATGTTGCATTGAAAATTGAAGTACATCTATCTTTTCAACTTAGTGTTTATTTTCTTTCAGCATATCCCCAGGAGTTGAATTGCTGAATCATATGGTAGTCCTATTTTTAGTTTTTTGAGGAAACCTCATTCTGTTTTCCATAGTGGCTGCACCAATTTACATTCCAACTAACTAGGGTTCCCCTTTCTCTACATCCTCACCAAAATTTATCTGTAGACTTTTTGATGATAGTCATTTTGACAGGTGTGAGGTGATGTCTTGCTTAGGTTTTGATTTGTATTTCTCTGATGATTAGCATTATTGAGCACTTTCATGTGCCTATTGGCCATTTGTATAGCTTCTTTTGAAAAATGTCTATTCTGGTCCTCTGCCTATTTTTTTTTTAATTGGGTTATTTGTTCTTTTGATATTGAGTTTTATGAGTTGTTACATATTTTGGATATTAACCCTTTATGAGTCATATCATTTGAAAAATACTTTTTCCCACTCAGTAAGTTTTCTTTTCTTTTTGCCAGTGGTTTCCTTTGCTGTGCAAAAGCGTTTAAGTTTAATTAGGTTTCATTTGTTTATTTTTGCTTTTGTTTCATTTCCTTTGAGACTGATCCAAACAATATTGCTGTGATTTATGTCAAAGATTGTCCTGCCTATGTTTTCTTCAAGGATTTTTATGATTTCTGATCTTATATTTTGGTCTTTATCCTGAGGTAATTTTTCTATATCGTGTTGAAGAATGTTCTAATTTCATTTTTTTTACGTTTTGTTGTCTGATTTTTCCCAGAAGCACTTATTCAAGAGGTTGTCTTTTCTCCATTGTATATTCATGCCCCCTTTGTTGTAGATTAATTGATCATAAGTGCATGGGTTTATTTGTGGGCTCTATTCTATTCTATTATTCTATGTGTCTGTTTTTGTGCCAGTAACATACTATGTTGATTACTGTAGCTTTCTAATAAAGTCTAAAATTAGGAAATGTAAATCTTCAGTTTTGATCTTTTTTCTCAAGATTGCTTTGGCTGATTTGGGTCGTTTTTGATTCCATATAAATTTTAGAATCAGAAATATGTCATGAGTATTTTGATAGGCATTATGTTAAATTTGCTGATTGCTTTTGTAGTGTAGAAATTTTAACAGTATTGATTTCTTTAGTCTATGAACATGGAGCCTTCCATTTATTTGCATTGTCTTCAGTTTCCTTTGTTGATGTCTTAGAGTTTTTTGAGTATAGATCTTTTATCTCCTTGGTTAAGTTTATTCCCAGTTATTTTATTCTTTTTGATGCAGTCATAACTGGGGTTGTCTTCTTGAATTCTTTTTTCTGATAGTTCATTATTAGCATATAAAGAAATAACAGATTTCTTTATATTGATCTTGTATGCTACAAGTTTACTGAATTCATTTATTCTTCATTTTTTATTTTGGTGTGGAGACTTTAGGATTTTCTATATATAGTGTCATATCTACAGTGATAGTTTTACTTCTTCCCTTCCAGTTTGGATGCCTTTTATTTATTTTCTTGTCTGAGTCCTATGTTTATGGCTTATAATACTATGTTAAATAGAAGAGGTGAGAGTGGGATCCTTCCTTGTGTCTGAATTTAGAGGAAATGCTTTAATCTTTCCACTGTTCTGCTGCTGCTGCTGCTAAGTCGCTTCAGTCATGTCCTACTCTGTGCAACCCCATAGATGGCAGCCCACCAGGCTCCCCTGGCCCTGGGATTCTCCAGGCAAGAACACTGGAGTGAGTTGCCATTGCCTTCTCCACTGTTCTATATGATGTTAAATGTGGATTTGTTATATATAGCCTTTATTATATTGAGATACCTATATTTTGCTGAGAGTTCTTTTTTATCATAAATAGATGTTTAATTTTATCAGATTCTGTTTGCGCATCTATTTAGGTGATTATATGCTTTTTATTCTTTTTTTAAAAATTGTATTTATTTATTTTTGGCTATGTTGGATCTTTGTTGCTGCATAGGCTTTTCTCAAGTTGTGGCAAGCAGGGGCTACTCTCTCCAGTTGTGGTGAGTTGGGGTGCACAGGCTTCTCCTTGTGGTGACTTTTTTTGTTGTGAAGCATTGGCCCTAGGACACATGGACTTCAGTAGCTGCAGCACATTAGCTCTGGAACACAGGCTCAATAATTGTGGTGCATGGGGTTAGTCGCTTTGTGGCATGTAGGATCTTCCTGGATCAGGGATTGAACCCATGTCTCCCGCATTTGCAGGCAGATTCTTTACCACTGAACCACCTTTGAAGCCCTTATCCTTTATTTTCGCTTTATTCAATAATTTCCATGCCAAAATCAACAATACTAAAACAATACTAAAATGTTACACATTTATGTATATTTACTTTGAAAGAAGAAACACTTAAATAGTCATGTATCTATTCAATTATAAAGGTTATATAAGTCATAGAGTCATTATTGTAGAATAGTCACAGATTTTATTTTTATTGCTTTAACAAGTATAGCTCAAAAATTAAGGCTGAATAATATCTTTTAAACAAAACAGTACATTTGGTAATGGCTTCTATATTAGTCAAGAGACAGAATCTAATTCAATATTTTAGACAAGTACTTAGTGCAAAATATTTAAGGTTAAGGGAATTAGTGAGACATGTGGAGGTTCCCAGGAAATAACCACAATAGTAGTCTATCACCATCCTTAGCCTTGAATGGGCAGGGAGGGAGAATGGTGTTACTGTAATTTATAGTGGGTGTAGAGCCCTGGAAGATGTGGCAAAGTATAAGAACTTTGACCACAGAGTAACCACAAAATGGCAGTTCATGGACTGTAGGGGAGAGAGCATAAACATAGGGACCTCTCTTCTCTGACCTCTCTTCTAGCCTTCCCTCTCTTCCACCCTCCACCCTCAGTCTCCTCCTGATCATAACTCAGTTCAGTTCAGTTCAGTCGCTCAGTCGTGTCCGACTCTTTGTGACCCCATTGCAGTACGCCAGGCCTCCCTGTCCATCACCAGCTCCTGGAGTTCATCCAGACTCACGTCCATCGAGTCAGTGATGCCATCCAGCCATCTCATCCTCTGCTGTCCCCTTCTCCTCCTGCCCCCAATCCCTCCCAGCATCAGAGTCTTTCCCAATGAGTCAACTCTTCGCATGAGGTGGCCAAAGTACTGGAGTTTTAGCTTTAGCATCATTCCTTCCAAAGAAATCCCAGGGCTGATCTCCTTCAGAATGGACTGGTTGGATCTCCTTGCAGTCCAAGGGACTCTCAAGAGTCTTCTCCAACACCACAGTTCAAAAGCATCAATTCTTTAGTGCTCAGCCTTCTTCACAGTCCAACTCTCACATCCATACATGACCACTGGAAAAACCATAGCCTTGACTAGACGAACCTTTGTTGGCAAAGTAATGTCTCTGCTTTTGAATATGCTATCTGGGTTGGTCATAACTTTCCTTCCAAGGAGTAACTAGATCATAACTAGATTTATAGTTATGAAATACATAGAAGCCAGCCAAGAAGAGAATTCCTGTAATGCTGTTAGTGGATATTATTAATAGTTTTCCAAGAGCACAGATCAGGTCAGAAAAGGGTAGAGAACAGATCTGGGGAGGAATGGATAGGGACAAACAGAGAATAAGTATCACAGCTTCAGAAGATGAAGTGTCTTTTCTTCTTGAACACATCTTGACTTCAAACAGATTTTTAAAAGAAAAGTATGCCAACTTTGTTTTTAATGCACTACTCAGATATCTTGGGATCTTTTTGAAGTCTTGAAACTTTGAAACTAAGAATGACCAGTTTGAAATACACAATGTGAAAACAACAACAATACTGCCAAGTGGGGGGAAACTTTAAAGTAGCACTTTTCATGGTAGACAAATCTACCTTGTTTAGAAATCAGGCCATGCTTAAAGTATCTGGAGAATATTTAGTGTTTTAGTATTCTTTCCTGTTTTTCTGAAATACAAAAGTCCTCTCAATTTATCATTCATTTTGAAAAATAGAAATATTCTTATTATAAGGAAGATAGTGCAAGTGTACTGGTAGACTAGCACTGATGTTCAACATCTGTATTGAGAGAAAAGCCTGGTATAGAAGGGTTGGTGCCAAATTGCAGGATACATACCCCTGGAGACAGGGCTAACATTAATAATGATCATTTATCAAGTGCTTAATATGCACTAGGCTCTATTTATTATCTTATTTAATTCTACTAACAATTTTGTGATCTATGAGGAAACTAAGATTCAGAGAGGGAGGGGATATATGTATACATATGGCTGATTCACATGGTTGAATGGCAGAAACCAACACAACATTGTAAAGCAATTATACTCTAATTAATAAATTTTTAAAAAAGAGATGAAATGACTTGCCCAAAGTCAATATTCTCTGTGCAGGAATATGAGTCTAGTTTTGCCAGATTTCATGAGTTTTCAAAAGCAGTATAGAATCTAATTTGTGTGAAAGTTGTCTGTGTTTAAATGTACATTAAATTTTTTCTTGCTTTCTGGTATTTAACAAAACCAAACCTGTAAGTCTTAGTTGATAGGCCGTTATGTCTAAACTGTCTTCCATTCAGATGCTAAAACTATATGGTCACCGGAACCTTTATAAATTCCATCCAAAGATATGAGTAATATGAAGAGTTCTAGTTCTTTGGGATGGAAATATTTGGGGCAGGGGAGCCTTTTGCTGCCCATCAAATCATAGGGAGAAAACATATTACTTGTAGTTTCTAGACATTTAGGAGAGAGGGAGTTCTTTCAAGGGAGAAGTCCCTGGAAATATTTTTGTTCTTCCTATAACTATCCTTTCCGAATACCCTAGAGTGGTAAAACTCTCTATTCTATTCAGGACAATATAACAATACATAACCCTGTGTTTCATTACAGCCTAACGATTTACCTAGTTCAGTTAATTCACTACATAACCACGTTATTATATGAACAAAAGCAAAAGGGAGGTTCTTTTCAATTCATGTTAATTCCTTTTTTGCATTTTCCCCACTGATGCTGTAATCACTGGAAGTAGTTTTCATGCACATTAAAGGAGCTCAAGGTCCCTAGTATTGGGAATCATAGTAATAGTTGGTAATTTCTTCCTCTGTAATTTATTCTTTTCATTAGGTTTTCTGTAAGTGCAGAGTGTAGAGCCATAATCTATAGCCCTGGTGGGGAATTTACATTGAGAATGATAAATGTATATGGGAGGAGAGGGTACACATGGAATTGTGAGCACAAAACCATTACAATCCATTGCAATGGGTGTGAGACATAAGAAACAGAAGGCTTGGTTTGGACAGCTAGGTACAGTGAGTTTGAAGTTATAGTAATACATTAGTCATTTTAGAAGAAAGGTAGCTATATATTCTTTGGTTGTTCCTACAGGCCATTTTTTCCTACCCTCTCTGCTATTACTAAGAGGAAACTAAACATAAAAAGAAAAATATCAAATTTTAACTCCAGCTCCAATGTGTAATTCACATACTATTATATTGAATGAAGAAATGCTTCTGTTTCACCTGTGAAAAATGCTACTGTTTCATATTATAAAATGAAATTTAAAGATTTCACATTTATTTATGAAGCCACATAATTCTGGGGAAATTTGAAGATCAATAAAAGCCCATTTAACTGAAAATAATGTGGAAGAATCAAAGATAAAAGATATGTAAGCAGATTCATTATAGTAACCAAATTGTTAGTGTGGTACACATTATAGTAATATTAACAAGATGCAACTGAAAGGATAGAATTACTAATTCTATCATGGAAAACTGGGTAGGATTTTAAGAGAGGAGTCACTATTTAACCTAAGGTTGAAAAGAAGAATCAGATTTTGCCAGGTCACAAAGGGACAAGGACATTTAGGAAGATATAATTATCTATGATTACATGTGAAAATGCACATGACCTATGCTATACTAGGGCTTATTTTGATGTTTCCCCTCAGTGTAAAATCATCTCAGTGTAAAACTTAGAGTTCTGTGCTAACAAATTTAACCCAACATCATACTGTATCCAAGTGCTGATACAACAATCTATTCTGTTTCTTGGCATTTTGCACAAATATGTGATATTTAATTTTATTCCAGTTTACTGTGTGCATCATTTTTAAAAAGATTTTATTGAAGTGTAGTTGATTTACAATGTTGTTTTAGTTTAAGGTGTACAGCAAAGTGATTTCATTATGTATATACATATATACTTCATTTAAGATTTGATTCCCATATAGTTCAATACAGAGCACTGAGTAAAGTTCCCTGTGCTATACAGTTGCTTGCTATTAGTTATCTATTATGTATATAATAGTGTATGTATGTCATTATCAGTCTCCCAATTTATCCTCACCTCCTCTCTCCTTCAGTAACCATGTTTGTTTTCTACATATTTCTGTTTTGTAAATAGGTTCATTTGTATCATGTTTTAGATTCCACATATAAGTGATGTCATGTGGTATTTGTCCTTGTCTGTCTGACTTACTTCATTCAGTATGACAGTCTTTAGGTTTTTCCATGTTGCTGCAAATGGCATTCTTTTTTGTGGCTGAATAATATTCCATTGTGTGTGTATGTGTGTGTGTGTGTGTGCATGTGCGTGTGTGTACCACATCTTCTTTATCCATTCCTCAATTGATGGGCATTTAGGTTGCTTCCATGTCTTGGCTATTTTACATAGTCCTGCAATGAACACTGGGGTATATGTATCTTTTTAAATTACATTTTTTTCTGGGTATATGCCCAGGAGTGGGATTTCAGAATCACATAATAGGTCTATTTTTTAGTATTTTAAGGAATCTCCTTTCTGTTCTCCATAGTAGGTCTGCCAGTTTACATTTTCACCAACAGTATAGGAGGATTCCCTTTTTTCCACACCCTCTCTAGTATTTATTGTTTGTACATTTTTGGATGAT
This sequence comes from Bos mutus, assembly GCF_027580195.1. NCBI lineage: Eukaryota > Metazoa > Chordata > Mammalia > Artiodactyla > Bovidae > Bos > Bos mutus. The sequence goes on along the minus strand of NC_091646.1, from coordinate 8,975,458 downwards.
GGACATTCTGAGTGGTGTAAGGTGATACCTCACTGTAGTTTTGAATTGCATTTCTCTGGTAATTAGTGACGTTGAGCATCTTTTCATGTGCCTGTTGGCTATTTGTATGTCTTCTTGGAGAAATGTGTAGTTAAAATCTTCTGCCCATTTTTTTTTGTTTCATTTTTTAAAAATTAGAGCATAATTACTTTCCAGTATGGTCATGGCCTTTGCCATACATCAACATGAATCAGTGTTAGGTATACTTATGTTCCCTCCTGGTTGAACCTCCATCCCCATCCCAGCCTTCTGGGCTGTCACAGAACACTGGCTTTGGATTCCCTGGGTGGTGCATACATCAAACTCCTGAGAGTGTTTACAGCCTAGCTAGGGAGGTCAGAGGTCCCCAAGTGGCAGGAGGAAATAAACTGCAAATGGCAGACTTTTGAGTTTGAGTAAACTCTGGGAGTTTGTGATGGACAGGGAGGCCTGGCGTGTTGCAGTCCATGAGGTCACAAAGAGTGGGACACCACTGAACTACTGAACTGAACTGAATCCTGCGTTGCCATGGTGACACCTGGTTCCACCTGAACTTAACTTTATCTCAAACCTTGAGCTAACCACTGTGCTTTTCTCATGGAAATGTCTTTCTTAAGCTATGTTATTGGACTATGTATTTGCTTGGAAATCTGCCTTTCTTCAAGATTCATGTCAATTGGTTTGTGGCCCAGGATGACTCACTTTGTGCCAATCCTTTCTCAAAATGAATGTTGTGGGGAGGGGCCTGCTGCAACTCTCTCAGTTTTGAGGTGTTTCCTTTCTCTAATTTTGCTAATAGGTACATATGGAATTCCCTTGTAGCTCAGTTGGTTAAGAATCTGCCTGCAATGCAGAAGACTTGGGTTTGATTCCTGGGTCAGGAAGATCCCCTGGAGAAGGAAATGGTAACCTACTCTAGTATTCTTGCTTGGAGAATCTCATGGACAGAGGAGCCTGACAGTCTACAGTCCATGGGGTTGCAAGAGTCAGACAGGACTTAGCGACTAAACCACCACCAATAGGTATATATAACTCCTTGCTAAAAACTAGCAGGGGGGCACTCTTTCTGTCCCCTTCTGATGCCTGTCAGAAGCTTTCACTATCTCTTTTACACTTTACGACAACTTTGCTACATGAAAAACTCTGAGTAATCTAGCCCCATCACTGGTCTCAGAACAAATTCCTCTCCTCAGGAGGCCAGGAATCCTGGCGTCATTCATGGCTAATAGCAGCAACCTTTCACTTCCACTGGCTTTATATTTTACATATAGTACTATATATGTACATTATACATTTACACCCACCCTCCTCTTCCCCCATATGTCCTTTAAAAAATTTTTTTTTTGTATTGAGTTTCATGCCTGTTTGTATATTTTAGAAATTAATCCCTTGTCTGTTGCTTTGTTTACAAATATTTTCTCTCATTCTGTGGGTTGTTTTTTTCATTTTGTTAATGTTTTTTTTTCTTTATGACTCACTTTGAAAGAATCTTTCACAATAGTGTAGTAGTTTATTCCATAGGATTTAATGTTGTATATAGCACTAAAAGAATGATGTCATTTGTATTATAAATAATACATAAATGTCATTATTCCAGTCAGTTAAAATGTATATTGCAATATGTTTTAAGCAATGCTTTAAAGAAAACAGACTTAAGTACCCTGTCATATAATATAATTCACCCAAAGCACATTTGAAGTCATCCAGAATTCTATGCCATTAGTTAACTTATTTATATTTTAGATATATCTATGATATACTAGACACTCTGTTAGGCACATTGGGACAAAAAAGATGAGTCTCTGACCTTAAGGAACTTATAGGAGAAATGAAACAAATACAGGTATCTACAATAGAAGGTTCTTCAGTGTGTGTTAAGAGCCTATTCTAGGTATGGTATAGAAATTGAGTATGTGGAGTGGAAAGGTGATTACTATATACTTGAGTAAATAAGAAATCTTTTAGAAATAAAAAATTCTGTTGTGGTTCCATTAAGGCCAAGGAAAGGAAATAAACTAAATATTAACATCCAAAGGAGAAAAGTGACCAGCAATCCAATTAAATGAATAGAGTAAGAGATTATACTACTACTGCTCTTTTGACTCAAAGGGGGAAATAAAAAATTACAGCTTAATACATAAAACTTCCCATCAGGAAGTTTCCATAAGCCTCTTATCCTTCTCCATCAGAGGGCAGACAGACTGAAAACCACAATCACAGAAAACTAACCAATCTGATCATGTGGACCACAGACTTGTCTAACTCAATGAAACTATGAGCCATACTGTGTGGGGCCACCAAAGACATATGGGTCATGGTGGAGAGTTCTGACAAAATCTGCTCCACTGGAGAAGGGATGGCAAACCACTTCAGTATTCTTGCCTTGAGAACCCCATGAACACAATGAAAGGCAAAAAAATAGGATACTGAAAGATGAATGCCCCAGGTTAGTAGTTGCCCAATATGCTACTGGAGATCAGTGGAGAAATAACTCCAGAAAGAATGAAAAGACAGAGCCAAAGCAAAACAACAACAACAACAACAACAAAAAACACACCCAGTTGTGGATGTCACTGGTAATGGAAGTAAAGTGCAATGCTATAAAGAGCAGCACTGCATAGGAATGTTAGGTCCAGTAATCAAGGCAATTTGAAAGTGGTAAAACAAGAGGTGGCAAGAGTGAACATCGACATTTTAGTAATCAGCAAACTAAAATGGACTGGAAGATGTGAATTTAACTCAAATGACCATTATATCTACTACTGTGGGCAAGAATCCCTTAGAGAAATGGAGTAGCCATCATAGTCAAAAAAAGAATTTTTTAAGAGAATTTTTTTGCATTGGTCATAGCAAACACTCTTTTACAACAAACTAAGAGATAACTGTACACATAGACCTTACCACATGGTCAATACTGAAATCAGATTGATTATATTCTTTGCAGCCAAAGATGGAGAAGCTCGATACAGTCAGCAAAAGCAAGACCAGGAGCTGACTGTGGCTCAGATCATGAACTCCTTATTGCCATTCTGACTTAAATTAAAGAAAGTGGGGAAAACCACTAAACCATTCAGGAATGACCTAAATCAAATCCCTTATTATACAGTGGAAGTGAGAAGTAGATCCAAGGGATTATATCTGATAGACACAGTGCCTGAAGAACTATGGACAGAGGTTTATGACAGTGTACAGGAGGCAGGAATCAAGACCATCCCCAAGAAAAGGAAATGCAAAAAGGCAAAATGGTTGTCTGAGGAGGCCTTAAAAATAGCTGTGAAAAGAAAAGAAGCTAAAGGCAAAGGAGAAAAGGAAAGTTATAAGCATCTGAATGCAGAGTTCCAAAGGATAGCAAGGAGAGATAAGAAAGCCTTCCTCAGAGATCAATGCAAAGAAATAGAGGAAAACAATAGAATGGGAAAGACTAGAGATTTCTTCAAGAAAATTAGAAATACCAAGGGAAAATTTCATGCAAAGATGGGCACTATATAGGACAGAAATGGTTATGGACCTAACAGAAGCAGAAGATATTCAGAAGTGGCAAGAATACACAGAAGAACTATACAAAAAAGATCTTCATGACCAGATAACCATGATGGTGTGATCACTCACCTAGAGCCAGATAGCCTGGAATGTGAAGTCAAGTGGGCCTTAGGAAGCATCATTATGAACAAAGCTAGTGGAGGTGATGGAATTCCAGTTGAGCTATTCCAAATCCTGAAAGATGATGCTGTGAAAGTGCTGCACTCAATATGCCAGAAAATTTGGAAACCTCAGCAGTGGCCAAAGGACTGGAAAAGGTCAGTTTTCATTCCAATCCCAAAGAAAGGCAATACCAAAGAATGCTCAGACTACCCCACAGTTGCACTCACCTCACACGCTAGTAAAGCAAAGTTCAAAATTCTCCAAGCCAGGCTTCAACAGTACATGAACTGTGAACTTCCAGATGTTGAAGCTGGTTTTAGTAAAGGCAGAGGAACCACAGATCAAATTGCCAACATCTGTTGGGTCATTGAGAAAGCAAGAGAGTTCCAGAAAAACATCTAACTCTGCTTTATTGACTATGCCAAAGCCTTTGACTGTGTGGATTGCAACAAACTGTGGAAAATTCTTAACAAGATGGAAAAACCAGACCACCTGACCTGTCTCTTGAGAAATCTGTATACAGGTCAGGAAGCAACAGTTAGAACTGGTCATAGAACAATAGACTGGTTCCAAATCTGGAAAGGAGTATGTCAAGGCTGTATATTGTCACCCTGCTTATTTAACTTATATGCAGAGTATATCATGAGAAATGCTGGGCTGGATGAAGCACAAGCTGGAATGAAGATTGCCAGGCGAAATATCAATAACCTCAGATATGCAGATGACATCACACTTATGGCAGAAAGCGAAGAAGAACTAAAGAGGCTCTTTAGTGAAAGTGAAAGAGGAGAGTGAAAAAGTTGGCTTAAAGCTCAACATTCAGAAAGCTAAGATCATGGCATCTGGATCCATCACTTAATGGTAAATAGATGGGTAAAGAATAGAGACAGTGACAGAATTTATTTTGGGGGACTCCAAAATCACTGAAGATGGTGACTGCAGCCTTGGAGTTAAAAGACGCTTGCTCTGTGGAAGAAAAGCTATGACCAACGTAGACAGCATATTACAAAGCAGAGACATTACTTTGCCAACAGAAGTCCATCTAGTCAAATCTATTGCTTTTCCAGTAGTCGTGTATGGATTTGAGAGTTAAACTATAAAGAAAGCTGAGCACCGAAGAATTGATGCTTTTGAACTGTGGTGTTGAAGTCTCTTGAGTGTCCCTTGAACTGCAAGGATATCCGACTAGACCATCCTAAAGGAAGTCAGCCCTGAATATTCACTGGAAGGACAGATGTTGAAGTTGAAAATCCAGTACTTTGGCCGCCTGATGTGAATAACTGACTCATTTGAAAAGACCCTGGAAAGATGCTGGAAAGATTGAAGGTGGGAAGAGAAGGGGCTGACAGAGGATGAGATGGTTGGATGGTATCACTGACTCAATGGACATGATTTTGAGTAAACTCTGGGAGTTGGTGTTGGGCTGAGAGGCCTGGCATGCTGCAATCCATGGGGTTGTGAAGAGTCAGACATGACTGAGCAGCTGAACTGATCTAATATAAAACTTTTAAGTGAATGCCTCTATTTCAAGCACTGAACTAGGCACTTTATATCTGTTATCTCAATTCTCAGAACAGCTCTGGAAGGTAGATAGTAGATGTTATCTCCCTTCTAATGTTGGAATTGAGACCTTAAGTCAAGTTTAACTCAAAGGCTGACTTAATACCACCATCAATAACTTACTTGTGCAGGTAGAATTAGCAACATAAAGTGAGAGGCTGTGTGTTATACTGTGATGAACGTGAAATCAGCCCTTCTGACTTCCAAATGCTGGCTTTGCCAGATAGAATCTAATGTATCACTCTCAGTTCATTTCAGTTCAGTTGGTCAGTCATGTCTGACTCTGCAACCCCATAGACAATATACAGCCTTGACATACTCCTTTCCCGATTTGGAACCAGTCTTTAGTTCCATATCTAGTTCTAACTGTTGCTTCCTGACCTGTATACAGATTTCTCAAGAGGCAGGTCAGGTGGTCTGGTATTCCCATCTCTTGAAGAATTTTCCATAGTTTGTTGTGATCCACACAGTCAAAGGCTATGGCACAGCCAATAAAGCAGAGGTAGATGTTATTGTGGAACTCTCTTTCTTTCTCAATGATCCAATGGATGTTGGCAATTTGATCTCTGGTTCCTCTGCCTTTTCTAAAACCAGCTTGAACATCAGGAAGTAAACAGTTCATGTACTGTTGAAGCCTTGCTTGTAGAATTTTGAGCATTACTTTACTAGCATGTGAGATGAGTGCAATTGTGCAGTAGTTTGAGCATTCTTTGGCATTGCCTTTCTTTGGGATTGGAATGAAAACTGACCTTTTCCAGCCCTATGGCCACTGCTGAGGTTTCCAAATTTTCTGGCATATTGAGTGCAGCACCTTCACAGCATCATCTTTCAGGATTTGGAATAGCTCAACTGGAATTCCATCACCTCCACTAGCTTTGTTTGTAGTGATGCTTTCTAAGGCCCACTTGACTTCACATTCCAGGCTATCTGGCTCTAGGTGAGTGATCACACCATCGTGGTTATCTGGTCATGAAGACCTTTTTTTGTATAGTCCTTCTGTGTATTCTTGCCACCTCTTAATATCTTCTGCTTCTGTCAGGTCCATACCATTTATGTCCTTTACCGTGCCTATCTTTGCATGAACATGTGTCACTCTAGGAAGGTTTGTTAATCTATCCAAGGCACCATATATATCTCTCCATGCATGCTAAGTCTCTGTAGTTGTGTCAACTCATTGTGACCCCCCCTGGACTTAGCCCACCAAGTTCCTTCTCTCCATGGGATTCTCCAGGCAAGAATACTGGTGTGGGTTGCCATTTCTTTCTCCACCATATATATCTCTAAGCTCATGTTTGTAATGGGAATATTGTGGTCATTTCACAACATAATCATTTAGTTTAAATACAAATCATAGTGATATATAGTAGTTTTTTACACTTATGTAGAGATGTTTAATATAGTACTTAACAAAATGAATTGACTCTCCTCTCTTTCTGCTCATCCACAGAAGAAGGTAATGAAGATATAATGTCCCACTAATCCCCTATCATAAGGAAATTGATAGCAAAGGCTTTATATAGAGAGAACAATGGAGATGACTGCAAATGTTTGCAGATGAGCACAGAGAGAGGAACAAAAATCTGAAACTATGTGTAATCATGTCAATGTGCATATTATGATACCTTCATGTACACAACAGTGTATATGTGAGAGGAAACAATTAATGAGAGTTAAAATGTGATATCAGCATATAGGTAGCACAGAAGAGAAGCTAAATCATATTTAAGAGAAAAATGGTTTCCACAGCAGCAGGACTTTATGTAATCTAAATGAAAGTATTACTGTAAGTTAAAAGAAAGTCTGCAGCAATCAGTAGGAGCAATTGTTAGGCCTGAAGCATGGGATATATGCAAGGAGACATAGAATGACACGGTTTACCAAGGCACTATGACAGGCTGATCAAAACATCCAGTCTCCACGGCATGGGAATCCATACTACAGAAGTAACTACTTAGTGACTCCTAAGTAGATCTTTCCTACTGATTTACACTTAGGCTTTTTCCAGTATTTTGCTGTTACAAAGAGTGCTGTAGTAGTGAACATCCTGTTGCATGTCTCTCTTTCCACATATGTAAGTGTATAATCCAGGTTTAATGACGAATACTTATGAAAATTAAATGAGCACTAGGTCCTTTCCGTATGTTTGCTGCTGCTGCTGCTAAGTCGCTTCAGTCGTGTCCGACTCTGCGACCCCATAGACGGCAGCCCACCAGGCTCCCCCATCCCTGGGATTCTCCAGGCAAGAACACTGGAGTGGGTTGCCATTTCCTTCTCCAATGCATGAAAGTGAAAAGTGAAAGTGAAGTCGCTCAGTCATGTCCAACTCCTAATGATGAATATTTATGAAAATTAAATGAGCACTAGGTCCTTTCCATATGTTTGCTGCTGCTGCTGCTAAGTCGCTTCAGTCGTGTCCAACTCTGCGACCCCATGGACTACAGCCCACCAGGCCCCTCCGTCCATGGGATTTTCCAGGCAAGAGTACTGGAGTGGGGTGCCATTGCCTTCTCTGTTCCATATGTTTAGTACTATGTTATAGAAAAGAAGGTTTATGCTACTAAAGAATTTCTAATATGGCTGCAGAGTTAAATCTAACATATATGACCAGTATAGATCACCATATAAAGAAGCGGCAAGTCATCAGATTGTTACTACTCGAGGGATTCGGAGGTGCCATGGGGGTGAGGAAAGCTTTGTATTATCTAAGCTCTCTTAAATTCTAAAACTAAGGTAGACCTTTGCCTAAATATTGGAAGCTCCCAACACTGTAAATTTCCTGTTAACCTCATAATGAAATTCTGTTCCAGATAGCTGACCTCTGTAATTTTCTAAGTAGAATAATAAAAATAATTTTCTCATAAGGTAAAAAATGCAACAAGCTTGACTGTCAGTTAAATATATGGGGCACCAGACTTGAGTGGCTAGAGACCAAATTTTCATAGGTACTGTTCACATCTTCTGATCCTTCTAAACATCTCACATAGAGAACCCTGATGAATTTATCAAAAATCAGGGTAAATTTTAGACATTAAATAACATCTAAAGGCCACAGTTAAATTCACCCATTCCAGTACATTTTAGTTTGCTGATTCCTATGGGTGAATTTAACTCAGATGACAATTATATCTACTACTGAAAGCAGGAATCCCTCAGAAGAAATGGAGTAGCCATCGTGGTCAACAAAAGAGTCCGAAATGCAGTACTTGGATGCAATCTCAAAAATGACAGAATGATCTCTGTTCGTTTCCAAGGCAAACCATTCAATATCACAGTAATCCAAGTCTATGCCCCAACCAGTAACACTGAAGAAGCTGAAGTTGAATGATTCTATGAAGACCTACAAGACCTTTTAGAACTAACACCCAAAAAAAAGATGTCCTTTTCATTCTAGGGGACTGGAATGCAAAAGTAGGAGGTCAAGAAACACCTGGAGTAACAGGCAAATTTGACCTTGGAATATGGAATGAAGCAGGGCAAGGACTAATAGAGTTTTGCCAAGAAAATGCACTGGTCATAGCAAACACCCTCTTCCAACAACACAAGAGAAGACCCTACACATGGACATCACCAGATGGTCAACACTGAAATCAGATTGATTATATTCTTTGCAGCCAAAAATGGAGAAGCTCTATACAGTCAGCCAAAACAAGACCAGGAGCTGACTGTGGCTCAGATCATGAACACCTTATTGCCAAATTCAGACTTAAATTGAAGAAAGTAGGGAAAACCACTAGACCATTCAGGTATGACCTAAATCAAATCCCTTATGATTATACAGTAGAAGTGAGAAATAGATTTAGGGACTGGATCTGATAGATAGAGTGCCTGGTGAACTATGGAATGAGGTTCGTGACATCATACAGGAGACGGGGATCAAGACCATCCCCATGGAAAAGAAATGCAAAAAGCAAAATGGCTGTCTGGGGAGGCCTTACAAATAGCTCTGAAAAGAAGAGAAGTGAAAAGCAAAGGAGAATAGGAAAGATATAAGCATCTGAATGCAGAGTTCCAAAGAATAGCAAGAAGAGATAAGAAAGCCTTCCTCAGCGATCAATGCAAAGAAATAGAGGAAAACAACAGAATGGGAAAGACTAGAGATCTCTTCAAGAAAATTAGAGATACCCAGGGAACATTTCATGCAAAGATGGGCTTGATAAAGGACAGAAATGGTATGGACCTAACAGAAGCAGAAGATATTAAGAAGAGGTGACAAGAATACACAGAAGAACTAATCAAAAAAGATCTTCACAACCCAGATAATCACGATGGTGTAATCACTCACCTAGAGCCAGACATCCTGGAATGTGAAGTCAAGTGGGCCTTAGAAAGCATCACTACAAACAAAGATAGTGGAGGTGACAGAATTCCAGTTCAGCTATTTCAAATCCTGAAAGATGATGCTGTGAAAGTGCTGCACTCAATATGCCAGCAAATTTGGAAAACTCAGCAGTGGCCACAGGACTGGAAAAGGTCACTTTTCATTCCAATCCCCAAAAAAGGCAATGCCAAAGAATGCTCAAACTACTGTACAATTGCACTCATCTCACATGCTATTAAAGTAATGCTCAAAATTCTCCAAGCCAGGCTTCAACAATACGTGAATGGTGAACTTCCAGATGTTGAAGCTGGTTTTAGAAAAGGCAGAGGAACCAGAGACCAAGTTGCCAACATCTGCTGGATCATCAAAAAAGCAAGAGAGTTCCAGAAAAACATCTATTTCTGCTTTATTGACTATGCCAAAGCCTTTGACTGTGTGGATCACAATCAACTGTGGAAAATTCTGAAAGAGATGGGAATACCAGACCTGATCTGCCTCTTGAGAGATTTGTATGCAGGTCAGGAAGCAACAGTTAGAACTAGACATGGAACAACAGACTGGTTCCAAATAGGAAAAGGAGTACGTCAAGGCTGTATATTGTCACCCTGCTTATTTAACTTATATGCAGAGTACATCATGAGAAACGCTGGACTGGAAGAAGCACAAGCTGGAATCAAGATTGCTGGGAGAAATATCAATAACCTCAGATATGCAGATGACACCACCCTTATGGCAGAAAGTGAAGAGGAACTAAAAAGCCTCTTGATGAAGGGGAGAGGGGAGAGTGAAAAAATTGGCTTAAAGCTCAACATTTAGAAAACGAAGATCATGGCATCTGGTCCCATCACTTCATGGGAAATAGATGGGGAAACAGTGGAAACAGTGTCAGACTTTATTTTTTTTGGGCTCCAAAATCACTGCAGATGGTGACTGCAGCCATGAAATTAAAAGACGCTTACTCCTTGGAAGGAAAGTTATGACCAACCCAGATAGCATATTCAAAAGCAGAGACATTACTTTGCGAACAAAGGTCCATCTAGTCAAGGCTATGGTTTTTCCAGTGGTCATGTATGGATGTGAGAGTTGGACTGTGAAGAAGGCTGAGGGCCGAACTATTGATCCTTTTGAACTGTGGTGTTGGAGAAGACTCTTGAGAGTCCCTTGGACTGCAAGGAGATCCAACCAGTCCATTCTGAAGGAGATCAACCCTGGGATTTCTTTGGAAGGAATGATGCTAAAGCTGAAACTCCAGTACTTTGGCCACCTCATGCGAAGAGTTGACTCATTGGAAAAGACTCTGATGCTGGGAGGGATTGGGGGCAGGAGGAGAAGGGGACGACAGAGGATGAGATGGCTGGATGGCATCACCGACTCGATGGGCGTGAGTCTGAGTGAACTCCAGGAGTTTGTGATGGACAGGGAGGCCTGGCGTGCTGCGATTCATGGGGTCGCAAAGAGTCAGACACGACTGAGCGACTGAACTGAACTGAACTGAAAGGCCACAGTAACAACAATAACATGTACTACCAATATCTTCTCTGCATGTGTGTGTGTCTGTCTGTCGCTCTCTAACACACAGACAAACACAGCTTATTTTAATCCTTATAACAGAATTTTTGGTAGGGAGATACTCTTATTATCTCATTTTTACTTAGAAACTGAGAATTTAGAGAATATAAATGGTTCAACTAGCAATTGCAGTGCTACTGGCTCAAATTTTTATTATATTGTGATTCATCTTTATTGTGTTTATTAAATTTGAGATAAAAGAGAGGAGATGCCTTGATCAACTGGAGAACAAAAGAATACATAATTTGCCTTGCTCACTTTATTTTCATTGTGGCGAATATTGAGGTGCTAGAGTTACTTTTGAGACAAGCATCTTTATTTCTACACAGCACTGCAAACGGGGATATTCAGGCTAGTTTTGCCTTAGTATTTTTTTTTTTTTTTTAATTTTATTTTATTTTTAAACTTTACATAATTGTACTAGTTTTGCCAAATATCAAAATGAATCCGCCACAGGTATACATGTGCTCCCCATCCTGAACCCTCCTCCCTCCTCCCTCCCCATACCATCCCTCTGGGTCGTCCCAGTGCACTAGCCCCAAGCATCCAGTATCGTGCATCAAACCTGGACTGGCAACTCGTTTCATATATGATATTTTACATGTTTCAATGTCATTCTCCCAAATCTTCCCACCCTCTCCCTCTCCTACAGAGTCCATACGACTGTTCTAGACATCAGTGTCTCTTTTGCTGTCTCGTACACCGGGTTATTGTTGCCTTAGTATTTTAAGGAAGAAAGTGATAATATTATGCTAGTTAAAAGCAGGGTCCCTGGAGCAGTTTTGTACCTGGATTTTTAACATCAGCCTATCATTTATTATCAGTGTAACCTTGATCAAGTTACTTGAACTCCTTAGTTTCTTCATTTGTGAAATGGAATCAGTAGTACTTACCTCTTAAGAGGTAAGTATATATACGTGTGGAAATAAATGACATGATGTGTTTTAAGTGTTAGTGCAATACTTGGATCATAAAAAGTAATCGGAAAGTGTTAGCTGTTATCATTCTCACCTTGACTGCATTTCCAGGTAATAAATTTGCTTAGAGTAGTGGCTCCACAACTTGAGGGTGTATAAGGATCCCTTGGAAAGATTTTTCAAGCACAGATTACTGGGCTCCACACCCGGGTCTACTGATTGAGTAGTACTCAAGTGAATCTGAATATTAGTATTTCTAACAAGTTTCCCATGATATAGATGCTGCTTGTCCAGGTCCCACACTTTGAGAATCAGTGGCATAGAGTATGGTGTTAATCAAAGCTAGATAATAGCTGTGGCCTTAAATTTTTGGCTAGTTTTTATTGGTTCTCCATCATCTAACAAGCTGCTCTCCTTAGAAAAAAGTCAGATCTCTCAGAGGTAGCCAATCACCTGGGCAGCTTCATGGTTACCACTCACTGCATCAAATTTCAAAGAAGTGAAATTTGAAAGAAGAGAATAAGGGAATTCATCAACAACCTTAATCCTGATTATTTGTGGGTAGTGAGATTATAAATGCTTTAAATTTCTTTTAATACTAAAATATTTTCAACACTGTTACACTGAAGTCCTATTGATTTTTATAGTCTGAGAGGATTTATTAAAAAATATAGCTTATTTAAGAGGTTAATCAGGAATATCAATTCTGTGAGAAAACTGATGTGACTTTTAACCATTTATACCAGTAAAACCTCACAGCATGTAACTTTATTCAGAATGCCCCACCTGAGACACTCATTTCTTGGCTTTCCCTTATCTCAAACACAACTCTCAAAGAGTTCATTGTAACACATACAGAGTTACAATATAGAGAACACCATTCTCAGCATGTAGGCTGCTATTTCAATGATTCAATGAACTTGTATTTTTACTCTCTTTATTTTGAAAATATTTGTTATCCCTTTAGCAACTTTAGTGTTGAGTCTATTATTTAGACAGAGTCTTCTCTTTTTGAATTATAAGTACCATGAATATGTATTTAGCATGAAACAGTGGGTTTGTAATAAAATGATGATCCTATTACATTTCAACAAATGGTTCCTGATAAACTAAACTATGAAGACAGTGCTTGGCTTGAATGTATAAACCAGGTGGCACGGGCTTCCCTGCTGATTGCATTTGTTTCTCTAAACCATTCCTGGGAATTCATTACGGAACATTTGCTACAAAACAGCATTGAATGAGAGTAGATAGAATTTAAAAAATCATAGAAGCCCAATGTAATTGGTCAACTTATTAGAAAAAATTTACTGGTTATCTGTTGTGTATTTCAGAGAAGGCAATGGCAACCCACTCCGGTACTCTTGCCTGGAAAATCCCATGGACAAGGAGCCTGGTAGGCTGCAGTCCATGGGGTCGCTAAGAGTCAGACACGACTGAGCAACCTCACTTTCACTTTTCACTTTCATGCTTTGGAGAAGGATATGGCAACCCACTCCAGTGTTCTTGCCTGGAGAATCCCAGGGATGGGGGAGCCTGATGGGCTGCTGTCTATGGGGTCACACAGAGTCAGACACGACTGAAGTGACTTAGCAGCAGCAGCATTGTGTATTTAGCTCTATACTAGGTGATGTGTGGTTACTTGAATAATTAATTTTGTATGCTGATTGGGAGATTTGTGTTATAAACTGTCTAACATACAGAGTAAGTAGCAGAGACAGTAAATACTTTACAGGTTTAAAGACATTTTTTATCTATCCAAGGACAAATCCATTAACTACTTGATATATCAGTTTCCTTATCTGTTAAACAATGGATACGAATAGTTCTATTCACATGGTTGTTATGAAGATTAAGTGACTTAATATGTGTAAAATTCCTAGTTCTGTGTCTAGCATTTATTTGTTCAATAATACAGGTATTAATAGAGAGTGGAAGATGTCTTTAGCATTCTGGAACTCTAAATGCCTGCCTTTCCCATAACTCTTTTCTGAGTCAAAAGCTATTTATGTATATAGTTATGGAGTCTTATGCTATTTGACTCTGCTTCCAACATTATTTTATTTATCAATGTCTGTATCCATAATTGTTCTTATATAGTATATCAGGTATGTGACTTCTGGTATACAAAAGGGATTTTTCACTTAACTGGAAGAAATAATGTCTGTATTTCAAGACTCTTGGGCCATTGTCATCTTTCTAGAATTGAGTAACACTGATGCTATGTTCATTCGTGTTTAAGCCAACACTTACATCTAGTCCTTGCCCAAAATGCTCAGAAATTTTACCTGCCACCCATGATTTTGATATATGGATTTTTTATTCATCAGGAGAAAAATTGCTCTTGCAGGCAGGCATTAGCCCTGATAGGCCTCTTTTATGATGTTGGAACTAGTACAGATTACTGTGTACCTTTTCATGGGTAAGACAGCTGAAATCTTAAATATGAAGCTTGCTACGTGCTTTACTAGGGGAAAAAAAGGTAAATACAATTCCTGTATTTTCCCCCTTTCAGTAATCTTGACTCTGATTTAACATGGATATATTTTGCCTCTGTATTCACTGTCAAAACCTCTTACCCTGTGATGTGTTAGATATCGAACAGATGTATGTGCCATCTAATATATGTATCTAATAGATGTATGTACCATCATGATGCTTCCTAAGATTGCTGCCTACTCTGTAGCTTGTGTCGAAAGGCTAAGTCTGGAACTGGAAATTATTTTCTGATTCCAAATTTGTTATGGTTATTAGACTTTGTAATTATGGTTTACAAGCCATTGGAAGTCCAGGCTTATTACCCTTTTGTGTGTGTGTGTGTGTGTGTGTGTGTGTGATGGCTATAACAAACTGGTTTCCAGGTTGCCACAGTATGGCTGATTTGGAATATTAAAACTTTGTACATATTTGTTTTCTGAATTTACTGAGACCGCTAATATGATACTGAAAAGGAGTAGAAATTAAAATTGTGAAAGAAGAAAGTAGATTATGGGAGAAAAACACAGAAGAGAAAAAGAAAGGAGAAGGAAAACAGAAGTATGGGAAAAGAGACAAATAGAAACTAATATGATATAACTAAATCTATATATAGGAGGATTACAGTGAATTTAGATGGAATAAATTTTCCAGGTAAAAGACAAAGTTTGGCAGGACAGAATGTTCAAAAATGCAACCATATGGTATTTATCAGAAACAGTGCTAAAACCTAAGGACACAGAAATGCTTGAATGTTTTAAAAAGTCTAAAACATTTTTAAAATGCCAGTAAGATACTTGGAAAAATAATGCTAGGGTGATTATTTTAATACCAGCCAAAATAGACTTTAATTAAAAGAAATCTAAAGAGAGAAGTAAAAACACAGAAGTAAGGAATAAGTTCCTTAGCAAGACTGAGCACTTCTAAACTTGAATGCACCTAATAACACAAGTTCTATATAAAATAATGAAAAAAATGGAAAGAGGTGGAAAAATTCAAAAATAGGATGATTTTAGCACAGTTATCTCTATTTTATAATTCAAAGAGATTTCTAAAATAGTTATAAATTTTCTATAGTCCTATATTTACATACAAATAAACAATCTAATTGACATGTTTTTTATGTGTGTGACTGGGAAAAAAGCTGCATTTATTAACTGCAGAATATTCATTCTTTTCAACTCTGCATGGAACATATTCGAGAATTCATTATGTTCTTGTCATGAAACAAGTTACTAAAGAGTTCAAAGTAACATAAAGGGCACATTGAGGGCCAAAATACAAATTAGAAATTAATAATGAAAATGTATGTATGTGTACCTCTTGTTACACCTCTTATGCTCTCTTTTTACAAATTCTTTCCTCCACCAGAACACTTTCCCCCAGTTTCTTTCTTTCTGCAGATGCAAAAGTGAGCACCACCAGGTAGGGGAAGAATAAAGCAATGGTGTAGAAAAATAGAATACATTTTATTCTCTTTTCTGCTTTCCCCTTTTAGGTCCTTTGTGATGGAATTACTGGAGAGAGGGGATATCCTCTTGCAGTTCTTTAGAGATAGTGGAAGTGTTAGGAAAAGTTAACCTAACTGTAATAGGGAAATTAAACAATTAAGCAGTGTTTTTTTTTTTTTTTTCTTGTTGTCGTTGACTATGAGATCTGTAGGATTTTGAAAACCAAAGGTAGACAGTTTAAAGAAGCATGTGTTCATAGTAAGAACACAGTGAACACAATTCCTTTGAGAAAGTAACTATATTTATTTGCCTTGAGACTTTTTGTATCTGACATTTGTGAATTGATGAATTTCCCATGCTCACCCTTTCTCTTAATGCTCTATCAAATTCTTAAAAGATGTCTACCAGGATGTCTTCCTTTTTTTTTTTTTTTCCTTCAAATGTATGGCTTGAGTCAGGAGACATTTCCCCATCTCCTTTGGATGTCATCTTTCTTGTTAAAATCCAGAGAAAGATATTACTTATCTTTGTGGATATTATATAGACAGTAGCAATGTATACTGATTTACACTTGTGAAGCTCAGCTTTCTCCTAGTAACTCAGCACCCACCTACATTCTGCAGCAAATTTCAGCCTTCCAGTCTTATTATGCCCCCTGTATGTTTCAAGGGGCTAAATGATAACTATTCGACTACTTTGGAGATGCTGCTGTGGCGGCTTTCCAGCTTTTGGTGTCTGTGGATGTCCAGATGCCCCCTTCTAGTCCACCAGGAGTTCAGTTGTGGAAGCAAGACTCCTCTTTCTCCAGGGCCTTACAGCCTTCATAAATTAAACAGGCCCAATTTGCTGCAGATCCTTCTTTTAGCTAATATATTCATCCATGGTTCCTGTGTAAAACTTTGCTCCACCTCCACCTAACTTTTGCTTAAACAGCCCCTCTACAGCTCATAGGTGTCTTTTATACAAATTCTATCAGTGGTAAATGAGGGATTTGAGTTGTTTCTCTCCTTTGCTTTTTGTGACAATCCTGAATGTAGAGAATGTTGCCTAAAGTATTCACTGTCCCTGTATGTGGTAGTCTTACCTTGATGAGACCAGTTCACTAAGGGAATCAGTTTCAGATGTGTTTCTAATTAAATGGTCTCTAGCTCTCTGGTATAACCGATAGAAAGAGCTGTCTTATTTTCTGTCTGGTTCAGATCATTGTATTATGCTGTCTGTGAGTTATTTGAAAGAACAGTGGGATTATAATGTATTAACCAAAAGGGGTGGGTAATGTTTTCAAAATATATACCTTGGAGTCATCTCTTGAGGAAGAAAAAGTAGTGACTGGGATGGCCTTAGAGAAAAATGATTATAGGGAGATAAGATAAACAGGAAAATGAGAAAACTTAGATGTACTGAGTCAGCAATGCTGCTAAAGAAATCAAACCTGGGAGGCCCTACACAGTATGCAAAGGGGGCTGTCAGATATAAGTATAAGATACATACTTGTCTTTTAAATAGATCATCATGGCTGTTGTATGTGGAGTAGACCATGGTGGGTGATAAAGGTGGAAGAAAAGTCACCAGTTAGGGAGTTATTAAGTGATTCAAGGGACTTCCCTAGTACCTAAGTGGTAAAGAATCTGCCTGCTGATGCAGTAGATATGGATTCGATCCCTGGGTCAGGAAGATCGCCTGGAGAAGGAAATAGCAACCCATCCCAGTATTCTTACTTGGGAAATCCCATGGACAGAGGAGCCTGGTGGTCTACAGTCTATGGGATCGCAAATGAGTCAGACACGACTTAGCAAATAAACAACAAGTAATCCAAGAGAAATTATGGTTGCTTGTACTGGAGTGGTCGGAGAAGGCAATGGCACCCCACTCCAGTACTCTTGCCTGGAAAATCCCATGGACAGAGGAGCCTGGTAGGCTGCAGTTCATGGGGTTGCTAAGAGTCAAACACGACTGAGCGACTTCCCTTTCACTTTTCACTTTCATGCATTGGAGAATGAAATGGCAACCAATTCCAGTGTATCTTGCTTGGAGAATCCCAGGGATAGGGGAGCTTGGTGGGCTGCCGTCTATGGGGTCACACAGAGTCGGACACGACTGAGGAGACTTAGCAGCAGCAGTAGTACTAGAGTGGTACAGGTGGTAACAGATTCTGTATAGTTTGAAAGCAGAACTTGCAGGAGTTGCTGACTGACTGGATGTGGAGTGTGAAAGAAAGAAAAGCCAAGAATAATGCCAAGGATTTTGGCTTGAGTGAAGTTGCCGTTAGTTCAGTTCAGTTCAGTCACTCAGTCATGTCTGACTCTTTGAGACCCCATGAACCACAGCTAGGCCTCCCTGTCCATCACAGACTCCTGGAGTGCACCCAAACCATGTCCATTGAGTTGGTGATGCCATCCAACCATCTCATCCTCTGTCGTCCCCTTCTCCTCCTGCCCTCTACCTTTCCCAGCATCGGGGTCTTTTCCAACGAGTCAGCTCTTTGCATCAGGTATGGCAAAATGATTCTAAGATGACCCCATGTGGTTTGGGCCTACTGGTATTCACACCTTCATGGGATCACCTCCTCTTGAGTGTGGGAGGGACCAGTAACTGCTTCTAACCAATATAATATGGCAAAAATGATAGGAAGTGACTTCTATGACTATATAAGATGATCACTTCCATACTATTAGCAGACTCTTTCCCTTGCTGGCTTTGATGAAGTGAGCAGATACAGTAGAGAAGTCCATGTGGCAATGAACTGAGGCTTACTTCAACCAGATAGCCAGAAAATATCTGAATTCTGTAAACAGACACAGGAGCTTGGGAGTGGATCCTGTGTTATTAAACTTTCAGGTGAGACCTGAGACATGACTGACACTTTGAAAGTGAAAGTGCAAGTGCAAGTCACTCATTCGTGTCTGACTCTTTGTGACCCAATGGACTATACAGTCCTGGAATTCTCCACACCAGAATACTGGAGTGGGTAGCCTTTCCCTTCTTCAGGAGATCTTCCCAACTCAGGGATCAAACCCAGGTCTCTCACATTGCAGGCAGATTCTTTACCAGCTGAGCCACAAGGGAAGCCTGACAAAAGACTCTGAAATCCGAATACTCAGCTAAGCCATGTTTTGACCCAAAGGAACTATGAAATAATAAATATGTGTTATGTTACACTATTAAGTATGTTGTAAATTTTTATGCATCAGTATATACCCAGTGTAGCGAGGAAAAAAAGCCTGGTGTTGAACCAGGTTTGTGGAAGTGGAGGTCAGCAATTGCATACTGAATGTGCTGAGTTTGAGAAATCTATTAAACATTGAGGTAAACACATTTTATTTGTAAGTCTGGAATTTAAGGGAGAAATGTGAAAGGATGATATAAATTTGGTAATCAACAACATATAGATGGGCTTTGAAAACATGAAAATAGATGAGATCATTACCGAGTGAATGTAGAGAAAGCAGCAATCCAGGGATTGAGCCCTGGGACGCTCCAAAGTTAGTAAGACGGAGAGAAAAGGAAGAACTACAAAACGTTGACTTGCAATGGTCAGTGAGATAGAAAGAAAAGCAAAATAGTATGCTATCCTAGAAACCAATTTAACAATGTTTCCAGGAGAAAGGAGTGGTATATACTGCTGTTATGTCAAAGAAGAGGACTGAGAATTGACTGTTAGAATTAGTAACATGAAAATCATTGAAATAAATTGTGTAGCTAATTGAATCAATTGTGGATTGAATTCAAGAGAAAAATGAGTAAAAAAGGATTGCTTGTGGCATGAACAGCTATTAATATTTTGGTGAATATTCCTACTTAGTGAAAGCAGAGAAATGGGGCAGTAACTGGTGAAGGGTTGTGGGCTCTATAGACAAGTTTTTTGTTTTTGTTTTTCCTGATATATAAATAAAATGATTTCTATGATTCAGCAGGGACAATAAATGGATGATGTAATAGAGAGGGGATGAGGCTGAAATACGTGTTTTGAGTAGGCAAGATGAGATTGGATCTAATGAATAAGGGAATTGATTGATCTAAGCAATATGGACAAGTAAATAATTTTCATAATAAATAGTCATTTTATGAATAAATTATTTTATTTTATAAATTAATCCTTTTTATAATAAAATAAGAGAAAGAACGAGTATGGTTGACCCTTGAACAAGGTTTACTAGGTAAACCCTTGTCTGTTCATTGGTTTTCTCAACAGTCCATCTTTCAGAATCCTTAGAGGTCAATCTCCACAAAGGCTGATATCTCTGCAACCCATTCTGCTAGTCACAGTTGTCCTAAGTGTTGCCTTGCTGCTGGTTGCAGAACAGGAGAGTGTTCTATGAAATCTGGAAAGTGCTGGCAGAATTAAAACGTCCCTATTTAACTTGAGTTGGACTGTGAAGAAGGCTGAGTGCTGAAGAATTGATGCCTTTGAACTGTGGTGTTGGAGAAGACTCTTGAGAGTCCCTTGGACTGCAAGGAGATCCAACCAGTCCATTCTGAAGGAGATCAGCCCTGGGATTTCTTTGGAGGGAATGATGCTGAAGCTGAAACTCCAGTACTTTGGCCACCTCATGTGAAGAGTTGACTCATTGGAAAAGACTCTGATGCTGGGAGGGATTGGGGGCAGGAGGAGAAGGGGACGACAGAGGATGAGATGGCTGGATGGCATCACTGACTCGATGGACCTGAGTCTAAGTGAACTCTGGGAGTTGGTGATGGACAGGGAGGCCTGGGGTGCTGCGATTCATGGGGTCGCAAAGAGTCGGACATGACTGAGCGACTGATCTGATCTGATCTGATCTGATTTAACATGAGATAAAATATCAGCTCAGCATCTAAGAAATTCAAGTTTTCTGTTCACTGTTGCTCATTTCTGATATTTAACCCATGGCTCTTTAACGTCATGGCTCTTTAAATTATGAGGGAGAATGCTCTTTACTGTCATGTTTAGTCATAGATATCCCATCTGCAGAATTGTACACTCTCTGTTAGAGAAGGTTGTGATTATTTTCTTGAACGAATACATTCATTTATCTATTGATAAACATTTAGGTTGTTTTCAGCTCTTGGCTATTCTAACAATGCTATAATGAACATGAGAATGCAAATATCTCTTCCAGATTCTGAATTCAGTCTAAATTTCTTTTCTGGTATGGGTACTTATGGGATGTGTGTGTATATAAAATCTGAAACTAGAGATTATAATAATCATCCAAATTCCACCGTTTACATTACAATCTACTCTTGGTGTGAACTGTCCTCTTCCTTTTAGTTTCAATATCTTTCATGTTTTTCTTCTTATGTAATTGCTCTCTTTAGAACCTGTAGTGCAATGGTGAATATATTGGTGAAAGAAAATATACTTGTCTTGCTCCTGATCATAGAGGAAAGCTTTCAGTCTTTCACAATATGTTAGATGTGAGTTTTTCATAAATGACTTTCATTATTTTAACTATACTACCTTCTACTTGTCTTTGAAGTGTTTCTTTTTTCATGGAAGGTATTGGACTTGGCAAATGCATTTATGGATCAATAAAGGTGGTCATTTGCTTTTTTTCCTCTTCATTATGTTAACATGATGTATTGCATTGATTTTTCAGTTGAGTTGCCCTTGTATTCCTGGGATAAATCCCATTTTGTCATGTGTATAATATAGTACTAGATTTGGTATGCTATCTTTGTTGAGGATTTTTACATCTATATTCATAAAGAATATCACTGTATAGTTTCTCACGATGCCTTTTCTTTCAGTATCAGAGCAATGCTGGCCACATATTATGTATTAGAAAGTGTTTCCTTCTATTTTCTGGAAGATATTTTGAAAGATTTGGATTATTTCTTTTTTAAATGATAGAATTCACCGGTGAAGTCATCTGGTTCTGAGATTTTGTATTTTATGTTGCGAGATTATTGATTCAATCTCTATTTGTTATAGATCCATGACATTCAGGTTCTTTTTATTTCTTGAGTCCATTTTGTAAAACTAAGGATTTATTTTTTAGAGCAGGTTTAGGGTCATAGCAAAATTAAGAGGAAGGTTCAGAGATTTCCCCCACACCCTCTGCCCTCACAAATGCATAGCCTCCCCCATTATCAACATTCCCTATCAAGGTGTTATATTTGTTACAATTGATGAACTTTCACTGACACAACATAATTACCCAAAGTTCACAGTTGATGTTACAGTTCACTCTTGATGTGCTTTCTTTGGGTTTGGATAAATGTATAATGACATGTTTCTATCATTATGATATCATACAGAATATTTTCACTGTCCTAAAAATCCTTTGTGCTTCACCTAGTCATCTTTTCCCACCTACCCCCAATCCCTGGAATTCATTGATCATTTTACTGAATCCATAATTTTGCCTTTTCTGGAACATCATATAGAAAAACACTTCATCTTATTATGCTTCACTATTTTTACACTTTGCAGATAATGTATTTTTTATACATAGGAGTTTCCTGATATATAGCAAGTATATTGATGCCATATTTTTTAAAGCAGTATTTACTGTCTTTGAGTCTCTGTGTCACATTTTGGTAATTCTTGCAGTATTTCATACTTTTTCTTTATTATATTTATTATGGTTATCTGTGACCAGTTCAGTTCAGTCGCTCAGTCATGTCTGACTTTGCGACCCCATGAACCGCAGCACGCCAGGCCTCCCTGTCCATCACCAACTCCCGGAGTTCACTCAGACTCACATCCATCAAGTCGGTGATGCCATCCAGCCATCTCATCCTCTATTGTCCCCTTCTCCTCCTGTCCCCAATCTTTCCCAGGATCAGGGTCTTTTCAAATGAGTCAGCTCTTTGCATCAGTTGGCCAAAGTATTAGAGTTTCAGCTTCAACATCAGACCTTCCAATGAACACCCAGGACTAATCTCCTTTAGGATGGACTGGTTGGATCTCCTTGCAGTCCAAGGAGGACTCTCAAGAGTCTTCTCCAACACCACAGTTCAAAAGCATCAATTCTTCGGCACTCAGCCTTCTTCACAGTCCAACTCTCACATCCACATCCATACATGACCACTGGAGAAACCATAGCCTTGACTAGACGGACGTTTGTTGGCAAAGTAATGTCTCTGCTTTTTAATATGCTGTCTAGGTTGGTCATAACTTTCCTTCCTAGGAGTAAGCGTCTTTTAATTTCATGGCTGCAGTCACCATCTGCAGTGATTTTGGAGCCAAGAAAAATAAAGTCAGCCACTGTTTCCACTGTTTCCCCATCTATTTGCCATGAAGTGATGGGACGGGATGTCATGATCTTAGTTTTCTGAATGTTGAGCTTTAAGCCAACATTTTCACTCACCTCTTTCACTTTCATCAAGAGGCTCTTTAGTTCCTCTTCACTTTCTGCCATAAGAATGGTGTCATCTGCATATCTGAGGTTATTGATATTTCTCCCGGCAATCTTGATTCCACCTTGTCCTTCCTCCAGCCCAGGGTTTCTCATGATGTACTCTGCATATAAGTTAAATAAGCAGAGTGACAATATACAGCCTTGATGTACTCCTTTTCCTATTTGAATCCAGTCTGTTCCATGTCCAGTTCTAACTGTTGCTTCCTGGCATGCATACAGGTTTCTCAAGAGACAGGTCAGGTGGTCTGGTATTCCTCTCTTTCAGAATTTTCCACAGTTTATTGTGATCCACACAGTCAAAGGCTTTGGCATAGTCAATAAAGCAGAAATAGATGTTTTTCTGGAACTCTCTTGCTTTTTCAATGATCCAGCAGATGTTGGCAATTTGATCTCTTGTTCCTCTGCTGTGTTCAGTAATTTTTAATATTACTATTGCAAAAAGATTATAACTTGCTGAAGTCTCAGATTATAGCATTTTATAGCATGTACATTATGGTATGTACATTTTTTAGACATAAACATAACTCTTATATTCACTAGGTGTCCAAAGAATTTGTATGACTTTCTTTTTTTGATATTTGGTATATTACAGTAGTATGGAAATAAACTTGCAATATCTCTGAAGTATGTCTGCAGTTGGCATCATGCAGTATATAGCCTTATCAGGTTAGCTTGCTTCGTTTAGTGATACATATTTAAGGTTTCTCCATGGGATCTCTTACATTAACGGTTCTTTTATTTTTAGTGTTAAAACTTTTCCATTGTCTGTATGTACCAGTTTTTTAAATTCATTCAACTACTGAAGGGTGTCTTGGTTGCTTCTAAGTTTTGACAATTATGAAGGAAGCTGACATAAATATTCATGTGCAGGATTTCATGTGGATATAAGTTTTCTAATACATGTGGGTATATAGAAAGGAGCATGATTTTTCAATCATATAGCAAAAGTATGCTGAGGTTTGTAAGAAAATTCCCAGCTGTTTCCCAAAGCGGCTGTGCCATTTTGCATTTCCATCAGCAATGACTGTGAGTTCCTGTTGCTCCACATACTTGTATTTGGTGTTGTCAGTGTTCTGGATTTTGGCCATTCCTGTAAGTATATAGTGGTTTCTCACCCTGTTGTTTTGACTTATAGTTCGTTGATAACATATATGACTTATGATAAGGAGCATCGTTTCATAATTTGGCCATCTGTATCTTCTTTGGTGATGTGTGTTTTAACGTATTTGGGCCGTTTTTTAATCATGTTGTTAATTTCCTTACTATTGAGTTTTCATAGTTCTTTGTTTATTTTGAATAATAGTTCTATTTCAGATATGTTTTTAGCAAGTATTTACCTAAGTCTGGGGCTTATCTTCTCATTCTCTTGTTATATTTTACAAAATAAAACTTATTTTTAATAAGTTATAGATTATCAGTTATTTCTTTCAAGGATTGTCCCTTTGCTGTTGTATGTAAAAAGTCATCATCATACCAAAAGTCGTCAAGATTTTGCCCCACGTTTTATTATAATTTTATGCTTTCGTATTTACTGTTTAGGTGTATGATCCACTTTGAGCTAATTTGTATGACAGGCACATGGTCTCTAGATTTTTTTTCCATGTGAATGTGCAGTTGTTCCAGCACCATTTGTTGAATTGACTGTCTTTGTTCTATTGTATTGCTCTTGCTCCTTTTTCAATGATCAGTTAACTATATTTTTCTGGATCTATTCTTGGGCTTTGTTCTGTTGATCTATATGTCTGTTCTTTCACTAATATCACATTGTCTTGATTACTCTAGCTGTTAGTAACTCTTGAAGTTGGGTGACATCAGCTTTCCAAATTTGTTTTTTCCCTACAATATTGTGTTGGCTATTGGAGTCTTTAGCCTCTCCATATAAACTTTACAGTCACTTTGTTGATATATACAAAATACATTGGTGGAATTTTGATTGGGATTATATTGAATCCATAGATCAAGTTAGGAGGAACTGACATCTGATAAAATGTTCTTTTATTCATGAGCATGAGATTTCTCTCTACTTAGTTTTTCTTTGATCTTGTTTATCAGGATTTTGCCGTTTTTCCTCATAGATCTCTTAATATTATGTTAGGTTTATGCCTAAGTGTTTCCTTTTGGGAGTGCTAATGTAAATGATATTGTGCTTTTATTTCACTTTTTACTTGTTCATTGCTAGCATATAGGGAAATGATTGTCTTTGATTGATCAAAAGTCCATAAAAGCTTTGATTATCTTCATTCCCCCAGTCTACAGTCATGTCCCTTTAGAGGAGACTGGGAGAAAGATTAACAGTATAAATTTTTGGCAGTGGACCAAATTCCTTCCTCAATGAGGCCTGGACTCCTTTGCATTCTATGTGCTCTGAGTCTATAGTCTGATTGCTGCTTTGACGCTGTTGTCCATTACAGCAACCCCGCCCACCTTGATTTCTTGGTCACTGCCACCTGGAATCCATTTAGTTCCATTGTATATAGGTTTCCTGTTTCAGGGTCTGCAGTTCCAACTGTAAGGTCAGGCCTACACAGAAAACTAATTACAGAGCTCCTCAAGGTTGCCAGTACTCACCTCACAATTTTATTTCTCACAGTGTTGGTGAAAGGTGTGTTTTCTTGATCTTCCCATTGTGGGAGTGTTGGTCTTTAAATGACAAATCCATTGTCTCTCCATTAAACCAAGGGAGGCCCAGCATGCTCATCTTTTCACAGTGGATCACCTTTTCATCTACTTTTCAGCCAACCAACTAAACAAACTGTTAGAACTCTTTCTGACTCCAGAGCCACACATTAAATGCAGAATCTCTGCTTAGTGAATTCATATCAATAAATTCCTCCTGATCCAACTGTATGTTCCTTCTACCATTACCCCACATCCTTAATGTTTATTTCCACATATATTTCCTTTCTTTCTTTCTGTCTAGATTTGAAAACAGAAGCTATTCTTTTGAAGTGAGGTGTACCTCACTATGAGTGATACTTGAACTTCATAATGTGGACCTGCTGGGACTTGAATCTAGTTAAAGGTCTAGATGCAAAGAGGGGTGGTGAGATAGGGTCCTGAGGATATACACTAAGCATTGTCTTGCAACATAGACACCTTTAGGGTGGCCAGTATAGGTTCTTCAGATAATACAGGATTACCCCCTGCTTTTGATAGAAGGGGGAGGGAGGCCTTGTCCATTGATTTTGTTTTTTAAAGCTCACCAGAGTTTACAGTCTGAATGACTACAGCTCATCAAGGTCTTGCTACTCATTCCATCCCAAGGTGTAGGATCCCATCTTTCCCAATCAGTGTGCCCTGTGAGACTGAGACTTCAACTTATGTTGTTATTCAGCCAGTTAGGTTGCCATTATCCTATGTTCCATTTTCAGCAATCTGTCTTATGGCTATAGGAAATAAGTATGTACTTCAGGTTATACATAGAAACTTTAAGGTCATTTATGCTGCATTTGACCTGGGAATTTGAATCTGGACCTCATCCTTTTTTCCCCCACTTTCTCCAGTAAGCTTAGAAGCAACCAACTGATTTCATTATATTTGCTTGTTTTCCAAAAACAATTGTTAGTTTCATGTACACAGGCACCTAGTTCCTTGCTTCTCATACAGTAGTTGATTAGGAATATCCAGTAATATTTTACATATCTATACTGTCAGATCACATTATGGACTATCAGTGCTTTCTTTACTACAGGCAATAGAGTGATTCTTTAACCAGATTAGAGAACCAAGTCTAGAAGCCCCAGACCAATTTATATTTAGAAAACAAATCCTTAAAAGTATATTCCTCTGGACCCACTCCTCATACCAAAGTCTATATTAATCAAGATTTTTCAGGTAAATAGATCTAGGGATTTATTTGTATTTTTAATATACTTTTTATATATTTATAGTGTATATATTTATATATGTATTCATAGAGACCCAGGAAAGTCAGTGATGTAGTACCAGTCAATGTCTGAAGACCTGAGACTGAGAAGAGCCAATGGTGTATTAATAAATTCTGATTCTAATCTAAAGGCCTGAGGATAGGGAGAACTGATGATGCTTGTCCCTGTCTAAAGAAAGGAGAAGACCAGTGACCCAGCTCATACATTTAGGCAGAGAAATGAAATTCTCTCTTCCTCTGCCTTTTTGTTCTATTCAGGCCCTCAGTAAATTAGCTGATGCCTACTCATATTTGGGAGGGCAATCTGCCTTAGTTTTGAAAAAGTCATTCTGACAGTTTTTGATAGTTTATCATTACTTCATTGGAGGGACATATCCTTGGAAGTCCTTACTCTACCTTTTTTTCTTTATTGATGTAACTCCATTTGGAACATTTTAATACCAAAAGTATTGGAGGGCCATTGTAAATTGAATATTTTAGGTGCAACCATCTATTTAATCGCTTCAGGTAACAACCCTTATTTGAGAAAATCACTGGGATGCCTTTTAAACCTCTTGATGTTGTCCACTGAATCACAAAAAATTTCAATTTGATCACTTTATTTGTTATTTTATTTTATGCCTTGACCCTTGTCATATCCAAGATTTATTCCTATATTTTCTTCTAAGAGTTTTATATTTTAGGTCTTATATTTAGATCTACAGTTAATTTTTAGTTAATTTTGTTTATGATGTAAGGAAGTCATAGTTTCATTCTTTTGCATGTGTATATAATTCACTCATATCAGAACCATTTATTAAAAATTATTCTTTCCTCTAATTCATCTTTACACTCTCCTCTAAAATTGGTTGACCATAAATATATTGGTTTTATTTATGGCCTCTAATTTCCATTCCGTTCATCTATATGTCTATATGCTATTAATACAATTTCTTTATTATTGTAGCTTTGTAGTAAGTTTTGAAGTCTAGACTGTGAGTCCCCCAACTTTACTCTTCCTCAAGGAAATTTTTTGCTATTTTTTTTCTAAATCTTCATATAAGTTTTAGGATAACCTTGTCAATTTATGCAAAAAGGCAGTGTGCATTTTGATAGAGATTGTATTGAATCTGTAGATCAATTTGAAGAGTATTGTCATCTTAACAATATTATCTTCTTTTCCATGATCATGGGATGTATTTACATGTATTTTAGTCACCTTTAATTTATTTCAGCAATTTTTATAGTTTTCAGAGTTTCCTAGATATTTTATTCTTTTAGATACTATTATAAATTGAATTGTTCTCTTAATTTCTTTTTTGGATTGTTCATTAATCGTCTGTGAGAATAAACTTGCTTCAGATATATTGATTTTATATCCTGCCAACTAGCTGAACTCAGTTATTAGTTTTAATAGATTTTCGTGTGTAAATTCCATAGGACTTAGTATATACAACATCATGTCCTCTGCAAATAGTTCATTTCCAATATAGAAGCTTTGATATTTCATTTTCTTGCATGATCACTCTGGCTGGAAATTCTAGTACAGTGTTGAACAGGCTTAGAAAGAATGGACGTTCTTGTCTTGTTCTTGATCTCACTTAAGAGTAGAGCACTTAGTCTCTCATTTGAATATAATGTTAGCTGTTTTTTAATAGTTGCCCTTTATCAACTCTAGCATGTTTCCTTCTATTTCTAGTTTCTTGCTTTTATTATAAAGGGATGGTGGATTTTCCATTTTTTTCTCTGTTTGTTGATATGATCATGTAGTTTCTGTGTTTTATTTTATTGATATGATATATTACATTACTTGATTTTCAGATGTTATGATCCATGCTTTTGATGATTTTTTTTCTTTATATTGGGAACAGGTAAGACTATTAGTTTTCAACTGTTGGCCTTAAGCAAGATATATCAAAGTCCCTATGGACTTTACACATGTGCAATGGGAGAGAATAATACCTTTACAATTTGTAATGTTATAGTCTCATTCTTTTATTTAATGAGGAACATTTTCCTTTGAATGCCAGGTAAGACATAGAGATTGTAATCTGATTTCACCATAGGTTGACAGTATCTACCCACAGACATGAATAAATGTGTTAGAGAATTTAGTTCCTTTTCTGGAATACGGACTCTGTAGTCTCTGCAGTCTTCCTGATGTTGATTGAAGGTAAAAGTCACTTTTGTCTATACCACTGTCACTAATGGAGTAGTGTCAGTTCTGGACTTATGAGTATGTTACCACTGGATATTTGTTCAGTGGGCTGAAAACATTGTTTATGTTATTTGTATATTGTTTGAATATTTCATTGACTGGAGAATGATGCTTTAAGCCTTTTTGACAAGTATTGGGTTGGCCAAAACATTTATTTGGGTTTTTTCTGTGCTATCTTATGGTGGGAAAAAAATGAGCGAACTTTTTGGTCATCTCAATATCTGTATTTTAGAGACCAGACATTTCCACCTGATTATGATCAAAATGTCAAATATAGTCTGGCATAGAAACAGGGTGCTTCCCAATTGGTATATTTTAAATGGTTCACCTGAAAATCAGTAATTCCACCCAACAAGTTAATTTGTTCAAACACTTGGGGATACCCAACTTGGCAGAATCATTTCAATAAAGTGCTACTTCAAATTAGATTGTCTACAACAAAGTAATAAGCTAGGATGATTTAAGTTTATGGGAAGGTTTTTCCTTTACTTCTTCTAGGTCAAGATGATGTCTTCCATGTCCTATGATTCTGAACTCTGAGAACACAACAGGATTCTTCTCTAAGCACTATTAGACAAAATTCATTTTTTAAGGGAACATTTGGCTTTGCCTAAAGGCAACCCTATAGGTAGTTCTATGTATAGGTGGGCTAGCTCTGCCTTAGTAAGAATACAATTTAGGTCTATGAATTGTCATCTAACATGATGTTATCTTAGTCTTTAGCTTATAAGATACTGAAAGTATATGGGTTTCACTTTAATCAGTAGCTTGAGATACCAGAATTCTAGACAACGCTTCTGAGAGCCCAACTTTGAAGTTACTGCTATCCAGCTCCTGATAATGGTATAATTGAGACAACTGATATTTGAGAAAGAATTATGCTGCTATATTCACTATCAAATCTTCTAGTTTCTTATACTTCTATCCCTATACCATGTTAGACACACAGAAGGCAATGGGCCTCTATTAGATGAGTTTCCATTGGAAGTACTTTCACTTGAGTTACAATTTAATGTAACTTGGCTTTTATGAGGGGATCCAATAAGAAAAAGCTGTTTTAAAAGCCTTCTGACTTTCCTGCAAAAGATATCTGGAAGATGTTATCCACTATGTTAATAATATAAATGTTAGTTGACAACACGTCAACAATAATTTTTCAGATTGCCTTCTAAGAGCATATAACTCAAGATAGGTTCATTTTGGATGCAAAATGTGATAAAGAGGTATTTTCCATCAGAAGACTACTCAGGAAGTGCAAGGCTGCTGCTTCTTTTTTTTGGTAGGTTGGATGAATATTCAAAACTAGTTTTGCAGAACACTGCAAACAGATTTGGAAACAGATATGAAAATTTATTTTATCATTAAGTAGGAGCCTGGTTTCTTTGTGCAGTGTTACAGTATGAATTTGAGAAGAAGCAATTTGGTAGATGTAATTCATATTCCTTAAATAATTTTGCTAGAAGCAGATGCTTCAGAGGACCACTGTATTTTACAATTTCAAGGGATGCCATTCACATTATTGTCTGTGTGAATTGTGCCCCATTAATTTGTGCAGTGTACACTTAGTTCAGCTGTGTAACCCTGAACTAAGACACATGGCAATGGAGACATGGCAACCCTGCCTCTGTCTCCATTGGAGGTGGGCTATTTTGGAAAAGCAGAGTTTAAAATTTACAATTACAATCTTTGTTAAATATCTGTGAACATATGCTTGTCAGGTATCTTTATGTGCGTGTGCGTGTGTTTGTGCACATACATGCTTGTACCTTGTTCTGATAGGAGCTTTGGGAATTTGTTTTTGATGGATGACTACTTTCCTCTTTGTGACTTTACTTTACTTTACTTTCAGTTCCAGGGAGGGACACCCAGATATTCTACTTGAAAAAAACTGGCTAACTAATATTGTATAGTTTTCATAGATGCCTTTATCAGGGTGAGGAAATTTCCTTCTATTCCTAATGTATTGAAATTTTTAATTTTAATAATGAATTGATATTGAAGTATGTCAGGTGCTTTTTCTTCACCTATTGAAAAGATAATATGGTTTTAATTTTGGTCTGTTATAATGGTGAATTTCATCAACTGCTTTTGAAATGATAGATCAATTTTGTATTACTAGTATAAACTCTGGGCTTCCCTTGTGGCTGAGATGGTAAAAAATCCACCTGCAATGCGTGAGACCTGGGTTGGGAAGATCCCCTGGAGAAGGGCATGGCAACCCATTCCAGTATTCTTGCCTGGAGAATCCTCATGGACAGAGGAGCCTGCCAGGCTACAGTCCATGGGGTCACAAAGAGTCAGACATGACTGAACAACTAAGCACAGTATAACAACTGAGCACACTCTACTTACTCATGATGTATTGTCATTTTAATATTTTGCTGATATTTATTTGCTACTGTCCCATCACTTCATGGCAAATAGATGGGGAAACAATGAAAACAGTGGCTGACTTTATTTTTCTTGGCTCCAGAATCACTGCAGATGGTGATTGCAGGCATGAAATTAAAAGACGTTTACTCCTAGAAAGGAAAGTTATGACCAACCTAGGTAGCATATTCAAAAGCAGAGACATTACTTTGCCAACAAAGGTCCATCTAGTCAAGGCTGTGGTTTCTCCAGTGGTCATGTATGGATGTGAGAGTTGGACTGTGAAGAAAGCTGAGCGCCAAAGAACCGATGCTTTTTTTTTTTTTTTTTTTTTTTAAATTTTATTTTATTTTTAAATTTTACATAATTGTATTAGTTTTGCCAAATATCAAAATGAATCCGCCACAGGTATACATGTGTTCCCCATCCTGAACCCTCCTCCCTCCTCCCTCCCCATACCATCCCTCTGGGTCGTCCCAGTGCACTAGCCCCAAGCATCCAGGATCGTGCATCGAACCTGGACTGGCAACTCATTTCTTACATGATATTTTACATGTTTCAAGAATTGTGGTTTTGGAGAAGGCTCTTGAGAGTCCCTTGAACTGCAAGGAGATCCAACCAGTCCATCCTAAAGAAGATCAGTCCTGGGTGTTCATTGGAAGGACTGATGTTGAAGCTGAAACTCCAATACTTTGGCCAACTGATGCAAAGAGCTGACTCATTTGAAAAGACCCTGATGCTGGGAAAGATTGAGGGCAGGAGGAAAAGGGGATTACAGAGGATGAGATGGCTGGATGGCATCACTGACTCGATGGATGTGAGTCTGAGTGATCTCCGGTAGTTGGTGATGGACAGGGAGGCCTGGCGTGCTGCAGTTCATGGGGTCACAAAGAGTCGGACATGACTTAGTGACTGAACTGAACTGATTTGCTACTGTTTTATTAAGGAATTTTGCTACTGTATTCATGAATAATATTGATCCATAATTTTTTCTTGTCATTCTTTGTCAGACTTTGGTAATAGTCTTATGCTTACCTCACAAAGTGAAATGGGGGGTATTCTCTCTTCCACCAAGTTTTGAAAGAATTTGTATAGGATTGATATTATTTCTTTCTTAAGTTTTTGATATTTACCAGGGAAAGCATTCAAGCCTAAAGATTTCTTTGTGGGAAGGCTATTGATTTTTTTAATTCATTTTCTTTAATGGACATAAGGTTATTTATGTTTTCTGTTTTTTTCTCGTTTGAGTTTTAGTAGTTTCTTTTTGGCTGCACTGGGTGTTTGTTGCTGTGCATGGGCTTTCTCTAGTTGCAGCGAGAGAAGGCCTCTCTCTAGTTGCAATGCACAGGCTTCTCTTTGGGTTATGTTATGTCTTCTTAGTAAATTACACATTTATTATTATAAAATTTCTTTCTTTCTGGCATTCTCATTTTTCATACAGTTTAAATTTTCTGAGATTAATATTGCCATAGTACATCTTCTTTCATCCTTTCAATTTCAACCAGTATATGTCCTTATATTTGACAACTCTTATAAAACATTTAGTGGGTTTTGCTTTTTTCTCCTATCTGATAATCTCTGTTTTTCAATTACAGTATTTGGCCCATTTACTTTTAATTTTTACTATGGTTGGGTTTGTCTATCATTCTGCTATTTGTTTAATATTTATGCCATATTTTGTTGTTTCTTCTGTCCCTTCATTCTTTCCCTCTTTGATGCTAATTATATATATGTATATTGGCTTTTATCTCCTCTATTGACTTTTTTTATTATTTTTTTTTTTTTTATTATTTTTTATTTTATTTTTTTTTTAGCTGTACAGTATTGTATTGGTTTTGCCATACATCAAAATGAATCCACCCCAGGTATACATGTGTTCCCCATCCTGAACCCTTCTCCCTCCTCCCTCCCCATACCATCCCTCTGGGTTATCCCAGTGTACCAGCCCCAAGCATCCAGTATCATAAGTATATCTTTTGGTGTTATTTTTAGTGGTTTCTCTGAAAATTATAAAATACATACTTTACTAATGGCAATTTAATTTCACATAATATACCACTAGTTTCCACACAATATAAGAACTTTAGTATAAGTCCATATTCTTCCAATATATGTACTTTGGTGTCATATTATTTATACATATGTTTGAACCCCATAATGAACCCCAAACTGCCTATGCTATACACATATATTGTTTTATTTTTATTTAATATATGTTTTTTATGCACCTACATAGTTTTTGCTGCTGTTCATTTTTTCCCAATCTGTCCCTTTGCCTGAAGAGCAATTTTTTTTTTTCATCATTTCCTGTGGTATACACCTGTTTGAGACACATTCTTTGGCTTTTCTGTGTATGGAAATGTTTTCACTTAGTCTCTTTTGAAAGATATTTTGCTGTATATAGAATTCTAACTTTACATTTTTTCAACACTTTAGATACGTAATTCCATTGTCTTCTAGCCTCCATTATTTTATTTTGATAAGCATAATGTCATTCCTATTATTGTTGTTATCTGTATAGTATTTAGTTTTTCTCTGACAAATTTTAAGATTACCTTTTTCATTGAACTGCTGCCTATAGGCCTAGATGGAGTTTCTTTGTATGTTTCCTGCCTGGGGGGGTTCTGAGTTTTTTAGTTCTGTAGGTTGCTGAAACTGGTAGATTGATTTTCAATTTTCTCCCCTCCCAGTATGATCTAGTACTTTTCCCATAAAAGGGTAAGAGTCTATTTTCAGTCTCCTTGAATCCTGATTGTCTTTGTAAGTTTTTGACCAATGGAATGCAGTGGAAGCAACCGTATGCTACTTCTGGGAATCACCATTCAGGGCCTTTGGATTTCCTCTTTGAAACCAGCTGCTATTTTTTAAGGAAGTCCATGCTAGCTGTTTCTATTATGGGGGGCATGTAGAGAAGCACTGAGAGATGAGACACCCTGTGATGAGAAAGTACAGTGCAAGAGACTGAAATGACTCAGTTTTACTCCCAGTTGAATGCAGAGCGATTCCAGCTGATACTGTATAGGACAGGATAACTACTGAGTCAACCTATAGACTTCTAAGAAATAGTACACCATTGTTCTTTTAAATTACTGGTTTTTGTGGTGCTTGTTAAACAATAATAGATAACTGAAATAGAATTTCCCCCTAAAAGTGAAGTGGTTTCTGTAACAAAAACATGAAATAGAAGCCATTGTCTTTTAGTCTGGGTGACTGGAAGAATGGTGAAGAAATAGTTATTTAAGGCAGAGAGAGCAGTGAGGAAATTGCTATTGCCCTTGTAAAAAGGGCTTTCTGTTATATATTGATATAACATTGACAAGATTGTCACTTGTGATAACTTAGAAGGTAGAAAAAATAACTAACAAAACTTTAGAACTGGTTAAAGTGATAGCCAGGAGATCAAAATATCAAGTCAAAAGTGTCAGTTACCTTCTTTTAGCTATGGTAATGTATGAGAAGAGAGAGATGAGCTAAAGAAGGAACTGTTTAGTTTTCAATCATAATATGGAATAAATATGTCTAATATAAAACTTATTGATTTGGAAAATAAAATATTTTCTCGCTTGTTTCTTTTCCAGCTGGCAAATGGTTCTCTAAGAAATAGCCTCATGGAATTGATTAAATCCTGAGCCCTTAACTAGGGTTAAGATCAAATCAAGGGTATAAATGTAGAAAGTCCTGGAGGATAAGACAGTATGAAAACTGAGTCGACACAGAGGAGAAACACAGCTCTCCAGCTAAGCTCTCAAATGAATGAAGTCATATGAACAATCCCAACTGGCACTGCATCCAGTGGTAGAATCACCCAGTCAACCCACAGAATTTTAAGTACTTTCATTTTTTTTTTTGCTGTTTTAAAGTGCTAAGTCTTTGTAAGCTAAATCCCACATCTGGGTTATCTGATGATTTTCTTCTATTTAAAATTATTTTCTCTTGATTATTGGTTGCATTTTTTCTGCTTTATCATCTCACTTTTTTTCACAGTGAGGTATGATTTATTTCACAATGTTAATAGAAGTTACAAAAGGGGCATGACAGCTATAGGGGAGATATTTTCAGAAACTTGCATATTGGTGGCCTATTTGATCAAAAATGTCTACTTTTGTGAGATAAATACAATTTTACATGCTTTTCTTATTGGAAAGCACTATTGGTATTCTTTATACACTGGAGGGCAGAGGTAGATCTTTTGTTTCTACATACTGAAGTAGACTACAAACTATCATCCAGTTATTTCTCATGAAGCCAAATATGCTCACAGATGTACTTTACCAACTCCCACACTATTAGTCTGCCCATTAATATTTTTATAATTTAATTTTATTTTTTAACTTTACAATATTGTATTGGTTTTGCCATATATCAAAATGAATCTGCCACAGGTATACATGTGTTCCCCATCCTGAACCCTCCTCCCTCCTCCCTGCCTTATGATCCAGCAATCCCACTGCTAGGCATACACACTGAGGAAACCAGAATTGAAAGAGACACGTGTACCCCAATGTTCATCGCAGCACTGTTTAAAATAGCCAGGACATGGAAGCAACCTAGATGTCCATCAGCAGATGAATGGATAAGAAAGCTTTGGTACATATACACAATGGAGTATTACTCAGCCATTAAAAAGAATACATTTGAATCAGTTCTAATGATGTGAATGAAACTGGAGCCTATTATACAGAGTGAAGTAAGCCAGAAAGAAAAACACCAATACAGTATACTAGTGCCCATTAATATTTTTAAAAGTTGAATTAATTGCCAGCACTTTAAAACGCCAGTGACTTTTGTATAAAAATATATGGTGGATAAAGTGAACTGTTACTCTGAATACATCTCTCTCTCTCACACACACACATTTTTGCCTGAAAAGTTAAAAATTGCATTTCTAACTGGAGATTCCATATATTATCTGGTTTTAGCATTCACCAGTGAGATACAGTCAACGATTTTTGAAAAGCAGAAGTCAAAGTGGTTCCAAGTGGCAAACGTAATCATGGAGGTTTTTGGTTTACCTGTAAAACAGTTTCCCTGTCACCAGGTTTGTGGAGATCAAGAAGCAGGGCCAGAAGATGTGTCCTTTAGTTGTTGCAGCTGGTATTTTCATTGCTGCTTTGGACCTAATGAAAAAGGCATGCTTCTGGACTAACAGTTAACATTGGTAGTAACCTTTTATTGTTCTTAGAGATAACAGAGTGAAAGATACAGGATTTCCTATTTTTCTGATTGAAGTAGGGTTGGCAGCTTGCTTGAGGTTTCATTCTTCATTGTTCTCTTGGCAGTCATCCTTTGCACGAGGATATCCAGTTATCACAGCACCATTTGTTGAAGAGACTATTTTTCCTACTGAATTGAAACCATTATTGATGGTCAGATGACCATAAAGTTAATGCTTCGTTTATTATCCTCAATTCTGTTCCTTTGATCTAGATATCTGTGCTCATCCCAGTGCCAAACAATTTTGATTAATGTAGCTTTTGTAAGAAGTCCGAAAGTTGGGAAGTGTAAGTCTTCCATCTTTGCTCTTCATTTTTAAGATGTTTTGGCTCTTCTGTGTTCCTTATATTTCGATATGAATTTTAGGGTAATCATACAAATTTCTGCATAAAAGGCCACTGGGATTTTGAGGGCTTTCATTAAGTTTGTAGAGTGTTTAGAGAATATTACTTCTTACCAATATTAAATCTTCTGATTCATGAACATGGATTGTCTTTCCATTTATTTAGATCTTTTTTAATTCCTTTCAGAAATGTTTTGTCGTTTTCAGAGCACAAGTTTTGAACCTTTTTGGTTAAATTTGTTTCTACATATTTTATTCTTTTCAATTTTGATAATCACTTTTATTCATTTTCTGAGTTTCATTGCTAGTATATAGCAATAACATTGATTTTTATTTATTGATCTTATATCCTGTTACTTAGCAGAACTTATTAATTCTAATAGCATTTTAGAGGATTTGTTAGGATTTTCTAAATATAAAACCATGTCATCTATGATTAGAGAGCTTCCTTTTCAATATGTATGCTTTTTATTTACTTGTCTGAGTGACCTGGTTAATACTCTCAATACAATTTTGAATACAAGTGACAAGAGTAAACATCTCTGTCTTGTTCCTGATCTTAGCAGGAAAGCACCCAAGCTTCTCAGTTTAATACGATGATACCTGTGGTTTTTCATAAATGTCTTTCAGTGTTTTTACATAAAATGGTATAGGATTTTGTCAAATAATTTTTCTGCATCTGTTGAGATCAGCATGAATTTTTTTTCCTTTTCCTATTAATATTGTATATTCCATCAATTGACATTCAGATAATAAACTAACCTGCATCCTGAGATTAATACCACTTGGTAATGATGTATAATCCTCTTAATTTCTGGATTCAGTTTGCTTGTATTTTATTGAGTAATTTTATATTTATATTCATAAGAAATATTGATCTGCAGTTTTCCTTTTCTGTGGCATCTTTGTATTTAATATGGGTATACTACCGGCCTCATTCAATGAGTTAGGAAGTGTTTCCTCCTCTTCTATTTTTTCAAAGAGTTTGTGAATGATGTTACTAATCCTTCATTAAACATTCAAGAGAATTCACCATTAAAGACATCTGGGCCTAGACTGTTTTCTCTAAAGTTTTAAAATTACTAATTTTTGTTGTTGTTATAGGTCTAGATTATCTGTTTATTCTTGAGTCACTTGCAGTAGGTTGTGTCTTTCTAGAACTTTCTTCATTTCATGTAGGTTATCTAATTTGTTGAAATACAGTAGTTCATAGATTCCCTTATAATTATTTTTATTTCTAAAATTTCAGTAGTGGATCTCTTTTATTCTTGATTTTAGTTATTTGAATCTATTTTCCCTTGATTCTTTTAGCCAGAGTTTGTTAATATTGCTGATCTTTTCAAGAACCAACTTGAAAAATATGTTCTTTTATGTATTGTTCTTTTATTCTCTTTTTAATTTCAATTCTTGCCTTTATTATTAACCTCCTTCTGCATGTACTGGACTTAGTGTGTTCTTTTTTTTAAAGGTGGAAGATTAGGTTATTTTTTGGAGACCTTTTTAATATACAAATGGCATCCATAGATTCCTCTGTAAGCTCTACTTTAGCTGCATTTTACAATTTTTAGGTTTCATTCATCTCAAGATATTTTCTAATTCCCCTTATGATCTATTATTTGACTCATTTAATAAATAATAGTGTGTTTAATTTCCACATATTTTAGGATTTCCTAAATTTCCTTGATTCCTAATGATTACTAATTTTATCTACTCTATTTGTATAGTTTCAAGCCTTTGTTGATATTTGTGTTTTAGCTGAAAACATCATCTATCCTGGAGGAATATCCCATGGATATTTGAGAAAAATAGGTATTTTCCTGTTGTTGGGTGCAAGTTTCTATAAATATTTGTTAGATCTAGTTGTTATATCAGAGAAGGTGATGGCACCCCACTCCAGTACTCTTGCCTGGAAAATCTCATGGACAGAGGAGCTTGGTAGGCTGCAGTCCATGGGGTCTCTAAGAGTTGGACATGACTGAGCGACTTCACTTTCACTTTTCACTTTCATGCATTGGAGAAGGAAATGGCAACCCACTCCAGTGTTCTTGCCTGGAGAATCCCAGGGATGGCGGAGCCTGGTGGGCTGCCGTCTATGGGGTCACACAGAGTCGGACATGACTGAAGTGACTCAGCAGCAGCAGCAGCAGTTGTTATATAGTCATGTGATATCCTTGATGATACTGTGCCTTTTAGTTCTATTCATCATTGAAAATTGAAGTATTGGAGTCCCCATCTATTATTGTTGAACTGTCCATTTTCCTTTTCAAGTCTGTCAATTTTGCTTCATATATTTTGGTTCTCTGCTGTTAGATGCTAGAGCATGTTGACAGGTGGCCACCAAAAGTTATGTCTACCCAGAACCTGTGAAAGTTTTCTTATTTTGATAAAAGTATCTTTGTTAATATAATTAAAGACCTCAGTATGTGGTTATCTTGGGTTATCCATGTAACCCTACATCCAATGGTCTGTGTCCTTATGAGATAAGGACAGAAGAAGGGTTTATGATGCATGAAGTGTAGGAGGCAATGTGACCACAGAGACTGGAATGATATAGACAAGAAAAGTCAAGGAAAGTCAACAGACACCAGAAGCTAGAAGAAACATGGGAGAATACTTCCTAGAGCCTTGAGAAGGAGAGAGAACCTGCTAGCATTTTTATTTTGGACTTCTGGCCTCAAGACTTTTTTTTTTTAATATAAATTTATTTATTTTAATTGGAGGTTAAGTACAATATTGTATTGGTTTTGCCATACATCAACATGAATCCACCACAGGTATACATGTGTTCCCCATCCCGAACCCCCCTCCCTCCTCCCTCCCTGTACCATCCCTCTGGGTCGTCCCAGTGCACCAGCCCCAATCAAAGACTTTTAAGAAGATAATTTCTGTCATTTTAGCAACAAAGACTGTGGTTATTTGTTAGGCAGTCAAAGGAAACTTTGGTTTATAGTTTTATGTTTATAATTTCCTTCTAAGCTCTATTGAGATAGAATCTAAAATTTGCTAACATTTAATGCATGCATCTTGATGAGTTTGGACATATGCATACATCAATTCAACTATAATCAGTACCATAGTTAGAGTACTGAGCTATTCATCACCTTAAGAATCGTGCAATTTGCATGTAGTAAGAATACTTTACATGAGTTCTATCCTGTTAACACGTTTAAGTGTGATGTATTGTATTATTGACTATAGGTAGTAAGTTGTTTAACAGATCTCTGTAACTTATTCCTGCTATATAATTGAAATTCTATACCCACTGAAAAATAATTTCACATTTTCCCCTCCCTCTAGCCCCTAGCCAACAAATTTCCTGCACTGTTGCATGTCTATTAGATTTTGTTGTATCCTGAATATTGTGAATATTGTTTTGTTGTGTGTCTGCTTATACGTCTCTATATAAAAAATGATGAACCTTGTTCTGACAAGCAGTGAAGATATTTGAGTCACTTGTATCCTTCTGAATCTTTTTTAAAGCTTTCTTAGTGTAGATCTAAAGTAGTATTTCGGAGAAGGCAATGGCACCCCACTCCAGTACTTTTGCCTAGAAAATCCCATGGACGGAGGAGCCTGGTAGGCTGTAGTCCATGGGGTCGCAGAGTTGGACACGACTGAAGCGACTTAGCAGCAGTAGCAGCAAACATATGGAAAGGACCTAGTGCTCATTTAATTTTCATAAATATTCATCATTAGGAGTCAGACACGACTGAGAGAGTTCACTTTCACTTTTCACTTTCATGCATTGGAGATGGAAATGGCAACCCACTCCAGTGTTCTTCCCTGGAGAATCCCAGGGGCGGGGGAGCCTGGTGGGCTGCCGTCTATGGGGTCACACAGAGTCAGACACGACTGAACTGACTTAGCAGCAAAGTAGTATTTAATAGTACCAGTTAAGTTCAAGCTGATGTCATGACCTTCCTTATGTTCATACTGAATGCTTCAGGTGTTGTTCAATGAGTTCTTTCTATTCTGATTGTCTCAGTCTTGTATGAACAATGATAGTTGTTCTGTTTACTGTTCCCCTCAGGTAGTTGTTTTTCTCTGATATTTGTTCTTTTCCTGAACTGTGGTGTTGGAGAAGACTCTTGAGAGTTCCTTGGACTGCTAGGAGATCCAACCAGTCCATTCTAAAGGAGATCAGTCCTGGGTGTTCTTTGGAAGGACTGATGCTAAAGCTGAAACTCCAGTACTTTGGCCACCTCATGCAAAGAGTTGACTCATTGGAAAAGACTCTGATGCTGGGAGGGACTGGGGGCAGGAGGAGCAGGGGATGACAGAGGATGAGATGGCTAAATGGCATCACCGACTCGATGGATGTGTTTGAGTGAACTCCGGGAGTTGGTGATGGACAGGGAGGCCTGGCGTCCTGCAATTCATGGGGTCTCAAAGAGTCGGACATGACTGAGTGACTGAATTGAACTGAACTGACCTTTTGAAATTTTATTCTATGGTGGTTCCGCTTAGAATTTATCTAAAGATGCAAGGGGACCCCTGTGCAGTTTTCTAGTGTGTTCTCTGGGTTTTACTTTCGATTTGGTATTCTTCCCCTAAATTTTTAGATGTCTCAGTCTCCTTTAATTCTGATCTCATTCTCCTCCTATCAGGGAAGACTATCTGGATCATGACTTTGTTGTAGATATACATGCTCAGTCGTGTTTGACTCTGTGACCCCATAGACTGTAGCCTGCCTAGCTCCTCTGTCCATGGGATTTCCCAGGCAAGAACACTGGAGTGGGTTGCCATTTTCTCCTCTAGGGGATCTTCCCAACCTGGAAATTGAACCCACATCTCCTGCATTAGCAGGAGAATTCTTTACCACTGAGCCATCAGGGAAGCTCTTGTTGTACATATAGTTAATGTCAGTTCATTACTTCATCATGGTACCAAATATTTTAAGAAGGGGTCAGGAATTTCCCTTATTCAGTTTGTTACCAGTACAATGGTAAGATTCTGGTGATATCTCTGTGCCTCCCAGGTGGCGCTAGTGGTAAAGAACCTG
This sequence comes from Bos mutus, assembly GCF_027580195.1. Lineage (NCBI taxonomy): Eukaryota > Metazoa > Chordata > Mammalia > Artiodactyla > Bovidae > Bos > Bos mutus. The sequence continues at coordinate 8,933,150 of NC_091646.1, read as the reverse complement.
CCTCCCAATGCAGGAGACATGAGAGACATGGGTTTGATACTTGGGTCGGGAAGATACCCTAGAGGAGGGAATGGCAACGCACTCCAGTATTCTTGCCTGGAAAATCCCATGGACAGAGGAGCCCTGCAGGCTATAGGCCACAGGGTACAAAGAGTCAGACACAACTGAAGCCACTTAGCACGCACATCAAATTTCTAAATCACAGAGGTTTTTTCCCTCCTGTATAGCTCAAATACCAGTATTTTAAGTCTTAGTATAATTCTCTTTGCTGTGAAGTTTTTCTGCTTGCTTTGCAAGCCTAGGTTTAGGTAACACTTTTGCTGGGCCATTTCTTACACTTGGTGAAGCCTGGTGTATCTCAAGATCTCATATTTAGTTTAATGTCTCATCCTTTGCTGTGTTGGTGTCATTAACTCAGTCTGGGCCCTGTTCACCTTTGAAGTCTCTCTTAGGTCTCCTACCCTGTCACCAGCCTTTGGTTTGCTCCCACTTTGCATTTAGTGAAGGTTCCATAGGAAACATCAGCAGATTGTCCTGTGACTAGGGATTTTCTAGATTTTACTCCACCATTCCAGCCCAAGTATAATGGTTAAAAGTTAATATTTTGGTTGGTTTATCTTTTCTCCAGTCTATGACAAGTTTGTTGTTCCTCCTGCTTTGCTCAGAGAATAAATCAGTTGTTTCTCCTCTCCTAGGCAGGGCTCATTACTTTATGTAACTTAGATTATTTGGTTTTCTTTGCATCCTTAGTCCTCTCTTGTGTTAAGCATATGATTATTATAGTTTGTACAACTTCTTATTTTTAGAATGGGAAAGATACTCCTTCATGAATGTCTAAATCATAACCAATAGGGAAAGTCTCCTAGGTATATTTATATTTTGTTTTTTAGTTTAGATATTTTTCCCCACTGTATCTACCTCCCATGCAAACTTGGAAATGAGATGTGCACCTGTGCCTCTATGCATTTCTATGAAAGGAAAACTTTCAATGGGCCTTTTCTACATGTAGGTCATCTCACCTGAGAGGCATCATTTTAGGGAAAGCATACAAGAGTTTAGCTACCTGTTTTTTTATTTTATTTTTAAACTTTACACTATTGTATTGGTTTTGCCAAACATCAAAATGAATCCGCCACAGGTATACATGTGTTCCCCATCCTGAACCCTCCTCCCTGCCCATACCATCCCTCTGGGTCGTCCCAGTGCACCAGCCCCAAGTATCCAGTATCGTGCATCGAACCTGGACTGGCAACTCGTTTCATACATGATATTATACATGTTTCAGTGCCATTCTCCCAAATCTTCCCATCCTCTCCCTCTCCAACAGAGTCCATAAGACCTGTTGAATTAAAAATAACTCTCACCCCATTAAAATATTGCTATTGAAATTGAGGTAATAAGCAAAAAGTTATTAGTGCCAAGAATAAACACCCAAAGTCTGGTATTTATCATTGTTTCCCTTTAATTTCTGAACTGACAAATGATAATTGCTCAGGCAATTAAAATAATTAGGAAAATGTGGAGGCACAAAAGGAGAAGCCTTTTAGAAGTTCATTTAAATGCATAAGGAGAGATTCACGCATGTTTGCTGCACCTGATGCTGGCGGAGACTGATTACCAGGTGCTTTTTAGTGGGCTAACAATTGATAGATCACACGCCATCTGAGTTCTTTCTGGGAACAGGGCCCACTGGAAGCATATTTACCTCAGAAGATAGGTCTAGTTTTAAAAATGGCTTCTTGGGATCTTGGGATTTATATTCTCTTAAATGTCTTGGTAATGAAGGATGGTTTTCAGGATCTATATTTGCTCAACATCTTGTAAATTTGTAGTATTTTTTTTTTTTATGGAGGGGGACATATTATTTTTGACTATGTTTCGTGGTGGTGGCTTAGTCTCTAAGTTGTGTCTGACTCTTACAATCCCATGGACTATAGGCCTTCAGGTTCCTCTGTCCATGGAATTCTCCAGTCAAGAATACTGGAGTGGGTTGCCATTTCCTTCTCCAGGGGACCTTCCTGACCCTGAGATTGAACCCCGGTCTCCTGTGTTGACAGGCAGATTCTTTACTGACTGAGCCACCAGGGAAGCCTGTGACTATGTTTAAATGAAAGTTAGAAAAATATGAGTAAGATCATTGGATGATATTACTAGTTTAGAATGCTTATTTGCCTTGTGAGCTCTGAGGAGCCGTCTGAAGAAGTCTACAGAAATAATTAAAAGATTGACACCAGTTTTGTGAAAGAAATGACAGTTTCTGTGAAGAATAGAATAATCGTAGGTAAAATAGGCCAACCTTAATTTAGAGAGAATGCATAGTAAAATCAATCAAAGAGGGCATTAAATGTGAGAACCACTGTGTATACAACAAACACTTAAGCTACTCCATATTCTGATGGGATAGTGTCAGCCGGGATTGGTGTCAGAGATTGATGATACAATTTCTAAGAGATTATTTTAGAAGTGAATAGATGGTATTTTATTACAATTTTATAAAATTTGTTCTATTAGGCATGACTTATTCAGTTCAGGTATACTTTGTATGAAGTTATTCAGAGTATTGCTGTAGACTACTGATATTTGTATGCACTACTACCAAATTATTTATCTCTGACAACTCTCCCTTGATTTAACTAATATAAAGGTATATTCCCTCTAAATTAAAACGGTCTTTATAACATAGAGATTTTTTTCTTATTCACAGAAACTCATTTATTGTATTAAACACCTGTCATTCAGGATATGAAATATTTTCTGTGTACAGTACCTATTAATCCTCTGTTCATGCCCAGGTGAAGTTGAACGAGTTTAGCTCATAATAAAATTTACATGATGATGAAATTTGAAAGGAGAGTATTCAGTGAATTTGGACAAGAGAGGGTTTCACTAAAAATGGTGCTAGTTGATGTTAGGGTCAGCAACAGTCATTTGGAAGAGATTCTTAAATGTGATAAGCTGGAAGGCTTATTTCAAAATAAATTAATATGCCATTCTACTTTCCATTACTTAAACATGTTGAATGATATCAAATAAATCACTGACTTGAAAAATAACTCTCCTAAATGATATTTTGAAAAATGCTTAGAATAACAACAATAGTCTATCAGCAGTATTTATTGACTGCTCACTTTGTTTATGTTGATTGTGTTACTAAGCATAAATATCTATTGAATGTCTGCTCTCTGCAGATGATACTGAAAGTTAGAACACTTAACTAGGCATTATTAAATAAGTGAGTGCAAATGAATATAGTTAAAAATTAGATGTGCGTCCACACAAGGCAAATGAGTGATCTGAATAGGATAGGCTTAACTAGAGAAGGTGTCACTAGGTTGCCATATGAGTTAAAACTGCGGTAGCCTCAATAGGTATGTTGTATAAGTTGAATGGTTTTGAAGCAGCACCCAAGTGCTATCTCTGTTCAAGTCAGTTAACTTGCCTTTACCTATTCAAAGTAGAAATACCTTTTCAGGTACATGAACAGATTTTCAGTCTACTTACTCACAAAGATTTTATGAATTCTTGATATTTTGGATTTTGTCTTCGTTCTATGAAATGTATCACTTTCTGACTCAAAGACTAAAGTGGACTGCTAGTGATTATCTCAAAGGAAAAAGGAAACTCTAAAATAAATTGGTATCATTTAACTTCTTAGTCAAAACCAAGGGAGTGGAACAAGGATTGTTGTACTGTGAATACATGAATATTGAAAACTGTATCGTGGTGCTACATCCTCAAGAGTCCTGCATAACCATACTTCCTAGCCTTCTTGCAGATAAAATTCTTTGAATATTTTAAAACCCTGGCTACAATTTGCATTGCTTTGGGACCAGAACTATGGAAATACTGAGTTAGAATATGGTGGAAAAAAGTTTATAATTTGTGATATTTGAAGAAAGCAATCCTTCTCAAATGTCTTTGAAGCAAGAACCCTTCTAACCAGTTACATAACTATTCCAGATGGGAATGCAGATAGATCTCGGTTTTGTATCAACTTTGCCATGAAATATACTTTGTTCCTCTGATGGAATTTCCTTACTGTCTTTTTTAGAGGTAAAGGTGAATGTGGTATCATTTTGGAAGTAAGGAATAACATGTACCAAGTCCATAAATTATTTCCCCACATACAGATTAGTTTCAAAAGCAACATGTCAATGTAAATCACCCTTTGAGTCTAATCAGAGGACTTTTCTATGAAAGCAGTAGATTTAGTTTACCTCCCTGGGATTAATACTAAAGATATTTTGAAGTTTAAACCTGATTATGTGTTTTGAATATAGTTTTTATTAATATAAAGCCCTTGATGTCCTATGAACAAAGCACAGTCTGCAAGCTGAATAGGTAATAAACATGTATTTGAGGGATAAACAGAAAATGCTTAAGATATTTTCTAAATATTCTTCCTGCTGTGATCCCTATGCCACACAGAATCTGTTAGGAATTATAACCCATTTTTTTATGTCCTTGAAAGAGATCTAGTAAGGAAGTCTTCAATTTTTCGTAAGGCTTTAAATAAACCATAATGGCACTCTGGAATATATCTAGAGTGGGATTTCTTTTCAAACTATTTTTTGAACAGAAAGCATTTTAAGCAATGAGCTCTTTCAGTATCTGCTCTGAAGACATTGGCCAGGTGCTTCAGTGAATAATTCATTCACAGCTTTCCTTTCACAGTGAACTATTCAGAGTGGTTTAAATGATTGTACAAAGACTATCCAATATGAAGGTTTAAAAAATGTCCATAGTGTACTTTCCTTTCAAGCTACAGTAAGCAGTGTGATAGCCCCTGAGACAAACAAATACTATATGGAAGTTTCTGTTTGGCTTCTGGTTGAGCTGTTAGCCACTGGATTTTGCAAAGAGATGGAGAGGAAGAATTGGGCCTCATTTGGAAATGGTTTACACCCAGGTATTAGGAACAGACATTGTTAATCCTGAGAGGGAATAAAGTTTCAATGAAGTTGAGTTGGGTATACTTATTGTAACCTTTACTCTTAGTTGATGTAGACAGAACTAGAGATCTATATCTAAATATGTATATATAATTCTTATATGTATAATTGCTGCTGCTGCTGCTAAGTTGCTTCAGTCGTGTCTGACTCTGTGCGACCCCATAGATGGCAGCCCACCAGGCTCCCCTGTCCCTGGAATTCTCCAGGCAAGAACACTGGAGTGGGTTGCCATTTCCTTCTCCGATGCATGAAAGTGAAAAGTGAAAGTGAAGTTGCTCAGTCATGTCTGACTCCTAGTGACCCCATGGACTGCAGCCCACCAGGCCCCTCCGTCCATGGGATTTTCCAGGCAAGAGTGGGTTGCCATTGCCTTCTCCAATATGTATAATTACACATATAGTAAACTTTTTCTCATTCATTCATCACCTGTACTTAAATATGCTTTAAATGCATCTGTATGTGTATGTTGTTTAGTTGCTAAGTCATGTCTGACTCTCTGCAACCTCATGGACTGTAGCCCGCCATGCTCCTGACATGATTTAGAAATAAAACAACAAAGTATGTATATATGTATGTGTGTGCTAAGTTGCTTCAGTTGTGTCCGATTCTCTGCTACCCTATGGACAGTAGCCTGCCAGGCTCCTCTGTTCATGGAATTCTCCAGGCAAAAATACTAGAGTGGGTTGCCATGCCCTCATCCAGGGAATCTTTCTGACCCAGGGATCAAACTTGTGGCTCTTATTTTTTTTTTTTTTTATGTACAAGTCTCTGTTTATTCATAATTAGATGTAGGTTATTTTTATACTTTTATTTTTGTGTACAGATTTGCTTAACAATCACTCAATTTCTAGGCCAGGTTCTGGTAACTGAAGAGCCTTTATACGTAGTTTATATTGTCTAGACCTGCAAACTCGCATCTCTTATGTCTCCTGCACTGACATGCAGGTTCTTTACTGCTAGCATCACCTGGGAAGCCCATGTATATGTATTTATAAGTTTAGGATTTTTAAAAATGTATTCTATTGATAGTCTCATAACAACAGGTATGATACTATTAACTATGTTCTTTTTAGAACTCATCTATTTTAGTCTGGCAAAGCCTTCTTTACATTCTTCTCTTAACTTTACTTTGACTTTTTATTTTCATGTTCTTCACAGACAACTCTTTTTATATAATTCATAAGGTTTTGGTTCCCCAGACCTCTATCCATAACTGTCATGTACGCTGTGCTTTTTCAGGCATGGTGTGTCTATTCTACTGAATTTAACTCTTCCCTTTATTCAGTGCTCACATGTCTAAATATCACTCTTTAATTGTGGACATGCATTTGAGACTGATTTTATAAATGTGATTTTTATGAATATATTTGTGTAGTTCAACCTCAGTATGTATAAAGTCTAATATATCATTACTTAATCTCATGTATTCTCTCTTATGATCTCACCATCTGTCCAGTCACCACACATTAAAATTGTAGTCATCATTAATACCATTTTCTCATCTTTTCCACCTTTCATAAGCATTTCAGTCATTCATAAAATGTAACCTATTTGTCCCTTGTAATATTTCATCCATCTCCTCTTTTATATTCTAGTCAATATGTCATCCAAGTTCTGGTTCTCATTTCTTTTCTCACCCATTCACTTCCTACCTATGCCTGGAATTTTTTCTTTTATGTCTTAAATCTTCTCGCAAGGACATACTCAAACCCATCTCCTGATAGAAAGCTATTTTCTCTTTGCTCCTCTTTTACTTGGTTGTGCACATTCTGCTATGTCTAAGTAACTCTAATATACACCCATCTACATGTCTGCTTTTTCCTACTAGATTTTAAGTTCTAAGATGTATAGGCCATATCATATATATTTGTCCCTTACTGGGGCTTCATGAGAAATGCTGGACTGGAATAAGCACAAGCTGGAATCAAAATTGCAGGGAGAAATACCAGCAACCTCAGATATGCAGATGACACTACCCTTATGGCAGAAAGTGAAGAAGAACTAAAGAGTCTTTTGATGAAAGTGAAAGAGGAGAGTGGAAAAGTTGGCTTAAAGCTCAACATTCAGAAAACTAAGATCATGGCATCTTGTCCCATCATTTCATGGCAAATAGATGGGGAAATAATGGAAACAGTGGCTGACTTTATTTTTCTTGGCTCCAAAATCACTGCAGATGGTGACTGCAGCCATGAAATTAAAAGATGCTTGCTCTTTGGAAGATACACTATGACCAACATAGACGGCATATTAAAAAGCAGAGACATTACTTTGCCAACAAAGTCCATCTAGTCAAATCTATTGTTTTTCCAGTAGTCATGTATGGATGTGAGAGGTGGACTATAAAGAAAGCTGAGAGTCAAAAAATTGATGCTTTTGAACTATGGTGTTGGAGAAGACTCTTAAGAGTCCCTTGAACTGCAAGGAGATCCAACCAATCCATCCTAAAGGAAATCAGTCCTGAGTATTCATTGGAAGGACTGATGCTGAAGCTGAAACTCCAATACTTTGGCCACCTGATGTGATGAACTGACTCATTTGAAAAGATCCTAATGCTGGGAAAGATTGAAGGCGGGAGAAGAAGGGGACGACAGAGCATGAGATGGTTGGATGGCATCACTGACTCAATTGACATGAGTTTGAGTAAACTTCAGGAGTCGGTGATGGACAGGGAGGCCTGGCATGCTACAGTCCATGGGATTGCAAAGAGCTGGACACAACTAAGCGACTTGTGTGAAATTGTTTTTGTTTAGTCGCTAAGTTGTATCGAACTCTTGCAACCCTATGGACTCTAACCCACCAGGCTCCTCTATCCATAGGTTCCCGAGACAAGAATCCTGGAGTGGGTTGCCATTTCCCAGGGATCTTCCTGACCGAGGGATTAAACCCAGGTCTCCTGCATAGCCAAGTGGATTCTTTACCAGTGAGGTACCAGGGAAGCTCCTTGTATGATATAGGTACTATATAAATACTTGCTTAAATGCACTCAGAAAATCTTAATAATCAAGATTGATCATTGCTTTGGGCAAATTGGCCTTTGTTTCCATGGAGGAAAATATATCAGGGGTTGTTTGATTCAGTTCAGTTCAGTTCAGTCACTCAGTGGTGTCTGACTCTTTGCGACCGCATGAACCGCAGCATGTCAGGCCTCCCTGTCCATCACCAACTCCCGGAGTCCACCCACACCCATGTCCATCAAGTCGATGATGCCATCCAACCATCTCACTCTCTGTCGTCCCCTTCTCCTCCTGCCCCCAATCCCTCCCAGCATCAGGGTCTTTTCCAATGAATCAGCTCTTTGCATCAGGTGACCAAAGTATTGGAGCTTCAGCTTCAACATCAGTCCTTCCAATGAACACCCAGGACTGATCTCCTTTAGGATGGACTGGTTGGATCTCCTTGCAGTCCAAGGGTTGTTTGATTAGGGAATGTATATCTTTTCCTATGGTAGGATGACATGTAATAGTCTTTCAGTGTTTTGTTTCTTTAAAGGCTTACTCGGGTTTTATTTTTCTCTCTTGTTTTATTTGAATGAACTTTTATCAAAGAGGAGGAAGCTCTTTACAAATGATTAGTACCATAGTCAACTAAATATGTAGCTACCAGGTAACCACCAAGTAATTAAAGTCTCACCAATGTCCTGTGGTCCTGGGGTTATAACTGTATGCTGAAATTTCCAGAGTGCAGCCTTTTGTAAAATTCTGTTGGCAAAGAACATCAATGTGGATAACATTCTTTCAAACAATATCACTGAAGGTAGCACTAGAAAAATATTCTGGCCTTCGAGGGCATTTCTAATAGGTGGGTGGGCAGTGTGTGACTGGACTGCCAATAGATTTGCCTTTGCTTAACCTTGCCTGGTTTTTATGAACTGAAAATTCTAGGGGACTCATCATTATTTATGCACTACAGTTTTTCATTCCCATTATTCCTCTATATTGTAATTTCTCCTCTATATATATAATTTCTCCTCTATATTATAATTATAATTACATGCTCTCTTCAGAGAGAAAGTCATCCTGAAATGAATTTAAGCACTGAGATCTATAAGAACCCTCAGGTACAACTTGGTAGATAATCAGTGGTAATTATCTATCCAAGATGAAACAGTGAAACTCTTCAGAAATGTGTACTTAATGCTATTCTTATTTTCAAATGGCATGAATAACACAGCCAGTTTTACTTTAAATACATATTATTGTAGGTGATTTGTCATTAACTTTGACAGTGTTAGTCTCTTCTCACTATCATATTCCATTAATTAGTGTTTCTGGTAATAGAGGTATCCTTTGTAAGGATCAATGCACTCCTGGCTTTTAAAGACAATATAAAGAGGGAAGGATGGGGAAGAGAGGAGGAGAAGAGAAAGGGAGAGAGACAGAAAGAGAAAGAAAAAGAATAGAAGGAGGAAGAGGAAAATGTTGTGGAGCATGAGAAGAGCAGGATGAAGAACCAAAAAAGGTAGAAAATGAAGAATAGGAAGAAATGAAATGAGTAGACTTATGCTAATGATAAATTGAGGAGGAGAAAAGAATAACACAACAAGTAGACATGTGTATGTGAGACAGCAAAAGAGACACAGATGTATAGAACAGTCTTTTTGACTCTGTGGGAGAGGGAGGGGGGATGATGTGGGAGAATGGCATTAAAACATGTATAATATCATATAAGAAACGAATCGCCAGTCTAGGATTGATGCAGGATACAGGAAGCTTGGGGCTGGTGCACTGGGATGAGCCAGAGGGATGGTATGGGGAGGGAGGTGGGAGCGGGGTTCAGGATGGGGAACATGTGTACACCCGTGGTGGATACATGTTGATATGGCAAAACCAATACAATATTGTAAAGTAAAACAATAATAATAATAATAAACTTTAAAAAAAAGCAGTCACAATCTACAAAGACACATATCACTTACTGGAAAGATACATTTATAATACCTCAGAGGACTCACATATCTTGCAACTGGTCGGACATCTGATCTTGTACCTACACTTCTTAGAGAGCCTACTCTGTATGTACAGCCTATTGGGTGAACAGTGGATTATAAGACCTTTACCTTAGGCCACAATTAAATGAAGGAGGGGCAGATACCTGATCCAGGGAGAACTATTCATTTTCTCCATGCTAGAAACTTGGAATTGGAACACAACAATTATTTTATTTGGTCTCTTCTGACTCCTGGAACTGAGAAAATCTAGACTCAGGAACCGAGGCTGCCATTCAGCGTTAACCATGTTAGGGCCTTTTGTGGAAAACTTGAGAAAATCAATCTTATGAGAAAGAAGTCTAAAGAAAAATCACAGAGAGAAGGAGAGACAACAGCTCATGTAGCTCCAGAGGTAAGAAGAGAATAATTCGCGCTCCTGTCAGCCTTCCATTTCCTGGTGTCATTCCATTATGCAGGCCAGCTCCATTTGTTGCCTTTGTGTTCTATATCTATATTAATCAACCAGGGCTGCCATAGCAAAATTCAGGGGACTGGATGGCTTCAACAACAGAGAAGTATTTTCTCAAAGTTGGAGTTCCTAGATCAGGTTGCTAGAATAGTCATGTTCTGGTGAGAGCTGTCTTCGTGGCTATAGATAGCTACCTTCTTGCTGTGTTATCACATGGCAGAGAGAGATCTGGTATTTCTTCCTCTTATAAGGTTACTCATCCCATTGTGAAACCTCCCACCCACCCCTAATCCCTGTCATGACCTTATCTAAATATAATTACCTCCAAAGGATCCCATTTTCAAGTACCATCACACTGGGCGTTAAGATACCAACATGAATTTGTGGCGGACCTAATTCCATTCATGGCAATACCTTTGCAAAACAAACACACCCCAATTTTTATGTTTAAGGTAGCTGTGATGGAAATGGTCTCAGAATCTGATTGATCACTAAGTTTCCCTGGTGATTTTGATTCTGCTTCTTTACAAATCACAGTTTGGGAAATGCTGTACCAAAAGAATGTGAAGAATCAAGATCAGGCAATAAAGGGTTAGGGCAGGACTGGCTGCAAAGAGTGACAAAGTAAGCAGAATCAAGGCCATAGCTAGGCTCCAGCAGGAGAGTATTGTGGAGAAAAGTAAGATACTACTCTTACTGAGCAGAATGACACTGGTGTCTGTTTATGACTAGGCTATTCTAAATATGCAGGGATGGGGCAGACAGATGCTGGCATTATATATTCATAGCTCTGATCCCTCACTATTCAGACTTACAGTTCAAAACAAACACCTATGGCTAAAAGACTGTCCATTACATGAGATGAATTCACATAAACTAATCCAGAAACCTAAAAGTCATTCTTAATTTCTCGCTTCATTAAATCTAAATAATACCTGAATTCTTTCAGCACTATCTTCAAAATATCCAGAATACATTTGCTTTTCTCCACCTTCATTAAAACCTTAATATAATTTATTTCTCACCCATACTGCTCTAATAGACATCTGTTTTGTCTTCCTGTTGTCATTTTTTATCCCGTCCAAACTATTTTTCCTAGAGCATCCAGGTACATCTTTAAATAGTGAAAGTATCATATCCCCTTTCTATTTAAAATAGTTCATGTCTTCTAAATTCTCTTTAGGATAAAGCTCAATCTCCACTTAATGGTTATAAGTCCCTCTATGATCCCTCCAGCTTTACCTCTTAAAATCTTATGCCTGGAGCTTTGAGTTTCAATAAAATTTAACTGTTTGTTGTTTCTTACCTTTACCATATTTCTTATTCTCATATATTTTTTTCATACCCATGAATACATTCATGTAACCAGATGAAAAAAAAAAAAGAACATAACTAAATTCTCTTTACAGTAACTCTAAAAAATCTCTTCATGATCCCTCAAGCTATTTCCTTCTGTCTAAACCTAATCGCCATAATTGTAGGTTATTTTTTCTGTTTTTAAAATTTGATATAAATGTATATATTACTTTATAACTTTTGCTCAACGTTGTTTATGAGATTCATCCACATTGTTGCATGTAGCAGTAGTTCACACTTTCTCATTACTATATAGTATTCCATTGTATGAATTTGCAACCATTTAAAAATTCATTGTACTGCTTATGGACATTTCAGTAGTTTCCACTTTGAATTTACTATGAATTAAGCTGCTATGAGCATTCTTATATATGTCTCTTGAGGTATATATGCACTCATTTCATCTGGGAAATACCCACAAGTGAATCCTGTTCTTTATCGCTCAACATAATTTAGATCTCATCTCCTCTAAGAAGGCTTCTCTACTCCACAACCCCAAATCCTGTTAGATGATCTTCTTCGTGGGCATAGGAGTCTATGCTTAAGAGAGTACACAACAATCTGTAATGTAATCTGTTTGAAAGCATGTTTCCCCCCATAGATTTAAAGCTCCTTAGGGGTAGGGACTCTATCTTATTCTTTGTATTTTTAGTGCATAACAGAGTTCCTGGTACATGGACAATCAATAATGTTTAGTAATATATAAGTATTAATGCAGCCATATATGCAAATCACATATTAATGGACTGGACCAATACTGAAGAGTTCTGAAATTGTCTAATTAATAAACTTCTGAGCACCTGAAGTGAAGTGAAAGTCACTCAGTCATGTCTGACTCTTTGCAACCCCTTGGAATTCTCAAGGACTGAATACTGGAATGGGCAGCCATTCCCTTCTCCAGGGGGTCTTCCAAACCCAGGGACTGAACCCAGGTCTCCCACACTGCAGGCAAATTCTTTACCAGCTGAGCCACCAGGGAAGCCCAAGAATACTGGAGTGGGTAGCCTATTACTTCTGCAGGGAATCTTCCCAACCCAGGAATCCAAATGGGGTCTCCTGCATTGCAGGCAGATTCTTAACCAGCTGAGCTACCAGGAAAGTCCACCTACTGTGTGACCAAATGGATGGTAGGTGATGTTGCAGATGCCAAATACAGGCATATCTCATTTTGTTGCACTTAGCTTTTTGTGCTTTGCAAATATCATGGTTTTTAAAAATTGTAAACTGCCACAAACTGCACTCAAATAAGATGGTAAAATTAATGTTTGTGTATTCTTACAGCTCCACTGACCAGATATTCTCCTGATCCCACCCCCCTCTTCCAGATCTCCCTATTAAAATTAGACCAGTTAGTAACCTTACAGTGTCCTTTACATGTTCAAGTGAAAGGATGAGTAACACGTCTCTCAATTTAAAACAAAAACTAGAAATGATCGAGTTTAGTGAGGAATGCATGCTAAAGCTGTGATAGGCTGAAAGCTAGGCCTCCTTTGTGAAACAATTAGCCAAGTTATGAATGCAAAGAAAAAATTCTTGATGGAAATTAAAAATGCTACTCCAGTGAACACGTGCATGATAAGACAGTGAAGCAGACTTATTGTTGATACACAGGAAGTTTTAATGGTCTGGATAGAAGATCAAGTCAGCCACAAAATTCCCTTATGTTAAAGCCTAATGCGAAGAGTTGACTCATTGGAAAAGACCCTGATGCTGGGAGGGATTGGGAGCAGGAGGAGAAGGGGACGACACAGGATGAGATGGCTGGATGGCATCACCGACTTGATGCACATGTGTGTATGAACTCTGGGAGTTGGTGATGGACAGGGAGGCCTGGCGTGCTGTGATTCATGGGGTCACAAAGAGTCGGACACAACTGAGCGACTGAACTGAACTGAATCCAGAGAAAAGTCCATTCCAACCCCTCATGGATCACTTTGAGGGGTTCAAGACCAGTAAAAGAAGTCACTACAGGTGTGGTGGAAAGAGCAAGAAAACTAGAATTAAAAGTGGAGCCTAAAGATGTGAGTGAATTGCTGCAATTTCAAGCTAAAACTTGAATGGATGAGGAATTGCTTCTTAGTAATGTGTAAATAAAGCAGTTTCTTTAGATAGAATCTACTCCTAGTGAAGATATTATGAAGATTGCTGAAATAGTAACAAAGGATTTGGAATTTTACATAAACTTTCTTACTAGAGCAGCAGCAGGGTTTGAGAGGATTGACTCCAATTTTGAAAGTTCTCCTGTGGGTGAAATGCTATCAAACAGCATTTCATGTTACAGAGAAATTGTTCATGAAAGAAAGAGTCAATTGGTATAGTTAACTTCATTGTTGTCTTATTTTAAGAAGTTGCCACAGCCACCCAAGCCTTCAGCAACAATAACTCTAGTCAGTCAGCAGCCATTGACATGGAAGCAAGACCTTCCACCAGCAAAGAGATTAGATTTGTTGAAGGTGCCGATGATGATGGTTAGCTATTTTTTGTAAGCAATATAGTATTTTTAAAGTAATGCATGTGCATTTTTTTTCAGATGTAATGTTATTGCACACTTAATAGACTACACTAAGAGCTGACTCATTTGAAAAGACCCTGATGTTGGGAAAGATTGAAAGCAGGAGGAGAAGGGGATGACAGAGGATGAGATGGTTAGATGGCATCACCGACTTAATGGACATGAGTTTAGGTAAATTCCAGGAGTTTGGTGATGGACAGGGAGGCCTGGTGTGCTGCGGTTCATGGGGTCACAAAGAGTCAGACATGACTGAACAACTGAACTGAACTGATAGTGTAAACGTAACTTTTATGCACATTGGAAAACCAAAAAAAATTTGTGACTCTTTGTGTTATTTGCTTTATTGTGGTAGTATGGAACTGAACCCCAAACATCTCCAATAAATGCCAATAGTAAAAAAAAAAAAAAAAAAAACAGGATAAGCATACAGTTTTGGTCAGTAGAATTAATTTGTATTCACAAAATTGTCAGAAAACAATAAATAGTTAACCGTATTATAAAATGGCTCTTAGTACTTAGATTTCAGAGAAGGGAGAGACTGTTGAAGTTGAAAGATTCTCAAAGATGAGTTTGGGTAAGTGCTGGAGTAGGTATATCATGTTTAGGAAGGAACAGTGTGGGGAGGTTGAGGAATAGCACAATGATCTCAGATCTGGCAGATTTGCTTTTCATATTCCTCATCACTTCTGTGGACCAAGCATTGTGTTTTGAGACAGACTTGGTGTACTTTTGGACTAACAGATATGGCTTACAGAGTCCTCCATGTCTTACTAAGTAAATTGCCCTTTAATCTATATACAGTGGAAATTCAACTGATGGGTGTCATGAAGGCAAGTGATAAATCATTTGGAGGATGATGAGGGTCTGAATTATGCAGTAACAGTAAAAGCATGTGGAAGTTATCGAGAGGTGGAAAAACTAGAATGTCATGGTACCAGGATATTGTAGTGTGTGGTGCATTTTAATGCAGCAAATATGACAACATGGAAACATTTTTGAAACAAATATGGTGCTTTGCCAATTTGTGACCCAAAATATTTCAGTGGAACATGGAAATATGTAATTATTTTTAATACTGATATTTTTCTTATAAGGATGGAAACGTCTTCGGATCTTGCTAAATTTTGACAAAATAATTCTTACATTGAAATGTTGCTGTGCTGTATTAAAAGAAAACCTTAAAATGAAGTCTCATCAAAGGCTTTATAAGTTATGTATTCATGTATCTGGGACACACTTTGTACTCTGGAATGAAGAAGCAACAGGCAGTTTTCATGAACAGATTGAGAAAGGTCTCTATAAACTAGGAGTTCTTAGGATTTAAGAACCATGATAAACTAAGATGACTCTAAGCTTACTTTCTTTTTTTTTTTTAATTTTATTTAATTTTTAAACTTTACATAATTGTATTAGTTTTGCCAAATATCAAAATGAATCCACCACAGGTATACATGTGTTCCCCATCCTGAACCCTCCTCCCTCCTCCCTCCCCATACCATCCCTCTGGGTCATCCCAGTGCACTAGCCCCAAGCGTCCAGTATCGTGCATAGAACTTGGACTGGCATCTCGTTTCATACATGATATTTTACATGTTTCAATGCCATTCTCCCAAATCTTCCCACCCTCTCCCTCTCCCACAGAGTCCATAAGACTGTTCTATACATCACTGTCTCTTTTGCTGTCTGGTTCACAGGGTTATTGTTACCATCTTTCTAAATTCCATATATATGCGTTAGTATACTGTTTTTCCTTCTGGCTTACTTCACTCTGTATAATAGGCTCCAGTTTCATCCACCTCATTAGAACTGATTCAAATGTATTCTTTTCAATGGCTGAGTAATACTCCATTGTGTATATGTACCACAGCTTTCTTATCCATTCATCTGCTGATGGGCATCTAGGTTGCTTCCATGTCCTGGCTATTATAAACAGTGCTGCAATGAACATTGGGGTACACGTGTCTCTTTCCCTTCTGGTTTCCTCAGTGTGTATGCCTAGCAATGGGATTGCTGGATCATAAGGCAGTTCTATTTCCAGTTTTTTAGGAATCTCACACTGTTCTCCATAGTGGCTGTACTAGTTTGCATTCCCACCAACAGTGTAAGAGGGTTCCCTTTTCTCCACACCCTCTCCAGCATTTATTATTTGTAGACTTTTGGATCGCAGCCATTCTGACTGGTGTGAAATGGTACCTCATAGTGGTTTTGATTTGCATTTCTCTGATAATGAGTGATGTTGAGCATCTTTTCATGTGTTTGTTAGCCATCTGTATGTCTTCTTTGGAGAAATGTCTATTTAGTTCTTTGGCCCATTTTTTGATTGGGTCATTTATTTTTCTGGAGTTGAGCTATAGGAGTTGCTTGTATATTTTTGAGATTAGTTTTTTGTCAGTTGCTTCATTTGCTATTATTTTCTCCCATTCTGAACGCTGTCTTTTCACCTTGCTAATAGTTTCCTTTGATGTGCAGAAGCTTTTAAGGTTAATTAGGTCCCATTTGTTTATTTTTGCTTTTATTTACAATATTCTGGGAGGTGGGTCATAGAGGATCCTGCTGTGATGTATGTCAGAGAGTGTTTTGCCTACGTTCTCCTCTAGGAGTTTTATAGTTTCTGGTCTTACGTTTAGATCTTTAATCCATTTTGAGTTTATTTTTATGTACGGTGTTAGAAAGTGTTCTAGTTTCATTCTTTTACAGGTGGTTGACCAGATTTCCCAGCACCACTTGTTAAAGTGATTGTCTTTAATCCATTGTATATTCTTGCCTCCCTTGTCAAAGATAAGGTGTCCATATGTGCGTGGATTTATCTCTGGGCTTTCTATTTTGTTCCATTGATCTATATTTCTGTCTTTGTGCCAGTACCATACTCTCTTGATAACTGTGGCTTTGTAGTAGAGCCTGAAGTCAGGTAGGTTGATTCCTCCAGTTCCATTCTTCTTTCTCAGGATCGCTTTGGCTATTCAAGGTTTTTTGTATTTCCATACCAATTGTGAAATTATTTGTTCTAGCTCTGTGAAGAATACTGTTGGTAGCTTGATAGGGATTGCATTGAATCTATAAATTGCTTTGGGTAGTATACTCATTTTCACTATATTGATTCTTCCAATCCATGAACATGGTATATTTCTCCATTAGTGTCCTCTTTGATTTCTTTCATCAGTGTTTTATAGTTTTCTATATATAGGTCTTTAGTTTCTTTAGGTAGATATAGTCCCAAGTATTTTATTCTTTCCGTTGCAATGGTGAATGGAATTGTTTCCTTAATTTCTCTTTCTGTTTTCTCAGTATTAGTGTATAGGAATGCAAGGGATTTCTGTGTGTTGATTTTATATCCTGCAACTTTACTATAGTCATTGATTAGTTCCAGTAATTTTCTGGTGGAGTCTTTAGGGTTTTCTATGTAGAGGATCATGTCATCTGCAAATAGTGAGAGTTTTACTTCTTCTTTTCCAATTTGAATTCCTTTAAAAGAAGAAGTAAAACTCTCACTATTTGCAGATGACATGATCCTCTATATAAGCTTACTTTCTTAGTAGTAATTTCTCACTATGGTCAAGCATGAAAATTGCAGGGGCAGGGATGGACTTTAAAAATGCTATTGCCTAGGCCACCTCTTATGTGTGGCCTGGATATCACCATTTAAAAAAATGGAATATTGTGCCTTGGTTTGGTGATGATTGTTCAGATACAACACTAAAAGCATGATCTATGAAAGTAAAAATTGCTAGTTGAATTTCAGTGAAATTAAAGACTTCTGCCCTATGAAAGATACTTTTACGAAAATTAAAAGATAAACCACAGGCTGGGAGAAAATCTTTGCAAAATACATATCTTATAAAGTACCAATATCCAACATATACAAGGAGCTCATCATGTCATGAAGTCGTGAAGTTGCTCAGTCGTGTCTGACTCTTTGTGACCCCATGGACTGTAGCCCACCAGGCTCCTCCATCCATGGAATTTTCTAGGCAAGAGTACTCAAAAAGAAAACAGTCCAATTCAAAAGTTGACCAGATATCTGAAGAGAGACACATCCTTGAAGATATGCAGATGGCAAAGAATCATGTAAAAAGATGCTTAACATCATATGCCATGGGCTAATTGCAAATTAAACCAATGGAATACTGCTACTCAACTATTTGAATGGCTACAATTCAAAACACTGGCAACAAATGATGAGAATGTGGAGCAACAGACACTCATTCATCGCTGGTGGGAATGAAAAATGATATATTCAAACTGGAAGACAGTGTGGCGGTTTCTGACAGAACTCAACATACTCTTCCCATATAATTTAGTAGTCTTGCTCCTTGGTATTTACCCAAATAACCTGAAAACTAAGGTCTATGCAAGCATTTGCGTATGAATGTTTATAGCATCTTTATCACATTTGCCAAAACACCAAAGCAGTCAAGATAACCTTCAATAAGTGAATGGACAAACAAACTGGTCCATCTAGACAATGGAATATTATTCAGAGGTTAAAAAAAATTAGCTACCAAGCCATGGAGACACATGGTGAAATATTAAAAGCATACTGCTAAGTCAAAGAAGCCTACCTAAGGAGGCTGTATATTTTATGATTCCAATTCTATGACTTTGTGGAAAAGAAAAACTGTTATGCTAGTAAAGGGATCAGTGGTTGCTAGGGGTTATGAGGTTGTAAGGGAGGGATGAGTAGGTAGAGAAGAGAGGATTTTTTGGACCCTGAAACTATTCTATATGATACAATAGTGATGGAAATATGTCATGATGCATCTTTTAAAACTCATGGAATGTATATCACAAAGAGTGAATCCTGATGTAAACTATGGAAATTCAGTTAATGTGTCAGTATTGGTTCACCAGGTGTGTTAAAAAGTTAAATTCAACTGAGTAAATTTAAATATCTAATTGGTTTTAATCCACAGTTCTTGGACCTGGCGGTATCTCATCTAGCAAGTAGAAAGGCACTCTTAGGAGTTGTACAAAATGAAAATGGGAGATGGGGGCATGGGAAGGAGTTTCAAGAGAGAGGAGATGTATGTATACTTACAGATCATTCACACTGTTGTATAGCACAAACTAACACAGCCTTGTAAAGCAATTATCCTCCAATTTTAAAAAATAAGTAAAAGAAAAATTTTTTTATAGGCAGGAAAATGGTGGGCCAAGGAAGTTAAAACGGAGTATTGGTGCGACTAAGATCACCTGCCTTTAGAGGAATATTGGGGATTTTAGGTAAATTACTTCCGTGGTGTTGACTGGGAGATTTTAAACTGATTTTGCTTTAAAATTCCACTCATGGGAGAGACTGAGAATGCAGTGGGTTTAGGTTTTAAGTCTTAGTGGATGTTAGCATAAGTGACTCCATTGTGGACCTGTTCTTTCTTTTTAACAGTTGTAATGATTGTACTATACTGACACAAAATGTGAATTTTAAAGGAAACTGTACATGGAGAAAGGGAGGATGTGGAAATCCTGTATTTGCCTGTCTATAAACTTAAACCCCTATAAAGAAAACAAGGCCTATTGATTAAAAACAATCTGTTTAGGTTATCCTAATATGCTGCTGTGGTGGAGAATCAAGGAACTACATTTATTTAATTTGGGATCTGTAAGAAATTTAGAGCAATTTATCAAAATAAGGGACACAGAAGGAGTATTGGTGGTATAAATGATGGAATTCTGTACAGGATATTCTCATTTTTAATTGCCTGAGAACAATTCAGGTAGGGGCACCCAGTGGACATTTATTTCGACTTTTTCCTAATCACCATTATCCAAGCAATATTTGAAAAACCACCACAGTTTAACATTTAAAACCATAATGGATTTGAAAAGGATGATGCAGAGCAAACTTCTAATTAGAAAATATTACTGGCCTCAAGATTCTATCCATAGCAACAGCACTTAAATGCTACCTCCTGCTTTGGCTGTAGTTATATATTTTGCACAAAATAATATATTGTCCCTTGATATGTAATTCTTAATGTAAAAAGAGAGAGAGAGAGAAGAAAATAAGCACTAAAAACACCCCATGGCATTTTGCATAACAAAAGCATACATATGCGTAGGTGAAATTCACATAACTAAACAGAGCAAATGAATGTATTCCTCCAGAGACAGAAGTGTTTCCTGGATAACCAAATAAAACTTCTGTTAAAAGATATTTCTTCCCTTTGTTTGTACCTGCTTAAAATGCTCTACAATTCTTTTCAAAGCAGTTAAGAACTGCATTTTGAACTCTGCTATTGGTTTTATTCATCCTTTTCTTGCTGCACCTACTCTAGCAGTTCATCATAAACCAATCTTATCTCTGGAATTTACAATAACCCAAACACATGCTGAAAATGATTTGAATTGGTTTGCTAAGATAAAGCTAAAGTATCTTTCTCCTCATTGCTATGTAGTTAAAGATGTCAGTCACCTAAGGTAAGATCACTAAGGTTTTTCTGTATCTACAAATTTAAATGAAGAGAATTGAAATGATTACTATTTAATAAGCATTTTATTGAATTAATTTGATCTGTAACATTGTATAAGTCTAAGATGTACAGTGCATTCTGTTCAGTTCAGTCGCTCAGTTGCGTCTGACTCTCTTGCGACCCCATGGACTGCAGCACCACAGGCATCCCTGTCCATCACCAACTCCCAGACCTTGCTCAAACTCATGTCCATCAAGTCAATGATGGCATCCAACCATCTCATCCTCTGTTGTCCCCTTCTCCTCCTGCCTTCAATCTTTCCCAGAGTCAGGGTCTTTTCAATGATGCATTTATAAATTGTGATATGATTCCCTTATAGTGATAATTATCACATTACAGAATTATAGTACCCTATTTTTGTCTATGTTCATTGCTGTGTTAATTAGCTATGGTTTTTTTTTTTTTTACTAGTTATTAAAAGGTTTTACCCTCTGTCTTATATTTCTTACCCACATTCCCTGGTAACCACTATTTTATTCTGTTCCTTACAGGTTTAATTTTTTTAGACTCCACATAAAAGTAATATCATATGGTACTTGTCTTTGCCTGACAACCCATTTAGAATAATGTGCTCAAGGTTGAACTACATTGTCACAAATGAAAGGATACCTTCTTTTCTCTTGGATAAATAGTATTCCATAATGTATATGTAACACATCTTTATCCATTAATCTATTGATGAGTGTTTGGTTGTTTACATATCTTGGCTATTTTGAATTATGTGGCAATAAACATGTTGTTGTTATTGCTCAGTCACTAAGTCATGTCCCACTCTTCACAACCCTGTGGACTGCAGAACACTAGGCTCCTCTGTCCTCTACTATCTCCCTGAGTTTCTCAAATTCATATCTGTTTAGTGGGTGGTGCCATTCAACCATCTCATCCTCTGTTGTCCCTTTCTCTTCTTGCCTTCAATCTTTCCTAGCATTCCAGTGAGTTGACATCTTTACTATGTTGAATCTTAAATTACACATCTTACACATGTTTTTCTAGTTTATACCTAAGACCTTCAAATTTGTTTTTCATTTAGTAGAAAGCATATTATCATTAAACAAATACATTTAGAAAATCACAATATTATTCTCCAGTTTAGGAACTTGACAATTAGTTTATTTGACCTATTGTATATACTATATAACAGATGGCTTCTGGGATCTCCTTCATTTCCAAAATTCTAGTTTATGTTCTTTTCCAGAAGTTATAGCTATCCTCGCCTATAAGTACAATAAATGTAATATTACCCTCTGCTTGTTTTGAGAATGCCCTTATTCTGCCTTAACACAAAAGTATCTTCCCTACTCAACTGTCCCATATCTTTAAAATATAGGTTTAGAGTTTTAGATTTTATATATATATATGTGTGTATGAATAAGAATCCCCTTTTGAGTCTTTAACATATTGAATTTTTATTTGAAATCATAAAGCTTCAGTACCATATTTACAAATTATTGGGAGAGAAGAAGGTGAGTGGTTAGGAGTTTGAGTAGCCATATTCTAAAAGTCCATCACAGATTTTTCCGTGTAGACTAAATAATGACTTCTGGTATAATATCTAATTTTCTTCTAACTTTCAAAGTCACAGAATTAATTCGGGAGTTGCAGTTTATTAGTTT
Source organism: Bos mutus (assembly GCF_027580195.1). Taxonomy (NCBI): domain Eukaryota; kingdom Metazoa; phylum Chordata; class Mammalia; order Artiodactyla; family Bovidae; genus Bos; species Bos mutus. The sequence goes on along the minus strand of NC_091646.1, from coordinate 8,910,854 downwards.
AACTGATGATTACATCTACATTTATTTTTAATACGTGTGTGTGCACAAAGTCACTTCAGTCATGTCCAACTCTTTGCAACCTTATGGACTGTAGCCCATCCATGGGGCTCCTCTGTCTATGAGATTCTCCAGGCAAGAATACTGAAGTGGGTATCCATTTCCTTTTCCAGGGATCTCCCTGACCCAGGGATCAAACCCATGTCTCTTACATCTCCTGCATTGGCAAGCAGGTTCTTTACCACTAGCGCCAGTTGGAAAGACCTAATATAGTACATACCAAATCCTAATTTTGTAGAAGATTTTTTGCCTCATTAGTTAAAATGCCAACTAGCCACGAAGATCCAACCTTTTGTTTTCTTTGTTTTCTCTATTTTTATATTTTTAAATTTATTGCTTTCTTTATTATTCCATTCTTTATGTTTTCTCAGGTTTCTTTTGCTCTTCCTTTTCTATCACCTTGAGGAAAGAACTAAGCCTATTTACTTGATGCCTTTTCTCTTTTCTGTTGTATGTATTTAATGCTGTAAATTTCCCACTCAGCATTGCTTTAATAGTATACTACAAATTTTGATATATTGTGTGTTCATTTTCTTTAATTTCTAGTACTTTCTGAAATTTAGCAAGAGACTTCCTTTTTGATTGATGGTTATTTGGATGTACATTGTTTAATTTTTAAATATTTGTCTTTAAAATATATTGTGTTCTTTCTATTGATTTTTAGTTTGATTCAATTATATTTAGAGAACATGTTCTATATAATTTTATTGACATTTGTTTTGTGACTCAGTATATGGTATATCTTGTGAATGTTTAGTGGGTGCTTGGAAATAATACCTATCTTGCTATAGTGTGGGAGTGTTCTATAAGTGTTAATTAGGTGCTGTTGGTTGACAGTATATTGTCCATTGTTTTTACACCTTTCCTGATTTCTGGTTAGTTTATTAACTGGTGCAACTGAGGTGTTGAATTTCTTAAGTATAATCATGAATTTATCTGTTTCTGTGTACAGCTCAGGTTTTGCTTCACCTATTTTGCAGCCTCTTGTTTAATACACACACATTTAGGACCTCTATATATTTTTGATGGATTTATCCTTTCATTATTGTTTAATGTCCCACTTCATCCTGAATAATTTTTTTTTTTTTGCTCTGAAATGTATAATACTTAAGCTGATATTAACATAGCTACTCCCACTTGTTTGGTGTTTCAATTATATATATTTTCCATCCCTGTATACTCAATCTTCTTTGTTTGAAGTGAATTTTGTGTAAATGGCATATAGCTGTGTACTGGTTTTTATCCATTCTGCTGATCTCTGTCTTTTGTGTATTTATGCCATTTATAGATAAATTATTGATATGTTATGTATAAGTCTACCATTTTAACATATATTTACTCTTTTCTCCCCCCTCAGTTTCTTGTTTCTCTGTTCTTTTCTTCCTATATTGATTGGGATACTTTTGTAAATCTTGATTTACTTATAGTTTTTTAAAACTATATCACCCTATAGCTTGCTTCATGGTTGCTATAGATATTAACATATATAAATATAAAAATATTGAGTATGACATCAAGTATGATTTAAGAAACTCACCTTATAGTCATCCCTATATTATTCATTCTTTTATTCCTCCTTTTCCTTTCTGAAGTTTCACGCCTTCTTCTGCTTTTATTTTCTTTCTTTTTTGGAGAGCTTTCTTTAGTCACTTTTAAGGATTTAAGTTCCTTTTGAATACCATTCTCTTTTCCTTATCCAGTGATACAAATATTAGATCTTTTGTTATTGCCTCCCAGGTCTCTGAGGCCCTGTTCTTTTATGTGTGTGTGTGTGTGTGTGTGTGTGTGGTTTTCAATTTGTGTGAATTCTAATTCTGTGCCCTGAGGTTTACTGAATCTTTTCTCTGTGTTCTCCATTCCTATATTGAGACCATTCAGTAAGGTTTTGATTCTTTTTTGTTTTTTTTTGTCTTTTCCAGTGTTTTAATTCCATCTGATTCTTTTCCTTGCTTCTGTTTCTTTGCTGAGATTTTGTAATTTTTTTCATTTGCTTCAAGATAATAATTGCCAGATGAAGTGTTTTTCCTATGCCGCAATTCCTGTTGGTTATCCCATGTGGGCAAAAGGGATTCCCTAGGCCTTTTGATATGCCATTAGGAGACTGAGTAACACTGGGTTTGTGGAACAGAACATTTATCTTATTCTGCTGCACTGAGTTGCCTTGCCAGTTAGCTTCCTGCTCAATCTCTGCCAGTGTTGCTCGGGGGTGGTGGTGGTGACAGCTGCCTGGGCTACCCTTTGTCATTGGGTAGAAGTGTTGATAAATGTTGTTTCTAAGTCACCATCTACCACTAGATTTGGAGCCAGGAAGATATCAAGCCTGTTATTTGTTTTCCTACTGTTGAGTAGTTAGATGGGAAACATCAAGTCTGGACCATCTTGTTCTCATGAGTATAGAGCTGGGAGACTGGAGATTTTGGTTGCTTTTTGCTGCTGTGTGAATGGCTAGGAGATGCAAGACTTAGATCTGCTACTACTGCTGCTGAGTAGGGGGCCAGGAAACACTAGCCTTGTTGGCACCCCCTTTGCAGGGATAGCAGAGTTCTGCTGCCATCAGGTGGGGGAGGGGGATGGTAATGTCCTGCTGTATCATCATTAGGACCACTGGTGTGGGTAGTGTGGCTACATGTTTTTAAAAACTCAACTTTATCATACTTTCATACTTTCATATACCAAATCTAGGTATAGGGCTAACATGCAAATTACTTCTTTTTTCTGTAAGATGTTACATACTGTAATCCAGGGTGGGAATATCCTAACCTTTATTGTCTGATTTATATGAAATAAATATACTATATGCTCTAGAAGTGTTATAAAATTATAATTCTATATGTCAAATTGGCTTAGAGCAGTGATGCATTATTTGGCCCACAAATTTTCTTCAAGATATTGAGATAAGTTTTTCTTCTCATAAACATTAGAGAAGCAATTTAGGATGAACTCTCTTCTAAAGATTCAAAAATTCCTGTGATGCCAGATCAGTTCGTTCTGTTGAAAAAAATGAACAGCATTTATCAGATACCTGGTTAATTTCCTCAGAAGTTATCTTGGATGAAAGTTCACACCAATTATCTGTCATCATTATTTGCTATTATAACATGTTGCCTCTACTAGATGCATAGTTACACTACCACTCATAAGAGTGTGTGTGTATGTGCACATATGCTTCTGCCTATATTTATGAAAGGATAGTAATGAAATGCAAGAATAGTTTTTATGTTGTTCTCATGATGTTTGTTATTACCAAACTTCTTGGGAGTACATTCTCTGTAGAATACATTACTGGTTTATTCTTCTTGTTTTAGAGACCTGAAAAGTCAGTTAACATGCACAAAGTATATTTTCAAAATTTTTTACAAGCTTCCTAAATATTTGGAAAGTTTCATAAAATAAATCATCCTGGGCTTCTGATTTAGTAGACCAGTTTTATAAAAATCACTGAGTATTATGTTTTCAATAATGGACCCTGTAATTATTCTGAAATCTCCAATAAATCTTATTCACAGTTGCTATTATACAAAGATTGTAGCCGAAAAGTTTGTGTTCAGATATAATAATAATCATTTAGCTATTAATTGTAGAAGTCTTTATTGAGCAACTGAGCCAGGCCTGAGCTAAGAACACAAAGATCAATAAGACCCTGAGGATGATCTTCAAATGAGAAATTCTAATGTTTCAAAGTAAAAATTTCCCTATAATAGAAGTCCTCCTAATGGATACCAGTCTATTTGTTCTGCCCTTTTTTCAAATATTCTGAGACAGTGGGAAGAGAGAGGACCCAACCATAACAAGAGTTTTTCATTTAACCTATACATTCTATGATACAGTTTTTGTGCTGTTAAAGTATAACGCTTGTAAGGAAAATTGTACTGAGCCACGGGCTATAATTTTTCTTTGTTGGCTATGTTTTTTTGTTTGGATTTTCTGTTCATTGGACTTTAGTGAATAAGTTGATGTATCAATAATACTAAAGGAGTCTTTGAAAGAGAAAAATTCCAAAATTACATAATCCTAACAGAGCAACTATTTTTATCCTCATGTATTCCTTTCTTGTACTTATCCACTTACACATTTTCAGATACTTGCAGTTTGTTGTACATATTGTTCTTTTTTTTGCTTTGAATTTAAAGTGGCATAACTCAACCATGTTTCTTAAAAAATACACATTTTTAATAGCTGCATAAAAATCTAGTATTCATGCAGGTTTCTTCTTTTTTTTGTATAAAATAGTGGATTTGACATTTTTCCTCTCAGTAATTTGATTTTTATTCAGATTTCATAAGTCATTTTGCTTGGTTATGCCTTAGTTGGGTTGGTATACTACAACTTTATGAGCTTAAACTAGAGTCTGTATAGATAAATGGTTTCATTAGCTTATATAATCTTGAGAGAGCATGTTCGCATTGGAGGGTCACTGAAGAAGTTTGGAGATGGGATTTGGAGGTAGTTTGCAAAGGGACACTCTGCCTTCCTTTCTGCTGCAGGATGATTTTGTAGTTTTATATACTTTCAATGGTATCTTTTTCTACTTTATCATATTGCACTTCTTATAACCACATTATTATTGTATAAATGCTTATCACATTAATTAAATTGTGTTGAAAACAGGTCTCTAATTCAACAGCAATAAATCACACATTTCCTGACTATTAAAGCCATGGGATACAGAAACAGTGTTAGTTACCAATGGTAGTGAAGAGTGGTTTCTATGCTATTTCCATTGTTGATTTTTGGTTAAACAAATAAAATATTATTAAGCCTCATGTTGATGCAGTTAAATTGTTTACTCAGTAATTTGTCTCATTTCAACTAAATGGTTTTATTTAGCTGGAATTAAATAACTAATTCTCCTCCTACACTTGTCAGTATGAAGCTATTCAACATCTGATTGAGGTCTGTGTTAATTTGCTTTCTGACCCTCACGCTTACTCCTTGAATACCACACTAGGAGCCAATTTGGTGAATTCCCATCATCTTTTCTGTAAATGAAAACAGAAATTACTGGTTTTTATGGAAAGGACTTGGATTTTAATGAAAGGATGCATTTGCTTCTCTCAGATGTACCATTCCAGGGGGATTAATTAGTAGAACTCTGATTAAAAATGTGTCATAGTACCTGCTTCCAAGGAACAGTGTTCTATGCTGAGACAGCCTGCTATAGGTAGAAGAGAGCTTCTTATTTATTTCACTGGGAGGTAATATAATACATTTTAAAATGTGTCTGACCAAATGTAAACAGAGAGACATTTGGTCCAATTTACTAAACATTAATTTATGTGTATATGTTGTGTCATTGCCATATAGACTGCTATATCAGGAGAGCCAACATTAACCCTGTGTTCATATTGCATGGAGAGAACTTTTTTCTTCTCTGGCTAAAGTTTGAAATTTGTTTACCTAGGAATTTGATTAGTAATACATTTTTGACCAGGTGAATACTATCTGCTTAATTTAATCGAATCCTTTTCTCATTTCAGAAAGTTTGTAAGATTCACTGATGACTGTGCTTTACTTTGCATCACCAGTGGAAAACTCAGTCTTTCGGTTATATAGATTTAAAGTGAAAATGAAGGGAAATGAACAAGAACACAGAAAGTATGAATGATGGAGAAACATGGTGTACTACAAGCTAAAACAGATGGGTAACTGTGGCCAGGATACATATCTAAGTATTATAACATTTATAATTTAGTCTACCAAATAAGACTGACTATTAAAATATTAGTACCATTGTTTGAAATAATTACAAAATTTTGACATGTCCCAGAAATGAGTAATTGCCACAGACATATTTCATTTGTGTTTATTAATGGTCTCCAATGGATACATGTTGTTTTATGTGACATGGTCAGTTCATTTCAGGTCAGTTGCTCAGTCATGCATGACTCTTTGTGACCTACAAAGGACTACAGCACTCCAGGCTTCCCTATCCATCATCAACTTCTGGAGCTTACTCAAACTCAGTGTTCATTGAGTCAGTGATGCCATCCAAACATTTCATCCTCTGTCATCCCTGTCTTCTCCCGCCTTCAATCTTTCCCAGCATCAAGGTCTTTTCCAATGAGTCAGTTCTCACATCAGGTGGCCAAAGTATTGCAGTTTCAGCTTCAGCATCAGTCCTTCCAAAGAATGTTCAGGACTGATTTCCTTTAGGATCTCCTTGCAGTCCAAGGGGCTCTCAAGAGTCTTCTCCAACACCACAGTTCAAAAGCATCAATTCTTTGGTGCTCAGCTTTCTTTATAGTCCAACTCTCACATCCATACATGACTACTGGAAAAACCATAGATTTGACTAGACAGACTTTTGTTGGCAAAGTAATGTCTCTGCTTTTTAATATGCTGTCTAGGTTGGTCATAGCTTTTTCCCAAGGAACATCTTTTAATTTCATGGCTGTAGTCATCATCAGCAGTGATTTTGGAGCCCCCAAAAATAAAGTCTGCCACTGTTTCCATTATTTCCCCATCTATTTGCCATGAAATGATGGGACCAGATGCCATGATCTTAGTTTTCTGAATGTTGAGTTTTAAGCCAACTTTTTCACTCTCCTCTTTCACTTTCATCAATAAGTTCTTCTTCACTTTCTGCCATAAGGGTGGTGTCATCTGTGTATCTGAGTTTATTGATATTTCTCTCTGCAGTCTTGATTCCAGCTTGTGCTTTATCCAGCCAGCATTTCACATGATGCCTTCTACATATAAGTTAAATAAGCAGGGTGGCAATATACAGCCTTGACATACTCCTTTTCCTATTTGGAACCAGTCTGTTGTTCCATGTCCAGTTCTAACTGTTGCTTATTGAGCTGCATACAAATTTCTCAGGAGGCACGTAAGGTGGTCTGGTACTCCCATATCTTTAAGAATTTTCAATAGTTTATTGTGATCTACACTGTCAAAGATTTGTTTTATCCAATAAAGCAGAATTGGATGTTTTTCTGGAACTATCTTGCCTTTTCAATGATTTAATGGATGTTGGCTATTTGATCTCTGGTTCCTCTGTCTTTTCGAAATCTAGCTTCAACATCTGGAAGTTAATGGTTCATGTACTGTTGAAGCCTTTCTTGGAGAATTTTGAGCATTACTTTGCCAATATGTGAGATGAGTGAAATTGTGTGGTAGTTTGAGCATTCTTTTGCATTGGCATTCTTTGAGATTGGCATGACAGCTGACCTTTTCCAGCCCTGTGGCCACTGCTGAGTTTTCCAAATTTGCTGGCATATTGAGTGCAGCACTTTCACAGCATCATCTTTTTGGATTTTAAATAGCTCAACTGGAATTCCATTGCTTCTACTAGCTTTGTTCATAGTGATGCTTCCTAAGGTCAACTTGACATTGCATTCCAAGATGTCTGGCTCTAGGTGAGTGATCACACCATCATGGTTATCTGGGTCACGAGGATCTTTTTTGTATAGATTTTCTGTGTATTCTTGCTACCTCTTCTTAATATCCTCTGCTTCTGTTAGGTCCATGCCATTTCTGTCCTTTACTATGCCCATCTTTGCATGAAATGTTTCCTTGGTATCTCTAATTTTCTTGAGGAGATCTCCAGTCTTTCCCATTCTATTATTTTCCTCTATTTCTTTGCACTGATCACTGAGGAAGGCTTTCTTATCTCTCCTTGCTCTTCCTTGGAACTCTGCATTCAAATGGGTATATCTTTCCTTTTCTCCTTTGCCTTTCACTTCTCTTGTTTTCTCAGCTATATGTAAAGCCTCCTCAGACAACCATTTTGCCTTTTTATATTTCTTTTTCTTGGGGATGGTATTGATCACTGCCTCTTGTACAATGTCACAAACCTCTGTCCATAGTTCTTCAGGCACTCTGTCTATCAGATCTAATCCCTTGAATCTATTTCTTATTCCACTGTATAATCATAAGGGATTTGATTTAGGTCATACCTGAATGGTCTAGTGGTTTTCTCCACTTTCTTTAATTTCAGTCTGAATTTGGAAATAAGGAGTTCATGATCTGAGCCACAGTCATCTACTGGTCTTGTTTTTGCTGACTGTATAGAGCTTCTCCATCTTTGGCTGCAAAGAATATAATCAATCTGATTTCAGTATTGACCATCTGGTGACGTCCATGTGTAGAGTCTTCTCTTGTGTTGCTGGAAGAGGGTGTTTGCTATGACCAGTGCTTTCTCTTTGCAAAAGTCTGTTAGCCTTTGGCTGCTTTGTTTTTTATTCCAAAGCCAAATTGGCCTGTTACTCCAGGTATTTCCTGACTTCCTGCTTTTGCATTCCAGTCCCCTATAATGAAAAGGATATAGTTTTTGGGTGTTAGTTCTAGAACTTTAACTTTAGAAATAGAATAAAAGGGATGAGAAGATTAGATTCAAAGAGCTCTAAAGGTATGAATTTTCCTTAATTAAATATAGAAACATGGTCAAATATTTAATTAAAAACCTTCATGCCTTTAGAGATATTCAAATCTAATCACCTTTCCCTTTTATTTTAAATTGTTTCTAAATTGAAAGTTTAGTCACTCAGTCATGTCTGACACTGACTCCATGGACCCACCAGGCTCTTCTGTCCATGGGATTCTCTGGGAGGAATACTGGAGTGGGTTGCCATTTCTTTCTCTAGGGGATCTTCCCGACCCAGAGTTTGAACCTGGGTCTCCTGAATTTCAGGCAGAATTTTACTGACTGAGCCATGATGGATGACCTAAATTGTTTCTATACGATGCCAAAGGAAGAGATTGTATATTTTGCCCTCAGGACAATGTGTTTATAAGTCAGCTATTGAACTAAACAGTAGCATAATTTAAAAACCGTAAAATGTCCTACTTTTTCTTAATTTTGATTAATTAATAAACTTATCATAGATTATCTATATCATATATTTATATATATGTGAAGCCATAAAGCACATTTTTTAAGACTTCACAGTGAAAAGGATTTTAAAATGGAGGATATATATATATATATACACTCTGTGTAAGTTTATAACTGAAATAACTTTTATCTCTCTTAAATTTACTTTTACACTGTAAAGTATAAAATTAGATGTAAATTGATTAATAATTGGATTCAACCCTTCTTGGGTTTTTTCAGTTTGTCCATGACTTTTCTGCATTGAACTTCCAAATCATTTTACCTTTACCTTGTTTATAGTTTTATTATCACTTTCTGTTGCATATTAATGCTTTCTTCTTATTTTTCTACTAATAGTGAACTCCTATGTATGTATGTATCTCTAGAGAACACAGTACAATGTCTTGCATTTATCTGTAACTGATCCCATAGGAAATATGCCTATACTATATATATATATATATATATATATATATATATATATATATATATAAAGTGATTTATATATAATATATGTAATGTATGTAATTATAATACATAATAAGAAAAGCATATGAGATTTGTATATATATATATATATATATCTCACATACTTATTCATTTCTTCTTTGAAAACCTCATTTTTGCTCTTAAGACCTTCAACTGATGGGATGAGGTTCACCCACATTATACAAAATAATCTCCTTTACTTAAATTCAGCTGATTATATAAATACTTTCATGGCAACATTTAAATCAGTGGTATGATAACCTAGCCAAATTAATAGATAAAACTGAAGTATGCACACACACATATAGAAAGAGAGCACACAGAAGAGTGAATTTACAAGAACTGGCTTACACTATTATGGCAAGTAAGCCAGTCCTGAATTCCTAGGATGAGTACTCAGAAAGGGATGATTATGGGAAAGTTTGAACATATGGCATGGGCCAAAGCTGTTGTTCCCAGGCAGAATTACTTTTCTACCCTGGTGAAACCTCAATTCTGCATTTAAATCCTTCCATAAGACTCAGACAGATACCCTCCAATTGTAAAAGATAATTTTTCTTAAAGTCAACTGAATAGGGATTTTAATTATACTAGGAAAATAACTTTATGGTAACATCTAGCTAATGTCTGATTAATTAGGGGTTCTTAATCTATTTATACTGTTTTCATACTGTTCATGCGGTTCTCAAGGCAAGAATACTGATCCTGAAAGATGATGCTGTGAAAGTGCTGCACTCAATATGCCAGCAAATTTGGAAAACTCAGCAGTGGCCACACTAGAAAAGCTGTTTTCATTTCAATCCCAAAGAAAGGCAATGTCAAAGAATGCTCAAACTACTGCACAATTGCACTCATCTCACATGCTAGTAAAATAATGCTCAAAATTCTCCAAGCCAGGCTTCAGCAATACGTGAACCATGAACTTCCAGATGTTCAAGCTAGTTTTAGAAAAAGCAGAGGAACCAGAGATCAAATTACCAACATCCGCCAGATCATCGAAAAAGCAAGAGAGTTCCAGAAAAACATGTATTTCTGCTTTATTGACTAAGCCAAAGCCTTTGACTATGTGGATCACAATAAACTGTGGAAAATTCTTCAAGGGATGGGAATACCAGACCACCTGAACTGCCTCTTGAGACACCTATATGCAGGTCAGGAAGCAACAGTTAGAACTGGACATGGAACAACAGACTGGTTCCAAATAGGAAAAGGAGTACATCAAGGCTGTATATTGTCACCCTGCTTATTTAACTTCTATACAGAGTACATCATGAGAAACGTTGGGATGGAAGAAGCACAAGCTGGAATCAAGATTGCTGGGAGAAATATCAATAACCTCAGATATGCAGATGAAACCACCCTTATGGCAGAAAGTGAAGAGGAACTAAAAAGCCTCTTGATGAAAGTGAAAGTGGAGAGTGAAAAAGTTGGCTTAAAGCTCAACATTCAGAAAATGAAGATCATGGCATCTGGTCCCATCACTTCATGGGAAATAGATGGGGAAACAGTGGAAACAGTGTCAGACTTTATTTTTTTGGGCTACAAAATCACTGCAGATAGTGACTGCAGCCATGAAATTAAAAGACACTTACTCCTTGGAAGGAAAGTTATGACCAACCTAGATAGCATATTCAAAAGCAGAGACATTACTTTGCCAACAAAGGTCTGTCTAGTCAAGGCTATGGTTTTTCCAGTGGTCATGTATGGATGTGAGAGTTGGACTGTGAAGAAAGCTGAGTGCCGAAGAATTGATGCTTTTGAACTGTGGTATTGGAGAAGAGTCCTGAGATTGCCTTGGACTGCAAGGAGATCCAACCAGTCCATTCTAAAGGAGATCAGTCCTGGGTGTTCTTTGGAAGGAATGATGCTAAAGCTGAAACTCCAGTACTTTGGCCACCTCATGGGAAGAGTTGACTCATTGGAAAAGACTCTGATGCTGGGAGGGATTGGGGGCAGGAGGAGAAGGGGATGACAGATGATGAGATGGCTGGATGGCATCACGGACTCAATGGATGTGAGTTTGAGTGAACTCCGGGAGTTGGTGATGGACAGGGAGACCTGGCGTGCTGCTGTTCATGGGGTCGCAAAGAGTCGGACACGACTGAGCAACTGAACTGAACTGAACTGAATGTATTTATTTCAGGTAAACATATAATTAATTAAGTTAATTGACTATTAAACAAGTTGGCATATGAAAAATCACACTACTAGGAACCAGTAAATACGTGAATTAAAAAAAATGATAAAATTACTTATTTCAATAGATCAGGTAATACAGAGATAATCTTTGTTTCTATTATTAATTTTTAAAGGCATTGGGAATAAACTTGGTGCACATGCCACTCATATTTTAGAATATATATGTGTAATGAATCAATTTTCATCCTGCAAAGAATACTGTGCGTGTTAAGTCACTTCAGTCATGTTGGACTCTCTGCGACCCCATGGACTGTAGCCCGCCAGGCTCCTCTGTCCATGGGATCCTCCCAACAAGAACACTGGGGTGGGTTGCCATTTCCTTCTCCAGGGAAGCATACTGTAAGTGTCCTCAAATTTTCTAGAAAGTTGACTATAATCTGCTACTACATTATACTACAATATCTCCATTCATCACTAAGATATATAAATAATGGCTGAGAATGTGGAAGAAGTTTTCTCAAGAGGATAAGAAAACTGTAATTAAGAGGGGACAATTTAGAAGTTGATCCCTTTGGTTAAGTTGCTTTCCTCCTATTATCTTCCAAATACTCAGCTTTACGTTGTGAGATACGTTTGTGAACCTCTGCTTGGAGGTTCATACACTGAAACATAATTTTTATTGTGCAGTACTTGAATTATGCCTTGGCCTTGTGCTATAGAAAACCTGTAGATAGGACTGTTGGGAGATCTGGTTGCAAAAGAACTGTGAGTGCACAGTTTGCCAAGAATAGCAAAAGTAGGTAAAGCCATTTGTCATAATTGAAATGTACAATTACATTAGATTCTTATATATTACTTTACATTTGAATCTTGAATTTGATGGAAGAAAATATACAAAAGTGTTAAGAATTGTAGAAGAAAATACCATATGTGAATGTTGAATTTAGTCTTTTTAGAATCATACGAATTTGTTTTGATTCACCAATACTTGTTTGTGGTGAGAGATCCAGGAACAAGCATTGTACCTTTGGAAGGATAGCCATGATCTCCTATGAGATCTCCATAATGAATATATTATGACAGTGAATTTTATTCATATAACCAACAGAATGCACTTCTAATTTCACCTTTTAAGGGCTTTGATAAAGCAAAGTGATTTCATTGTAAGGCTAGTTGTGCTCATCCCAAAATCACTATAATAGTTAAATCTGATGAAGCCAATTTTAACTAAATTATTCTTGTTCTTTCTAAATTGGCCCAGTTATCTCAAGAGTAAGGATTAAGTAAAACATAGAACATCTCAACGAAAGTATTTTCAACAATTCTTTGTAATTTTCTATAAGGAGATTCTATCTGTGTGAAATGTATAATTATTGATATTAAAGTGGCTCATAGAGAAGAAAATCTCATGTTATATTATGGGAAGTTTTTAGCCCTCTTCATACCATATACACAATAATAACTTTGTCTTTAAAAAATTATACTCGGTCCCACCAGCATTACAATAGGTAAGGCATGAGCCCTAAGATAAATGACTTGGTTCTCAGTTTCCCCTTTGGAAAAAATAATACCTGCACTCATGGGACATATTTGAGGATGAAATTATGTCATGGAAAATTTCTTTGATAAAGTAAATTTGCTGTATGGATAATGATGCTGATTATACCTGGCATCATTATCATCTAAGACTATGTTTTGTAATTCCAACCCAATGGGTTGATAAAAAGCATTTTCCTTGGAATGGAGAATTACATGAGTAATTAGGTATTAAACAAATATTATCAGCATATAATGTGCTAGATAATATACTAGGCACTGGGGATATAGAAATAATACTTGTTCTAATTTTGCTGTTGAGGGTAAACCATATATCCTTTCTGAAGTTTTCTAATTTATAACATGGAAATAATAACTCCTAACTTATGTCTGTGTTAGATCTAAATCATATAATTCATGTGAAAGTACATGATAAATAATTTCTCAAAAATCATTGTCAGTTTATTCTTCTCAGTGATGTTCATGTCTCTTAAGGTAGAACGTTGACTATATGACTTTCTCTTCTCAAAAAACCTTCACTGCCTCTCCATTGTTTGAAATATAAAGTGTAAACACCTTAGTCAGCATTTAATATTTTCTGCAATCTAAAATGACCCAATTTTAAGTCCTGCTTTCTACCAGAAAATTCTCAACTAAAATCCTACTTTCTTTCAAAAACTTTCCTTGAGACTCTTGACATTTCTTTTTCCAATTCCTTTAGTTTATTGTCTGTGCCATTTATTTAATGATTATTGATGCATGATTGTACTATGCTTTAAAATTATCATTTTCATTAATATATTTATACATTTTTTCAGTAAATATTTTTAAATTCTAAGGCACAAGGCCTTATGATAAATGCTATGATAGATATAGAGATAAATTCTGTATTTTGTAGGATTTTTAGATGGACATGTACCCTATATGAGTGTTGAATTTTAATTAAGTACTGCCTTATATATAAGGCAAGATGTTCCTGTCCAATTCAGAATTTTCAATAACTTGAATAAATGTAAATAGTAGACTTGATAAATTTTATTGGTAATATTAAGCAATGCATTGAATTTATAGATCAAAGTATTTAAAAGATAAATTGATAAATTGAAAGTAACCCAGGTGCAATTCAGCAAAGATTCTATACAGTTATATAATTCACTTAAAATATTCAATTTTGTAAGTGAAGGATGGTGTATATATAGCTTAACAGTAAATCATGTTTAAAAGAACCTGGTGAGTTTCCTGACTACAAAAATTTGGTTCTAGATGTTTAATCACAAATGAGAGAACTCTTAGACAAAGGGCTGATTACAGGTATTATCTAAGCTGCTAAAAGGCAGAAAATGCATCTTGTTTGTCTCTATATAGTTAGTGCTTACTGCAGGGTTGTCATAAGTGATTGCTCAATGGATATTAGGTGAATAGCTAATAATGGCTGTTTTAAGTTATTGATTATTGACTGCTAGGCATTATAAAACATATTGTATATATTATCTTATTTTTCCCACAGTCATCCAGTAGAATAGGTGCTATCATAATTCCCATTTTGCATAAGATAAATTCAGGCACAAAGAAGTTAAATAACTTGCTTAAGATCATATAACTAATTCATGGCAGTTCAGTTTTATTCCTCAGTTCAGTTCAGTCGCTCAGTGGTGTCCGACTCTTTGCGACCCCATGAATCGCAGCACACCAGGCCTCCCTGTCCATCACCAACTCCCGAAGTTCACTCAAACTCACGTCCATCGGGAGACCTGGGTTCAGTCCCTGGGCTGGGAAGATCTCCTGGAGAAGGAATTGCTGACCCACTCAAGTATTCTTGCCTGAAAAATCCCATGGAAGGAGAAGCCTGGTAGGCTACAGTCCATGGAGTGGCAAAGAGTCGGACACGACTAGCAAATTCACTTTCACTTTAGATCTTTAATCCATTTTGAGTTTATTTTTGTGTATGGTGTTAGAAAGTGTTCTAGTTTCATTCTTTTACAAGTGGTTGACCAGTTTTCCCAGCACCACTTGATAAAGAGATTGTCTTTCTCCGTTGTATGTTCTTGCCTTTTTTGTCAAAGATAAGGTATTCATAGGTGCACGGATTTATCTCTGGGCTTTCTATTTTGTTCCATTGATCTATATTTCTGTCTTTGTGCCAACACCATACAGTTGGATGACTGTAGCTATGTAGTATAGCCTGAAGTTAGGCAGGTTGATTCCTCCAGTTCCATTTTTCTCCCTCAAGATTGCTTTGGCTATTCGAGGTTTTTTGTATTTCAATACAAATTGTGAAATTATTTGTTCTAGCTCTGTGAAAAATACTGTTGGTAGCTTGATAGGGATTGCATTGAATCTATAGATTGCTTTGTGTAGTATATTCATTTTCACTATGTTGATTCTTCCAATCCATGAACATGGTATATTTCTCCATCTATTTATGCCCTCTTTGATTTGTTTCATCAGTGTTTTATAGTTTTATATATATAGGTCTTTTGTTTCTGTAGGTAGATATAGTCCTAAGTATGTTATTCTTTTTGTTGCAATGGTGAATGGAATTGTTTCCTTAATTTCTATTTCTGTTTTCTCATTGTTAGTGTATAGGAATGCAAGGGATTTCTGTGTGTTAATTTTATATCCTGCAACTTTACTATATTCATTGATTAGCTCTAGTAATTTTCTAGTGGAGTCTTTAGGGTTTCCTATGTAGAGGATCATGTCATCTGCAAACAGTGAGAGTTTTACTTCTTCTTTTCCAATCTGAATTCCTTTTATTTCTTTTTCTTCTCTGATTGCTGTGGCTAAAACTTCCAAAACTATGTTGAATAGTACTGATGAGGGTGTGCACCCTTGTCTTGTTCCTGACTTTAGGGGAAATGGTTTCAATTTTTCACCATTGAGGATAATGTTTGTTGTGTGTTTGTCATATATAGCTTTTATTATGTTGAGGTATGTTCCTTCTATTTCTGCTTTCTGGAGAGTTTTTATCATAAATAGATGTTGAATTTTGTCAAAGGCTTTCTCTGCATCTATTGAGATAATCATATGATTTTTATCTTTCAATTTGTTAATATGGTGTATTACATTGATTGATTTACAGATATTAAAAAATCCTTGCATTCTTGGGATAAAGCCCACTTGGTCATGATGTATAATCTTTTTTTAAATATAAATTTATTTATCATAATTGCAGGCTAATTAGTTCAGCCACTATGGAGAACAGTGTGGAGATTCCTTAAAAAACTGGAAATCTTTTTAATATGTTGCTGGAATCTGTTTGCTAGAATTTTTTGAGGATTTTTGCATCTATATTCATAAGTGATATTGGCCTGTATTTTTATTTTTTGTGGCATCTTTGTCAGGTTTTGGTATGAGGGTGATGGTGGCCTCATAGAATGAGTTTGGAAGTTTACCTTCCTCTGCAATTTTCTGGAAGAGTTTGAGTAATCAGGTGTTAGCTCTTCCCTAAACTTTTGGTAGAATTCAGGTGTGAAGCTGTCTTGTCCTGGGCTTTTGTTTGCTCAAGATTTCTGATTACAGTTTCAATTTCCATGCTCGTGATGGGTCTCTAAGATTTTCTATTTCTTCCTGGTTCAGTTTTGGAAAGTTGTACTTTTCTAAGAATTTGTCCATTTCTTCCAAATTGTCCATTTTATTGGCATATAGTTGCTGATAGTAGTCTCTTTTGATCATTTGTATTTCTGTGTTGTCTGCTGTGATTTCTCCATTTTCATTTCTAATTTTGTTGATTTGATTCTTCTCCCTTTGTTTCTTGATGAGTCTGGCTTATGGTTTCTCAATCTTATTTATCTTCTCAAAGAACCAACTTTTAGCTTTGTTGATTTTTGCTATGGTCTCTTTTGTTTCTTTTGCATTTATTTATGCCCTAATTTTTAAGATTTCTTTCCTTCTACTAACCCTGGGGTTCTTCATTTCTTCCTTTTCTAGTTGCTTTAGGTGTAGAGTTAAGTTATTTATTTGATTTCTTTCTTGTTTCTTGAGGTAAGCCTGTATTGCTATGAATCTTCCTCTTCTCACTGCTTTTACAGTGTCCCATAGGTTTTGGGTTGTTGTGTTTTCATTTTCACTTGTTTCATATTTTGATTTCTTTTTTGATTTCTTCTGTGATTTGTTGGTTATTCAGCAGCGTGTTGTTCAGCCTCCATATGTTGGGATTTTTAATAATTTTTTTTCCTGTAATTGACATCTAATCTTACTGCATTGTGGTCAGAAAACATGATTGGAATGATTTCAATTTTTTTGAATTTACCAAAACTAGATTTATGGCCCAGGATATGATCTACCCTGGAGAAGGCTCCATGTGCACTTGAGCAAAAGGTGAAATTCATTGTTTTGGGGTGAAATGTCCTATAGATATCAACTAGGTCTAACTAGTCCTTTGTGTCATTTAAAGTTTGTGTTTCCTTGTTAATTTGCTGTTTAGTTGATCTATCCATAGTTGTGAGTGGAGTATTAAAGTCTCCCACTATTATGGTGTTAGTGTTAATTTCCCCTTTCATACTTGTTAGCATTTGCCTTACATATTGCGGTGCTCCTATGTTGGTTGCATATATATTTATAATTGTTATATCTTCTTCTTGGAGTGATCCTTTGATCATTATGTAGTGTCCTTTTTTGTCTCTTTTCACATTCCTTATTATAAAGTCTATTTTATCTGATATGAGTATTGCTACTCCTGTTTTTTTTTTTTTTTTTGGTCTCCATTTACATGAAATATCTTTTTCTAGCCCTTCAATTTCAGTTTGTATGTGTCCCTTGTTTTGAGGTGGGTCTCTTGTAGACAGCATATTTAGGGGTCTTGTTTTTGTATCCATTCAGCCAGTCTTTGTCTTTTGGTTGGGGCATTCAACCCATTTACATTTAAGGTAATTATTGATGAGTATGATTCTGTTACTGTTTACTTTTTATTTTGGGGTTCTTAGTTTATACATCCTTTCTGTGTTTCCTGTCTAGAGAAGATCCTTTAGCATTTGTTGGAGAGCTGGTTTGCTGGTGCTGAATTCTCTCAGCTTTTGCTTGTCTGTAAAGCTTTTGATTTCTCCTTCATATTTGAATGAGATCCTTGCTGGGTACAGTAATCCGGGTTGTAGATTTTTCTCTTTCATCACTTTAAGTATGTCCTGCTGTTCCCTTCTGGCCTGAACAGTTTCTATTGAAAGATTAGCCCTTATCCTGATAGGAATCCCCTTGTGTGATATTTGTTGTTTTTCCTTGCTGCTTTTAATATTTGTTCTTTGTGTTTGATCTTTGTTCATTTGATTAATATGTGTCTTGGGGTGTTTCTCCTTGGATTTATCCTGTTTGGGACTCTCTGGGTTTCTTGGACTTGTGTGACTATTTCTTTCCCCATTTTAGGGAAGTTTTCAACTATTATCTCCTAAAGTATTTCTTCATGGTCTTTCTTTTTGTCTTCTTCTGGGACTCGTATGATTCGAATGTTGGGGCATTTCACATTGTCCCAGAGGTCTCTGAGGTTGTCCTCATTTCTTTTAATTCTTTTTTCTTTTTTCCTCTCTGCTTCATTATTTCTACCATTCTATCTTCTACCTCACTTATCCTATCTTCTGACTCTGTTATTCTACTATTGGTTCCCTCCAGAGTATTTTTGATCTCATTTATTGCATTATTCATTATTGACTGACTCTTTATTATTTCTTCTAAGTCCTTGTTAAACATTTCTTGCATCTTCACAATCCTTGTCTCCAGGCTATTTATCTGTAACTCCATTTTGTTTTCAAGATTTTGGATCATTTTTTTCTATTGTTATTCTGAATTCTTTTTCAGGTAGATACCCTATCTCCTCCTCTTTTGTTTGGCTTGGTGGGCATTTATCATGTTCCTTTACCTGCTGAATATTTCTCTGCCTTTTCCTCTTGTTTAGATTGCTGTGTTTGCAGTGGCCTTTCTGTGTTCTGGCAATTTGTGATTCCTCTTTATTGTGGAGGTTCCTCCCTGTGGGTGCTTGAGTGAGTAGCTTGTCAAGGTTTCCTTGTTAGGGAAGCTTGCATCGGTGTTCTGGTGGGTGGAGCTGGATTTCTTCTCTCTGGAGTGCAGTGATGTGTCCAGTAGTGAGTTTTGAGATGTCTATGGGTTTGGTGTGACTTTGGGCAGCCTGTATATTGAAGTTCAGGGCTAAGTTTCTGTGTTGTTGGAGAATTTGTGTGGTATGTCTTGCTCTGGAACTTGTTGGCTCTGGGTGGTGCTTGGTTTCACTGTAAGTATGGAGGCTTTTGGATGAGCTCTTATCGATTAATGTTCCCTGGAATCAGGAGTTCTCTGGTATTCTCAGGTTTGGGGCTTACGCCTCCTGCCTCTGGTTTTCAGTCTTATTCTTACAGTTGCCTCAAGACTTTTCCATCCATACAGCACCGATGAGAAACTTCTAGGTAAATGGTGAAAAGATGCTCCACAGTGAGGGACACCCAGAGAAGTTCACAGTTACATGGAGAAGAGAAGAGGGAGGAGGGAGATAGAGGTGACCAGGATGAGAAAAGGGGGAATCAAAAGGGGAGAGAGCAATCTAGCCAGTAATTCTTCCCTATGTGCTCTCCACAGTCTGGAATCCTCAGAGAGGTTCACGGAATTACATAGAGAAGAGAAGAGGGAGGAAGGAGATAGAGGTGAACAGGAGGAGAAAAGGGGGAATCAAAAGGAGAGAGAGAGAGATCTGGGGAGTACTCTCTTCCCTAAGTGTTCTCCACAGCCTGGAACACAGAGATTCCCAGAGTTTTGTAGAGAAGAGAAGGGGGACGGAGGAGATAGAGGTGTCCTGGGGGATAAAAAGGAGAGTCAAAAGGGGGAGAGAGTAATCAAGCCAGTAATCACACTCCTAAGTAAAAATGCGTACTTAAGATTGGATTCTTAAGTGTACAAAATTGATAACAAATACCAAAAAGCAATAATTAAAAATCTAGAGTAGACATTAGATTCTCAAAAATACAATAT
Source organism: Bos mutus (assembly GCF_027580195.1). Taxonomy (NCBI): domain Eukaryota; kingdom Metazoa; phylum Chordata; class Mammalia; order Artiodactyla; family Bovidae; genus Bos; species Bos mutus. The sequence goes on along the minus strand of NC_091646.1, from coordinate 8,890,873 downwards.
TTAAAGAAATCAAACAAAATCACAAAAAGTATAAGAAATATATATGAAGTTTGCTTTAAAAATAGGGTCTTATTTTTTTGGTGAAGTAATGGGTTATTAGAATGAAAATTAAAGGATTAATAGAGGACTTTAAAAAAAGAAAAAAAATTTAAATTAAAAAAATGATAATAGTAAAAATATATCTAGGAATTTCTCTGGAGCTATGTGGGAAGTGTGGGGTCAGTTCAGTTTCAGATAATTCCTTGTTGCAGATTATACTTCTCAAGATCTATAGGCCCTTTCCAATGTAGTTGGTGTTAACTACAGGGATTTTAATCTGTTGCACCTGTCACTTACAAAGCGGTTCCCTCTGTTTATTTGGCTTCTTCTGTTTGCAGGTCTCTTCAGTGTCTAATTTCTGCTCTGACACAAGGGTGCAAAGATGGTCTCTGGTTTAGGCTCACTTGTTCAGTTGTGCTGTAGGGAGGGAGGAACACTGCAAACAAATATCACTGGCATGTGTGGGGGAGTGCTCGCAGTGTTTTAGCCACACTGGGTTTGCTCCCGCTTATGGCATGTGTGCTTTCCCAGTCTACACTGCTCAGGCTCCAGGTTGCCCTACAGGGAGCGGGCCCTGGGTTGCGTGCACTTGCCAGGTCTAAGCCACTCAGGTTCAGCTTCTCGGGTCCTACACAAAGGTGCAGACTCTGTTGGGCCTGCATTTTGTGCCCTTCCCAGGTCCGAGCAGCTCAGGCGACCAGTTGCTTGGCAAGCGCACTCTCCTCAGGTGGCAAGTGCGTCTTATCACCTCCCCAGTCCTGGCCACTTGGATTACTAGGTGGTAGCGGGTGCACTCATCTACAGTGTACCCTGTGTCTCTTCTGGGGACCTGATCTCTAGCTGCGACCCTCTCAGCAGATGTCAACCATCCAGAATCCCAGGAAGTCTTGATTAGAAACTGGAAGACTGCTCACAGTTTGGTAGAGGATGCCATCTCTGGGATGCCGTTTGCCTCTTTCAGGCTCTGTCTGGCGCCCACCTACCCCCTGCCTCCAGTGTGGGATAGGCCCATCCACAGCCTGCTAGCTCTCCTCTAGTCCTTTGTTCTGTGAGCGGGCCTGGCAGTGCCTTAGGTTAGGGCTTTTCACGGGATAGTTATCTCTCTCTCTCTCTCTTTTTTTTTTTTCTCTCTCTCTCTGGCTATCCCGCAGTTTAGATTGCTATCTCATGTTAGCTCCCTCAGATTTCCCTCAGGACATTCAGGCCTGGTCCTTACCCTAAGCAATGTAGCCTGCTCCTCCCTGTTCAGCCCCTGCTTGCTGGTGGTGGATGTGAGGGTCTGGGGTACTTCTCCGCTGGGAGTTGCCCTTAGGCACGTGATCTGTGGGTTTTATTTATTTTTCCTCCTGTTTATGTTACCCTCTGAGATTCCAAAACTCCCCACAGACCCACTGGTGAGAGGGTTTCCTGATGTTTGTAAACTTCTTCTCTTTTAAGACTCCCTGCCCATGTCGGTTCTCCATCCCTAACTCTTTTGTCTCTCTTTTTATCTTTTACATTTTGTTCTACCTCCTTTTGAAGACAATGGGCTGCTTTTCTGGGTACCTGATGTCCTCTGCTAGCGTTTAGTTGTTTTGTGGAATTTGCTCAGCATTCAAATATTCTTTCGATTAATATGTGGGGGAGAAAGTAATCTCCCCGTCCTATTCCTCTGCCATCTTAGGACTGCCCCCAAGACTTTTTGTATACTCTTCCCTTTTCTCACCCTCCACGCTACAGTTTCCTTACCTTTTGAATATTTATTACCTAAATACTAGTGAAGTTCAAAAATTTAAAAAGATTTAAGGAAGGTTTAGACAAGAGCTTGGCAAGCAATTTTTCAGGAAAGTGTTTCAAGTGAGCCTGGTATATTGATTCTCTGAGCTTTTAGGTGACTAAATATGGTCTGAGATAATCAAAGCCCCTAAGATGGTGACACTGGCTATGTGCATCATTTACATGTATCATGATGAAGGTAAATGTAGGCAGCATTGGTTTTAGTTAGATATGTTCACAGAGGCCTTATTCATTCACTCATTTTAATTCAAAAGCAGGATCTGAAGTAAGCATTCAAATCTTACTTCAATATGTAGGAGAGGAACTAGAACACTTGAAGCAGGATGGTAAATTTTGAGGTCATTACTAAGTTTTTGTAATTTATTGTTTAGTATCATTTTTGGGGGACAACCTACCAGACTGGTGGGGTAACACAGAGTATTGGATTAAAAGTAAGGTCTGGAGTAAGACAGAGCTGGGATGAATTCCTACTTTGCCCATTTACAAACAGAATAGAGCAGTAGTTAATGCTGTATGTAGTCTTTGGAGTTAAATTGGCCTGGTATTTGAATCTGAGCTCTGGTAATCACCAACTCTGTGACCTGGGGCAAGTTATTCAATTTCTATCTCATTTACTGATCTCTAAAATGGTGGTAACACATTGACTGGGCCTGAATGGTGGTCTAATAGTGGTAACACACCTCGTAGAATCAGTTTGAGATTAAAGGAGTTAATATATAGTAAGCATTAAAAGGGCTTCCACGGTGGCTCAGTGGTAAAGAATCTGCCTGCAATGCAGGAAACTTTGGTTCTACCCCTAGGTTGGGAAGATCCCCTGGAGAAGGAAATGGCAACCCACTCCAGTATTCTTGCGTGGAAAATTCCATATACAGAGGAGCCTGGCGGGCTATAGTTCACGGGGTTGCAAAGAGTTGTGCATGACTGAGCGACATAATTTCCTTAGATTTGTTGAGTTTTATAAGCTTACTCCCAGAACACATTTGTCTCTCTAGCTGTTATGTCCTAAGAAAGAGTCATTAGTCAGAAAGACTAATGAAATTCTGGTATAACTGGAAGACAGTTGAAAACAACAGAGCATATGTGTCCACTTGTGCTGAGCCATGGTACATCAGTGCCCGGGTTATGGTAAGAAATTCTGATTGATCTAATTGAATAAAGAAGAATTGGAAAGATCAGATAAGGGGCAACTAAAGGAAAGGATTAAGAGTTATGTAAACAGAAAAACAAAGTAACAGCAATAAGTCTAGGCAAGAACAGATCAATATGAACTATAAAAGAGTGATGAAATCAGAAATATACCTTTCTACCAAGAGGTCTCATAAGCACACAAAAGTAAATATATCTCAGTTTTACTTAGCCATCTTTATCTTCAAAGTTGTGTTTTCTTTGTATTGTTTAACTCACTTAGGAGTGCCTGTATCCACCGAATTCAGTTCAGTTCAGTCGCTCAGTCATGTCCAACTCTTTGCGACCCCATGAATCGCAGCATGCCAGGCCTCCCTGTCCATCACCAACTCCCGGAGTTCACTCAAACTCACGTCCATCGAGTCAGTGATGCCATCCAGCCATCTGATCCTCTGCTGTCCCCTTCTCCTCCTGCCCCCAATCCCTCCCAGCATCAGAGTCTTTTCCAATGAGTCAATTCTTCCCATGAGGTGGCCAAAGTACTGGAGTTTCAGCTTTAGCATCATTCCTTCCAAAGAAATCCCAGGGCTGATCCCCTTCAGAATGGACTGGTTGGATCTCCTTACAGTCCAAGGAACTCTCAAGAGTCTTCTCCAACACCACAGTTCAAAAGCATCAATTCTTCGGTGCTCAGCCTTCTTCACAGTCCAACTCTCACATCCATACATGACCACTGGAAAAACCATAGCCTTGACTAGACAGAGCTTTGTTGGCAAAGTAATGTCTCTGCTTTTGAATATGCCATCTAGGTTGGTCATAACTTTCCTTCCAAGGAGTAAGTGTCTTTTAATTTCATGGCTGCAGTTGCCATCTGCAGTGATTTTGGAACCCCCCAAAATAAAGTCTGACACTGTTTTCACTGTTTCCCCATCTATTTCCGATGAAGTGATGGGACCAGATGCCATGATCTTCGTTTTCTGAATGTTGAACTTCAAGCCAATTTTTTCACTCTCCACTTTCACTTTCATCAAGAGGCTTTTTAGTTCCTCTTCACTTTCTGCCATAAGATTGGTGTCATCTGCATATCTGAGGTTACTGATATTTCTCCCAGCAATCTTGATTCCAGCTTGTGCTTCTTCCAGCCCAGCATTTCTCATGATGTACTCTGCATATAAGTTAAATAAACAGGGTGACAATATACAGCCTTGATGTACTCCTTTTCCTATTTGGAACCAGTCTGTTGTTCCATGTCCAGTTCTAACTGTTGCTTCCTGACCCGCATACAGATTTCTCAAGAGGCAGGTCAGGTGGTCTGGTATTCCCATCTCTTTCAGAATTTTCCACAGTTTATTGTGATCCACACAGTCAAAGGCTTTGGCATAGTCAATAAAGCAGAAATAGATGTTTTTCTGGAACTCTCTTGCTTTTTTGATGATCCAGCCAAGCGTCTAGTAAAAATCCTTGGGAGTTAATCATAAGACTCATCATTTTCTTTCATTTTCAACATCCAACCTATTGTCAAGTCTTGTCATTTTTACTTCCGTGTCATGTCTTGAATGAAAACTTTTTTGAAGTTCTCAGTGCCAATACTTTAATTCAGGATTTCATTATTGTCTGTATTTTTACATTAGTATTCTACAGGTGTCTCACTTCTCTATTAATTCTGTATCTTCAACTCCTAGTATAGTACTTGGAGTATAAGAGATAACCAATGAAGATTTCCCTTTCATTTTTTAGAAAGTTTTTCATTTAAAATGAATAAAGAAGCATAATTGATTTGTTCAACAACATTAAGTACATTTAATAAATTAAAAACAAAGTTCATTTTATACATAGTGGTTTGTAGATCTTAATCCTCTATCTTTATTTTGCTCCTTTTCCCTTTCCTCTCTCCACTGATATCCACTAGTCTGTTTTCTATATCTGTGAGCCTGTTTCTTCTTTTTTGTTGTTATATTTATTTATTTTTTAGATTCCTCATGCTGTGCATAAAACACATAAGCAACAAACATATATTGTACAGAATAGGGAAATAGAGCCATTATTTTGAAATAACATTAAATGGAGTATAATCTGTAAAAATATTGAATCACTACGGTGTAACCTGAAAATAGTATAATATTGTACAACAACTATATTTCAATAAAAAAGAAAGCCCAGTATTATGGATTGTATTTCTTTAACAGAAAACATGAAATGGAAATAAAAATATCTAAGTAGCACTTTACATTATTTTATGACGGATCCAAAATGACAATGATAGTACTTAGGACTTAGAACTAGAAAACCAAACCTTACTATTATAGATAAAAATATACTATTATGTGTTTTCTATTTTATTATAATTAATGGTATAATGAATATTGATAACATGATATCATGAACAATGATATGATATAATTATATTCTTATATGTGACTCCTTGTTTATATCTTTGAAAGTGTTCTCTAGAAATGCAGTTGCTGTGTCATTAGGATATACACTTCCTTATTTTTCAACATAATTGCTTCTCAACATGAGAGTCACCACTTTACACATTTGGTAGATTTGTACTTATTAGGTCCAGGATCTGCAAATACCAACAGTTTTATCTCTTCCTTTGTAATCATAATACTTTATTTCTTTGTTAAAATTTATTCAATAGTGTGGATTTCCAGCAGTATATCTAATAAGAGTGGTGAGAGCAGACACCTTCACTTTATTTCTGATCTTAAGGAGAAAGCTTTCAGGTTTTCTTACAGTTAAGTATAATGGTAGCTATAGTTTTGTTGTTGTTCTGTAGATGCTTGCTCTCTCCCTCTTTCCTCTGTATTGGTTTGGTTCCTCTGGAGATTCCTGACTAGTACACATGGTATTCCTTTTACTTCCAAAATACCTACATTATTATAGTTAAAGGGAACTTTCTTTTGAATAACATATAGATGAATCATGTGGGAAATTTTATTTTTTTATTATTTTTTAATTTAAATTTATTTATTTTAATTAGAGGCTAATTACTTTACAATATTGTATTGGTTTTGCCATACATCAACATGAATCTGCCACAGGTATACACGTGTTCCCCATCCTGAACCCTCCTCCCTCCTCCCTCCCCGTACCATCCCTCTGGGTCATCCTAGTGCACCAGCCCCAAGCATCCAGTATCGTGCATTGAACCTGGACTGGCAACTTGTTTCATATATGATATTATACATGTTTCAATGCCATTATCCCAAATCATCCCACCCTCTTCCTCTCCCAGAGTCCAAAAGACTGTTCTATACATCGGTGTCTCTTTTGCTGTCTCGTATACAGGGTTATTGTTACCATCTTTCTAAATTCCATATATATGCGTTAGTATACTGTATTGGTGTTTTTCTTTCTGGCTTACTTGACTCTGTATAATAGGCTCCAGTTTCATCCACCTCATTAGAACTGATTCAAATGTATTCTTTTTAATGGCTGAGTAATACTCCATTGTTTATATGTACCAAAGCTTTCTTATCCATTCATCTTGCTTCCATGTCCTGGCTATTATAAACAGTGCTGCGATGAAGATTGGGGTACACGTGTCTCTTTCAATTCTGGTTTCCTCGGTGTGTATGCCCAGCAGTGGGATTGCTGGGTCATAAGGTAGTTCTATTTACAGTTTTTTAAAGAATCTCCACACTGTTCTCCATAGTGGCTGTACTAGTTTGTATTCCCACCAACAGTGTAAGAGGGTTCCCTTTTCTCCACACCCTCTCCAGCATTTATTGCTTGTAGACTTTTGGATTGCAGCCATTCTGACTGGCATGAAATGGTACCTCATAGTGGTTCTGATTTGCATTTCTCTGATAATGAGTGATGTTGAGCATCTTTTCATGTGTTTGTTAGCCATCTGTATGTCTTCTTTGGAGAAATGTCTATTTAGTTCTTTGGCCCATTTTTTGATTGGGTCATTTATTTTTCTGGAATTGAGCTGTAGGAGTTGCTTGTATATTTTTGAGATTAGTTGTTTATCAGTTGCTTCATTTGCTATTATTTTATCCCATTCTGAAGGCTATCATTTCACCTTGCTTATAGTTTCCTTTTTTGTACAGAAGCTTTTAAGTTTAATTAGGTCCCATTTGTTTATTTTTGCTTTTATTTCCGATATTCTGGGAGGTGGGTCATAGAGGATCCTGCTGTGATGTATGTTGGAGAGTGTTTTGCCTATGTTCTCCTCTAGGACTTTTATAGTGTCTGGTCTTACATTTAGATCTTAAATCCATTTTGAGTTTATTTTTGTGTATGGTGTTAGAAAGCATTCTAGTTTCGTTCTTTTACAAGTGGTTGACCAGTTTTCCCAGCACCACTTGTTAAAGAGATTGTCTTTCTCCATTGTATATTCTTGCCTCCTTTGTCAAAAATAAGGTGTCCATAGGTGCGTGGTTTTATCTCTGGGCTTTCTATTTTGTTCCATTGATCTATATTTCTGTCTTTGTGCCATTACCATACTGTCTCGATGACTGTGGCTTTGTAGTAGAGCCTGAAGTCAGGCAGGTTGATTCCTCCAGTTCCATTCTTCTTTCTCAAGATTGCTTTGGCTATTCGAGGTTTTTTGTATTTCCATACAAATTGTGAAAGTATTTGTTCTAGCTCTGTGAAGAATTCCTTTGGTAGCTTGATAGGGATTGCATTGATTCTATAGATTGCTTTGGGTAGTATACTCACTTTCACTATATTGATTCTTTGGATCCAGGAACATGGTATATTTCTCCATCTATTAGTGTCCTCTTTGATTTCTTTCACCAGTGTTTTATAGTTTTCTATATATAGATCTTTAGTTTCTTTAGGTAGATATAGTCCTAAGTATGTTATTCTTTTTGTTGCAATGGTGAATGGAATTGTTTCCTTAATTTCTATTTCTATTTTCTCATTATTAGTGAATAGGAATGCAAGGGATTTCTGTGTGTTGATTTTATATCCTGCAACTTTACTATATTCATTGATTAGTTCTAGTAATTTTCTAGTGGAGTCTTTAGGGTTTTCTATGTAGAGGATCATGTCATCTGCAAACAATGAGAGTTTTACTTCTTCTTTTCCAATTTGGATTTCTTTTATTTCTTTTTCTGCTCTGATTGCTGTGGCCAAAACTTCCAAAACTATGTTGAATAGTAATGGTGAAAGTGGGCACCCTTGTCTTGTTCCTGGCTTTAGGGGAAATGCTTTCAATTTTTCACCATTGAGGATAATGTTTGCTGTGGGTTTGTCATATATAGCTTTTTTTATGTTGAGGTATGTTCCTTCTATTCCTGCTTTCTGCAGAGTTTTTATCATAAATGGATGTTGAATTTTGTAAAAGCTTTCTCTGCATCTATTGAGATAATCATATGGTTTTTATTTTTCAATTTGTTAATGTGGTATATTACATTGATTGATTTGCAGATATTGAAGAATCCTTGCATCCCTGGGATAAAGCCCACTTGGTCATGGTGTATGATCTTTTTAATGTGTTGTTGGATTCCGATTGCTAGAATTTTGTTAAGGGTTTTTGCATCTATCAATTCACCCCTTTAAAGCAGATAATTCAGTGGATTGTTTTGTTTTGTTTTGTTTTTACTTTACAATATTGTATTGGTTTTGCCATACATCAACACGAATCCGCCACGGGTGTACATGTGTTCCCCATCCTGAACCCCCCTCCCATCTCCCTCCCAGTACCATCCCTCTGGGTCATCCCGGTGCACCAGCCCCAAGCATTCTGTATCCTGCATCAAACCTAGACTGGTGATTCGTTTCTTATATGATATTATACATGTTTCAAAGCCATTCTCCCAAATCATCCCACCCTCTCCCTCTCCCACAGAGTCTAAAAGACTGTTCTATACATCTGTTTCTCTTATTTCTGAAATAGGTTAAAACTAAAAGGATGGATTAATTTAAACTGATTCTGGCAACTAGTATGGAGATTATGCTATAGCATATCATGTAATTACATCAGCTGATATTTGTATATTGAGCTTTCTTTATTAAATTGAATCTAAGTTTTATTTAGTTAGCAAAATTACCTACTGTTCAAGTTTATTTATTATCATAATTTACTTTTTACTTTATTTTTTTCTCCTCTAATTCTTAATGTTCCTTGTTATCTGCTTTCTTTATGTTTTCATTTTGTTTGTTATACTTGCTAAAGTTTTTCCACCTTTTTAGAGAAAAATTTGTATTTACCAATGTTGATATATTTTTCCATTTTATAATTTAAGGATTTTCTAATTATTTTCATAACTTCTTTCTCTTACTCCCCGATGAGTGATTTTATTGTTTTCTTAAGTTGAATGAATAGTTTTTTTCATCTTTTTAATTTTATATTGGATGTATTAAAAATTAAAATTTTACAATTGTGACCAGATTTAGGCCTAACTTACTGAGTTTAGAATTTTTGTTGTAATTGTACTCGTTTAAATTTTAGTATTGTGCTGTGCTTTGTGCTAGGTTACTCAGTCGTGTCTGACTCTTTGCGACCCCATGGATTGTAGCCGGCCAGGCTCCTCTGTCCACGGGTATTCTCCAGGCAAGAAAGCAGAGTGGGTTGCCATGCCCTCCTCCAGGGGATCTTCCCAACCTAGGGATTAAACATAGGTCTCCTGCATTGCAGGTGGATTCTACCATCTGAGCCACCAGAGAAGCCTCAGTCTCAAAAGAATACAGAAGCAAACATGACAGTTTGTAAAAATCTTGTAATTTCATATTTGCTTCAATTAGATGTTTTTAAAGATATAATACTTTAGTGATCAATTGAAGCCTCTAGTTTACCCTGCCTAAGATTAATCTCCCTCTATACATCCCTTTCAGAGAAGGCAATGGCACCCCACTCCAGTACTCTTTCCTGGGAAATCCCATGGACAGAGGAGCCCGGACGGAGGAGGCTACAGTTCATGGGGTCACGAAGAGTCAGACACGACTGAGCGACTTCACTTTCACTTTTCACTTTCATGCACTGGAGAAGGAAATGGCAACCCACTCCAGTATTTCCTGGAGAATCACAGGGACAGGGGAGCCTGGTGGGCTGCCGTCTATGGGGTCACACAGAGCCGGACACGACTGACGTGACCTAGCAGCAGCAACATACCTCCCTTTAGTGTGACTTGCATGCTCATCTTTCACATTCTTGTTACCATTCGTTTACTATATATTTATCCATGCACAATATGTAATTCTTCTATAGATAGGTATATAATTCTTTCATATCTCAGAGTTTGCTCAGATTTATATCCATTGGGTTGGTGATGCTATCTAACCGTCTCATGCTCTGCTGCCCCTTCTCCTTTTACCTTCTTCAATCTTACCCAGCATCACGCTCTTTTCCAATGAGTCAGCTCTTTGCATCAGGTGACTAAAGTATTGTAATCATTCGGTTTCAGTTGATTTCCTTTAGGATTGACTGGTTTGATCTCCATGCAGTTCAAGGGACTCTCAAGAGTCTGCTCCAGCACCACAATTCGAAAACATCAGTTATTTTGGTGTTCAGCCTTCTTTAAGGTCCAGCTCTCACATCTGCACATAACCACTGGAAAAAACCATAGCTTTGACTGTATAGATCTCTGTTGGTTAAGTGGTGTCTCTGCTTTTTATATACTGTCTATGTTTGTCATAGCTTTCCTTCCAAGGAACAAGTGTCTTTGAATTTCATGACTGCAGTCACGATCCACAGTGATTTTTAAGCCAAAGAAAATAAAGTCTATCATTGTTTCCACTTTTTCCCCTTCTATTTGCCATTCAGTAATAGGACCAGATGTCATGATCTTAGTTTTTTGAATGTTGAGCTTTAACCCAGCCTTTTCACTCTCCGCTTTCAAAAGTTTCTTTAGTTATTCTTCATTTTCTGCTATTAAAGTTGTATCATCTGCATATATGAGATTGTTGACATTTCTACCAGCAGTCTTGATTTCAGCTTGTGATGGTATATTTTCATTAGCACACTGTAGTTTATTGATCGATGTTCTTATTTCTCAAATGCACATTCTTATTTTACCCCATATACACTTGTATAAAAATTTCTCTAGGGTATATTTCTAGATGTGAAATTGAAGCTCCCTTAGATATCACCATGTTTAACGTCAAAGGATTTTTCCAGAATGTGGTGATAACAATTTATTCAGAAGAGTATGAGAGCTCCTCTCCCTATTTTCTCACATCCCTACCAACAAATGATATAGGGAGTTTATAAAAATATTTTGTCACTATAGAGATATGAAATGATATTTCATTATTTTTGTATTTTGCATTTCCTTTACTATCAATAATACTGGTTATATGCTATCTGTATGTTTATAGGGCATTGGGCCTTCCCAGGTGGTGCTAGTGGTAAAGAATCTGCCTGCCAGTTCAGGAGAGAACACGTGATGAGGGTTCAATCCCTGGGTTGGGAAGATCCCTTAGAGAAGGAAATGGCAACCCACTCTAGTATTCTTGCCTGGAAAATTCCATGGACAGAGGAGCCTGGTAGGTTACAGTCCATGGAGTCTCAAAGAGTCGGGCACAACTCTGCACACATGCACACAAGGAGTATTTAGCTTCCTCTTCTGTGATTTTCCTGTTCATATAATTTGTAGATGCCCACCTTCCCTCTACAGTAAACAACCTCCATTGTATTGGTTTTATAATGAAAAAAAAATTCATGTTGAACAATTCAAACAATATGAAAATATGTAAGGAAGAATATAAAAAGTTCACTAAATTTTAGTAGACACCTACTTGTGTTGAAAGAGCTTTGTTTCAAAGTGTAGTCCACAATTGGCCTTTAGGAACTGACTTCGTCTTACCTGCCTGTATGATGGCTATGCCTCTTTTTCCCATGCTCTGTCAAAGGTGAGACAGTTCAGGCATCCTATTTCTCTTTGGTGGGGCTTGTCACTCTTTGGAATTTTATTTATTTGGTTGCTTGACTTGTGAATTCAAGTCTTCTAGTGCACTCAGGAAAAGTTATGATTTTGAAGCTTATTTGACTTTTTTATTATTATTAAAGTGTAAATAGTGATCTTTCCAGCTTTCTGTTCTCTAAATAAAATCAGAAGTCCATACCCATTAGTAGTCACTCCTCATTTACACCTTATCCCAATTTCTCTGGCAACCACTAATCTGCATTCTATCTCTATGGTGGTGGTGGTTTAGTCACTAAGTCGTGCCCGACTCTTGCAATCCCGTGGACTGTAGCCCTCTAGACTCCTCTGTCCATGGGATTTCTCAGCAAGAACATTGGAGTGGGTTGCCATTTGGGGATCTTTCCAACTCAGGAATCGAACCTGTGATTCCTGCATTGCAGGCAGTTTCTTTTCAACTGAGCCACCAGGGAAGACCTCTATCTCTATGAATTCAATGCCTATTCTATACATTTCATCTTGCTGGAATCATATAATATGTGATTTTTTTTGGTCTGAATTTCTTCACTTAGCCTAATGTTTTCAGTGTTAATCCATGTTGTGCCATTTATCAGTACAGCATTCCTTTTTATATCAACTAATATTCCAGCATATGCATAGCCTACATTTTTTCATCCACTTATCAGTGAATGGACATTTGGGATTTTTAAAAATTGATTTATTTGGCTGTACCAGGACTTAGTTGTAGCATGTTGTGGCAAGCAAACTGTTAGTTGCAGCATGTGGAATCTAGTTCCCCAAAAAGGGATGGAATGCAGGCCCCCTGCATTGGAAGCACAGAGTCTTAGTCAATACACCACCAGGGATGTCCCCATTTGGGATTTTCAATCTTTGGCTTTTGTGAATAATTCTGCTAAGAACACTGGTTTAAAAGGTTTGTGTTTTTGTGTGTGTGAATACTTTTCCATTTCTCTTTTGGAAGAACTGTCAGAGTATTTTCCAAACTGGCTTCCCCATCTTCATTTTTAAAGGATATATTTTCAATGTGTAAAGAATCTGCCTGCAATGCAGAATATATAGGAGACACAGGTTCAATTCTTGGGTCAGGAAAATCCCCTGGAGAAGGACTTGGCAACCCACTCCAGTATTCTTGCCTGGGAAATCACATGGACAGAGGAGCCTGATGGGCTATATAGTCCATGAGGTCACAAGAGTTGGACACAACTGAGTGACTAAACATAGCACATATATCTAAGGTGACAGGCATTTTTTTTCTTTCTTATAGCATTTTAAAGGTGTTTACCTTTTGTCTTTGGCATTTATTGAATCTTATGCTACAATTCCTTTTTTTTTTTATTCAAGTTAATGCATATTTTTTGTATATATGGTCCATGAAAATGTTTATCTTGTTTTGATCATGAATTTATCTTTTTGTTTCCTCTCTTTATCAGAGCTTACAAATTTATTCTGTAAGGGCTGGATAGTGAATATTGTGGACTTTCTGGTCTAATGATCTCTGTCATAACTATTAAACTGTGATTAGCAGCAAAGCAGCCATGGTAAAAGTAAAAATGAATGAATGTGACTATGTTCCCATAAAACTCTATTTCTTAAAAAGAAGCGTGGTTGATTAGAATTTACCTGTAGTCCATTGTGTGCTCACTTTTGTTCTTTATAATGTCTGTCACTATTAAGCATGGAGGCCAAAAGTTTGATTTAAGTATAAACTCTGTGGACTGAGACTGCAATCACTAATTTTCAGTTTAGTTTGTGAGTGAAGTTTTGATTCTTATTTTTGCCTAAATAAAATTAAGGATAATTTTTTTCATGTGGGTTTAGTTTTTGTTGTTGTTTTTATCCCCTAGTTATTAATTTCATCTCATTGCACTAGAGATGTTATTGGAACCTGTATGATGAATACTTTGCAGAATTTATTGAGCTTTTTTTTGTGTGTGGCTTTATAAGAGATCATTTAAAAAACTTTTGGGCACAGTTATATAGTTTAATCTTAGTTTATTAGTTATAATAGTCCATAGATTATTCTTAAATCAATATTATTAATTGTGATATTTAGGTCTTTATTATTCTAAATTAAGTTTTGTCAATTCAAGTAATGAAAATTGAGAAAAAAAAAGAATTATTTTCTAGTTATTTTCTTTTTATGGATAACCATTATATCTACATTTCTTTATTTTTTTCTTTTATATTCTATATAATAGAATACTGTATGAGACTTCATATTTCCCTGAACTTGGAGAGTAAACTTTCAAAGCTGAGGACAAAAATGTGTCAAGTACTCACATTCTATGGTACAAAAGTCAGGATCAGGCACTCCTAATATAAACAGTTGTTTGTGCAGCGGGCGGATTTTTTTGAGTAGTGAGCCATCGGCCTGTTGATGTGTGCCAAAACTTTTCCCTGTCCTTTCCATAAGGAAAGGTGGAAGTGCCTCTCCCATCCATAGTTAACTAAAGCAAATTTTCCAAGAAACTGTGTGCCTATATGTGAAGTATATTGATATCTCATTCCGATTTACTTTGAATTCCCTGTGTTTGACATGGCAAAGAAATGGATTTCCTGGGATCAAGTGGACATTGATGAAATTAGTTGACCTTGAGCCATACATAGTTCAAAAGGGCTGACCACCAGAGAGATCACAGGACCACAGCAGCAAAGTCTATGAAATATAATGTGAGGGGTTAGATCTGGGGTTGAAAGTAGAAGAGAGCAAATCCAACTGTTAAAAAAATTGCATGTTAGGAAGGACCTTCTGTGGGACTCCCTACAAAATTGATAATGTGCCTTGCAAGAGACCTTGACACACACTCTCTTTTTCTGTCTTGTGAGTACCTAACAGAAAATGTTAATTGTTAGATAGTGTGTACACCTTGGCAGCCAATTGTGTGAAAGAACCCCTGCTATTTCTTCTGTTTCCTTTTTTCAGGTTTTATATCCCAGAAAAACTAGAACCAGAAGAGAGGGAAGGAGGGTTAAAAGAAAAGAAGCCCATACCTCTCTCTTCTACAGGTCCTTTGGTGTGATTTTCAAGTAAGACAGGGAGGGAAAGGAGGAAATGAGTTTATAGTTTTTAATTAGAATATATGCTGCTTAATAATCACTAAAGATGACCAACTGAGGAGACTACCAGAAATGTCATTAAATGGATTGAGAAGACAGGGTCAACAGGGCGTGACTGAAGGCAGTGACTGGAAAAACAAAACAGAACAAAACACTTGTTATCCATACCTCTCAAAGTTTGGTGGGTTCAATAAACCAGTTATTTATATTTTTCCTGATAATTATTTAGTAATTAAATAAAACATTTACTACACTAAGAATCTTATGCTTTATCAATATAAAATGAACTTTTGGTCCCACTTAATGCTTTATGTTTTGAATTTTACTTAATTTAATTAAATTTAAAACTTAATGTTTTGAATTTTACTGCAAGTGGTACTTTGCTACCCCTGTTTTCCTTTTGTTTTCATTTGTGTAACATTTTTTATTTAACTTTTTCAAAGGTTTTCTTTCACAAATTGTTTTTCAACTCAGTGTAACACACACACACACACACACACACACACGCACACACCCCTACCTATCTGTCTATTCAATCTCAATGTAGGAGTTAAACTCACATTTGTTTTAATAATTGATATTGATTTTCTTCTGCCCATTTATGCTTTCTTTAAAAAATCTTTGCTTTTCTAACTTTCAGTATAGAGACTTCATTTTTGTGTTTTCCAATGACTTAGAGGGTCATGTTTTATATCTCATAATATTATCCTTTATGTTGTTCAAAATCATTCTTTAACTTCTGAGTCAATAAATAAACTAGTTTAATGTGATGCCCCATATTTGAGATAGGATATTCAGAACACTTCTAATTCTGTTTCTTTCTTCAACCTCTTATCACTATAATGAACATTTCTATGTAAGTATTTGCTACTCCATTTACCTATCATATCTAAATCTATATACATACATGCATAAATGGCTGTCCATCTTCATTTTTGACAATATATTAGAATGAGCATCTTACCTATGGGCGTGGCTTGCCCCTGGCTGGTTAGGGAGATGCACCCTAGATCTAGCTTTTATTCATGGCTTCAAATTTTCAGAGCTTCCAGAGAAGTCTGCTAAGTTGCCACACCTTAGAACTCGTTGAACCAAGTCTGTTATTAAACTGGTATGATTATTTGGCTGCAATATTTGTTCTCTCTCTAGGAACTACAGATGTTATGCTGAGAGTTGATGCTCTGACTAACTTTACTCAACAGGCTTTACAAGATTCTCAAAAAGCTATTTCAGCTCTTAATGCTGAACAAATACAGATTAGAAAGGTGGTTTTACAAAGCAGATTGACCTTAGATATTCTAACAGCTGCACAAGGAAGAACTTGTGCCGTTATTCATACCCAGTGCTGTACATATATACCAGATCCAAGCACTAATATTACTCACTTTACAAAACACATGAACAAGATGACTCAGGCTGTGGATATTCCTGAAACCTCAATTTCCTCACTTTGGGAAATGTTAACTAGTTCTTCTTGGTGGAAAACTATCCTAATTGCATTAATTCTGATTGTTCTGTTTTTGCTGTTTGCTCCCTGCAACTATAACTCTGTAACTGGATTTGTTTCTAGCCTCATGAAGGCTTTTAAGTTACAAATAGTTGCTCAAACTCCTACAATTATGACAGCTTCCTCCAACTACTACCTGGGGCCCCTGGATCAGAGATCCTCAATATGAGGGTTAGGAGAATGTTCCCTCATCAGTTTAGGGGCAATGCCCCTCATCAGCTCAGAAGCAGTTATGGAAGAGAACAATGCCCCACTCCCTAGGCAGCATCAGTTCAGTTCATTTCAGTCACTTAGTCATGTCCGACTGTTTGAGATCCCATTGACTGCAGCACACCAGGCTTCCCTATCACCAACTCCCAGAGCTTGCCCAAACTCATGTCCATCGAGTCGGTAATGCCATCCAACCATCTAATCCTCTGTCGTCCCCATCTCATCCCACCTTCAATCTTTCCCAGAATCAGGGTCTTCTCTGGGGAGTCAGTTCTTTGCATCTGGTGGGCAAAGTATTGGAGTTTCAGCTTCAGCGTGAGTCCTTCCAATGACTATTCAGGACTGATTTCCTGGTTGGATCTCCTTGCAGTCCAAGGGACTCTCAAGAGTCTTCTCCAACACCACAGTACAAAAGCATCAATTCTTTGATGCTCAGCTTTCTTTACACTCCAACTCTCACATCCATACATGACTACTGGAAAAAACCATAGCTTTGATTAGATGGACCTTTGTTGGCAAAGTAATGTCTCTGTTTTTCACTATGCTAGCTATGTTGGTCATAGCTTTTCTTCCAAGGAGCAAGTGTCTTTTAATTTCATGGCTGCAGTCACCATCTGCAGTGATTTTGGGGCCCAAGAAAATAAAGTCTGTCACTGTTTCCATTATTTCCCCATCTGTTTGCCAACAAGTGATGGGACCGGATGCCATGATCTTAGTTTTTTGAATGTTGAGCTTTAAGCCAACTTTTTCACTCTCCTCTTTCACTTTCATCAAGAGCTTCTTTAGTTCCTCTTCACTTGCTGCCATAATGGTGGTGTCATCTGCATATCTGAGGTTACTGATATTTCTCCCTGCAATCTTGATTCCAGCTTGTGCTTCATCCAGCCTGGCATTTAGCATGATGTACTCTGCATATAAGTTAAATAAGCAGGGTGATGATATAATTTTCCTGAAAGCAAAGGTGGGAATGAGAGGGTAACAAGCAGGAAGGCTATGGGTCCCCAAACAGACTGCAAGTGTCAGACTTTTTCTTCCTCTTTCTTAAGCAGCAGGTGGAAACAAACTACAAGTGTCAGACATTCTTTTTCCCTCTCTATACAAAATTAAAAGAAGGTTTCTTTTAAAATTTTGTGTTGCCATGACACCTGGTTCCACCTGAACTTAACTTTTCTCAAACCTTGAGCTAACCTATGCAATTTTTCTTATGGAAATGTTTTTTCTTAAGCTATGCTAATGAACTAAGTATTTGCCTTAGAATCTGCCTTTCTTGGCTCAACAAACCAGTATGTTTTACTCATGGAAATGTTCTGTTAAGCTGTGTTAATAAAACTATGTATTTGCTTGGAAATCTGCCTTTCTTCAAGATTCATGTCAATTGTTTTATGGCCCCGGATGACTCACCTTGTGTCCATGCTATCTCAAAATGAATGTTGTGGGTGAGGGGCCTGTGCAACTCTCAATTTTGAGTCATTTCCTTACTCTAATTTGCAACTTGCTAATCATATATAGCAACTCCTTACTATAAATCAGCAGCAGGGCATTCTTTCTGCCCCCTTCTGATGTCTATGTCAGAAGCTTTCTCTATCTCTTTTATACTTCAACAGAACTTTATTACACAAAAGTTCTGAACAATCAAGGCTTGTCACTGGCCCTGAATTGAATTTAAGTACTATTCAAATATTATCACTTAAATAGAATCATCACTAATTCTTATGAATTGTTCCTTCTTTATCACTTTAGCAAGATAACATTTTAAAATATTGTGATGAGATTGTAATTTAGTTTCTTACTTCTGAATTATTACCATTAAAAGAAAATGAAGATATGTTTGCCAGCTAAATGCAACATTGGCAGACACTATCTTGGATAGTTATCATTTTATATGGTATATCATGTAACCAGATCAACAATTCTTCAAGAACTTTTATGCACTATGCCTCTTTTGATTTGTTACCTTTTCTCCGTTCACATTCCCTTTTTCCAAACACTTTTGTCCTGGATTATACAAATAGCTTTCTATATACTGTCTCTTTCTCCTAAGTAATCCTCCTCTTTCTTCAGTTCAGTTCAGTTCAGTTCAGTTGCTCAGTCGTGTCCGACTCTTTGTGACCTCATGAATCACAGCATGCCAGGCCTCCCTGTCCATCACCAACTCCCGGAGTTCACACAAACTCATGTCCATCGATTCGGTGATGCCATCTTATCCTCTGTCATCCCCTTCTCCTCCTGCCCCAATCCCTCCGAGCATCAGGGTCTTTTCCAATAAGTAAACTTTTCGCATGAAATGGCCAAAGTATTGGAGTTTCAGCTTCAGCATCAGTCCTTCCAATGAACACCCAGGACTGATCTCCTTTAGGATGGACTGGTTGGATCTCCTTGCAGTCCAAGGGACTCTCAAGAGTCTTCTCCAACACCACAGTTCAAAAGCATCAATTCTTCAGCGCTCAGCTTTCTTCACAGTCGAACTCTCACATCCATACATGACCACTGGAAAAACCATAGCCTTGACTAGACAGAATTTTGTTGGCAAAGTAATATCTCTGCTTTTGAATATGCTGTCTAGGTTGGTCATAACTTTCCTTTCAAGGAGTAAGCATCTTTTAATTTCATGGCTGCAGTCACCATCTGCAGTGATTTTGGAGCCCCCCAAAATAAAGTCTGACACTGTTTCCACTGTTTCCCCATCTATTTCCCATGAGGTGATGGGACCAGATGCCATGATCTTTGTTTTCTGAATGTTGAGCTTTAAGCCAATTTTTTAACTCTCCTCTTTCACTTTCATCAAGAGGGTTTTTAGTTCCTCTTCACTTTCTGCCATAAGGGTGGTGTCATCTGCATATCTGAGGTTATTGATATTTCTTACCCACTAATAATTATCATATGAATGAAAGTATGCATTCAAGATTTATAGACTGGTACATGTAAACGTGATACACTGGTCAACCATACAGTAAGTATTAGAAACACTATAGCCAGCTGAAAAATACCTGAACTTTGCATTATTACAAATTAAATTTTCACCCCTGAGATTGGAAAAAATGTATATAGAAATCTGATATAAAGTTTAAGAAATTCTGAGGAAATTGGCATTATCAAACAGACTACTCGGAGTGTAGTCAATTAATTTTTGGCACATTAGTATAAAAATTAAAATTCTATTGGAGTATAGTTATTTACGGTAAGTAAATAACTTACAGTGTTATGTAAGTTTCAGTAGTACAGTAAATTAAGTCCATTACACATTATAAATATATCCACTCTATTTTAGATTCTTTTCCCATATAGGTCATTACAGAGTATTAAGTTGCCTGTGCTATGTAGTAGGTCCTATTATTAATCTATTCTATATAATATATATTAACAAGATATAAAATAAAATATATGTAATAGGTCCTATTAGTTATCTATTTTATATATAGTAGTTTGCATATGGCAGTCCCAATCTCCTTATTTATCCCTCCCCCACTCCTTTCTTCCTTAGTAACCTCAATTTTTTTCTACATGTGTGACTCTGTTTCTGTCTGTAAATAATTTCATTTGTACTTTTTAGCTTAGATTCCACATATAAGAGATATCATGTGGTTTTGTCTCTCTCTTTATGACTTATTTCATTTAGTATGACAATCTCCAGGTCCATCCATGTCACTGCAAATGGCATTATTTTATTCCTTTTATGGCTGAGTAATATTCCATTGAACATATGTACTGCATCTTCTTTATCCATTCCTCCATAGATATTTAGGTTGCTTCCATGCCTTTGCTATTGTGAATAGTGCCACAATGAACATTGGCATGTATGTTTATTCAAATTATGGTTTTCTCTAGATATATACCCAAGAATGGGATTGCTTGAACATATAGCAGTTCTATATTTAGTTCTTTTAGTGAAAGTGAAAATCGCTCAGTCGTGTCTGACTCTTTGCAAACTCATGGAATTCTCCAGGCCAGAATACTGGAGTGGGTATCCTTTCCCTTCTCCAGGGAATCTTCCCAACCCAGTGATCGAACTCAGTTCTCCTGCATTGCAGGCAGATTCTTTACCAGCTGAGCCACAAGGGTATATTTAGTTTTTTAGGGAAACTCCAAACTGTTCTCACAGTGACTGTGCCAATTTGCATTCCCACCAGAAGTGTAGGAGGCTTCCCTTTTTACTCTACCTTCTCTAGCATTTATTGTTTCTGGATTTTTTTGATGATGGCCTTTCTGACCAGTGTGAGGTGATACTTTGTAATATTTTTGGTCTGCATTTCTCTACTACTTAGTGGTGCTGAGCATCTTTCCATGTGCTTTTTTGGCCAGCTGTATGTCTTCCTTGGCAAAATGTCTTTAGATCGTCCTCATATTTTTTATTAGTATTTTTTTTAATTGACCTTCATGAGCTTTTTGTCAAGATTAATCACCTGTCAGTATCTTCATTTATAAATATTTTCTCTCATTCTGTGCTTTGTGGA
This sequence comes from Bos mutus, assembly GCF_027580195.1. Taxonomy (NCBI): domain Eukaryota; kingdom Metazoa; phylum Chordata; class Mammalia; order Artiodactyla; family Bovidae; genus Bos; species Bos mutus. The sequence continues at coordinate 8,869,865 of NC_091646.1, read as the reverse complement.
TCCAGAATTATTTTTACTGTTAGATATCTGCCCTATCTAAAAGGTAGGTAAGCTGCATACTGCATCATTGTTTTAATGAAAATGAATTATAAATATTTTCCTTTTGTAAGGGAATGGATGGCTAAATTATGGTGTAGTCATTCTAAATTTTAAAGGGAAAAATTTAGATCTGTTTCTATTAAAGTAGAAGGATCTACATGATATACTGTTCTGTGGTAAAAATGTTGAAGAACAATGGACATGAAATGACGTATTCATGTAAGGAATTATAAACTTAAGAAAGCTTTATTTGGTATCTGTAATATTACAGAGAAAGTCATGAGAGATTGGGGTGGTTGCCACTGGAGGGGGGATTGTTTGCTTTTTTAAATAAATAAACTGAAAATCCAGCATCTTTTCAAGAGGTTCAAAATGTAATTGCTTATGTGATTATAGAGCAAGGCATGGTAGTGTGGAGGATACACCCAAACTGGTTTTCACTGGATGAGAGTGATACTGATTGCTTCTTTTATCTTGTGATACTAGAGAGCCAATATAGCATAGCTATTAAGAACACAGGGCCTGTACCATAATTGTATGGGTTTGAATCCTATCTCCACTACTTGAAATATGTATTATCTCTAGCAAGTTTGGTAAATCACTCATTGCTTCAGTTTCTTTGTAAAATATGACAATAATATTACCTGCTGAATCAAGTGGTTATGAGGATTATATGAATTAATATGATTAATGCTTAGAATATTTCCTGTTACAAAGTAACAATTCAATAACTGTTAGCTGTTGCTCTATAATTATAGGATTTATACAGATATCTTATTTATTTAGACATGGTATTTTAAAAGAAGTATATATACAAGTAAATGCCAGAGTCCAGCTCCAGCAGCCAGGGATTCAACCTGAAGAGATGAACGGTGTCGGTGAGAGAAATGAGGCAGCCTCTCATTTTTCTTGGACTGCCTCCTTATTTCAAGTTTAAGATTTTCTTTTATACTTTTACAAAAACATTAGATCAGAGGTTTGACATTTTCAGTTCCCCCTCTCCCAGATTTATTATCTCCATAAATCATTATTGCTCTTCAAACAGAGTTCCTGCTTCAGTGATTCTCTCGGAATCAGCCTTATCATCTATTATCTACCTCCTCTAATGTGTCCTATAGTTAACTTGTGATTACATAGTAACTCATGCTACATTTCTCAGTTTACTACTTATCTTCCTAAATCCTGTTTGCCCCTAACATCCTGAGCTCACTATCTCTTAAAAAGGCTTCTAGCTATAGTGTCTCTAAAAATTCCTAACTTCTATAAGCTATAGTAAAATATGCTAACTTTACAACATTCCTTAAATCTTTAACTTCTAACTGTTTTAATTATTTTTAAGCCCTAAATTCAGTAAACCCCTTTGCCATAAATATTTTCCTCACAAATAGGCTTCAGATAGCAATCCCTCCCATGGCCTCAAGCTTCAGCATGTGTGCTCATCCTGGAACACTCTTTTGTAAAAGTCCTTAAACAAATGTCAATGATTAACTTTATGAGTTATTTTCTGAGCACAGCTGCAGAAGGCTTTGTGCCTTCTCATGCTCCTCTCAAGAACAATAAGCACCTTAATATTCCTTTTCAGTCAACTCAGCCGAGGAGACGAAAAGACAAGTCAAATTACAAGGCCTAACTCCTTCATTCCGGGACTGTGCCTGCGAAATGAGGAGAGGGGTCTGGGGCCGTGCCTCCATTTTGTCAGTAATGCCTAACGCAGCTCCCGACAACTAAATCCAGTTTTATGTATAAAATATTTATCAGTTTTTATTTTGGAGATAGGGTTGTGGCAGTTTCTTATTATTTTTCACGTTTTAAAAAAGTGAATATATACAATTTACTCCAATGAAAACCCAAAGCTTATTTCATATAATATATGCTTGATATTGAAGCAAACCAAGATGTATCATTTCCATCTCACCATGATAATATATCTAAGGCCAAATCCTAGATATCAGCAAATTTTAATTCCAGATGCTTATAGCTGTAACTAAGATGACTATATATATATATATAAAACCATCCAATCCATAGTACTTTTTAAAAAATTAATTTATTTGTTTTAATTGGAGGCTAATTACTTTACAATATTTTGGTAGTTTTTGCCATACATTGACATAAATTAGCCATGGGAGTATATGTATCCCCGCATTCTGATCCCCCATCCTATCTCCCTCTCCACTTCATCCCTCTGGGTTGTCCCAGTACACCGTCTTTGAGTGCCTTGTTTCATGCATCGAACTTGGACTGGTCATCTGTTTCACATATGGTAATATACATGTTTCAATGCTATTCTCTCAAATCATTCCACCTTTGCCTTCTCCCACAGAGTCCAAAAGTCTGTTCTTTTTATCTGTGTCTCTTTTGCTGTCTCCCATATAGAGTCATCATTACCATCTTTCTAAATTCCATATATATGCATTAATATACTATATTGGTGTTTTTCTTTCTGACTTACTTTGGATAATAGACTCCAGTTTCATCTACCTCATTAACACTGACTCAAATGTGTTATTTTTAGTAGCTGAGTAATATTCCATTGTGTACATGTACCACAACTTACTCATTTGTCTGCCAATGGATATCTAGGTTGCTTCCATGTCCTGGCTGTTGCAAACAGTGCTGTGATGAACATTGGGGTACACATGTCTCTTTCAGTTCTGGTTTCCTCAGTGCATATGTCCAGCAGTGGAATTGCTGGGTCATATGGCAGTTCTATTTCCAGATTTTTAAGAAATTGCAACCCTGTTCTCTATGGTGACTGTACTAGTTTGCATTCTCACCAACAGTGTAAGAGGGTTCCCTTTTCTCCACACCCTCTCCAGCATTTATTGCTTGTAGACTTTTTGAGAGCAGCCATTCTGACCCGGTGAGATGACAACCCATTGTGGTTTTGATTTGCATTTCTCTGCCAATGAGTGATGTTGAGCATCTTTTCATGTGTTTGTTAGCCATCTGTATGTCTCCTTTGGAGAAATGTATGTTTAGTTCTTGGCCCATTTTTTGATTGGGTCGTTTATTTTTCTGGTATTGAGCTACATGAGCTGCTTATTTATTTTTGAGATTAATTCTTTGTCAGTTGCTTCTTTTGCTATTATTTTCTCCCATTCTGAAAACTGTCTTTTCACCTTGTTTACTGTTTCCTTCATTGTGCAAAAGATTTTAAGTTTAAACAGGTCCAATTTCTTTACTTTTGCTTTATGTCCATTACTCTGGGAGGTGGGTAATAGAGGATCTTGCTGTGATGTATGTCGGAGAGTGTTCTGCCTATGTTTTCCTCTAGGAGTTTTATAGTTTCTTGCCTTATATTTAGATCTTTAATCTATTTTGAGTTTATTTTTGTGTTTGACATTAGGAAGCATTCTAGTTTCATTCTTTTACAGGTGGTTGACTAGTTCTCCCAGTACCACTTGTTAAAAAGATTTTCTTTTCTCCATTGTACATTCTTGCCTTCTTTGTCAAAGATAAGGTGTCCATAGGTGCATGGATTTATCTCTGGGCTTTCTATTTTGTTCCATTGATCTATATTTCTGTCTTTGTATCAGTACCATACAGTCCTGATGACTGTAGGTTTGAAGTACAGTCTGAGGTCAGGCAGGTCAATTCCTCCTGTTCCATCCTTCTTTCTCAAGGATTTTTTTTTGTGTTCCCATACAAATCATGAAATGATTTGTTCTAGTTCTGTGAAAAATACCATTGCTTGATAGGGATTGCATTGAATCTATAGATTGCTTTGTATAGTATACTCATTTTCACTCTATTGATACTTCCAATCCATGAACATGGTGCATTTCTCCATCTATTTGTATCATCTTTGATATCTTTCATGAGTGTTTTATAGTTTTCTATATGTGTAGGTCTTTTGTTCCTTTAGGTAAATTTATTCTTAAGTATTTTATTTTTTTTTTCATCATAATGGTGAATGGAATTGTTTCCTTAATTTCTCTTTCTGTCTTCTCATTATTAGTGTATAGGAATAAAAGGGATTTCTGTGTATTAATTTTATATCCTGCAACTTTACTATATTCATTGATTAGCTCTGGTAACTTTCTGGTGGTGTCTGTGGGGTTTTCTATGTAGAAGATAATGTAATCTGTAACAGTGAGTTTTACTTCTTCTTTTCCAATCTTGATTCCTTTTATTCCTTTTTCTTCTCTGTTTGCTGTAGCTAAAACTTCCAAAACTATGTTGAATAGTTGTGGTGAGAGTGGGCACCCTGTCTTGTTCCTGACTTTAGGGGAAATGCTTTCAATTTTTTGCCATTGAGGATAATGTTTGCTCTGGGTTTATCATATGTGGTTTTTATTATGTTGAGGTATGTTCCTTCTATGCATTCTTTCTGAAGAATTTTGATCATAAATGGATGCTGAATTTTGTCAAAGGCTTTCTCTGCATCTATTGAGATAATCATATGGTTTTTTTTCTTTCAATTTGTTAATGTGGTGTCTCACATTGATTGATTTGCAAATATTGAAGACTCTTTGCATCCCTGGAATAAAGCCCACTTGGTCATGATGTATGATCTTTTTAATATGTTGTATTCTGTTTGCTAGAATTTTGTTAAGAATTTTTGCATCTCTGTTCATCAGTGATATTGGCCTGAAGTTTTCTTTTTTTGTGACATCTTTGTCTAATCCAGGGTACCTTTGAGAGTGGAATAGGGCACTTTGTCATTACACCCATAAAGTAGATCTTAATAGGGACTGTCTTGTTGACTAGGTTACATGATCATGTTAGCCCCAACTGAATCTCCCCTGACATACCTGCACACACCCACTGTAGCCCAGTATACCTATGCTTACCTCAGATTTATATGGTCAGTAAAGACAGCCTGGCTCAGGCTACCATTATTCTTCATTTGCATTAATCCAGTAGTTTTCTAAAAGACCTCCCTTCTCTGTCCTTATTTCCATTCTGTCATCATGACTACCAGAGTGATCATTTTAAAATATAAGTTAAATCATGTCACTTTTCTGTTCAGTCCCTCCAGTGACTGGCTCTATCACTCAGAGTAATATCCAGAGTCCTTCCAATTACTTTTATAAGACCCTAGCTCTGGTTGTCCCCTGCCTCCAAATAGAGATCCCGTTGATTCTCTAAAGTTCTCTCTTATTATCCTGCTGTCCTTTATTTGCCTCCATCAATACTGCCTCTCTTCTGTTCTTCTAACATACCAGACATGCCTAGACCTCAGGGCCTTTGAACTTTCTGTACCCTCTACTTGTTGTGTTCTTTTTTTGTTGTTGTTACTGTGAATATCTTATATAAGGGTAAAGAAAGAAATATATTTTGCTGAGTTAAATAAATAATTCAAAATTAACATATATATTTATATTATATTTAATATGCCTTACATTGATAATTTTGAGTCTTATTACATAAATTTAATGAAAATACCCAAAATTATACTGACATGTTCATATGTGTGGGGCATTGTTTTTATAAACAGAAAATAACATTTCTTTCTATGAATATTTTGTGTGTGCTTGAATCATTATTCTTTTGGAGTTATGATGCATTTCTCACTGAATCACAAACACATTTATGAAAATATTAATTCTTGATATGGTTTATTTAGGTAGATCTTTTTTCTGACTTTAGTTTTTTGCATTTTATTTTATTTATTATGCATATTAATAATTTTTTTTTTAATTTTAAGTCAGATTCACTTCTTTTCTTGGGTTGTTTGTTGTTTTGGATGTTTTCCTTCATTGCTGTTACGTACAGAAAGGACTCTCATATTCAAAGATGACAAGAGTCACCAGTTTTTAACTTAGAATTTCTATATATCCAAATTTTACATTTAAATGTTAATGCCTCTGGGATTAAATCTGCATGTATAAGGACATATAGAAATGACTTGATTTTTTTCAAGTGTTTATTATAATTCCCAGTATCAATTCTTTCTGCCAATATTTATGGGTTTTACTCCCTCACATTTTTTTTACAATTTTTTTTTCTTCTCAAAGTCTCCTTCCCCATGAAGCCTACCCAGTCACTTTATATACAATCATAAATCACTTGCACTTCTGGTACCCCCCATCCCTTTTCCATATTTTATTTATTTTCTCTTGTAATTCACTAAGCTTCTATGTAAGCTTCCATAAAGTTAATAATTGTTTCTTTTATCTACTAGTGTGTCCATTGTACCTAGTGCAGTGCTGGTCACATAGTTGGTGCTTAATACATATTTCTTGATTGATAATTAAGACTTCCAAATTCCCATGCTTCCTTAATTTTGCCAAGCACAGACTCGTGTTGCTTTGCAGAAATTCAGCCATTTTTTTTGTGAGGGCATGTCCAGTGCCATAACCTCTATGAGCATATTGCCTGTTTGTTCTGAAAAAAGGTCACAATCCAGTAACGACCACAGCTGTATGCCATACCATACATTTGTGTGCCAATTTGTAAAGGAAATGGCAAGATTTGAAAGCATCTTCTCACATATGGTTTTAAATAGGTCAGGTAGGAAAATGGAGTCTGTTATCTGTACTGGTGCTGATTTCACAGCCACTCATTCCTCAGAGGAGTAATAACGAATGGCAACAAGAGAAGAAAGATCTTTAGAGTCATTTTTTGTACGGTGCTTTGCCAAGAGCAACATTTATCAGGGCGTTGCATGTCCCACATGGAAGTGGGGGATCTTGGTAATATGTGAATTTGGTACCATCACCAAATTAACTCTGGTCAATTTTGTTGTCTTTCCAACTTCACATCCTTGATTACAAATTCATAAAGCTGTCCTTCTTTTGAGTATAAATTCTTTACTGCTGCAAAAATATAATTGTTCATTTTTATCAAGAACCTGATTTGTTTTTACTTGCTAGTTACTAATTACATACGAAATATAAATGAATTGCAGGCCATATATTCTGTGTGTTAACTGCTTCAAGGAAAACTTATAGTAGGTCCGATCAACATTGCAGCTTCAGGAAGTAACAAGTCTTGGCATTAAACTTTCCTGACATACCTTACTTCTCAAGCTTGACATCTGGGAATATATGATTAACAGTGGCCTACGTATACATCCACAAGATATGGCAAAAGAATATATCATGTGGAAATTGTCTTTTGAGACATTTTAATGCTATGAAAAGTATTTTAGCATTACTTATTCTAGTGCCACTGACTTGTTTTGTTTTGTTTTGTTTTTTTAATCGAAAGACTAAACTTCATGAATTCAGGGATCTTGTTCATCATTTTATACCTAGGTATATTCATTTCCTGAGGCATAACTTGGTGGTATCTTAAAATAGCAGAAAGGTATTCTTTTGACAGTTGTGGTGGCCATAAATCTGAAATCAAAGTGTGTGTAGGACTGTGCTCTCTCTGGAGACTCTGGGAGAGATTCCTTCCTATTTCTGATGGTTGGCTGGCATTCTTTGGAGTTCTTTGGTTTGTGGTCACTAAAATCCAATCTCTGCTTCCCTCTTCACATTGCCTTTAACTTTGTCTCTCTCTCTCAAAACTTCCCTTGCTTCTCTCTTGAAAGCATACATACCATCGCATATATACATGCCAGACAATCCAGCATAAAGCACCTCCTCTCAAAATGCTTACTTTACGTCTTTTTCTATGTAAGGTGATAGTCTATATTTTGTATGTAAGATAATATTTACAGGTTTTGAAGATTAGGAAATAAATACATCTTTGGAGGATGATTTATTTAGCCTACCACACTAAGATTGCTTGACATATATAGTTGATAAATTTAGTGGCTTATATGACTTGAGCAAGTCTCTTTCATTTGAACTCTGATTTTCCCATATTTAGTCTGAGAGGGTTGGATCATTTAACCATTTTGAATTGACGTGAGATGGAACAACAGTAGAACATTTAATGAAGAAAAATCTCATGAAATACAGATTAATCCAGGTGTATGGTTGAGTTTGATGTTGTTCATCCCATATTTTAGTCATTCAGTAAGAGAGAGAAAGAGATGTGTCCATGTCTTTCTGTTTCTGAGTTGGTTTATTATAACATATGAGTCATTAAAGGCAATGTAATAAGATTTGATAGACTTAATTTGCTAATTGTTTAGAAAACAAAGAGATGTTCTTACTGCAAATGCATATGTGAAAGTAGGAGAAATCTCTGTAACCATATGATACTCACAATATGTTTGGTATAGTCCAGAGCCTCAAACTTCTAAACCATAAAGAACCCTATTTGAATTATTTTCCCAAATATTATGAGACCTAACACTGTAGGGTAAGTATAGTGTCATACCAGAAAAACCATCTTTTTGATAACTAAAATTTTAGTGAAATGCAAATAGTTCACAGTGGCTATGATTTTAGAACATTGGAATTATTAATATTTTAAAATAAAACTTTTATATCACCATTTCAAATGCATTTATGAAATCTAAATGCCATAGAAATTTGATACCTGCTATTGTTTATTTAAAAATATACAAACTTTTACTTTAGAACATCTGAATGTGTAGGAAATTTCTATTTGAACTCACATTTCCATTTAACTACTCACAAAAGATTTTTATTCAAATTTAATATATATTTGCATGAAAATTTCATATTGGTTTTCAAAATTACTGCTGGAGCAACTGTACATAAGAGTGTAGCTTACAAAACATTTAATATTTTTTGTATTTATTTATTTATTAAAATTATTTTGTAATTGGAGAAAAATTGCTTTACAATGTGCTTTCTGCCGTCAAAACATTTAATATAGAATGCTGGGCTGGATGAAGCACAAGCTGGAATCAAGATTGCTGGGAGAAACATCAATAACCTCTGATATGCGGATGACACCACTCTTATGGCAGAGAGTGAAGAAGAACTAAAGAGCCTCTTGATGAAAGTGAAAGTGGAGAGTGAAAAAGTTGGCTTAAAACTCAACATTTAGAAAACTAAGATCCTGGCATCCAGGCCCATCACTTCATGGCAAATAGGTGGGGAAATAGTGGAAACAGTGGCAGACTTTATTTTTTGGGCTCCAAAATCACTGCGAATGGTGACTATAGCCATGACATTAAAAGACTCCTTGGAAGGAAAGTTATGACCAACATAGACAGCGTATTAAAAAGCAGAGACATTACTTTGCCAACAAAGGTCTGTCTAGTCAAGACTATGGTTTTTCCAGTAGTCATGTATGGATGTGAGAGTTGGACTGTGAAGAAGGCTGAGTGCCGAAGAATTGATGCTTTTGAACTGTGGTGTTGGAGAAGGCTCTTGAGAGTCTTTGGACTGCAAGGAGATCCAACCAGTCCATCCTAAAGGAGATCAGTCCTGGGTGTTCATTGGAAGGACTGATGCTGAAGCTGAAACTCCAATAATTTGGCCACTTAATGCGAAGAGCTGACTCATTGGAAAAGACCCTGATGCTAGGAAGGATTGAGGGCAGGAGGAGAAGGGGGCAACAGAGGACACGATGGTTGGATGGCATCACCGACTCAATGGACATGAGTTTGGGTAAACTCCGCGAGTTAGTGATGGACAGGGAGGCCTGGTGTACTGCAGTCCATGGGGTCGCAAAGAGCCGGACATGACTGAGCAACTGAACTGAACTGAATTGAACTGAGAGTTTTGAATTTACAGATAATTCACAATAAAATTTTATCGAAATCTAAGTAAATACATGATGAGAATAAGTGAGTAGACTATTCATTGAGGAAAGACAGCAAACAGAAGACTCTTGCCAGAGTTTAAATAGTGGATACACATTTACAGTATTCAGTAACCTTTCAAGAAATGGGCATTGTTTATCCCCAGACTTAATAAGTGTTTAAAATATAAAATGCTGAATTTTTTGGATACATTCCTTTTGCTAAAAATGTTCTGTTAAGAGAAAATTGTAGACCTCCTCCCTCCTCTTCTAAATCATGCGACATTTAGACACAATCTGAAATAAAGTTATGGCAGTAATCTCTTGGCTGTTATATATGAGGATGCTGAAAATGTAAGAGCATACTTTATAGCAGATAGGTGTTAATATTTCCTGTGATGCTCTTATAAGTCTTAAAAAATTTAAGTTATAAAATAGGTAGTTAACAAAGCTTTGCATATATTTGTTACCTGGATAAAAAAAAAAAAGGACAATATTTCTTATCATCTCTTTGCTTTTCTTGGAGTCTCCTTTAAAAGCTATATGTTCTTTGAAAATTCTTGGAAGGTTGAAGAGGCAAAGTCATTAAAAAAAAGCTATCCCCACTGTTTCACTCTTTAATATATTTCATTTTCATCACACAGAGGTCAAAAGACTGTTTCTAGCTAGTTATTTGTTATTAACCCAAATATGTATAAACATATCATGAGTTTATGGGGCCTTCATTAAAAGAGGCTTTAAAAGCAACATTTCAAACTGTTACTTTGTCAGCCTGGAGATCTTTAAGTCTGGCATAGTATAGTAAGATTTGTGATACATGGAAATATACCTTTATTATAAAGTATGCAGGGGATAACTACAGACATATTCTCAAGTACTTCATTTTTAGGAAACAAAGTGACATGTGAAAGCGTTGGTCTCTGAGTCATGTCTGTCTCTTTCTGATCCTATAGACTGTTGCCTGCCAGGCTCCTCTGTCCATGAAATTTTCCAGGCAAGAATACTGGAGTGGGTTGCTTTTCCCTTCTCCAGGGGATCTTCCTAACCCAGGGATGGATCCCAGGTTTTCTCCATTGGAGGCAGATTCTTTACCATCTGAGCCACTAAGGAACAGACATATTCTCAGGTACTTCATTTTCAGGGAACAGAGTGTATGGCAATTGAGTAGCTAGAAACTGAATCTGTAAAAATAATTCTCATTTTATATCCCTTGGAAAATACCAGGGTACCACCAGGCTTCTGTGCACTCCAGTTAGAAGAGCAGTAATTTAGTAATAAAGGTTCACTAGAAGACTACATCACACAGCAACAAAAGAGTCAAATATTTTGTCAAAACTTGAAATAAATAATTTGAGATTCAGGGTATACTTTTGGCTTGTAAGGAAAAGAGTCATTCAGATTAGTTGTTTGGTTTCATATAAATGAATTTGCGAACTGACTCACAAACTTACTTTTCTACTGGTAGATGAACTGCCTTAATAGTTCAGGGTATTTGTTTATCTACTCATTTGCCCAAAATAAATCCTTAAGACTTAATGAACTATATTTGCTGCTGTGCATTTTTTATTGATTTTCTTCCTTACCTTCCAGGAAGTTTGAGTACATTATCTACAAATCATTTTCTTCTAAAATAGATATTTAGTATAATAAATTTCACCACAACCCATATCCTCATATTTAGAAATTCTTTATTAATGCTTCTAATTAATGAGAAGATCTGTTATTTGTTTTGCATTTCCAGCTTTATTGAGGTATAATTGACAAAATGGTGAAGTAGTTAAATTGTGTATCATGATGATTTGATGTACATGTACATTGTGGAAGAGCTCCTCTTATCTACTTAATTAACACATACATCACCTCAAGTTTTTGTGTGTATATGAAAACATTTAAATTCTACTCTCTAGCAAATATCAATTATAAAATATAATGTTTTCAATTATAGTCTCAATGTTATACATTAGATACTCAGACTTTATTCATGATATGGCTGAAAGATGATACTTCCTTACCAATGTCTCCCTTCTCCTCTTACCCATGAGACCCTGGCAACCATGTTTCTATTCATTTCTATGAGTTTTTTTAATAAAGATTCCACATATGAATTATAACTTGCAACATTTGTCTTTTTGTGTGTCACTTATTTCACTTGCCATAATGTGCTAAAGTGCCATTTCATTTTTTCTTAAACTACAGGATTTCCTTCTTTCTAGTGGATGAATAAGATTCATTTGTTTGTTTATCATATCTTTTTATCCATTCATCTTTTGATGGTCACTCTTGTTGTTTTCTGGAGAAGGCAATGGAACCCCACTCCAGTACTCTTGCCTGGAAAATCCCATGGATTTGTTTATCACATCTTTTTATCCATTCATCTTTTGATGATCACTCTGGTTGTTTTCTGGAGAAGGCAATGGCACCCCACTCCAGTACTCTTGCCTGGAAAATCCCATGGATGGAGGAGCCTGGTGGGCTGCAGTCCATGGGGTCGCTAAGAGTCAGACACGACTGAGCGACTTCACTTTCACTTTTCACTTTCATGCATTGGAGAAGGAAATGGCAACCCACTCCAGTGTTCTTGCCTGGAGAATCCCAGGGATGGGGGAGCCTGGTGGGCTGCCGTCTGTGGGGTCGCACAGAGTTGGACACGACTGAAGCGACTTAGCAGTAGCAGCTGGTTGTTTCCATATCTTTGTTATACTGAATAATGCTGCAGTATGGTGACTGCAGCCATGAAATTAAAAGATGCTTACTCCTTGGAAGGAAAGTTATGACCAACCTAGATAGCATATTCAAAAGCAGAGACCTTACTTTGCCAACAAAGGTTCATCTAGTCAAGGCTATGCTTTTTCCTGTGGTCATGTATGGATGTGAGAGTTGGACTGTGAAGAAGGCTGAGTGCCAAAGAATTGATGCTTTTGAACTGTGGTGTTGGAGAAGACTCTTGAGAGTCCCTTGGACTGCAAGGAGATCCAACCAGTGCATTCTGAAGGAGATCAGCCCTGGGATTTCTTTGGAAGGAATGATGCTAAAGCTGAAACTCCAGTACTTTGGCCACCTCATGGGAAGAGTTGACTCATTGGAAAAGACTCTGATGCTGGGAGGGATTGGGGGCAGGAGGAGAAGGGGATGACAGAGGATGAGATGGCTGGATGGCATCACTGACTCGATGGACGTGAGTCTGAGTGAACTCCGGGAGTTGGTGATGGACAGGGAGGCCTGGCGTGCTGCGATTCATGCGGTCACAAAGAGTCGGACACGACTGAGCGACTGATCTGATCTGATACATGGGATTACAGATATCCCTTTGAGATCCTGTTTTCATTTCTTTTGGATACATACCCGAAAGTGAGATTACTTCTCATATAGAAATTCTATTTTTAATTTTTTTGAGGAGCTTCCATATTGTTTTCCACAGTGGCAGCACTAATTTAAATTCCCACCAACAGTAGATGAGTATCCTCTTTTTATATATATATATATATAAAGTCCATCTAGAAAAGTCTGTCTCATCTAACGTGTTCTTTGAAGTCAGTGTTTCCTTGTTGATTTTTGTTCTAGGTGACCTGTCCATTGATGTAAATGAAACATTAAAGTCCCCTATTATTGTTTTTTTTTTTTTTTACTATCAGGCTCTTTATTATTTTAAATATCTGCTTTATGTATTTAGATGCTCCTTTATTTGGGTGCATACATATTTAAAATTGTTATATCTTTTAGTTGGATTGATAACTTTATCATTATCTAATAACCTTCTTTGTCTATTTTTTTTTCTTTTGTTTTTATTTTAAAATCTATTTTGTTGGGCTTCCTTTTTGGCTCAGCTGGTAAAGAATCCACCTGCAATGTGGGAGACCTGGGTTCAGTCCCTGGGTTGGGAAGATCCCCTGGAGAAGGGAAAGGCTACCCACTCCAGTGTTCTGGCCTGGAGAATTCCATGGACTGTATAGTCCATGGTGTCACAAAGAGTTGGGGTCACAAAGACACGACTGAGTGACTTTCACTTGTCCTCCAAAGTATTGCTACCCTAGCTTTGTTATTTTTTCCATTTGCAAGATGTACTTTTCTCCATTCCCTCAGTTTCAGTATTTGTCTTTAGGTCTGAAATGAGTCTCATGTAGATGGCATATAGATGGGTCTTGTTTTTTTAATCCATTTACACTCTATTTTTTGATTGGAGCATTTACTTCATTTGCATTTAAAACAATTATTTATAGATGTGCACTTATTTCATTTTGTTCATTGTTTTGATGTGTTTTTGTAATTTTGTTGTTGTTTTGTTCCTTTCTTCTTTAGCTCACTTCCATTTTATGTTTGAATTTCTATCTTTTGTGTATGGTGATGGTTTAATCGCTAAGTCGTGTCCCACTCTTGGGACCCCATAGATTATAGCCCATCAGGCTCCTCTGTCCATGGGATTTTCCAAGCAGGAATACTGGGGTGGGTTGCCATTTCCTTCTCCAGGGGATCTTCCCAACCCAGAGATCGAACCCGAGTCTCCTGTATTGCAGGCAGATTGTTTACCAACTGAGCCACCAGGGAAACCCTTTTGGTGTATGTGAGTTATCTATTTGAACCTTTTGGTTTGTGGTTACCATGAGGGTTGTATATGGTAACAAGTATAACATATAAGTGATTATTTTAATTTGATGATCCTGTAAGTTAGAAATCATTTCAACAACCCTGAATTTTTACTCCCCCACCCCATGTTTAATGTTCTTGACATAATATTATACATCTTTTTGTTTTGTGTATTCTTTAACTACACATTGTAGATATGCATAATTTTGTTATTTTTGTTTTTCAAACTTCATTAGCATTATGATCACCCTAGAAGTTCTCTAGGCTGGTGGGCAGTGTCAGTGGCAGTTCATGGGTCAGGTTTCTGGGGAGCTTGGAGTAGATACTAGCCTCCTGTTTGGGGGGCTGTGTCCCCATATGCCTAGCTACTCAGCCTGGTGTGTCATGGGGTTGATGCCAACCAGTTGGTGGGTGGGGCTGGTTTTCAAAGCTATAGTCTGTAGGAGGACTCAAAAATAGTGATTTCTGGCACCAGTGTCATTGTGATAGAACAAGCTCCCATAAAAGGCTGCTGCCAGCATGTATCTCCCCAGGGCAAATCCCAGTAATCTTCTCTCTGGTAGGTTTCTCCAGGATCAGCAAATGGGCCTGAGGATTTTTAAAAGTTACTATCTCTGCACTGTATCTTGGAGTGTGTGAAATTTTCTATGCATCCTTTAAGGGTGTAATTTCTGTTTCTGATAACCTTCTAGGTCTCTCCTGAAATCCCATCTGGCCTATAAAGCCAGATGTTCTTGTGGCTTATCTTCCCAGTGTAGGAGGAGTCTTGGTCTGGGGAGTCCAATGTGGGGCTTTGACCTCTTACTTACTGGATGGAATCTCTGCAATTGTGATTTTGGTTTGATTACCGAGGGGTGTGAGTCTTGACTATACTACATTTCTGCCCCTTCTATTTCCATTGTTGTGGTTACTTCTTTATATCTTTAGTTGTGGAAAATCTTTTCTGCCAGTTTTCTATTATTGTAAGTAAACTTTATCCAGAGTCAAGATCACAGAGCTACTCCCCTATAATTTTTTTTAAAGCTTTATAGTTGTGTCTTTTTCTCTAGTAGTTATTTCATCCATTTAGTTTTTCTTTTTTTTTTTTTTTGTAACCTCATGGAGTAGAGATCAGTCTTTTTTCTTCTCCATAGAATAAACTCCTTTTACCAATTCATTTAGTAAATAATTTTTCTCATTGATTTGTTAAACCACCTGTGTTCTGTTGGTCTTTCAGTTCCTAAAAGAATATTTTTATCACATTGGCTTTATGCTTTCTTAACACCTATGGGGGTAAAATTCCCAACTTCCCATTATGTATTCTTTTTATAAGTTTTTTTACTTATAGACTTTTCTTATTTCATGTAAATTTTAGATCAGCTTTCTAATATTGCTAGGGTTTTATTGGAATTGTTTATATATTAAAATATGGAGAATCAACATTTCTGTATTAGTTTGTCATATGACCTGAATAAATCTCTCATTTTGTCAAGACTTTCCTTAAAATACTGTCATTCTTCAGTATCCACTGGCAATTTGTCCCAGGTACCTCCCACATATACTATAATCTGCAGATACTCAAGTCCCTTGATAAAATATGTAGTATAATTGGCCCTTTGTATGTGTAGGTTTTGTGTCTGCAGATTAAACCAGTTGGGGATGGCATTTTCTATCTGTAGTTGTGAGAAGCCAACTGTACATTTATTGAAGAAAATCTACATATAAGTGGACCTACAAAGTTGAAAAACCCATGTTTTTAAAGGCAGTAGTAAACGCAGTTGTTTCTTTGCATGGGTGAGAGATTGGTTTGGTACCTTCCAGAGATACCAAAATCCTCAGATGCTCAAGCCCCATAGTCAGCCTTTCATATCCATGGATTCAACCCACCTGAAATTATATTTTTATTTTGGAGACAGTAAATTTCTATGAATTTATATGGGTGAAGGGATTATAATGAACAAAGATTACACACATTTCCAACTTGGAAACATGGTTAAAGCATAGTGATGTTACTGAGTAGGGAGCTGCTTTGCATGAGCCAGGAAGAGAAGTCAGACATGGCATATGGACTACTTATTTTTCAGGTAGGGTGAGGACTCTGTGTATACCACACCTAGGCAAATAGAACACATGTGAGATTATAGATTCATAAGTCCTTAGAAGCTCTAAATCAAAGTTATAAATATAATATTGTATTATTCCTCTTAATTTCTAAGTAGTAGTATTCATACCTTATATTTGATTTCTGCCTCTGAACAACTAATATAGTGGAAATCTTATGTGTATTAGATATTTCTAAGTTTGAATCTAAGATCTGCCATTTTCTAGCTTTTTGAATTTGGGAAATTATTCAACTTTTCTAAGGTTTTGTTTTCTTATCTATAAAATCATTACAGTAGTATGTATTTCATAGAATTATTGTGAAGATTAAATGAGAATTTGGTCATAGCACATGTTTGGCCCTGAACATATGTTTTCAAGGTATCTCTTCTCTCATGTTCTTGCTTCCATTGATGAAATCTAGCTAATAAAATAGTAGGACTATTTCAACTGCTAACTCTATAGGGCAATAACACTGTGGTGCTTGATCTTACTTCCTATAAACTGGTAGACTTCATTTTATAAAATTTTGTGCATTTAAAAAAATTTAATGTATATATTCCTAACTAAAACCATTTTCAAATATGTTGAAGATGATGAACCATATTTAAAGTGAAAGCCACTCTCTCATTCATTTATTCCTTTTCCTCTATTGTGGCATTGTCACTTCATGAGTATGTTTTTCATTAGAAGTCAATCTCTTTATTAAGAAAGTTAAATATAAGCAACTTAGAAATATATGTATCAAAATATATCATTCTTTACAGAAAATTTAAAAGTAAATGCTAAAACACAAAGCACAAATAATATACTGCTATGGAATTTAATTTGGGACTTGTGTAGAAAGAAAGAATACATTTTCTTTACTGCATGGGCTTATTGTGACAGATTCCATCACACTACACCAGTGTTTTAAGTCATTCATCCCATGCTGTGCTGTCAGCTGTGATGACTAGAAATGCATATTGCTCCATGACAAGTTTAAAAAATGAATGACCGTTATTTTGAGGAACAGTTGTGATCAAATTGTGTGTGCAGTTAAACCTCAAAATGAAAATTTACTATTTCTAAAGATGCTTATGGGTAGGGATAATGTCAAGTGTAAGAGGGCTTTATTTAGTGGAATTTTTGTTTCTCTTTTGTAAAAGTAATAAATCTAGGAAGTTTTGGAAAGTTGGGAGGTGGAAATATGCATAAAGGAACAAGAAAGAACACCAGTAGTTATATTTGTGTTAGTATTTTCCATGTTCTTACAGGTTTTCCTCATTTTTTTACTATAATTAAGATAATCTTCTATATGAACTTCTGCATCCTATTATGTATATTTAAAGTTCTCAAAATTGAATGCATTCACATTGCTATTTTAAATCATTATTTTTAGTAGTGTCAGGGATTCCATTTTATACATATATGTGTGTGTGTGTATATACATATGTGTGTGTGTGCATCCTAATTTATTTAACAAATTAAGGGTTTTAGGGCATTAGAATTGATTACAGAGCTTGTACTGTTGCCAGTTAGCCATTTAGTCCTGTGGAGTATACCTCGTGTTCTTCTGGAAACTATGCCTACTCTAGTGACCTCGTTACCAAAGGTTCTGTCATATTCTGCATGGCCTTACCCTCTGGGCCAGATTTGAAAGGTCATGGTGCTAGTACCTAACCTCAAGCTTGGGTAATAACTTTCTTCCTTAGAGGTGTTGAATTTACAACCCCAGAGGACACTCTCCCTCTTAATAGCTAAAAGTGTTAAGTTAAAAGCTTTGGAAACTATGGGCAGCTGCAAATAGGATCATACGCAAGAGCTGATTTGTAGAGAAAGACAGTGAAACAGATGTTCAGAGAAAATAGAGCTGAGGGACAGAATTTGAATTCTTGGTTCAGTTGCTCCTGAGGCAAAGTTGTTCCCCTGTCCTCTCCACAGCTTGGTTGTTCAATCCCTCTTTGGATCAATGAACTAATAGACTACTTGTTTTTAAAGCTAGTTTTAGTTGAGTTTCTGAAACTTAGAACAAACGAAGATGACTTTTAACACTGTATTTGACATCTTTTTTGAGGATAGAACATGGTCTCCATTTTAGATGAATTCCTTAAGATACATTCTCAAAATAGAATTACTATATTAATTGTTTGTATATTTTAAATATCTGAATAAGGGGATTTAAATATAACCAGGTTTAAAGAGAGTTTCTCTGGTGCCTCAGACAGTAAAGAATCCACCTGCAATGAAGGAGACCCGAGTTCCATTCCTGGGTTGGGAAGATCTTGTGAAGAAGGAAATGGCAACCTACTCTAGTATTCCTGCCTGGAGAATCCCATGGACAGAGGAAACTAGGGGGCTACAGTCCATGGGATTGCAGAGTCTGACACAACTGAACAACTAAACACACACATGCACGCACATGCACACACACACACACAGAAGTTTAAAGAAATCAGAGAAAATAGTCCTAATGAGCCACCAAGTTTTAGCTTATTCCTAAAGTTAATTAATTGTGAGAAAGAGGCCAAAGAGTTATAGTCACATAAAGAAGCAAGTGAATCTCACCATGAAAGAAGTTTTTGTGAAACATAATAAAGTTTTCTGTGGAGAAAAGGACACATATGAAAGAAATACATAGAAACAATAGGTATTCAACATTTAATATGAGTTCTACTAATTTTAAGTGATCCTAGACAACATTAATTTAGGGATAAAATAGATCCTGTAACATGTTTTTAGAATGCCATGCAAATAATTCAAGTATCTTAAGTGGCCAAGCATTTTTCATGGCTGAACCATGACTATAAATCCCAAGTCAACATGAAGAAATTTAAATTTGTTTTAGTGTCACATCAATGGCAATTTTTCACCAAAATGTGTTGATTCCATTCATGTGTGGAATATAAGAAAGAAACCAAAAAACCCACAAAATAAATGAACAAATGACACCAAATAGAAAGCAATGTAGATACGCAGAAACGATTAGTGGTTACCAGGAGGGATGTGGCAGAGGGTGGGAGTGATGAGAGTGCAATGGATAAACAGGGTCAAATGCATGGTGATGGATGGAAACTAAATTTTTAGTGGTTTTCCTGATACAGTGTAGATAGACATTGAAGTATAATGTATATTAGAAACATGTTATAAACCAATGTTACATCAATTTAAAAATGTATTTAATAAAGTCAAGCATCCTGCCAATCTTCTTGTGTAACGGTTTGGAAGAATTTTTAGTTTTGTGCTTGGATTCTGGGTCATAGGATATCTTCTTTGAAACATTTTAGACCAAAACTGATGTTATTCAGATTTATCATCCATTTCTTTTACCAAATTTATAGTTTTCTATGACTCTGTATTTTTTCTCAACAATGAAATTCATTTTTAAAGAGTGAAGTTTCATTATAATTGTGTTACACATACGTATTAAGATGGATGTATAAAGAAACACTAAAATGTCTAAAAATATCAAGGATACATTACAAATGTATTTTTGAGCAGTAACTATGATGTTTTAATAACTAAATTACCTTTGATATGACTAGCCCGAAGTGAATATCACTTCTTTACATACATATGGGGAGAATACACAATTTACTTTGGGGCATATTTCTTTTAGCAGAGAAACATTTCTTTTATATCCTAAACTTCATCCCTGTCTGAAGCTGACTTTGCAACTGATGCCAAATTGTAACTTGATAGCAAAAGCTTCTGTGATAGGTAGCACAGTACCTTGCTCATAGAATGCCCTTTGCTACTATTCATTGTAGATATGCGAAGTATAATAGCATTTCTGTCCTATCTGTCATTCAGCCTTCAGACTGTATACTGCATTCAGATCTCAAGAAAGTAGTACTTCCTGGATCTTTTCAGGAATGAAAAGCTTTTTATTTAATTAAGCAATGTCACATTCCATATGTAAATTAACATATTTCTACCTTCGCAATAGTCTTATTATGAGAATTTATTTTGGTTGCATGCATAAAATGATGGAATTCCTTTACCAAATAGAATTTAAAAATACCTAAGGAAGTAGATTAATCACTTTTGTACCAGACTCTATTATTGCTCTCCCTGCAGAATTCTTTTTTCCTGCAGACATCTTCCAGGAATAGAGGATACTACTGTGGGAAAGAAATGTACAATATACATGCAAATATTTACTTAATCTCTTCTTACCTTGGATTACTGGCTGCAACACTTGCCTTAATCACATATGTTCTTGCTAAAGCCCTTTAGCAGTGGACCATGGATTGAAGGAAAGTAAGGTTCTCAGCCTCCCTTCCATCTATTCTGATGTCCTTCTCCAACTCAGAAATGTACCAAGATCCTAGGAAGTTTCTGCCTTGGTTTTCCAGACTATTTGGAGGGACTTAAGGGGCACTCATGTGGTTGGAAGGTAGACTAAAGGGCTTGTCTCATAGCTGCCTTTACATAGAATGTGTACAGTTTTTACCTACTCTGTATCCTTATTTGAGATTGCTTGAGAATGCAGTGATGAAGAGTCTGAAGTACTTTTACCACTTATCTGCTACCACTCCCTGGTTTTACCACTGTCCAAAATCATCACAAGTTTAACCCCCATTTAAAAAAAAAAAAAGCATATTTAGCTCCTTGTTATAACTAATAAAAATCTATGGGACATTGAAAAACATTTCTGTTAGGTCCAGGGTACTTATGCTATTTGGCATAAATCTCTATCAGACTGAGTGCCAAGTCACCTTGAATGAGTTGGGAGGGAAGGAGAAGAATCTCTACTATGAAGGGTGAGAGAACTACAGTAAGAGAACTTTGCATCTTGGGAACATAAATGTTAAGATTTCAGTAGGAGAGATACATTTTATGATTTTTACTTTTGAAGAGTGGTATATATTCAAGATGGAATTAAAATGAAGCAATGAAAATAATTGTTAAGGTATGATAGGACATTTTTAAATGAAAATTTTGGAATACATATTTTGGAGTATGTCCAGATTTTTTTTTTCTCAGCTGGAATTAGTTTACAAAATTAATGCATATCCTCCCAAGTATTGCAGGATTGGAGAATAATCAAATTTGACTTGATAAAAATGGAAAATGTCCTTTGATACCTCTGAAAACCTGTACTTTCCAAAGTGAGTGAGAAGACACATAAATCAATAGCAAAGATATTCCCTATCTGAAAAATTTTATGTGTAATTGATATCTCGTGACTCTGGAACAGTCTGTTTCCTGGTGCTCATTAGTGAAACCAGAAAGGAAAGAATTAAGGCCCATGAAGCTGGGATCCAGAGAGGCTGACTTAGAATAGTAGGAAGCAGAGGAGGAGGGGCCATTTGACAATTCTCTGACAGGCTGCCTTAGGTTGCTCCATCATTGCTAACTTCTGCCCACCTCCCTGCCTAACAGTACTAAGTGATAGTTCAGTAGGATGAACTCAGGGTATGTCCCAGCCAAGACTCTGGATTACTATGACCTCTTCTTTTCCTATGTTTGCATCTCTGAGTTTACATTTTGACCTTAATACCTACCCTCACTTTTTGTATGGAAGGAACTGCCTTTCCATTTAATGTATGCTGGGATTGGGAGAGGAGATTTTAATAGACACAATACCCACACTTCCCACCCACCATGGATTTTTAGGGGATATAAAAGAAATGTTTTTTTTCCTAGAAGAAAAATTAATGTTCAGTTCAGTTCAGTCACTCAGTCATGTCCAACTCTTTGCGACCCCATGAATTGCAACACGCCAGTCCTCCCTGTCCATCACCAACTCCTGGAGTTCACTCAAACTCACATCCATCGAGTCGGTGATGCCATCCAGCCATCTCATCCTCTGTTGTCCCCTTCTCCTCCTGCCCCCAATCCCTCCCAGCATCAGAGTCTTTTCCAAAGGGTCAACTCTTCTCATGAGGTGGCCAAAGTACTGGAGTTTCAGCTTTAGCATCATTCTTTCCAAAGAGCACCCAAGACTGATCTCCTTTAGAATGGCCTGGTTGGACCTCCTTGCAGTCCATGGGACTCTCAAGAGTCTTCTCCAACACCACAGTTCAAAAGCATCAATTCTTTGGTGCTCAGCTTTCTTCATAGTCCAACTCTCACATCCATACATGACCACTAGAAAAATCATAGCCTTGACTAGACGGAACTTTGTTGGCAAAGTAATGTCTCTGCTTTTGAATATGCTATCTAGGTTGGTCATAACTTTCCTTCCAAGGAGTAAGCATCTTTTAATTTCATGGCTGCAATCACCATCTGCAGTGATTTTGGAGCCCAAAAAAATAAAGTCTGTCACTATTTCCACTGTTTCCCCATCTATCTGCCATGAAGTGATAGGACCAGA
Organism: Bos mutus; assembly: GCF_027580195.1. Taxonomy (NCBI): domain Eukaryota; kingdom Metazoa; phylum Chordata; class Mammalia; order Artiodactyla; family Bovidae; genus Bos; species Bos mutus. The sequence goes on along the minus strand of NC_091646.1, from coordinate 8,847,304 downwards.
TACCATGATCTTAGTTTTCTGAATTTAAGATTGGCTATTTAAATTCAAAAATCTCAATGTCAGCTGCAGTTTCTTGAAAGTATCTCAGGCAAGAGATTTCTGTGTGTTTTGTAGAGAATTTGTGAGTGTTCAATTGCTGCTCTATCAGTTTTACATCAGCTAAGAATTCCTGAAAGTGAGTCTTAAGTATCTTCCCAATCTGTGTACTTTATTTTCTCTTATTTTTCTCCATATCTCTAGTCTTGTGCAGAAATATTGCAGTTAAAATTGAGGGCATCAGGGTGAAAATTACGTGTATATTCCATGAGGAACAACTGAAATCACTGTAGCAGGACTGAAACCAGTGGATGGCATGTCTACCTTTTTCCCTCCAGGGTTTCTCCGTGCTCCTGGGGTTGTCCATTCCACTTTGAATGGCCTACCTCTCCTGTTCTTTGCCATCACCAGAAGGCTATGCCACAGTGCCCAGCACAACATTCACTTCAGTTCCCTGGGTGCTGCTGCTCCTAAGCAGCTGGGAAGGCATCTTGCTTTTGTCAGCTCTTTCCTTGAAACTTGTCAAGTAGAACCGAGTTGCCTATTAGAGCAGTGGTGACGTCATTCTGTACTTTTGCAAGGGCCTGAGTTGGGCTTTGAGAGGTGCGAGACAGCTGAGCATTATTTGAATGCTCTGCCAAAGGAGTACAAGACCAGACAGAACTCTCCTTCAATTGACGCTAGATCAAAAACTTCCATTCCAGTGACAACTGTAGCATGAAAGTTTCTTTCATGGCTCTCGTACATTTCCTCCTCTTTTCACTGTGTTGAGCTGGAGAATCTGCGTGTCTCCTTGATGTCAGGTAGTCTGGGGATTTTCAAATAGTTTTTTTTTTTTTTTAATCTGTTGTATGGTAAGCAATACAATTTACAACAGTGCACACATATATACATGTATATGTAACAAATAAAATTTTCATGAAATGTTCAATGTGAGTCTCTCTGCTGTTTTCTGTTATATCCTATTCCATTAAAAATCTGCTTGTGACCCACACACTGGATTTTAAAACCTACTCTTTGGTCGCTATCCAGAAATGAAAAACATTGATCTAGTCCAATACCAGTTTGACCATAAATTCTTTTTAGTGTGTGCATTTATCATTTACTCGTTTTCTTAATTAAACTACTGATTTTCAATCTCTGTGAAGAAAACTAGGCTCTACATTGATAACAGTTTAAAATCCAACGACAAAGAAAGGTCATTTCCTGTGTTTCCTATATTTTCTACATGTAGAAGAGGGAGCATGATAAAATGAAAATAGCACGTGTGTCCCGTCCTTTCCCTAGGTTTCAATTCCTCAATTGTATTATGAAGAGACAGGATTATAGAAGATTTATAAAATCTGTTTCTAGTAGAGTCTGTTATTTTATGTTGCTTCTTTCAGGGAATTGTTATGATGATGTTAAGAGATAATATAACTTTTAAGTCTAAGTAAAATTTTGTGAGTCTCATTTTTTTTTAATAACAGGTAGTGGTTTTTTTCTACCTATGTCGTTTACCTGTTGTGCCAGATAGGTCAAGGACTATGAAAATATAGTGAGCAAATATGCTGGCAAAAATAACAGTCTCTAAGCTCATAGCTGCTGCTGCTAAGTCGCTTCAGTCATGTCCAACTCTGTGCGACTCCATAAACGGCAGCCCACCAGGCCCCACTGTGCCTGGGATTCTCCAGGCAAGAACACTGGAGTGGGTTGCCATTTCCTTCTCCAGTGCATAAAAGTGAAAAGCGAAAGTGAAGTCGCTCAGTCTTGTTCGACTCCTAGCAACCCCATGGACTGCAGCCTACCAGGCTCCTCTGTCCATGGGATTTGCCAGGCAAGAGTACTGGAGTGGGGTGCCATTGCCTCCTCCAAAGCTCATAGCACTGCTTTACAAATCAAAGCTTCAAGGACTCCTGAATTTAGATCATAGTTTCCTGGTGGCTCAGATGGTAAAGCGTCTGCTTACAATGTGGGAGATCCGGGTTCAATCCCTGGGTTGGGAAGATCCCCTGGAGAAGGAAATGGCAACCCAGTCCAATATTCTTGCCTGGAAAATCCCATGGATGGAGAAGCCTGGTAGGCTACAGTCCATGGAGTCGCAAAGAGTCAGACACGTCTAAGTGACTTCACTTTCACTTTTAAGGCACTGATTTAGTGTCTCTGAATATCACTTTTCTTACCAGTTTTTAAAATACTGGAGATGGAATCACATAATCACAGTGTCAGATGTAGAAAAGAAGTTGTAGATGATTTAATTCGGAGGGCACAAGTAGTGTGGTCCAGAGTATTCCAGACTTGGCGAAGAAATGCAGAGTAAATGTTGATGTGGAATTAAGTGAGTCTGCAGAGTGCAGAATTCAGAAATCTTCCTTAAGTGGAGAGGAACTTGTTTTTCTTAGAAAGCTAGTTTTAATGAAATCACTCATAAGTTGATTTTGGAGCTGGAAAGTAAAATTCTTTTTGGATTTTTGACTGTTTGAAAGAATACTTTGTAATGATACATTATTTTTCCCTTTGGACTAAATCCAAGTTAGGTACTTAACTTCAACAGATTTAAAAGTATGATCTCTTTGTGGCTGAGCAGTCCCAGAGCTTTCACAAGCAAAGCTGAACACTTTAAGATATCTATAACCAGTATTCAAATGAACCTTGTCACACTTGTGAAATGATAAGAAAATTGGTCTCTTGTAACCATAGGAGGACCACTCCATATTAAAGCAATGGATATGTTTGTAAAGTCTATTGAGGGCCGACACCAGGCACAGATATTTTTGACACAGCCTTTTGACTTCCTGTGACTTTTTTGGAAATGACTAAAGCTTTGTAATCAAGGTGAAAGCTGAACACTTTAAGATATCTATAACCAGTATTCAAATGAACCTTGTCACACTTGTGAAATGATAAGAAAATTGGTCTCTTGTAACCATAGGAGGACCACTCCATATTAAAGCAATGGATATGTTTGTAAAGTCTATTGAGGGCCGACACCAGGCACAGATATTTTTGACACAGCCTTTTTGACTTCCTGTGACTTTTTGAAATGACTAAAGCTTTGTAATCAAGGTGAAAGCTGAACACTTTAAGATATCTATAACCAGTATTCAAATGAACCTTGTCACACTTGTGAAATGATAAGAAAATTGGTCTCTTGTAACCATAGGAGGACCACTCCATATTAAAGCAATGGATATGTTTGTAAAGTCTATTGAGGGCCGACACCAGGCACAGATATTTTTGACACAGCCTTTTGACTTCCTGTGACTTTTTTGGAAATGACTAAAGCTTTGTAATCAAGGTGAGAGTTGATATACTGTTCAGAATTAGCAAACATGCTGATTTAATTAGGAGTAAGGGTTTTTCAGCCAAATTTCTGCACTTTTCCATTAAGATTCAAAACTGAACTTATTTATTTATGATGAGATAGAGTGCTTAATTTGTTGGGTGGATTTTAACTTCTTGATTCCTCAGTCTAAAGGAAACAAGTTTATTGTGTCAGCAGGAAGAAAGTCTCCCATGTGAGAAATAAAACTTTATTTCTCCTTTAAACCTTATTTCTCCTTTAAACTGCATGATTTAACTTACTGACTAAGTTACCTGAATTAACCAGTTGTTTTAACATAATATACACATGTCTTTATGATTTAAAGTGTATATGCAATTGATGAGATCAGGATCTCTGAGCTCTGTCTACCTGTATTACAAATCTGTGGCCCTAAAGCCATTTGCTTCTAATTTCTTGGAGAGACTTGGTAGTACAATATAGGGGCCAGCAAGCTACAGCCAGTTGTTTGTTTTTGTAAACAGAAAAGTACACCCATGTAGGTATGTATTGTCTATGAATGCTTTTGTTCTATAGTGGCAGAACTTAGGAGTTGCAATGGAGACTGTATGTCTCCAACGCCTAAATTAGTATTTACTATCTGGCCCTTTATAGAAAAAGTTTGAATGCCTTTGGTATAATATACTTTTAAACAGCATGGAGCAAAAAGTCAATCCTTTTTTATTTTATTTTTTTCAGTTCAGTTCAGTCGCTCAGTCTTGTCCGACTCTTTGCAACCCCATGAATCGCAGCACGCCAGGCCTCCCTGTCTATCACCAACTCCCGGAGTTCACCCAGACTCACGTCCATCGAGTCAGTGATTTTTTTTTTAATGGCTGGTAATTCCTCTATCTGGGTTCTCTGTTCTTTATCTTATTATCTTATTCCCTCCCTCTGTGGACTTTGTCCAGTGTGTCATTCTCTTTCTTCTGTGTTTTCAACCTTCTGCTCTCTATTGAGTTTCTAAGACTCTATAATATATACTGTAGTCTCTCCTAACTTAAAAAACAACCAACACCCCTCCCTAGCTGTTGCCCTATTTTGCTCTTCTTCTTTTTCTGAGATGCTCCTCCTTTTCATTTACTACCAACTCATATTCTTCAACATGCCACATCCTGGTTTCTGTTCTTCCTCTTCAATGAAACTGGAAAAGGTCACCAATCCAATGGACAGTCACAGTCAGATAGTTACACAAGTCATTGTCTTGTGTAACCTCTTTGCAACATTTTATGTTACTTCTCACTGAATCCTTGAAAATATTCCTTCTTTGGTTTCTATGACATTACTCTATCCATAGTTTATTTAATAGTTTCATTCCTCAGTCACTTTTATGAGATTTTCTTTTTTGCTTGCTCTCTCCATGTTGATATTACTATGTGTTCTTTTCTCTCCATAGACTGTGTGTGTAAGAGGAGAAAAGCAGACGCTAGTCTAATTCAGTCATATAAATGGAAGAAATACCTCCATGCCTAGATCCAAAATACATATCTGCAAACCAAGCATTTTTCCTAAAGTCAGGATCATATATGTCTAGTTGACAACTTTTCCCAGATGTCCTATAAACATACCAAAACATGACCTCACTGTTAAATCTATTTCTTGCTTTATCAAATGGCTTCACCATCCAGCATGACATACCTCAGAAATCTCAGAGTTTTTGCCTTTAAATCATTTTGTCTTTTACTCGCTAAACTCATTGGTTGTCAGGTCTTATAGATTATAGCTACCTTTCTTTAATATCTCATATCTCTTCTCACCTGTCAATCTTATCTAGAATTCTTATCTAAGAACTCTTCAATAGGACATACCTGGTCTTTTAAGATTGCTTGTGGTAAAAAAATGAAATTTATATATTTATAAAGTGCTACAGCTGAAGGAGGGAAGATAGTCACAGAGGCTTCCTGTCTGTGAAACAGATGGATGTTGACTTGTACCATAAGCATAGTTAATACATATTTGTTACTTTGAAACAAAATGTATCTCACTGTTGAAAAGGGAAATTTGGGGAAAATTATATGGAATGATGCTAAAGCTGAAACTCCAGTACTTTGGCCACCTCATGCGAAGAGTTGACTCATTGGAAAAGACTCTGATGCTGGGAGGGATCGGGGGCAGGAGGAGAAGGAGATGGCAGAGGATAAGATGGCTGGATGGCATCACCGACTCAATGGATGTGAGTTTGAGTGAACTCCGGGAGTTGGTGATGTACAGGGCGGCCTGGCGTGCTGCGATTCATGGGGTCGCAAAGAGTCGGACACGACTGAGCGACTGAACTGAACTGAACTGATACCTGATATTGGGCTTCCCCGGTGGCTTGGTGGTAAAGACTACACCTGCCAGTGCAAGAGATACCATTCAATTCCTGGGTGAGAAGATCCCCTGGAGAAGGAAACAGCAACCCACTCCAGTATTCTTGCCTGGGAAATCCCATGGACAGAGGAGCCTGGTGGGCTACAGTCCATAGAGGTCAGACATGCTGCAGTGACTAAACGGCAAGTAGAAAAATGGAAAATTGATAGTACTTCTCTCCTTGTGTTCCTCCACTTTTCTCATTTTCTACCACCCTCCCCAAAGCGAGGACTATCTTGAGTATTGTGGTCATTAGTCTCTTGTTTGTTAAAATTATTTTGCATATTTCTGTCTCAATAAAATGTTTAGTTTAGTTGTTTTGAATATTAAGGAAAATGTAGCATGTTGTAAGTAATCTACTTGAAATTGCCTTTTTCATCCCAAATTCTTTTCTAAAGGGATTGCAGCTTTACATTTCTACTGGCAACATATAAGAAATCCTGTTGACCCATACTGGATGTTATAAGAAACCATAGTTTTGTAAATTGAATGCATATAAAATGGCTTCTTATTGTGACTCTGGTTTGTATTTTCATCACTGTTAATAGGGTTATTAATTTTTTCATATATTTATTGATATATACATTTATTCCTCTATGGGATTCCTCTTTATATATTTAGTGTTTGAAAAATAATCTTTGGTTGTCTTTTGTTATTTGTAGTAATCATATATTTTCCTGATGGTCCCATTTGGCTATATAATTCATAAATATTGTAAATATTTTCTCCCAGTTTCAGGCTTATCTTTTTTTCCTTCTTTGAGTTGTTGTTTGCTGACTCAAAATTCTTAATTTTAGTATAGTAAATTTTATCAATCATTTCTCTGAGATTTAGCACTTTTTATAATTTATATAATATACCAACTCAATGAGCATAAATTTGAGCAAACTCCAGGAGATAGTGAAGGGGACAGGGAAGCCTAGAATCTTGCAGTTCATGGAGTCGCAAAGAGTTGGACATGACTTAGCAACTGAACAATAACAATAACAAAATCCTTCACTATCCTGATTACAGAAATATTTTCATCTGTATTTGTTACTAATATTTTATAATTTTTATTCTGAAATTTATGTTTAACTCAAATTGAGTTCTTGTTTAAAGATAACTATTTTTTCATATCTCCCTATTCAAACTGCATTTTTTCCCTCCTGATCTGCTGTCATATTCTTAATATAGCAAAATATGTATAATCTTCACTTCTGAGCTCTCTTTTATATTCTACTGATTAGCTTGTCTATACTTATGTCAGGTCCACTCTGCTTTATTGTTATATCTTCCCAATGTTTCCTGCGATCCAGCAAAACTCATTTCTGTACAATATTTTTGTCCAGAATAAGAAGTTGATTACTCTTTGATCTATACCTTGCCACAGAAATTTTTCTAATCAGCCTATCAAGCTCATCAACAAAACACTTAGTATTATAGTTGAAATTTAAGTTAATATTTAAACTAATTTGGGATCACTGATATCTTTATTATGATAAGTTTTCTGTCTCATTTTAATTGGGTCTTCTTTAATGTCATTCAGTAAAACTTTATAATTTCTTATTCACACATTTTACATATCTTTTGTCAGATTTAAAGTACTTCACAGTCTTGTGACTAAAACACATTATATCTTAAACTCTGCTTTGCTAGTTATTTGTCTGTAGTATACAGAAATGCATATGACTTTGGGGGGTCTGTCATATATCCAGGCCTTTATTAAATTACAGTTATTTTATTTTATTTTTTATTGAAGTATAGTTGGTTTACAGTACTTAGTATAATAATGTCTAGGTCCATCCATGTAGCAGCAAATGGTATTATTTCATTGATTTCTATGGCTGAGTAGTATTCCATTGTGTATATACACCATATCTTCTTTATCAATTTATATGTCTATGGACATTTAGATTGTTCTCACATCTTGATTATTGTAAGTAATACTGTTTGGAACTGGGGTGCATGTATCTCTTTGAATTAGTGTTTTACACTTACAAAGTTCAGTATACTTACCACTGTAGTATTAGTTAACATCTCCATCACGCCACATAGGTAGTTTTCTTTATTGTGTTTAGAAGTTTTAAGATCTATTTTCTCAGCAACTGTTGAGTATATAATACAGTAATTTAAATTATAATAAAACTGGTGTGCAATATGCTTGTAGCACTTATTCATTTTCTAAATGTAAGTTTCTATCCTTTGATAGCATCTCTCTACACTACAACTCCATTTATTCTCTTTTCTACTTTATAATCTTGGCTAATTTCACATATAAGTTATATCATACAGTATCTGTCTTTCTTCTTCTGACTTATCTCACTTATCATAATGCCCTGAAGGGCCCTACATTTGACACAATGTCAGAATTTCCTTCTTTCTCAAGGCTGACTATTTCATTGCATATACATGCTACATCTTCTTTATCCATTCATTTACTGATGGACACTTAAGTTGTTTCCATATTGTGTTTGGTGTGAATAATGCTGCAGTAGATATGGGAGATATAGTTTTGATATCCTGTTATTTCATTTGGATAAATACTGAGAAGTGGGATTGCTGGATCAGAGGTTAGTTCTTAATTTTTTGAAGAATCCCCATACTACTTTCCACAGTGGCTGCACCAATTTACATTTCCACCAGCAGTGTATAAAGGTTCCCTTTTCTCTACATTGTTTCCAACACTTTTTATCTTTTTTCTTTTAGACAACTGTCATTCAAACAGATAGGATGAACTATTTAATTGTAGTGTTGCCTTACGTTTCCTTGATGTTTCACATTGTTTAGCATGTTTTTATGTACCTGTTGACCATTTCTATGTCTTCTTTGGAAAAATGTCTACTTGGTTACTCTGTGTACTTTTTCATTGGATTGTTTGTGAGGATTTTTTGTTATTGAGTTGTAAGAGTTCTTTATATATTTTGGATATTAACCTCCTATCAGACATATGGTTTGCAAATATTTCCTCCCATTCTGATTGCCTTTTCATTTTGTTGATGGTTTGCTTCCTTTGATGCACAGAAGCCTTTTATTTTGATGTATTGTCACTTGCTGACTTATGTTTTTCTGGACTGAACTTTTGTGTAATATTCAAACAATTGTCAGGACCAGTATCAAGGAGCTTTTTCCCCAAGAGTTTTATAGTTTCAGTTCTTAGGTTTAAGTCTTTAATCTATTTTATGTTAATTTTTGTGAGTTCTGTAAGATAGGGGTCTAATTTCATTTTTCTACATTTAGTTATACAGTTTTTCTTATATCATTTATTGAAGAGACTGTAATGTTTCCATTGATTATTCTTGGCTACCTTGTTAAATTGTTGTTTTAGTCACTAAGCTGATTCTGACTCTTTATAACCCCATGGACTGTAGCCTGACAGGCTCCTCTGTCCTTGGGATTTCCCAGGCAAGGATGTTGGAGTGGGTTGCCATTTCCTTTTCCAGGGGATCTTCCCAACCGAGGGATCAAACCTGCATCTCATGTTTGTAAAATACAGTTTTAGACTATATATGTGTTGATTTATTTATGTGCTCTAAAGTCTGTTTCATTGATCTTTGTGTCTATTTGTATGTAAGTACACTGCTTTTTGATTGCTATAGCTTTGCAGTATAGTTTGAAATCAGTATGTGATTTCACCTTTGTTCTTCTTTCACAGGATTGCTTTGGCTATTCTGGGTCTTTTTTGATTCCATACAGATTATAGTATTCTTTTTTCTATTTCTGTGAAAATCATCATTGGAATTTTTATACAGTTTGCATTGAATCTGTAAATGGCTTTGGGTAATAGGACATTTTAACAATGTTAATTCTTTGGCTCATGAGCACAGAGTGTTTTTACATTTGTTTGTTGCTTTTTCAATTTTTTCTAATTTTCAGTATATGGATCTTTCACTTCCTTGTTTTAATGTATTAAGTACTTTATTTTGTTTATTTGATCCTGTGAATGGGAGAGTTTTCTCTGTTTTGTTTTTCAGTTATTTCATTATTAGTGTAGAGAAATGTACTTGATTTCTGTGTGTTGATTTTATATCCTACAAATTTAGTGAATTCAATTAATTCCAACAGACGGTTGAGTTGTTAGATTTTCATATATATAATCAGGTATGGTGTGCATGGACTGGGTGTCACAGTCTGTCTGAGGGTCAACTGGCAGAGTCCACAAGTGGCCTAGATGCTAGAGTTTTGCAAGTAAACGCACTGGTCATAACAAACACCCTCTTCCAACAACACAAGAGAAGACTCTATACATGGACATCACCAGATGGTCAACACCAAAATCGGATTGATTATATTCTTTGCAGCCAAAGATGGAGAAGCTCTATACAGTCAGCAAAAACAAGACCAGGAGCTGACTGTTGCTCAGACCATGAACTCCTTATTGCCAAATTCAGACTTAAATTGAAGAAAGTAGGGAAAACCACTAGACCATTCAGGTATGACCTAAATCAAATCCCTTATGATTATACAGTGGAAGTGAGAAATAGATTTAAGGGCCTAGATCTGATAGATAGAGTGCCTGATGAACTATGGAATGAGGTTCGTGACATCATACAGGAGACAGGGATCAAGACCATCCCCATGGAAAAGAAATGCAAAAAAGCAAAATGGTTGTCTGGGGAGGCCTTACAAATAGCTCTGAAAAGAAGAGAAGCAAAAAGCAAAGGAGAAAAGGAAAGATATAAACATCTGGATGCAGAGTTCCAAAGAATAGCAAGAAGAGATAAGAAAGCCTTCTTCAGCGATCAATGCAAAGAAATAGAGGAAAACAACAGAATGGGAAAGACTAGAGAACTCTTCAAGAAAATTAGAGATACCAAGGGAACATTTCATGCAAAGCTGGGCTTGATAAAGGACAGAAATGGTATGGACATAACAGAAGCAGAAGATATTAAGAAGAGATGGCAAGAATACACAGAAAAACTGTACAAAAAAGATCTTCACAACCCAGATAATCACGATGGAGTGATCACTGACCTAGAGTCAGACATCCTGGAATGTGAAGTCAACTGGGCCTTAGCATCACTATGAACAAAGCTAATGGAGGTGATGGAATTCCAGTTGAGCTATTTCAAATCCTGAAAGATGATGCTGTGAAAGTGCTGCACTCAATATGCCAGCAAATTTGGAAAACTCAGCAGTGGCCATAGAACTGGAAAAGGTCAGTTTTCATTCCAATCCCAAAGAAAGGCAATGCCAAAGAATGCTCAAACTACCACACAATTGCACTCATCTCACATGCTAGTAAAGTAATGCTCAAAATTCTCCAAGCCAGGTTCAGCAATATGTGAACTATGAAATTCCTGATGTTCAAGCTGGTTTTTAGAAATGGCAGAGGAAGCAGAGATCAAATTGCCAACATCCACTGGATCATCATAAAAGCAAGAGAGTTCCAGAAAAGCATCTATTTCTGCTTTATTGACTATGCCAAAGCTTTTGACTGTGTGGATCACAATAAACTGTGGAAAATTCTGAAAGAGATGGGAATACCAGACCACCTGATCTGCCTCTTGAGAAACCTGTATGCAGGTCAGGAAGCAACAGTTAGAACTGGACATGGAGCAACAGACAGGTTCTAAATAGGAAAAGGAGTACGTCAAGGCTGTATATTGTCACCCTGTTTATTTAACTTCTATGCAGAGTACATCATGAGAAACACTGGACTGGAAGAAGCACAAGCTGGAATCAAGATTGCTGGGAGAAATATCAATAACCTCAGATATGCAGATGACACCACCCTTATGGCAGAAAGTGAAGAGGAACTAAAAAGCCTCTTGATGAAAGTGAAAGCGGAAAGTGAAAAAGTTGGCTTAAAGCTCAACATTCAGAAAATGAAGATCATGGCATCCGGTCCCATCACTTCATGGGAAATAGATGGGGAAACAGTGTCAGACTTTATTTTTCTGGGTTCCAAAATCACTGCAGATGGTGACTGCAGCCATGAAATTAAAAGGCACTTACTCCTTGGAAGGAAAGTTATGACCAACCTAGATAGCACATTCAAAAGCAGAGACATTACTTTGCCAACAAATGTCCATCTAGTCAAGGTTATGGTTTTTCCTGTGTTCATGTATGGATGTGAGAGTTGGACTATAAAGAAAGCTAAGTGGTGAAGAATTGATGCTTTTGAACTGTGGTGTTGGAGAAGACTCTTGAGATTCCCTTGGACTGCAAAGAGATCCAACCAGTACATTCTAAAGGAGATCAGCCCTGGGATTTCTTTGGAAGGAATGATGCTAAAGCTGAAACTCCAGTACTTTGGCCACCTCATGAGAAGAGTTGACTCATTGGAAAAGACTCTGATGCTGGGAGAGATTGGGGGCAGGAGGAGAAGGGGATGACAGAGGATGAGATGGCTGGATGGCATCACTGACTCAATGGACGTGAGTCTGAGTGAACTCGGGGAGTTGGTGATGGACAGGGAGGCCTGACGTGCTGCAATTCATGGGGTCACAAAGAGTCAGACACGACTGAGTGACTGAACTGAACTGAACTGAACTGTTTATTTCAAACTGGATTGTAATTCCCTTCATGCTTCTTCCTTCGACTGATTTCATTTATAAATATCATTTTATATTTCTAAATATAAAATTTAGAATGTGTAATATTTCTTTTTTATTGATTTCTAACATAGTTTTATCCCAGTTAGAAATATCATTTGTCTCATATCCATTCTTTGGTTTTTGCTGTAATTTTAGTTGTTGTGATGAACTCTGCTGTCCATATTATGTTATTTTAATGAAAACGTGAAAGTGTTAGTCGCTCAGTCATGTCTGACTCTTTGGGACCCCATGGACTGTAGCCCGCCAGGCTCCTCTGTAAATGGAAATCTACAGACAAGAATACTGCAGTGGGTTGCCATTCTCTTTTCCAGGGGATCTTCCTACCCAGGGATCAAACCAGGGTCTCCTGCATTGCAGGCGAAATTTTTACCATCTGAGCCACCAGGGAAGTAGAAAGTAAAGTTAATTGCTGTTATTTAAATTTGCATTAATCAAATTAAATAAAATTTAAAATTCAATTAATCAGTTGAACTGGGCATTTTTATAAGTTCTCTAGAGCCGTATTTGGCTAGTAGCTACTGAATTGGACAGGACAGTATTTCAATCATGGCAGAAGTGAGTTCACTTTATTGAACAGAGGTTGGCTAGAATGTTTTCAGTTACTGAAATGTTCCTTAAATGCTTAAGAATATTATGCCTTTACTAAATATGGCATATCAATTTTAGACTTTATCCATTATTTTTTAAATCTATCAAACCTCAGAGAAGAGTGTTAGAATCTTCTGCAATGACTGTATATTTACCAATTTCTTTTTAAAATTTAATCTTCACATTGTAAGTTACATGTATGCTATTAGTAAAGTATAAGTTTATAATGTTTACACCACACCTTGAATTCCTTCTCTTTTATTATACTTTTATCATCTTTACCTTTACATTGCCTTTTCCCCAGAAATCTATTGTATTAGCGTCTCTATATCTACTTTCTTTTGCTAAGTCCTATCCTGATATTCTGGAGCTTCCCAGGTGGTGCAGAGGTAAAGAATTTGTCTGCCAATGCAGGAGGCACAGTTCGATCCCTGGGTTGGAAAGATCCCCTGGAAGAGGAAATGGCAACCCACTTCAATATTCTTGCCTGGGAAATCTGATGGACAGAGGACTCTGATGGGCTACAGTCCATGAGTTTACAAAAGAGTCAGACACGATTAAGCAACTGAGCACACACAAATAGTTATTTTATTTTCCATTTACCTTCAATCATTTGAAATCCCTGTATCTTTGCCTAGTAGATATATTTTTGTTGTGGAAAAGACTACTCTCAGTTTTATTTTTATTTGTTAGTGGACATGCATCTTTCATTTTTGTTTGAATTTTAAAATATTTTCTTTGTGTTTTATGTTCTGAAGTTCTATGATGTGTGGGGGATAGATTTAGATTTTACTTAAATTGCAGTTAGAATTATGTTGATTAACATATTTGAGAGTTTTACTAATTTTCAATGATTCTCAAAAGATATGACTTTTATTATTTCCTTTCCCTCATTTTCTCCCTTTTCTTTTTTATGTTGCCATTTGGATTGTCTCAGTTTTCCATCTCTCGCTTACATTCCCCTGCCCCTTCCTCTCTAAGTTGCCTTTTGGTTCATTTCTTTCAATTACTTTCTAGTTCATGACTTTTCTCTTTAGCAGTGTATTATCTGATCTCTAATTGTATTTTTCCTTCCTAGGAACGTTACTTTTTAATTTCAAACTTGTCCAATATTTTAAAAATAAAGAGTTTGTAATTTTTGCTTTCATTTCTTCCTTTTATATATTTACTTCCAGGTACATTTATCAGAAAAATTTTCATGTATACACAAACACAGAGTCCAACAAATCCCAGGTAACATCACACACTTTTAAGAACTAACATTTCGTTGTACTTATTTTATGGCTCAGCTGGTAAAGAATCTGCCTGCAATGTGGGAGACCTGGGTTCGATCCCTGGGCTGGGAAGATCCCCTGGAGAAGGGAAAGGGAAAGGCTACCCACTTCAGTATTCTGGCCTGAAGAATTCCATGGACTATATGGTCCATGGGGTCACCAAGAGTTGGACGTGACTGAACGACTGTCACTTGCCATTTTTTGCTAAAGTATTTTTATGCAAATCTCCCAGATATAATTTATCTCCCCCCACCAACCCAAGTACTTCAGTATATATTTTCAAACAAAACAAGAAAGGGCTTTTTTTTTTTCTTTTACATAGTCAAAATGACAACATAGTTAAGAATTCGTTAATACTATCTAAAGTCATGTTCATTTTCAAATTTTCTTAATTGTTTGCCATTTTGTTTTACAGTTAACTTGCTTTCATCAGGATCTGTGCAGGGTCTATTCATTGAAAACTGTTTTTGCTGTCTTATGTCTCTTTAGATCTCCTTCAAAGGACCAAATCAGATCCTCTTTCCATTGTTAGCTATTTATTTGTTGGTGAAACTAGAGTATCCCATAGAATGGTCCATATTCTGCATTTGGTTCAATGCCTTATATGTTTAGCACATAAAGTGGCATATATTATTTAATTGTCTCATTGGTACTGGTGTACTAGCATTTATTTGTGAATTTAAGTGACAACAGTCTGCTCCTTTTATTGTAAAATTCCTAATGACAATTATTGTCCAAATGTCATTTTTTATTGGAGGTTGGAAAATGTTGATTTTTTTTCAACTTTAAAATTTTCATAGCATTTAATGCCTTGGATTTTATTCAATAGAAGTTTTTAAATATCAACTTTACTCTTCCTAGTCCTCTCTCCTTTTATACATTGAAAATATATTTCCTTTTAATATATAAATTCTTTCAATATATTATTCAGAATTTTATTTTATTTTAAATACTGTGAGTTTTTTTTTTAGTTTTTCATATTGTTTGAAATTGAGGTTTTTTTAAGTTTTATAGCTTTTATCATTACATATTTATATTTTGAGGCTTCCCTGGTGGCTCAGATGGTAAAGAATCTGCCTGCAATGTGGGAGACCTGGGTTTAATCCCTGAGTTGGGAAGATCCCCTGGAGAAGGGAATGACAACCCATTCCAGTATTCTTGCCTGGAGAATTCCATGGACAGAGGAGCTTGGCAAGCTACAGTCCATGGAGTCGCAAAGATTTAGACACAACTGAGCAACTAATACACATTTATATTTTAACACCTGATATTTGCTCAGGCCTTCATTACCATTCTTTAGGGTTTGAAAAATGAATTGCATTTATTTATTGTCAGTTTGATCCTAAATCCACACTTTTTAGCTCTGTGACATTCACTATGTCCCACTTTTGTGGAAGAAATGGAAATTTTAAAAGTAATAAACCTCCCTGTACATGAATATTTTAATAGTCTCTATAGTTCATGTTTTTCAATGAAGTTTTATTATTTTCATAAGATAGTTCATGCATATGTTATTATCCTTCAAAAGCAGGAAGATACCTACAATATCAAAACCTGGTCTTTTCCCTTTTATTTCCTTAGAAAAAGTCCTCATGCTCTGGACAGTATAGCTGATATTTACAGTTGACATGCACTAATATCTTTTTATTGTGGTAAAATACACTAACTTTAATATAAAGTTTAGCATAAAGTTTACAGTTTCAACCATCTTAAAATATGCATTTCAGTGGCATTAAATATGGTCACAATAATGTGCAACTATCATCTGTCCCTAGTCTCAGAACTTTTTCATAAACCCAGAAGGAAACTACAGACTTATTAAGCAATCTTTCTCTATAATACAGTATTTTTAATGCCATTGAACATGAAATTGTTTTTCAGACTTTCCTTTTCAGATTGTTTATTACTAGTGTATATTTCTACTACTGATTTTGTATATTAACCTTGAACCCTGCCACTTGTGCTGCATTCATTTATTAGCCCTAGTAGTTTATGTGTGTGTGTGTCTGTTCCTTGTATATCAGATCAGGTCACCTACAAATGTTGATGGGCTTATTCCATTCCACTTTGGATGACTTCTTTCTTTTTCTTGCCTTTTTTTTTTTTTCTGTCTAGGACTTCCTATACAGTATTAAATAGAAATGACAAAAGTGTGCATCCTTATCTTTTTCCTGTACTTAGTAGGAAATTTTTCTGCCTTTTATCTTCTATTGTTATGTAAACTTTGGATTTTTTTCCATAGATGTCCTTTGTAATGTTAAAGAAGTTCTATTCTAGTTTGTTGAGCGTTTTTGTCATGAAAGAGTGTATTTTTTAAATGTATCAATTAAGACATGTTTTCCCCCTTATTCTCTTTTTTTTTTCCCCTTATTCTCTTAAGGTTATTATGTTCCATTAATTGATTTCACCCATTTAAACACCTCTGCATTTCTGAGATAAATTCCACTTGATCATAATAATCATTTAACTGTGTTTCTGGATTTGGTTTGGTGGTATTATGGTGAGGATTTCTAAGGTACAGAGGTCTTTTCTTGTGATGTCTTTGTCCAGCCATGGCGTTTGGGTTATCCATATAGAATGGATTTGGGCCTCATATAGAATGATTTAGGAAATGCTTCTTTTATTTTATATTTTTTCAAGATTTTGAGGAGGATTGGTATTTTTTACATTTTTGTTAGACTTCATCAGATCAGATCAGATCAGTCACTCAGTCGTGTCCGACTCTTTTCGACCCCATGAATCGCAGCACGCCAGGCCGCCCTGTCCATCACCAACTCCCGGAGTTCACCCAGACTCACGTCCATCGAGTCAGTTATGCCATCCAGCCATCTCATCCTCTGTCGTCCCCTTCTCCTCTTGCCCCCAATCCCTCCCAGCAGCAGAGTCTTTTCCAATGAGTCAACTCTTCGCATGAGGTGGCCAAAGTACTGGAGTTTCAGCTTTAGCATCATTCCTTCCAACATAAGTATTTCCTATTTGATGTACTCTTTTTCCTATTTGGAACCAGTCTGTTGTTCCATGTCCGGTTCTAAGTGTTGCTTCCTGACCTGCATACAGATAACTTCATGGCAAATAGATGGAGAAACAGTGGCAATCTTTATTTTTGAGTGCTCCAAAATCACTGCAGATGGTGACTGCAGCCATGAAATTAAAATATGGTTACTCTTTGGGAGAAAAGTTATGACCAACCTAGACAGCTTATTAAAAAGCATAGACATTACTTTGCCAACAAAGGTCCATTTAGTCAAGGCTATGGTTTTTCCAGTAGTCGTGTATGGATGTGAGAGTTGGACAATAAAGAAAGCTGAGTGCCGAAGAATTGATGGTTTTGAAGTATAGTGTTAAAGAAGACACTTGAGAGTCCCTTGGACTGCAAGGAGATCCAGCCAGTCCACTCTTAAGGTGATCAGTCCTGAGTGTTCATTGGAAGGACTGATGTTGATGCTGAAACTCGAATACTTTGGCCACCTAATGCAAAGAGCTGACTCATTTGAAAAGATCCTGATGCTGAGAAAGATTAAAGTCAGGAGGAGGGGATGACAGAGGATGAGATGGTTGGATGGCATCACTGACTCATTGGACATGAGTTTGGGTAAACTCTGGAAGTTAGTTTATGGACAGGGAGGCCTGGCATGCTGCAGTCCATGGGGTCACAAAGAGTCAGACATGACTGAATGACTGAACTGAAGTGAATTGATAATAGATCTTTCATCTGCTTGGGTAAGTCTATTCCTAGGCATTTTTTGAACACAGTTTTGAATGGTTTTTTAATATAAATCTCTTTCTGATTTTTCTTTATTAGTATAAAGAAATGTAACAGATTTCTATGTTTTAATCTCGTATCCAACTATCTTGCTGAACTCATTTGTGGAAAGTTTAAGATTCTCTATATAGGGTATCATGTCATCTGCAAATAGTGAGAGTTTTACCTTTTCCCTTCAAATTTAAATACTTCTTCTTTTTCTTGTCTAATTGGTATGGCTACAACTTCCAATACTTCGTTGAATAGAAGTGGTGAGAGCGGCACTCTTGTCTTGTTTTTAAATATAGCGAGAAGGCTTTCAGCTTTTCGCAGTTACTTGGTTGCCTTTTTCTTGATTAGTCATTCACATTGTTGCTATAAACATTTTACTATTTTTTAGAGTTTGAACAAAGTTCATTCTGACAATTTTGCCAGATTTTTTTCAGTATGTCTCAGGAGTGATCAGTTCTTGGAATTCACTAGTGTGAAGTTTCAGTCTCCTTGTTTCTTGTTGACTCTTTTTGTAAATGAAGTTTTATTGGAACACTGTACCACTTGTTTGTTGATATACTGACTATGGCTACTTTTGCTCTACAATGACAGAGTTGAATGGTTGCAACACAGACTGTTTGGCCTCAAAACCTAAAATATTGTCATTTTCCCAATGAATTAAAATGCCAGTTTAATCAGTCAAATATACACTTATTTTCTTAAGCTGTTTATTACTACTTGTGTTCAAAAGCTCTGTTACTGTAAGAGTATGTACTCTTAATCATTTCACTTTTATAGTTAATGTTGATCAATATGTGTCATTTCATTATTGTTTTGTTTCAATTTTAATATATTGCTCATTGCTATAGATGGAAATTAGAATTATTTTATCAAGATTCTCAAAATCCACACAATCCCTTAGGAAATTTGAATATTATGTGATATGTAATTTTTGAAATGTCAGGCTTTTCTTTCCTAGAAAATAATGTGTATCAATTTATCCAATTTGTTTTCATTTCTCCCAGTAAACTCTTCTCATATTTAAATTGAACTTGTATATATATTCTCATTAATTCTTATAATTTTATGTTTGTTATTTTGTATATGTTAATTCATTTCATGTTAAATAATAGTTGAGTTATACAGGCAATATTTTTGATGCCATATTTCGTAAGAATGCTCTTAGTGCTCTGATAGATGAAACAGGATTCATCTCTTGTGGCAAATGTTGACATATCATGCTGATATGTCTACATAGAGTAGTGATTTAGAAAGATTTTTAGGTGCATTTTAACTCAGCTGTACAGAGGACTTTTATAGCTAAATTCAATAATTTGATGGATATATATACTAGGATATGGAAAAACATGTCTTAATTTCAGATACCTGCTCTTCTATTTCACCATTAAGCATGATCAATAACTACTAACATCACTTACATATTATCAACAAGTTAAAGAAATTTCCTTCAGGTTTTCACTTTACCTAGTGTGTTTTTCGGAGAAGGCAGGGGCACCCAACTCCAGTACTCTTGTCTGGAAAATCCCATGGATAGAGGAGCCTGGTAGGCTGCAGTCCATGGGGTCGCGAAGAGTCGAACATGACTGCGTGACTTCACTTTTCACTTTTCACTTTCATGCATTGGAGAAGGAAATGGCAACCCACTCCAGTGTTCTTGCCTGGAGAATCCCAGGGATGGGCGAGCCTGGTGGGCTGCCGTCTATGGGGTCGCACAGAGTCAGACACGACTGAAGCGACTTAGCAGCAGCAGCAGCAGTGCGTTTTTGGTCTGAAATTGGTGTTGAAGTTTATCAAATAAATGTCCTATAGCAACTCTCAAAAACCATATGTTTTTTTATTTTATTAAACTAAAACAATATACAGAGTAGTTTAAAAATTCTGAATTATAACTCCTCTGTCATTTCCTGTGATAAGATCAGGTTAGTCATAATATTTTTTAAATTAACGTATGACTGGATTTGTTAGATATTTGAATTTTCATGTTATATTTATTAGTGAAATTTATCAATGTTTTTATTCTTTTTGTGACAAGGTATATCAGATGTAACAGCTTGATAAAAAATAATTCCAATATTTCTTTTTGTTCTATACTCTTAAACATTTTGAATAAAATAAGAGTGTCTTTTACTTTGAGGTTTGAAAGAACCTGGACAACAGCATTGAAATATAGTGTTACTCTTGGGGTTATTTCTTTCAGAAACTTCAAAATTGTTTCATGGTTGTTGCTATATTTTTACACTTTTTGCTTAGTATAACTTGGTCATATATACTTCCTGATAAAATAGTCCATTGCATCATTTTTAATTTTTTATTCGAATGGAGTACAGAATTTGTATTCTTCTCTTCTAATTTTATTAAATATCATTTATTTTATCAGGATAATATATATGCAGTATGTTTTGAAAGTCATATTTACTAAGGTCATTTACTGGATAATCACAGTATCTTGATGGAAATGTCCCATTCCTTAGCCTTGTTCCTCAGATAGAACAACTTTAAACCTTAAGGTATTTCTTCTAGTGTTACCTCTGGTTTCCAAAGGAATATGCTCATGTCATTATTTATTTAGTGATTTAGAAATTATGCATTTATTTCCAGTTATGGCATGGGAACATTTAAACTCTATTATACAAGTCAAACTTTTTTTCTTCCATCTTTCAAGTATAGTTATAATTGTAATAAAATTTTGATGTTTACATTATTATGACTGTTATTATCATTAACTTCTGAGCCATCTATAATGTTTGTTTTTTATACTTTTGAATTGTCATATATTTAATAATTATTTTATTTTCTAAGTGAATTCTTATTAGTTATTTCAATACAGAAGTAAAATACTCATCAATATTAATTTTTAAACAGTCAAATACATTGTTTAGTCTAGCATTTCTGTTTTTTCCCTGGAGATCTTTTTGATTCTTTAATCCCTCCATTCTTTAATCCTTCCATTCCACACTTTCTGGATACACTGAAGATTTGAGTGCTTTTAATCATCTCCTATGTTGTACTACATGTTTTCTAAGTCTCATGACTATCCAGTTTACTTACACATTTTGTTGGAGTAAATTTACCAGTAGCCTTCTGTGACATGACATGTGCAGAATGTAAATTTTTAAGTCATGGTAAGCTTGAAAATCTCCTTATACTGCCAGAAAATTTATTTAGAGGAATGATATTTCAGAATTTTAAAGACATTGCTTCATTTTCTTCTAGCAACTAATGTTACACTTGAGAACTTTGATGCTATTCTATT
Organism: Bos mutus; assembly: GCF_027580195.1. Taxonomy (NCBI): domain Eukaryota; kingdom Metazoa; phylum Chordata; class Mammalia; order Artiodactyla; family Bovidae; genus Bos; species Bos mutus. Next base: position 8,826,210 of record NC_091646.1, on the reverse strand, counting down.
TCCCAGTCCTTTTAGGATCATCTCTTTTATTTCTAGTGTTCTCAAATTTTACAACTATGTGCTTTGATATATTCTTTTCCCCAGGCATTTTGTTGATAGTTCATTGCTCCTTTTCTTTAGGAGATTCATATCCATTAATTCTGTGAAATTTTCCATTCTATTCCTTTGATAATTTTGTCTTTTCTATTTCCTTAGTTTTAAATTTAAGATTTAGTAATTCTTGAATTAATCCTTCAATTAAAATCTCCTCTCTCCCATTGTCTTATTTTTCTTGTTGCTGTCAGTATTATTTAAATTTCTAGGAAATTTCCTTTGTTTTTAACTTCTAATATTTATTCTTTTAAAAACTGTGAGCTTGTTTTTAAATTCCAAGGACTCATTTTATTTTTTCCTGTTTCTTCCCCTTTTGTAGCATTCTGTTCTTATTTCAAAGACAAAGTATGTTCTCTGAAGCTATTAATTATTGACAGTTTTGAAGCTGTATCTGTTTCTTGAATTTTCTCTTTTTATCTTGCTTCATTTTCTGTTGTTTATTTGCGGGGCTATTTTATGTTGGAGAGTTTCCTGAATATTTCATTATCTTTCACTGAACTGATAGACACAGAGTTTCTAAGAAGTTCTTTTATGTCTATCAGTTCAGTTCAGTTCAGTCGCTCAGTCGTGTCCGACTCTTTGTGACCCCATGAACTGCAGCACACCAGGCCTCCCTGTTCATCACCAACTCCTGGAGTTCACTCAAACTCACGTCCATTGAGTCAGTGATACCATCCAGCCATCTCATCCTCTGTCGTCCCCTTCTCCTCTTGCCCCCAATCCCTCCCAGCATCAGAGTCTTTTCCAATGAGTCAACTCTTCGCATGAGGTGGCCAAAGTACTGGAGTTTCAGCTTTAGCATCATTCCTTCCAAAGAAAACCAGGGCTGATCTCCTTCAGAATGGACTGGTTGGATCTCCTTACAGTCCAAGGGACTCTCAAGAGTCTTCTCCAACACCACAGTTTGAAAGCATCAATTCTTTGGCGCTCAGCTTTCTTCACAGTCCAACTCTCACATCCATACGTGACCACAGGAAAAACCATAGCCTTGACTAGACGGACCTTTGTTGGCAAAGTAATGTGTCTGCTTTTGAATATGCTGTCTAGGTTGGTCATAACTTTACTTCCAAGGAGTAAGCGTCTTTTAATTTCATGGCTGCAGTCACCATCTGCAGTGATTTTGAAGCCCGCAAAAATAAAGTCTGACTCTGTTTCCGCTGTTTCCCCATCTATTTGCCATGAAATGATGAGACCAGATGCCATGATCTTTGTTTTCTGAATGTTGAGCTTTAAGCCAACTTTTTCACTCTCCACTTTCACTTTCATCAAGAGGCTTTTTAGTTCCTCTTCACTTTCTGCCATAGGGGTGGTGTCATCTGCATATCTGAGGTTATTGATATTTCTCCCAGCAATCTTGATTCCAGCTTGTGCTTCTTCCAGCCCAGTGTTTCTCATGATGTACTCTGCATAGAAGTTAAATAAGCAGGGTGACGATATACAGCCTTAATGTACTCCTTTTCCTATTTGGAACCAGTCTGTTGGTCCGTGTCCGTTTCTGTTACTTCCTGACCTGCATATAGGTTTCTCTGTGTGTATAAACAGGGCTTTAAAATAACAAACTTCAAATTACAGTGATAGTGCAGTAATCTAACTCTTTCATTAGGAAAACTCACAAATGTCTTTTCTCTAAAGTCCTATTTTTCTGCAGATAAATTATCTAATTACCTGCCTCGTTTAAGCCTGGCTGCTGAAATTCTGAAAGCAGAATGACTGAGCCTAGAATTTCCAAGGTTCAGTATATTTATATTTAATTGTTACAGATGGAGCTTTGCACTCCACCCCATCCTCTCTTATGCTCATAGAAACAAGTGCCTTTTTCATTTGTCATTTATTTTAAATTTGTAGTTTAATATCGTTCAGTGTAAAGTTTTAAAATCTTAGACCATTAATACAGTTGTACCATTCATTGTTGTTTCGTGCAATGCCAGTTTTAAATACAAACATAAGAACATTTAAATCATATATGAAATCACAGAAATTATACAATTTGTTTTAGATCATACATGCGTGTGGATTTCATTCTTTCTACAACTGTGAAAATGCTGCACAAAACTGAACTGTTTTTATTTTGCTTATTGGTATTTGCTTTTTCTATAGATACTATCTGTCTATAGCTTACTGTTGAGTGAAAATAATAGAAAATAAATTTTTGTTTCCTTTACTTAATTGAAAAAATTATTTTCCGTGTAAGTAGTTGGCTAGTTATGGAAATAAAAAAAGAAAGGATATGGTAGGATTCTTTAGTTATTCCTATTTCTTAAAATGTCATTGTCTTTTTTTTTTCTGCATTTGGAGTAAGTTCTGGTTCAAACAGAAAGCATGGTCTTTGGGAACTTTTAGCTTCCTTGCTTAGCTAACAGATATAACACATCTACCTTGTACTCACTTGAGATCTTGCTGAAGTGCAACACATCATGAGTCTACTAAAATTCTTTACTCATGGATCACCCACAAATGCTAAATACACATTATGTGGTAATGAAGAACAGGTAGCCTGCATATTGTACCAGTCTCAGTTGCTCATGTATATGCTCCATTGTCCCATGGAGTTTCATTTATAATACCCACATTGAAAGGTATAATAAAATAAAAGAACTTCAAGACAGCAACAGCAGCGCTTTAAACCAAAGTGCTGCTATTTTGAGCCCAAGGCCATACTTACACATGGAACCAGATCTGTTTGTATTGGTCTTTTCAAGTAAATGATTTAGAAAATTAACTTTGGTTTCTAATTCATTAATTTCTTTTAAAAAAAATTATTTATCTGCAGCATGTGAGATCTTCCATCTTTGGTTTCAGCATGGAGGATCTTTTAGTTGTAGCTTGTGAACTCAGTTGTGGCAGCATATGGGATCTAGTTCCCTGACCAGGGGTCAAACCCAAGTCCCCTGCATTGGAAGTGCAGGGTCTTATCCACTACACACTTAGGGGAGTCCCATCTAATTCAGTAATTTCTGCTTTTCTTTCTGTCATTTCCTTCCTCCTCTTTCCCTTACATTTTTGTTGTTTTCTTTCTTACTTTCCCATTTGAATATCCAGTTTAGTTATTTTCATTCTTGCTTACTTAATAAAAATATATTTGAGGCTATGAATCTCACTTGGGTGTGATTGTAACCAAGGGCTTCCCAGGTGGCACTTGTGGCAAAGAACCTGCCTGCCAATGCTGGAGATGGAAGAGACATGGGTTTGATCCCTGTGTTGGGAAGAGCCCCTGGAAGAGGGCATGGCAACTCAGTACAAATATTCTTGCCTGGAGAATCCCATGGACAGAGGAGCCTGGTGGGCTACAGTCCATGTGGTCACAAAATGTGCTTGGTTTGCACACTTGTATGGGACTCATGACCCCTTTATTCCTTTCAATTTCTCCTTTTTGGAATGGGTATGTCTGTCCTAAGCCTGCCCCACCACTGCATTTTAGAAACAGTTTCTAGTTTTATATGTCGCATGTGGAAAGTAATTTTGTCTGAAGTTCAGCCATATCCAGAGTATTACCCATACCTGATTAGATGATTTAGAAGATGAGATTTAAGACCTAATGAGTTGACGGCCATAAAAGACAATGAAAGAATGCCATTTGCAGCAACACGGATGGACCTAGAGATTATCACTAAGTGGAATCAGTCAGAAAGAGAAAGGCAGATACCATATGATATCACTAATATGTGGAATCTAAAATATGACACAAACGAACTTATCTATGAAACAGAAACAGACTCACAGACATAGAGGTTAGACTTGTGATTGCCCAGGGGAAGGGAGGTAGGGGAAGAAAAGATTGGGAGTTTGGGATTAGACGCAATCTATTGCAACCTATTACATATAGATGCAAAGTATTATATATAGGATGCAAACATATATACATATGCACATATATACATAAACATATATTACATATATAGATACAAACTATTATACAGTAGGAAGGAACTTGTTTATTCAACCTATATACTTTGCTATACAGCAGAAATTAATACAACATTGTAAATCAACTATAGTTTAATAAAAATTTTTTAAAAGGAATAAGAGCTATTGAGTTGATATTTAGATGAAATTTTGGCCTTAGAGTTAATGCTAAAATGAGTTAAGGCATTATTTGTGTTGGGATGAAGTGAATGTATATATTTTGCACATGGGAAAAGTGAGAATTGTGGGAAGGAGGCAGAAGGCAGACTGTAGTGAGTTAAATTGTGTCCTTTCCAAAATATGTTAAAGTTTTATCTTTCAGGATATAGTCTGCTGCTGCTAAGTCACTTCAGTCGTGTCCGACTCTGTGGACCCCATAGACGGCAGCCCACCAGGCTCCCCCGTCCCTGGGATTCTCTAGGCAAGAACACTGGAGTGGGTTACCATTTCCTTCTCCAATGCATGAAAGTGAAAAGTGAAAGTGAAGTCGCTCATTCATGTCTTATTAATTGCTTCAGTTATGTACTTACTAGCAGCTTCAGTTATGTACTTATTCCCAATCTTATAGAGCCTTGCTCACTACAGGGAGCCTCCTGCCCTTTTTTCCTCTGTTCCTAGGTGCCACAGGTATCTGGACTATGCTGATTGTTTCACCACTCTTGGGGTCTGAAACCAGAACCTTGGTGAGCACATTCAAAGTCCAGAGATGTTAGAGTCATACTTCACTGCTCCCTTGCTCTCAAATGAGAAGTCTCACTTCTGCGCTTTCTCCAAGTTTCGCAGAGTTATCTTGGGCTGCAGGAAGGTGTCTACCCCTTCTTTGCTCCTAGTAGCCCCAGGGGTTCAGAATGTTTTGTTGCTTGTGTTTACTGTTTATTATTTTCTTTATCTGTAAGTATCAGAGGGTGAAATTTGCTCCTTGTTTTTGTCTCCCCTGTTGTATAGGAGTCCTCCTGACTTGGTAAGGTGTTGGGGAAGATGAGACATTTTGTAGTCTTTGATTAAGTCTTAGTCTTTTAGGAAGCCTGTGTTCCTGAGCTGTGACTTTTGCAAGTGCTTCTCAGGATTTTTGCCCCTATTAGGTGGGACAAGAAGGCTTCAAGAGCCTACAGTTGGATAGTTCCCTTTATCTATGTTGGTTAGGTTCCAATAAAACTCATTGATGTGGATCTAGCAAAATGATTTCCTTTGAGGGTGGACCTTGGTAGGAAGAACAAATGCTATAGGCATATTTCAGAATGTTTACTTTTTGCTTCCTCCTGCTGGAAGAATGAAGAGATTTTTTATCTTCTGATTTTCACTGTGAGAGCTTAGTGGGCCTCCTGGAGGTTTAAATACACAAAATTCCACCTCGTCCCTAAGATTGGTCCCTCTGGTGTTGTAACTCTCAAGTTTGTCTACACTGAGCTTCTCAAAATTCTTCAAGTATAGGTTGTTTTCCTGCCTTCATTCTGGTTCCCATGAAATGTTCTGCTCTTGTGTTGTACCCTAAGTTGTCATTCTCTGTAAACACTTTGTTTCTCCAGTTTGCGGGACAGCAATTTGACCTTTAACCTTTCTTGCTTTGGCCTAAGAAGAGGCGTTGATTTTTCAGAGTGTTCTTATTTGGATCAGAGTGATGAATTCTATGCTCTTTCTGTTTCAAACTAGAAACTGGAAGGCTTCACCAATTACTTTTTATTACAGAATTAACCTGTGAACAGATTCATCTCACTATGGATGAAAATTTGACCAAATGGTAAAGTCTCCTTTGATCACTCCTCTAAATCTTAGTTCCCATGCTCATTCCAGAGGTAAATGTATGGGCTTAATTTTTAATCTTTAAAAAATGATTGTTTCATTTAAGTTTATTTAACTGTACCCATGGAAGTTATGTTATCATTTTATTTCATAAATATTATTTTATTTATATATTTCCCATGTTTATATGGGTCTTTTTTTTTAGATATATTTGTATATTTTTATACCAGATCTTCTCTTACTAAATTCATGTTATTCTGCTCTTTATTTCACACATTTTAAAGTCTCCATCTGATAGAATAAAATCAATACCAATTTTATGATCTTTCATGCAAAAAAATGAATAAATTGCAATAACTTTAAAGCATATCTTATATATGATAAAACAAGTCTTCTTTCAGTGATTTTCTTTTTCAGAATCATCTTGGCTATTTATTCCTCCATATAAATTCATATAAAATATGACTATGAATTGATTTTAATAAAAAATATTATAGAGAATTACATTGTGACTGTACTAATATTTTGATACATTTGAAGAAAATTGATATCCATAAATATTTATTCCATACATTCATGAATTAAATCTTATTTTAGACACATCGTTAACTATATAGAATAACTTCTGTATAATGGTTTTATTCATTCCTAGATAGATCTGTTCCATGATATTTAACTATTAATTTTCTACCATTAAATACCAGTAATGTTTCCTCAAAATTATTTTAAATGATTCATAATAGTATACAGAAAGTTTTACTTTTTGTTTTGATTTGTATATTTAACCACTATATTTTCATGAAATTTGTATTAAATAATTGTAGGTTCACCAGAAGCTATAAGAAATAATAGATTTCCCCCCTCATATCCTTTACTTTATTTTGCAAATTTATACTGTAATATCAAAGCCAGAGTATTGACATTGATGCAATCTACCAATCTTATGTAGATTTCCCCACTGTAGTTTTTGTGTTGGTGTGCATTCGGTTTTATAAAATTAGCTTACATATATAGATTCATATGTCCATGATCACAGTGAGGATACTGACCAGTTCCTTAAGCACAAGGATCCCTCATGTTACCCATTTATAACTTCACCCCTCTTACTCCTCCACCACTTTCCCTAACCACTGGGAATCACTAATATGCTCTCCATTTTTACATTTATTTTTCATTTAAAATTGTACAAATATAAAAATACAGTGTGTGTACTTTTGATATTGGCTTTTTCATATAGCACAATTTCTTAGAGATACATCCAAATTTTTAAATGTATTAATACTTTGTTCCTTTTCATCACTAAGTAGTATTCCATGTTATGGATATACCAACTTCTTTAACCATTCACCTGTTGAAGGGCACTGGAGATGTATTATGATTTTAACTATTATAAATAAAGCTGCTGTACATATTCTAAATATCCATGTATATGTTTTTATGTGAGCATATGTTTTTATTTCTATGTGATAAATGTCTAAGAGTGTAATTACTGGGTCATATAGTAGTTATGTGTTTAGTTTTATATGAAATTAACTTGTGACTATTATTTTACATTCCCACCAATGTGTCAGTGATACAGTTTCTAAATATTCTCAGTAGCATTTTGTATTGTTCTTTTTAAAAATTTTAGCCATTGTGTAGATGTGTAGTGATAACACACTATGGATTTTATTTGCATTTTCTTAATGTCTAATGATTTGAACATAATTATATGTACATATTCGGAGAAGGTGGTGGCACCCCACTCCAGTACTCTTGCCTGGAAAATCCCATGGACGGAGGAGCCTGGTAGGCTGCAGTCCATGGGGTCTCTAAGAGTCGGACACAACTGAGCGACTTCACTTTCACTTTTCACTTTCATGCATTGGAGAAGGAAATGGCAACCCACTCCAGTGTTCTTGCCTGGAGAATCCCAGGGATGGGGGAGCCTGGTGGGCTGCCATCTATGGGGTCGCACAGAGTCGGACACGACTGAAGCGACTTAGCAGCAGCAGCAGCAGCAGCAGCAGCATATGTACATATTTGTCATCTATATATTCTTTTCAGTGATGTGTTAACATCCTTTCCCAATTTTGTAATTGGATTGTTTGTTACTGTTGAATATTGAGATAACCTTATATATTATATTAGTTTTAGATGTGGTTTTCAAATATTTTTTCTGTAGCTTGTCTTTTCACCTCTCTGTATGGACTTTTGCAGAGAAAAAAAATTTAATTTGGATGAGATCCAATTAAATTGTTTTTTCTTTTGTGGTTCATGCTTTTGGTAACAAGTCTAAGAATTCTTTGTACAGTTCTGGATCCTAAAGTTTTTCTCCTCAGTTGTTTGTTGTTGTTGTTATTGTTGTTTTCTATAAGATTTTAAGTTTTTGTTTGTATATTTAAGATCATGATCCAACTTTTACTTAATTTTTTATATAAAGTATAATACTTGTTTTGATTTTCCTTTATTTCTTATGGACACTTCATAGCTCCAAAACTGTTGTTGAAAACTATTCCTTGTTCCTGAATTGAGTTTGAACCCTTGTCACAAATCAGCTAGGCATAGTTGTGTGGGTCTGTTTCTGATTTCCATAGGTCAATGTGTCTGTCATCCACTAATACCACTTTCTATTGAGTAATTGTAGCTTCATATTAAGCCTTAATATTGGGAAGACTGATTACTCTGGCTTTATCAAAATTACTGTAGTTACTCTTAATCCTTGCCATACACATAAATTTTATAATAAACCTGTCAGTGTCTTAAAAATTTGCTGAAAAAATGACAGGATTTGCATTAAACCTATAGATTAATTTAGGAATAGATGTCTTTAATATGTTGAGTCTTCCAATATATGAACTTGATAAGTCTCTCCAATTAATTTTGTTTCATTTCTTTACCCAGCATTTTGTCATTTTTAACACATTTTGAAATATGTCATATTTTGTTTATAGCTAAATGTTTCATTTTCTTTGAGAGATTTTACACGGTACTTTCTTTATTATTTTGTTTTCCACATATTGATTGTTAGTCTATATAAATATAATTGATACAAGTTGATCTTGTGTCCTTTTTCTTGCTGAACTCATTTACTCATTCTAGGAATATTTTTGAAAAATTCCTTGGGATTTTAGTTGTAGTTGATCATACCATAGGCAAATAGAGGTAGTTTTATTTTTTCCTTTCCAATCTGTATTTTTTTCTTCCTTTATGACAGTGACTAAAACATCCAGTACTATTGTGACTAAGAGTCATAAGAGGAGGTTGATCCTTTTTTACCGTTATGTAAAATTATGTAAAATCTCTCTCTGTTTCCATTAATTTTCTTTGCTCTAAATCCACTTTACAGATATGAATGTAGGTACTACTGCCTTCTTAGAATTAATGTTGCATGCTTTATGTTCTGTCATTCTAGTACTTTTGACCTGCTTAAATTTTTATATTTAAAGCGAGTTTTTTGTGAATAAAGTCTAGTCATTTTTTATTGATCTAATTACCAAATTCTATCTTTTGATTGATTTATTTGAGCTGTTTACATTTAAAGTAATTCTTGATATGCTAGTGTCTGTCATTTTATCGTTTGTTTTTTCCTCTGGTTCTTGTACCTCCATTTCTATTTTCTTGCCCTCTAATGAGTTACTTAAATACTACTTTTAGCATTCCATGTTGACTTATTTATGGTGTTTTTCGATATATTTTTGTAATTTCTATACTAACTGACCCAATTATTAAAATATGCATAGATAATTTATCATTGTCTACTGGAATCAGCTTTTTTTTTTTTTTTTCCTTTCTCTAATTTTATTTTATTTTTAAACTTTACATAATTGTATTAGTTTTGCCAAATATCAAAATGAATCCACCACAGGTATACATGTGTTCCCCATCCCGAACCCTCCTCCCTCCTCCCTCCCCATACCATCCCTCTGGGCCGTCCCAGTGCACCAGCCCCAAGCATCCAGCATCATGCATCAAACCTGGACTGGCAACTCGTTTCCTACATGATATTTTACATGTTTCATTGCCATTCTCCCAAATCTTCCCACCCTCTCCCTCTCCCACAGAGTCCATAAGACTGTTCTATACATCAGTGTCTCTTTTGCTGTCTCGTATACCGGGTTATTGTTACCATCTTTCTAAATTCCATATATATGCGTTAGTATACTGTATTTATGTTTTTCCTTCTGGCTTACTTCACTCTGTATAATATGCTCCAGTTTCATCCACCTCATTAGAACTGATTCAAATGTATTCTTTTTAATGGCTGAGTAATACTCCATTGTGTATATGTACCACTGCTTTCTTATCCATTCATCTGCTGATGGACATCTAGGTTGCTTCCATGTCTTGGCTATTATAAACAGTGCTGCGATGAACATTGGGGTACACGTGTCTCTTTCCCTTCTGGTTTCCTCAGTGTGTATGCCCAGCAGTGGGGTTGCTGGATCATAAGGCAGTTCTATTTCCAGTTTTTAAGGAATCTCACACTGTTCTCCATAGTGGCTGTACTAGTTTGCATTCCCACCAACAGTGTAAGAGGGTTCCTTTTCTCCACACCCTCTCCAGCATTTATTATTTGTAGACTTTTGGATCGCAGCCATTCTGACTGGTGTGAAATGGTACCTCATAGTGGTTTTGATTTGCATTTCTCTGATAATGAGTGATGTTGAGCATCTTTTCATGTGTTTGTTAGCCATCTGTATGTCTTCTTTGAGAAATGTCTCTTTAGTTCTTTGGCCCATTTTTTGATTGGGTCGTTTATTTTTCTGGAGTTGAGCTGTAGGAGTTGCTTGTATATTTTTGAGATTAGTTGTTTGTCGGTTGCTTCATTTGCTATTATTTTCTCCCATTCTGAAGGCTGTCTTTTCACCTTGCTAATAGTTTCCTTTGATGTGCAGAAGCTTTTAAGGTTAATTAGGTCCCATTTGTGTATTTTTGCTTTTATTTCCAATATTCTGGGAGGTGGGTCATAGAGGATCCTGCTGTGATGTATGTCGGAGAGTGTTTTGCCTATGTTCTCCTCTAGGAGTTTTATAGTTTCTGGTCTTATGTTTAGATCTTTAATCCATTTTGAGTTTATTTTTGTGTATGGTGTTAGAAAGTGGTCCAAGAAGAAGATATAACAATTATAAATATATATGCACCCAACACGGGAGCACCACAGTACGTAAGACAAATGCTAACAAGTATGAAAGGAGAAATTAACAATAACACAATAATAGTGGGAGACTTTAATACCCCACTTACACCTATGGATAGATCAACTAAACAGAAAATTAACAAGGAAACACAAACTTTAAACGATACAATAGACCAGTTAGACCTAATTGATATCTATAGGTCATTTCATCCCAAAACAATGAACTTCACCTTTTTCTCAAGCGCACATGGAACCTTCTCCAGGATAGATCACATGCTGGGCCATAAAGCTAGCCTTGGTAAATTCAAAAAAATAGAAATCATTCCAAGCATTTTTTCTGACCACAATGCAGTAAGATTAGATCTCAATTACAGGAGAAAAACTATTAAAAATTCCAACATATGGAGGCTGAACAACACGCTGCTGAATAACCAACAAATCACAGAAGAAATCAAAAAGAAATCAAAATTTGCATAGAAACGAATGAAAATGAAAACACAACAACCCAAAACCTGTGGGACACGGTAAAAGCAGTCCTAAGGGGAAAGTTCATAGCAATACAGGCACACCTCAAGAAACAAGAAAAAGTCAAATAAATAACCTAACTCTACACCTAAAGCAACTAGAAAGGAAGAAATGAAGAACCCCAGGGTTAGTAGAAGGAAAGAAATCTTAAAAATTAGAGCAGAAATAAATGCAAAAGAAACAAAAGAGACCATAGCAAAAATCAACAAAACCAAAAGCTGGTTCTTTGAAAGGATAAATAAAATTGACAAACCATTAGCCAGACTCATCAAGAAACAAAGGAGAAAAATCAAATCAACAAAATTAGAAACGAAAATGGAGAGATCACAACAGACAACACAGAAATACAAAGGATCATAAGAGACTACTATCAACAATTATATGCCAATAAAATGGACAACGTGGAAGAAATGGACAAATTCTTAGAAAAGTACAACTTTCCAAAATTGGACCAGGAAGAAATAGAAAATCTTAACAGACCCATCACAAGCATGGAAATTGAAACTGTAATCAAAAATCTTCCAGCAAACAAAAGCCCGGTCCAGACGGCTTCACAGCTGAATTCTACCAAAATTTAGAGAAGAGCTGACACCTATCCTGCTCAAACTCTTCCAGAAAATTGCAGAGGAAGGTAAACTTCCAAACTCATTCTATGAGGCCACCATCACCCTAATACCAAAACCTGACAAAGATCCCACAAAAAAAGAAAACTACAGGCCAATATCACTGATGAACATAGATGCAAAAATCCTTAACAAAATTCTAGCAATCAGAATCCAACAACACATTAAAAAGATCATACACCATGGAATCAGCTTTTTACTACTTTATGTGAAGGTAAAATATTCACTTTCATTCAGGATGCTTAGTCTTTCCCATTTAAAAATACCATTTCCTTTATTATCACATGGTGCTATAATTTTTGTTTTACTCATCAAATATATTTTATAAGGCTCATAAACAAAGACAGAGTCAATTATATGTACCCATATTTCTTTTCTTTCAGTTGTCTTTTCTTTTTACCTTATGCTCGAAGTTTCTTTCTTTTACCATTACTTTTCTGTTTAAAGAATTTCTTTTAGTCATCTCTCTAACAAATCTTCTAAACGGAGAGCATAATAGTGGCTACTATGGGCTGGACGATGGAGAGGATGGGGAGATGCTGGCCAAAGGTTTTCTTGTTGTTGCTGTTCAGTCCCTAAGTCGTGTCCGACTCTTTTTGACCCCATGGACTGCAGCATGCCAGGTTTACCTGTCCTTCATTGTCTCCTGGAGTTTGCTCAAATTCATGTCCGTTGAATCAGTGATGCCATCCAACCATCTTATCCTCTGTTGTCTCCTTCTCTTCCTGTCCTCAATTTTTCCCAGCATCAGGGTCTTTTCCAGTGAATCAGCTCCTCATATCAGGTAGCCAAAGTTTTGCAGGTTCAGCATCATTTCTTTTTTTCTTTTTTTTAAATATAAATTTATTTATTTTAATTGGAGGCTAATTACTTTACAATATTGTATTGATTTTGCCATACAATGACATGAATCTTCCATGGGTGTACATGTGTTCCCCATCCTGAACCCCCCTCCCTCTTCCCTCCCCATACCATCCCTCTGAGTTATCCCAGTGCACCAGCTCCGAGCATCCTGTATCATGCATCAAACTTAGACTGGCAATTTGTTTAACATATGGTAATATACATGTTTCAATGTCATGCTCCCAAATCATCCCACCCTTGCCCTCTCCCACAGAGTCCAAAAGACTGTTCTATACATATGTGTCTCTTTTGCTGTCTTGCATACACGGTTATCATTACCATCTTTCTAAATTTGATATATATGTGTTAGTATACTCTATTGGTGTTTTTCTTTCTGGCTTACTTCACTCTGTATAATAGGCTCCAGTTTCATCCACCTCATTAGAACTGATTCAAATGTATTCTTTTTAATGGCTGAGTAATACTCCATTGTGTATATGTACCAAAGCTTTCTTATCCATTTGTCTGCTATGGACATCTAGGTTGCTTCCATGTCCTGGCTATTATAAATAGTGCTGCGATGAACATTGGGGTACACGTGTCTCTTTCCCTTCTGGTTTCCTCAGTGTGTATGCCCAGCAGTGGGATTGCTGGGTCATATGGCAGTTCTATTTCCAGTTTTTTAAGGAATCTCCACACTGTTCTCCACAGTGGCTGTACTAGTTTGCATTCCCACCAACAGTGTAAGAAGGTTCCCTTTTCTCCACACCCTCTCCAGCATCTATTGCTTGTAGACTTTTGGATAGCAGCCATTCTGACTGGCGTGAAATGCTACCTCATTGTGGTTTTGATTTGCATTTCTCTGATAATGAGTGATGTTGAGCATCTTTTCATGTGTTTGTTAGCCATCTGTATGTCTTCTTTGGAGAAATGTCTGTTTCGTTCTTTGGCCCATTTTGTGATTGGGTCATTTATTTTTCTGGAATTGAGCTGCACGAGTTGCTTGTATGTTTTTGAGATTAATACTTTGTCAGTGGCTTCATTTGCTATTATTTTCTAACATTCTGAAAGCTGTCTTTTCACCTTGCTTATAGTTTCCTTTGTTGTGCAGAAGCTTTTAAGTTTAATTAGGTCCCATTTGCTTATTTTTGCTTTTATTTCCAATATTCTGGGAGGTGGGTCATAGAGGATCCTGCTGTGATGTATGTTGGAGAGTGTTTTGCCTATGTTCTCCTCTAGGACTTTTATAGTGTCTGGTCTTACATTTAGATCTTTAATCCATTTTGAGTTTATTTTTGTGTATGGTGTTAGAAAGTGTTCTAGTTTCATTCTTTTACAAGTGGTTGACCAGTTTTCCCAGCACCACTTGTTGAAGAGATTGTCTTTTCTCCATTGTATATTCTTGCCTCCTTTGTCAAAGGTAAGGTGTCCATAGGTGCATGGATTTATCTCTGGGCTTTCTATTTTGTTCCACTGATCTATATTTCTGTCTTTGTGCCAATACCATAGAGTTTGATGACTGTAGCTATGTAGTATAGCCTAAAGCTAGGCAGTTGATTCCTGCAGTTCCATTCTTCTTTCTCAAGATTGCTTTGGCTATTCGAGGTTTTATGTATTTCCATACAAAATTGTGAAATTATTTCTTTTAGCTCTGTGAAAAATACAGTTGGTAGCTTCATAGGGTGAAGAAGGCATTGGCACCCCACTCTAGTACTCTTGCCTGGAAAATCCCATGGATGGAGGAGCCTGGTGGGCTGCAGTCCGTGGGGTTGCTAAGAGTCAGACATGACTGAGCGACTTCATTTTCACTTTTCACTTTCATGCATTGGAGAAGGAAATGGCAACCCACTCCAGTGTTCTTGCCTGGAGAATCCCAGGGACGGTGAGCCTGGTGGGCTGCCTTCTATGGGATCGCACAGAGTTGGACATGACTGAAGCGACTTAGCAGCAGCAGCAGCAGCAACTTGATAGGGATTACATTGAATCTATAGATTGCTTTGGGCAGTATACTCAGATGTCAATGGGTTTGGAGTAACTTTGGGCAGCCTATATATTGAAGCTCAGGGCTGTGTTCCTGTGTTGCTGGAGAATTTGCGTGGTATGTCTTGTTCTGGAACTTGTTGGCCCTTGGGTGTTGCTTGGTTTCAGTGTAGGTATGGAGGCGTTTGATGAGCTCCTATCAATTAATGTTCCCTGGAGTCAGGAGTTCTTTGGTGTTCTCAGGATTTGGACTTAAGCCTCCTGCCTCTGGTTTTCAGTCTTATTCTAACAGTAGCCTCAAGATTTCTCCCTCTGTCACTTCCAAGGTGCTTCCCTGTTTGTTTTAGCTACTTCTGTTTGCAAATCTCTTCAGTGTCTAATTTCTGCCCTGACACAAGGGGGCAGTGGTGGACACGTTTTTAGCCTCACTTGTTCAGTCGTGCTGTGGGGAGGGAGGGACGCTGCTAACAAATATCACTGGCGTGTATTCGCAGTGTCTTGGCCACACTGGGTTTGCCCCTGCTCATGGCATGTGTGCTTTCCCAGTCTATACTGCTCAGGCTCTAGGTTGCTCTTCCGGGAACTGTCTGAGGCCAGCCGTGGGTTGTATGCACTTCCCAGGTCTAAGCCGCTCAGGTTCAGGCACTCAGGTGGTCCTCAGAGGCGCAGACTTGGCTGGGCTTGCATTTTGTGCCCTTCCCAGGCCAAGCAGCTCAGGTGACCAGGTGTTTGGCGAGCACAGTCACTGTGACTTATTGCCTCTCCCGGCCCTTCCGCTCGGTTTTCTGAGTGTATAACCTGTGCACCTTCTCAGGCAGATGTCGACCGTCCAGAATCCCAAGAAGTCTTGGTTAGCAAGGAAGCCTGCTTGCAGTTTGGTAGATGATGCCTCTCTGGGGTTGTGATTGCCTGCTTCCAGCTCTGGCTGCCCTCGCCTGCCTGTCTCAGCAGGGGATGGTCCGGTCCACAGCCGGCTAGCTCTAGTCAGTCCTTTGTTCTGTGAGTAGGCCAGGCAGTGTTAGGGCTTTTCGCGTGGTAGCTATCCCACAGTCTGGTTTGCTATCTCAAGTTAGTTCCCTCAGATTGCCCTCAGGGCATTCAGGCCTGGTCCTTACTCTAAGCAATGTAGCCCATGCCTCCCTGCCCAGCCCTCACTTCCTAATGGGGGATGCGGGCATCTGCGCTGATTCTCAGCTGGGAGTTGCCATTGGGCACATAATCTATGGGTTTTAACTATTTATTTATTTGTCCTCCTGGTTATGTTGTCCTCTGATGTTCCAAGGCTTGCCACAGACTTGCCAGTGAGAGTGTTTCATGGTGTTTGGAAACTTCTCTCTTTTTTAAGACTCCCTTCCCAGGAACGACCTCCATCCCTACCTCTTTTGTCTCTTTTTTATATTTTTTCCTACCTCCTTTCAAAGACAATAGGCTGCTTTTCTGGGTGCCTGATGTCTTCTGCCAGCTTTCAGAAGTTGTTTTGTGGGATTTATTCAGTGTTCAAATGTTCTTTTGATGAATTTATGGGGGAGAAAGTGGTCTCCCCATCCTATTCCTCCACCATCTTAGGACTGCTCCCAGCATCATTTCTTCCAATGAATGTTCAGGGTTGATTTCCTTTAGGATTGACTGGTTCGATCTCCTTGCAGTGCAAAGGACTCTCAAGAGTGTTCTCCAACATCACAGTTCAAAAGCGTCAATTCTTAGGCCCTCAGCCTTCTTTATGGTCCCATCCACTTTCGAATGCAGGGAATGCAAGAGACTCAGGTTAGATCGTAGGTCAAGAAGACCTCCTGGACTAGAAAATGGCACTCCACTCTAGTATTTTTGCCTGGAAAATTCCAGGGGCAGAAGAGCATGGCAGGCTACAGTCCATGAGGCCTCAAAGAGTGGGACATGACTGAGCACACACATGTACTAGTGGTTGAAGGATGCAAGACTTCATCTATGAGTTGAATAATCTCTGAGGATCTAATGAACAGCATGGTGACTATAGTTAGTAATAATGTGTTCTTTACTTAAAATTTCCTAAGAGAGTATACGTTAAGAATTCTCACCAATTCTTTTCAACCCCATAGACTATAGCCCACCAGAGTCCTCTGTCCATAGAATTCTCCAGACAAGAATACTGCAGTAGGTTGCCATTCTCTTCTCCAGGGAATCTTCCTGACCCACCAATCAAACCCAGGTCTCCTGCATTGCAGGTGGACTCTTTACCATCTGAGCCACCAAGGAAGGCCCTTTACCTGCTGAGCCACACTTTATTATTTTTCTCAACACACATGCAAAAAAAGATAAGTATGTGAGGTGATGGATATGTTAATTAACCTGATTGCAAAAATCATTTCACAAAGTATGTGTATGTCAAATCATCATGTTGTATATTTTAAATGTATACAAATTTATCATTTATACCTC
This sequence comes from Bos mutus, assembly GCF_027580195.1. NCBI lineage: Eukaryota > Metazoa > Chordata > Mammalia > Artiodactyla > Bovidae > Bos > Bos mutus. The sequence continues at coordinate 8,808,969 of NC_091646.1, read as the reverse complement.
AGTAAAGCTGATAATAAAGGATAAATCCACTAGTGACAGTTTCTTTTTGTTTTCTCTCATGTGGGGAATGCTTTTATATTCCCTTCATTTCTAAAGTGGTAGGCTGTTCTTTTAGTGTTTGAAATAATTTTTGTAGCTTCCTTCTGGCCTCCATGGTCTCAAATGAGAAGTACACTGTCATTTGCATTGGTGTTTTCCTATGGTTTATGTGTTGTTTTTCTCTGAGTGCTTTCAAAATGTTTTTCTTTGATTTAGTTTTCATGATTTTAATGGTGATGTTTCTTGTCAGGTGTATCTTTGACTGTATTCTATTTTATATTTACTCAGTTTTATGAACCGTAAATTCTTGTTTTTCATCAAATTTGGGAACTTTAAAGCTGTTATTTATTGGAATATTTAGTCCTACTTTCTCCTCTCCCTCTGGCACTCTGACACATTTTTGTTTCCCAGATCACTGAGACTCTATTCATGTTCCCCCCCCAACCCCCACCACCCCCTGCATTTTTCTCTGTATTTAGATTGGGTGAATTCTATTGATCTGTCCTCAAGTTCACTGAGTTTATCATCTGTTATTCCCACCCTATTATTGAACTTCTCTAGTAGGATTTTTATTTCTTTTATTTGGCAAGTGTTATTTGTAATAACGTGTCTGTCCAGAAAAATAAAGAAATAAGTAAAAATTTTAAATTGTAGGGTTTCATCTAATCTTTTCTAATCATTACACTTTGTATTTATTTCTGCTTGCTTATTGTGTTGGCTAGGACCATCATTAAAATGCTTAATAGTAGAAATTATATCTTTAGTTTATTCATGACTTTATTAAAAATTCTTTGAAAGTTTTATCAGAAAGATTATCTTTTTATGCATATTTATTTTTTTGTAGTCATCTTTTAGATAAGGAAGTTCTTCCTTTATTCTGCTAGACATTTTTTGTAATGATGATGCATTGAATTGCATCGAGTCCTTTTTTAATTCACTGAGATGTTAATAATTTTCCTTTAAATCTGTTAAAGAAGTGAACTACCTCTCTAGTGAGATTAACAAATCTGTGTGCCATCCTGCAATGTGGGAGACCTGGGTTCTATCTCTGGGTTGGGAAGATCCCCTGGAGGAGGGCATGGCAACCCACTCCAGTATTCTAGACTGGAGGAATCTGGCAGACTATAGCCCATGTGGTCACAAAGTCGGACACACATGATGCATTTGACTTTACTATTTCAAAACAGATTCAGTCATTCAGTCGTGTCTAACTCTTTGCGCCTTTGGGTTACCACATGTCAGGCTTCCCTGTCCATCACCATCTCCTGGAGCTTGCCCAAACTCATGTCCATTGAGTTGGTGATGACATCTAACCATCTCATCCTCTGTCGCCCCCTTTTTTACTATTTCAAATCTTTTCTGAAATCAGTTTGCTGGTATTTTGTTTAGGATTTTTACTTTTATTCTTATACCTGAGTTTGATTAATAATTATATATAATGCACCACTTGTTCAATTTTGGCATTAGGATTATGTTAACCCTCAAAAGGAGTTTATGTTGTTGTTTAGTCACTAAGTCACATCTGACTCTTTTGAGACCCCCGTGGACTGTAGCCTGCTAGGCTTCTCTGTTCGTGGAATTTCCCAGGGAGGAATACTGGAGTACGTAGCCATTCCTTTCTCCAAGGGATCTTCTTAACCCAGGGATTGACCTCTGTTTTCCTGCATTGGCAGGCAGAGAGCTTAGTCTTTTCTTTTTTCCTAAGCTCTTGAACATTGTGCCTAAGATGAAGTTATATGTTCCTTGAAGTTTTTGTTTGAATACCCCACAGAGACATGAAATGGTAGTAAAATATATTCTTTCAAAGATTTATATATTTTATAGCTTATTGGTCTAATCAGGTTTTTACTTCTTATTTGGAAATTCTGGTATACTTTTGTTTCTAAATTATTGTCCACTTTATGTGTGCAAATATATTGTCATAAATATGTACACATTAGTCTTCTGATGTACTAGTCTAATGTTTTTGTATTTTACCTTCTCTCTTCTTTTGTTTATACTTGTCAACGTTTGTGTTTTTAATTAGTTCTCTGAAATAACCTTATTTTATGGACAATTTCCACTGATTTTTATATTTTCTCACTTTCAGCTTTTATATTTATTAGTTTATTTACCTTTATTTATATTCATTTTGCAATTCTCTTTCTAGTTTTACATTTCAATACATTATACATGTATTTCCAATCTCCTATTTTAAGGTACATACATCATCTTCTTAATATTCCATTGGCTATGTCTCACACATAGTGTTTGTATTATCATTTATTTCTAAATTTTTTTAACACTTATTCTTCAAATTCTCTTTAACCAAGGCTATTTTACAACTGTCTTTTCCCCTTAATTTTTGAGTTATATAGGACTTAGGGACCACCTTTTGAATATTTATTTGTAAATTTGGTTAATTATAGTATGTGGACAGGGTCAGTACAATGTGATTACTTTTAATTAGTTAAGACATTCTTTGTCAACTTTTGAAAATATTCCAAAAAAAATTTTTATCCTAACTTCAAATAAAGATTATATATTTTTCCCCATTGTACTTGTTAATTTGGTATTATTGAAGTCCTCTATAAAACTTCTTATTTGATTTATTGGTTTCTGAGAAAGATCTACCCAGGTCTCCTACTGTTACATATTTGACAAAGTATCCCTTGAGATTCAGTCAATATTTGCTTGTAGTTTTGTCACTTAGTTTTGTCTGACTCTTTGTGACCTCATGGACTGCAGCACACCAGGCTTCCCTGTCCATCACCAACTCCTGGAGCTTGCTCAGACTCATGTCCATCAAGTCAGTGATGCCATCCAACTATCTCATCCTCTGTCATCTAAAGTAAATTTGCTTTACTTTAGCAAAAGTATGTTGGATACTTAATGTTCATGACTTTTACCAATGTACAATATCTTACTTTTTCCCACTTAATGCTTTGTATAGTAAAACCTATTTTATCTACATCAGCTTTTATTTTAACATTTACTTGATCCACATTTTTATTTATATTCCACATTTTTGCTATCTTTTTAAGTTGCCACTCTTATGAACACTAACGCTTGAACTTTAAAAAAATCAATTTTGAGGACCTCTGTCTTGCAATAGATAATTTTATCCAATTAAAATTTATGTGATTACTGATATAGTTAGCTTTATTCCTGCCAGCTTAGTTTGTGTTTTCTCTTTTGTTGTTTTATTTTATTCCTTTTATATGTTGGATGATAAAATTTGTTTGACTTTACTATTATTTGTTTAGAAACAGAGTACATAACTCTAATTCTTCTAGCATTAATCCACATATTAACATACTTTTAACATCCTTAAAATAGCACCTGTCTTCTGCATTTCCTCTCTTCTCCCTTCAATGCTCCTATTTATTTGTGTCAGTTATCCATTTCTAATTGCAATTTCAAATCTTTCTGCATTTTAAATATTTACTTCCTTTATATATTTGAAGTCTCTTCTTTTGGAACATTTGTGAATTTGTTCTTTATATTTCATCTTCTATGCTATCACCTCTCATCATTTATTGTCTTTATTTTCTGCCTTGTTCTTCTGTACAATCCCAGAAAACTGTCTTAGGTGCTGTGCACATAACTAATTTATGTTGTAATAATCATCCTTGTTTGTAATGCTTTTTTGAAATATGTTACAGTATTTGTTTCCCTCTACACTTTTTTGATTATATTACCTGTATCCTTTATTGTTATATTCTACTTCATCAGTGTAGCTTTCGTCTCATCTAGAGAATTTGCTTTTTTTTTGTCAGCATGATGCACATGCTGGCTAAAATTTCCTCTTATTTTAGCAATCATTTTAACAAACTATGTTCTCTTCAGTGTTACTTTTATTTCTTTATATTATTCTGAAAAGTCTTTTGGCTTTGGCCCACTTGTTAGTTCTTTCTGTTGGAAGCTTGAATGTGGCCTGATATTTGTCCAAAAATGTGGGTGGATTCTCTCTGCGTTGCCTCATTAGTCTCTAGGATACTCATAGAATCCTTTGCTTATGTCTTTAATTTTAAATTTGATTAAAATAAGATTCTGTTATCAGTCTTTTGATTGAGTAACCTCACAATAGTGGTGGGATGCTATTGCAGTGAGCAGCCCTATACAGCAATTTTATTTTTTTCATAGATTCTATTTCAACAATTCACTTTCTGCATCTAGTTTTCTCCTTATGCTGACTTTTGCTTCAGGTACATTGTAATCTATTGTCCATTTTTATGGCGAAAACCATAATATGTTTTTTTTTTTTTTTTATGCCTGAGAAAACCTTGACATAATGATTTTAAAGACCTAAATAAATGTAAAGACATGCCTTATTTGTGGATTTGAAGACTCATTATTTTGGAGATATTAACCATTTGCAAATTGATTCATAGAATCAAATTAATGCCAGTCAAAATCCTAGCAGGATCTTTGTTTAGAAAAACTAATTCTGCAATTCATATGGAAAGGCACAATTACTAGAATAGCCAAAACAGTTTTGGACAATATCTACTTGTAAGATTTCCCATAAAGCTAAACTAATCAAAGTATGTGGTTTTGGCAAAGTAACACATGAATGAAACAAAATAGAAAAATCAGAGATAGACTGACATGGATATGAACATATTTCTGATGAAGGTGTAAAGGTAATTAAATGGAGAAACTATATTTTCAAGACAACGTGCTGAAACAGTTGAAAATTTAAAACAAAAGAAGGAAACTTGACACGCCTCATACCTTATACAAAAACCAAAGATTAACTCAAAATGGATCATAGCCCTAATTGTAAATTTGTTTTTAAAAAAAGCATTTAAAGTTTTAGAAGAAAACACAAGATAAAATGTATGCTATTACATAATTTTAATTAGGGCACCAAAAGTGTACATACAGGTATACTGCTGGATAAAATACAGGCTATCATTTACATCTGAATTTCAGATAAACAGTGACATAATAGTGTTAAGTGTTCCCCAAGTGCATATTTTTCTTTGCTAAATCTGGTTACCCTGCAACTGCTAAGTTGCTTCAGTCGTGTCCGACTCTGTGCGACCCCATAGACGGCAGCCCACAGGCTCCCCCATCCCTGGGATTCTCCAGGCAAGAACACTGGAGTGGGTTGCCATTTCTGTCTCCAATGCATGAAAGTGAAAAGTGAAAGTGAAGTCGCTCAGTCGTGTCCGACTCATAGCGACCCCATGGACTGCAGCCTTCCAGGGTCCTCCGTCCATGGGATTTTCCAGGCAAGAGTACTGGAGTGGGGTGCCATTGCCTTCTCCGCTGGTTACCCTAGGGATAGAAAATAATTCGATGGTTCCCAGAATCCAAGGGGAGGGGAGGGATTGAATACAAAGAAGTAGGGGGAATTAGGGAGATAAAAGAAATACTCTATCTTTATTGTTGTGATAATTATATAACTATATAGGCATTTGACAAAGCTGGTATAACTATATACCAAAATGGGTGAATTTTCCTATATTTAAAGTATGCCTTAATAATGAAAATTGGAATAAGTTATAGTAAAATGGTAATTGTAGAATCCAGGAGGATATACAGTTATTACAGTTATTGTCTGTAAAACCTTGAAAACTTTTCTCAGTGTCTGAAATTGTTCATAAATAAAAATTGGGGTAGGGCAATTAAAGAATAACATAAGCAAAACACACAATAAATAGAAATAATCCTACCTTTTAGGGAATATGTCAACCATATCAAGAAACAACTATGCTAGGGAGATACCAAAGATTTCTATTTGTTTTGGCCACACTTGCCTTTAAAATACTTGGAAGTAGCTGCCTTTGGTAAGTTTCTGCAAGGCTAAAAATATTCCAGGATGATGTTTTCCATTGTATAAAATACCAATCCTCATGTCTTAATATTAGGAGTATTTGTGGTGTTTTTCCAGGATCAACACAGTTCTTGTGATTCCACACTGCTTTTCCCAAGAAAGGATTTAAGTAAATAAAATATATCTTCTTTCAGTCAGGCCTTCTTTACCTATTTCAAAGAAAAATTTCTTGTAGTTTGTGTCATTTGAAGGGCATCTTTGCCCAATTTCCACAACAGGATTTTGCACATTTTAGCTAATTTGTGTCTGTTTCTAGGCAACAAGCAGAGTCAGAGGTAAAGATTTGGAACTCTTCTTCTTCTATCATTGTCTTAAGAAGGGAATACAAATCAGGTTGGCAAATATGGGAGTTTTCCCAAAAGCAAAACTTGATTTTGTTTCCTTGAATACATGAAGATGTTTTGTCCATATTCAAATGCAAATTCAAATTTTATTAATTTGTTGTCTATGTACAACTCTATTTTCTTTAATGTATCTAAAGCAAATTAATATTTTTCTTTCTATTCTTAAGCATTATTCTTTAGGTCCAGAAAATTTTATTCCCAGTTTTTGATTCTTCCTTTCAAATGCTCTTGTTCCCTCTTTGGAACACAAACTTTATTGTTTTGATCTCCATTGTTTGTGCTCATTCACTCATTTATACTTCATTTTTTATCTTCATTCATAATTTTGCAGAATGCAGGGCAGAAGAGACAGTATTAGATTTGCCTCTATATTGCATAATTATGTTTTTTTTTTAAACCATGGAAGCTACAATTTGTATTTCCTTGTACTGTTTTCTGTTACCTATGTCTTTTTTCCTCTGCTTTCAGTCATTTTTAAATTTTCTTTTGATGTACATGTGCTTGTGCCTAAAAGACCATAGTTGCCATGAAGGCTTATGCTTACTGGCCCTAAAAGAGTGTAATCAATACAGAATTCTTAAAGGGCTACTACCCAAGGGCACAGCAAGAGGAGACAGTCCCATGAACCCAAGCTTTCGTTGATATGAGATTATCTTTATAGCTGTAGCCTGAGGTCCCAGAATGTACCTGTAATCCTTTCCAGAGACCTAGGAGGGAGGGTATTAACTTTGTGCTCTCTTCTGCCAGGTTCCAGAGCACAGCGTCTCCCAAAAGGGAGCTTTTGCATGTATCTGTTGTGCCAGTTTTTTCCACTGCTGAGAGAGGGATACCCTTGATCACTTGGCTCTGGAGGCTGGGGGTCTAGTGTTCCAATAGGACTGTAACAATCAGAGAGTCAATTCTTTGCTGGCTACCATGCTCAGGGCACTTCACAGAGACTGGAACCTACCCTGAGTCCTTTTGTGGTAAAGACCTATTTACTTGTCCTGGAACTTTGACCTGAGGACTACGCACCTGGTTTACACACATCTAAGGGACTTCTGAGGGTCTCTCAGGGGACGGAGTCCTGTGGATTCTTTCCACTTTCTGCTTGTCTCACTTCAGCTTTCTGGGGCCTCCAGAAAGGAGCTTGTAACCTCATCTGGAGCCCCAATTTTGGTGACTGCCATTCAGGGACTTCTGTTTGCTGTTCCCCTGCATGTGCTAAGTTGCTTCAGTCCTGTCCGGCTCTGTGCAACCCTATAGGCTGTAGCCCACAAGTTTCCTCTGTCCATGGGATTTTCCAGGCAAGAATACTGGAGTGGGTTGCCATACCTTTCCACAGGGGACCTTCCCAACCCACGGATCAAACCTGCACAGGACTGTACATTTTTGCAGACTTTAAAAATCACTTCCTGAGGATCTGGTATCCAATCAGCCCAAATCTAGGTGCTGACTGAGATCCTCCCCTTTGGGACACTGACAGGTATTCGTATACCCTCAACTAAGGGGACTCAGTAAACATGGGCTGCTTAGACAGTCACAATGGTTCACTCTCTGTGCTATGAAATTCAGTGAGCTTTGACATATGCTTAATGTCTTATGCCTACCATTATGGTATTAGTCAGAATAAGTTTCACTACCCTAAAAATCCCCTTGTGGCTCTTTTATTTAATCCTTCCCTTTTACCTGAACTCCTGGATACCACTGGTTTTTTTAACTTGTGTATACTTTTGCCTTTTCCAGAATATGACATAATTGAAATTATATTACAGTATGTGGTTTTTTCAGATTGGCTTCTTTCCCTTAACAATATATATTTAAGGTTTATCCATGTCATTTCATGGGGTTTCCCTTGTGGCTCAGCTGCAATGTGGGGGACCTGGGTTTGATCCCTGAGTTGTGAAGATCCCCTGGAGAAGGGAAAGGCTATCCACTCCAGTATTCTGGCCTGGAGAATTCCATGGACTGTATAGTCCATGGGGTCTCAAAGAATCGGACACGACTGAGCGACTTTCACTTCACTTCATGTCATTTCATAGCTTAATGGGTAATTTTTTTTTTTTTTTTGGTACTGTTGAATAAGATTCAATTCTAAGAAATGGAATTCCACTGTAAAGAATGAAAGTTTGCTTATCCATTCACCTTTTGAAAGGCATTTTTGATGATTACAAATAAGGATGTCACATTTTTTAGTTCTATAATTTTATTTGGTTCTCTTTAATAACCTCTATTTCTTTGGTGAGTTTTTTAAAGATAATTTGTCGTTGCCTGTTAAGCATTTTATTATGTCTTCTTTAAAATACTTGTGACAGAATTTCAATATCTGATTCATCTTAGTGTTAGCATCTTTGTTAGTATTCATTGATTGTCTTTTCTCATTCATGTTGTAATTTTTCTTGTACTTTATATGATGGGTGATTTTTGATTGTGACATGAATATTCTTGAACATCCCTTGATTTTAGTATATGAGGAGGTTCTGGAACTAATCCCCCATGGGTACCAAGAGACAACTGTATAACTGCCTTAGGTCTAGAGAAAAGTGAAAAGAAAAAAATGGAGCAAATGGATAATGTTTATTATTTTTAATATATTAGTTCCACACAATGAAGAAACATATACCAATAACTCTTACTTTTCAATGAGGCACATCATTCTTCAGAGTAGGAAGAAGGGGTAAGGCAATAGTCTGATACTATTAATCAAGAGAAGTCACCTCACATGGAGACTTAACGCATATATATGGAATTTAGAAAGATGGTAACAATAACCCTGTGTACAAGACAGCAAAAGAGACAGTGATGTATAGATCAGTCTTACGGACTCTGTGGGAGAGGGAGAGGGTGGGGAGATTTGGGAGAATGGCATTGAAACATGTATAATATCATGTATGAAATGAGTCGCCAGTCCAGGTTCGATGCACGATACTGGATGCTCGGGGCTGGTGCACTGGGAAGACCCAGAAGGAGGGTATGGGGAGGGAGGAGGGTTCAGGATGGGGAACGCAGGTATACCTGTGGCGGATTCATGTCGATATTTGGCAAAACTAATACAATATTGTAAAGTTTAAAAATAAAATAAAATTTAAAAACATAATAAAAAAATAAATAAATAAAAAGAAGGAAAAAAACATTTAAAAAAATCAGTCTTAGTTTTTGCCTTATTACTGAGTTGCAAGAGTTTTTTTGGATGTATTCTGTATATATTCTTGGGCTTCCCTTGTGGCCCAGCTGGTAAAGAATCCACCTGCAATGAAGGACACCTGGGTTCAATCCCTGGATTGGGAAAATCCTTGGAGAAGGGAAAGGCTACCCAGTCCAGTGTTTTGGCCTGGAGAATTGCATGGCTGCCATGGGGTTGCAAAGAGTCGACTGAGCAAATTCACTTCACTCACTTCACTGTACATAAAACCTTGATCAGATAAAAATTTTTGCAAGTATTTTTGTCTTAATCTGTTTGCCTCTTTATTCTTATAAGTTTTTCAGAGCTCAGAAGTGTTTAACTTTGATGCATTCCAATTTATATAGACTTTGTTTTATAATCTTCACTTAGCCCAAAACCACACAAAAAGGAGATAAGCAATCCAATAACACTTGGCATAATTAATTTTTAAAATTGCCAATGTAATAGGCAAAATGTGATATCCAATTCTTAAGAATTGCATTTGCTTGATTATTAGAGATGTTTAACCTTTCCTAATATTTTTTTAAATTAATTACCAACTTTTATGACCATCTCATCAAGGGCACATGTAACACATCTCCCAAATATCCTGTTGTGTTTTTGTTAAAAGGAATTCTGCATAGACAGAATAGACTATGAGTTTGACCAGTATGAAAATGTTTTTCCTTCAATGCAAATAACTTGCTAAATTGAGCATGTTATACCTATATATAGTTTGGGAGACTCAATCCATTTCTAAAAATTAGAACAAAAGACAGGAGATACATCATTTTCTATTATAACCATCATGTATCCACTACTAATTATTGCCTGACAGCATGTAAGTAGGACTTGATTATGTTCCTTGTTGTTAATGACCCAAAGATAAGCACATATGTGAACATTATAGTTTCTCTTCATATCTTCATGAATGTAAGAGCTGTAACAAAATTTTCATATGTATATAGAACATATGCATTTTGCTGATATCTCATAATTTGGTGAAAAAGTTTATTTTCTGCATTCCTTTTTTTGATTTAATGTGTATCACTCTTGCCTCAACTTAAACTTTGCATTGGCTTTTATGCGAATATATAGAAGCATCAGGATACAGTGGTGACATGGCAGTATAGAGGGTTAGGAGTTAGAAGCCATAGGTGTAAGTCCCAGGTATTTAGCATATTCGTGGAATAACTCCCACAGTCCAAATGCTATTTAATTTGAATGGCTGAAATCTAACTTTGCCTTTTGCTACTTTTGTAAACCTATGGAAGTCACTCCTTTTAGCTTTAATTTCCTCACTACAAAGTCATTAAGATTATGAAATAGGATAAAATTAAGAAACTACTTTGTACATTATAAGTACAGCATAAATATAAGAAATTGCTATTATTTTGCAGTCACCTCCCCTCTTCTCCTGAATAACTGATGTTTTCCTATGCCTTATATGGACCATCTGTAATTTAGAACACTTGTTTTTGTGCTTATTCTAAGCAGAGATGATCTCTATGTATATTTTCATATTTCCAAATGTAGCGATATCTCAAGTTTCTGGGTGATACATTTGTAAACTGAGAAATGTCGTGATAATGAGTGAGTCTAATTATAAATTTTCAAATACTGCCTGCAGGGCTAGTTTTAGCTTTAATAAGGAATATCTCATTGGGGAATAAAATTCATTTTCTTCTGTGATAAAGCAGGCTTTGCTAGATTAAAAATACATTACCCTTTGGAGATTGGTCAAACTTGAGACAAAATGTTCCTTCTATTAGATGATCTTTATAAAATCCTATCATCCAAGATTTCAGAGTTTTTAGATCTCTAAGTAAATGGGGTGGGAGATAAATTTTAGTTTATATACTCTGTGTAAGAGAAAAATTACTGATTGTGCAGAAGTAAGCAAAAACCTGATTGCAAATATCCAATGAACACAGCTGACACTTGTGTCTCAGAAGCTTCAATCCTGGGAGGAATATTGATCCAATATCTGACCTTTCTTCCTCAATGACTTGTGCAAAATCACATTCATCTGAGGGGCCTAAGGCAGAATACTCCCAATGGGGCTTCCTTCTTTATCTGATAGAAAGTTATCTCCTGAAAAGTTAAGTGATATGGCTCTATTAGATACCACCATTGTTTATGTGTTTTAGAGGATGAGAAGGAGCAAGTGAAATGGAGAGGCAAATGCAGATGCAAGAGATAGGAAATAACAAAGTAGTTAAGCAGATATTTTTCAGAAGTATTGTAAATTTCCCCTTGAAATATATAAGTAATTTTAAAAGTGAGCTTTTTGAAGTATAATTTACATATAATAAAATTCACCCATTTAAGTTTACAATTTCATGAGCTTTGACAAATATATTCAGACCTGTATCCACAACCACAGCATGATATAATGCATTTCTTTTAACAGAAAAATTTCCATAGTGATTTAATTTAGTCCTCTCCTCCCATCCATATCCCTTGGCAATCATTGATCTCTCACCATAGTGTTTCATTTTCTAGAATTTCATATAAATGAGAGCATAGAGTATGTCAACTTTTGTGTCTGATGTCTCTCATTCAGCATAATACTTTTGATATTCATCCATCTTGTTAAGTATGCCAGTAATATAATCCTTTTTAATTATGAGTAGCATTGCATTGTATTGATATGCAACAATCTTTTATACATTTACCAATTGATAGACATTTGGGTTTTTCAAGTATTTGACTATTATGAATAAAGCTCCCATGCACAAGTTTTGTATGGATGTATGTTTTTATTTCTCCTATGTAAATAAGTGAGCTTCTCTGGTGGCTCAGTGATAAAGAATTCACCTACCAATGCAGGAAACATGGATTCAATCCCTGGGTTGGGAAGATCCCCTAGAGGAGGAAAAAGCAACCTATTCCAGTATTCTTGCCTGAAAAATTCTGTAGACATAGGAGCCTGGTGGGCCGTAGTCCAAGGGGTTGCAAAGAGTTGGGTATAACTGAGCAACTGAGCATGCATGCAACTAAGAGCAGGATTACTGAGTTGTTTGTAATTTTTATTTTAACTTTATAAAAAATTGCCAAACTGTTTGCCAAAAGAGCTTTACCCTTTTCAATTTCCATTATCAGTATATGAGAATTACCATTGCTTCACGTCCTCACATAAACAGTTTAGTCTGTCTTTATTCTTAGTCATTTTGCAGTATGTAGTACTATCATAATAAATTTTTAATTTGTAATTCACTAATGTGCTTGCTTTGTGTGAGCTTATTTATAATTAGTATATCTTCTTTCATTAAATGTCTGTTAAAATCCCTTGCCCATTATTAAAAATCAGGGTTTTTTTTGTCTTATTGAGTTATAGGAGTTATTTTTGGTATACATTCTGTATACAAAACCTTGATCAGATGAAAGTTTCTACAAAATTTTTTCTTAATCTCTTTGCCTCTTTATTCTTGAAGATCAGACATTTTTAATATTGATCTATTCCAATTTATATATTCTTTGTTTTACAATATTCATATAGCCCAAAGTTACACAAATTTTCTCTTATATTTTCTTTTAGAAGTTTTATAATTTTAGCTTTAATGTTAGGTCTAAGTTCCATTTCCAATCAATTTTTTGTATAGTGCAGTTAGGGTTATTTTATTTAAATTGTTTGCATGTGGATATCCATTTGTACCCATATCTCATGGGTACAAGCATGATTTTCTGAAAAGCCTTTCTTTCCCCATAAATTGTCTCTGCACCATTTTATGGTTGACCATACATGTACCCATTTTTGAACTCTCAGTTCTCTTCTATCAATCTATATGTCCGCTTTTATGCCAACGCCACAGTTGTTTTTCTTTCTTTCTTTTTTTCCTTTACTGTAGCTTTATAATAAGTAAAAGTCAGGTAGTATAAGCTTTCTAACTTTTTTCTTCTGTTTCACAATTATAATGGCTATTTCAGGTCTCTTGTATTTCCATGTAAAGTTTAGAATCAACTTGTCAATTTCTAAAAAAAAAAAAAAAAAGCCTGTGAGAATTTTATTTGGGGTTATATTGGATCTCACATCAATTTGGGGTAAATTGATATTGAGTCTTCCATGGTAGGCAGAATTCTGGCTTTCATGATCTGTGTCCTGTGGTATTACTCCTGTAGATATGTTACATTTCAAGACAAAAGGAGTATGGAAATCTAATTCAAGTTACTAATGAATTGACCTTGAAAAAGGGAGATTATTCTGGAATATCCAGAGAGGCATATGTCATAAATCGCATGGGCTATTAAAACCAAAAGCAGGGACAGAATTAGAATTATTAGATACTCAAATGTTAATTTTTCAGCCCAATATAAAAAGAACAAGATAAGGAAAAGTGTTTGTATGCTGATTTGCATTGCTTTTAAAGACTTTATCTCTTTACTCTCTGTGACAATATAAGATACTAATATTAGGGGAACCTGAGTGAAGGATATAAGGGGATATTGTGTACTATTTTTGAAAGTCTGAAATTACTTGAAATGAAAACAATTTTAGAAAATTTATACTAAGAGAATAAAATGGCTAGCACTTAGTAAAGTTCTGAGGGCATGACCATATGACAGATAATCTTCAAATGCGATGTGGTTATGGACTGAGTGTGAGAAATTTGGATATGATCACACAGTGCCCAAAGACTGAAGCAGTACACAAAAGGAATTTTTGTATCTCTATTTCAAGTTTACCAAGTACCTTGTCTACTTGAGTGGTAACAGATAGCTCAGCTGAAGGACAAATCTGTTCCAACAAGTTGATCCATCCTGCAAAGCAAAAATGCATCTTCTTAAGCCTTTCTGGGAAGTCAATGTCTTAACTAAAATAAATAACCTTAACATTATGGATTTTAAGTATTGGAACAGATCAATCTATCCAAAATTTGGAGGCAGACAAGTCCTTGAAACTGTTCTTAATTTGTTTTATTCCAGGTGGCTGCCTCTTGTACTTCATCTGTATTAGGAAGTCTGAATTAATCTTTCTGTTCTGGTCGCTGTCTTATTAAATATCATATTTTTCTTTATGCTTTTACCTTTTTTCTCATGATCATTGCCTTTACATCTTCTGCATGATGAAAGAGGTACTCTTAGTTCATTCAATTAGAGGCCCTAGAAATGTGCCTGCATGAAGTGAACTGGGTGCATTTCCATACCATGTATTATCATGGGCTTTAATGATCAGACTGTGGGACCACTCACAATTGTCTTTGCTGGAATATTATGGTTTGTGATTATTATGACATAGTGGTAATTTTGTACAGTCTTTATTTCTTAAAAAATAAGACATAATGGACTATTGAAATGCACACTTATTGAGAGAAATGTAAGAAAGGTATGAGAAGAAATACATAAATGTTCTTTTTAAATGCAAGGGAAATATTTAACTGGTGTTATTTTCAGAAGGCAGGTATTTTCAAGTATGAGCCAGGTTTTAATCAATAAAAACTTTCCTATTTTGGGATATATATATTCCCCTGCTCTCCACACTCCTAAATGCTACCAGGACTTTATTTTTCCTTAAAATTAACTAAAATGCATGTTTATTTGATAATTTCATCATCTGTGGCAAAAGTCTGAAAATGGCATTCATACAGTTCTCTGAAAGATAGCAAGCACTTTGTGAAATACTCCAGCAAATAGTACCAAATACATGGTTAGTTGATTATATGTAT
Organism: Bos mutus; assembly: GCF_027580195.1. NCBI lineage: Eukaryota > Metazoa > Chordata > Mammalia > Artiodactyla > Bovidae > Bos > Bos mutus. The sequence continues at coordinate 8,793,954 of NC_091646.1, read as the reverse complement.
TGGGAAGCCCAAACTGTATTATATTTTAAATTCTCAGAAAATGCAGGAAGGGATATCTATGATATCTTTCTCTCAGAAACACAATTTTGCTTTATTTTTCTGATATCTTGTTGTTTTCTTTGCTAAATGTCCCATTTTAGTGGTGTAAGTGTAATTTACTGTTAAAATTGACAATATAACTTGTGTTTTTGATAGTATATATAAACCACACATTTTCTCTGCATAAACATTTTCAGAAAGTTCAGCAAATGTTTGTTATTAAAATCTGCATGCAAATATGAGTAGAGGAGGACTTGATAAAGATTATCTACCAAAAGCCTAATGTAAATGTATTTAATGGGAGAGAATTCATATAATTTTCCTTTAAGATAAGGTATTGCTTGTTACTTCCATCACTGGTTAACATAGGTAATTCTGTCACAAATATTAGAATGAGAAAAAAATAAATATGTGGATTGGAAAAAAATAAAAATAACTTTCATTTTGTATAATCATTTATATAGGTAATATATGTAAATTGGCTTATTTACATATAGGAAACCGTATGGACTCAACATACAAATCATTAAAATGAAAATTTTCATAGACAAACAAAAATCAACAGTTCTTCAATACTTAGAATAGCTGTTCCCTGTATAGTCTTGCCATCCTGTTCACTGTATAGTCTTGCCAGTATAATTAGTACTTCATAAGGAGACAGTAGAGACAGGAGAGTAGAGAAAGGAGAGTAGAAAGAGACACATTCTAACTTTGTATAAACCTAATGAAATAATCTCAAAACATACAAAGCCAAGAGTAGCAGAACCAAAGGAATAGATTAATCTATTGTCCTAAGTGTAGATTTTAACATGTATTTCATAGTAAATTTAGAACAAAATAACAGAAAAGATAACTTAAGATTGAAATAGAAGGAGGGAAATGAAGTCAAGAGAGACATAATAAGATATGAAGCAAGTATGCAATAGAGAATAAATAAAGCCAAATGTTGGCTCATTTACAATGTGTTTGATTTTTTTTTCACTCTGTCAAGACCAATCAAGAAAAAAAAAAGCAGAAAAGAAATAACCAGTACCTGGAATGAAAAATGGGCATCACTTTAGATTCTAAGGATTATTACAAAGACATTAGCAGGGTAATTTGAACAACTTTATAAAGATAAAAATTTTTAACTAGATGAGAAGAGAAAGTTTCTTTAGAAATACATGTGAATAAACGAAACAAGAGGACATGGAAAATCTGATTAATTATCTATATTAATGAGTTTGATGTCATAATTAATTTGAATATCTAGTAGAAACCTTTCCCAATTAGCATCTGCTTATGCATAGGATGAAGTGATTTGTGTCCCTCTGAGAACTAGTGGAAATGTCAGCTAAATCCTTTTCAAATCTGCTTAAAGGCATCAGAGAACAAGGGATAAGTTTCTGTGCAAAGTTTACATGTGAAACATGTAAACATAAAGTGATGATATACAGTCATTCAGTCATTTTCCCCCTAGTAGCATTTGCCAATTTCAACTTAGGGAAGAAGTTAAGAAATAGAACATTGGGAAGAGATTGTAAGACTGAAGCCAGTAGAATTCTTGGGAGTCTTACACAATGGAGCAACAAAATAGGAGAATTCAGGAGACATAGACATCTGGAGTCCTCTGAAAACACTGGTCATATTCTGAACCTGTGGTTGGTAGCACACTAAGAAACTAAACAAAAAAATGTGAAAAACAAAAATTCCATAATCTTGCTGTGCTGAAGGCTAAAGCTCATGAACCATCAACAAAAGGGACTCCAATGAACAACATACCAGATTTACATTGGGAACTTCTAGGGAGCTGTAACATACCTACAGGATAAACAAGTTGTAACCTGAGCCTTACTAATTCTACAACTCAATATTTACCTAATAATATTTACAACCCAAGGTTTATCTAACCTAGCTAGTCCATCATGACCAGAAGCAGATGTCCTAAAATTATCTTTATAATATTGATTTTTCATATTTACTTTAGGAAGTTTTCTGACTCTGAGATTATATATATAGTATGTGAAAATGTATGATGTTGGTTTCAGGGTTCTCTTTTTCCCTTCTCCATAGAGTATATGTAAAGCAACAAATCATTAGATGGAATTTAAGTACATTTCTATAGTCCTAGCTATAAAGCCATTATGGCAATGCATTTGAGCTAAAGCCATCAGTTCTAGTTCACCTACAAGGCAGAAACCTAGCTTAACTTACTTTTTTTGGTGCATTCAAGCTTAATGAATCATAGTTGTCTTGTTCTTGTACAGTTATATCTTTGTATATACACACATCTAAAGTATTCCTATATAATAAAATATCACAGCACTTAAGTTACCCTGAGGACTATTCTGCTGCTCCACTGCTGGAAGAACTTAAATTTCAAGTTAAAGAATACGGGCACTAAAATCAAAAACAAACAAAAAGGAATATGGGCATTTGGTAGACAATGAATAGATATTAGTGGCTACTTACCAAAGTAACACAGCTTAATGAAGCGTACTTTCGGAAACTTGATTCTATTAGACATACATACAATGATTAAGATGTAAAAAAGCAATATTTCAGTTGAAATGTCATGAAGAGCCATGAGGTTGATCCAAGGAACTTGTGATTTAGAATTTTACATCTGTAAGAGTATTAGAGTTTAATTCTGTGACTTTATATAATGGAAGGGAAACTAGAAGAAAGGGAGTAAGTGGAAAGGGAATACAAATAGCACATGGTTTAAAAAAGAAGAGTTGAGGCATATAAATTATTTAAAGTACTATCTTTTAGTCTTTCACATATTTTTTTTTAAATAAAAATGTTGTATAAAAACAAATCCAGAGTTAGATAAGGAGAGGCTTTACTGAGAAGAAAGACTGTTGCAGTAGGGAGAGCTCTCAGATCTCAGAAATCTGAAAGTGTCTCAAAAGCAAGCAGAAAGGCTTTTTTTTATAGAGAGGGGTGAGCAGTAAGTATGGGCAAGTCAGGCAAATGAGAGAAAATGATTAGAGGGCTCTGTCGGGAAATGTGTCTCACTGTAGTCAGCCGATTCTCAGGATAAGCTGAGAAGGGATTATTTTTGGCTTTTCAGTGCTTGATCAGGTTGGAGGATAAGCAGAGTTCAGAAACATTTAGTGAAGACTAAAGTTGGTCAAGACAGCAGAGGGTGAGTGTGAACACCTACCTGGTCAGGAGCCAGTAGCACATGGGGATATACCATTACTAGAAGTATTCCAGTGGATAATAAATAGCCTCTTGGTAGTTATGCAAGAAAATAAATTTATTAGTCAGGTAGGAATTTGGCTTGGGTGACCTTCAAAAATTTATTCTCACTTGAAGAACAATTCTTTGTATGATTCAGTGAATATTTCTACAAAAGCCAAAGAGGTCCCCTTCTTGTACATTCCTGGACTATAAGATTTGCTGCATCATCTAGTCACTTTGTATAGTATCTTTCAATAAAAGTTAGTAAAATCCTTTAAAAGCAAGCCTTGCAATCATCATTTTGTAGACTGTGTAAATGAATTATTCAGGACTCTGTACTTCCAAATATCTATTATTTCAGACTGAACAAAATTGCTGTGTACAGGATATGCATTTCTTCCCTAGGATTGCAGTAATAGTATGGAAAGGATGTGCACTATTAACATTTAGATAAGTATCACTGGAAAAGCAATGCTTAAAATTTACCTAGTGTGGAGAAAAAAGAGGAAAGGTTTTGGTTAAATCTTATCAGACTCACCACTAGTCCATCAATTCACAGTTAGCTTGGGGCGTGATGCTGCTTTTCAAGCTCCCATGAAAAGACTTCTTGATTGTAAAGGAGGCAAATTTATTTATGTAAATTGACTATTTGGCAGTACTTCTGCCTCTTTTAGTGTTGACTGGTCCCGCCTCTGATAAGGCAGATCTAATTTCATTTCCATTAAAATGCAATGAAAGCACATTTATGAATTTAATAATTTCTTTCCTGAGTTTGATAGGAGTTTAGAATGGTTAGCTGTGGAGTGTTATTAATAAATATTGCTTTTTAAAATTAAAATAGAAACACCTAGCTGGTCAGGGAATTTTTTTTCCTGCTATAGATGACAAAAATTGAGTTGGTAAAAGAAATAGTAATTTGGCAAAGGGCTTGTTTAATTGGACCCTCTTGCTTATCTCATTGTCAAATTATTTTCAAACCTTTCTCTATATAATTAAAATATTGATGTGCTTTGGTTTGCATAGCTTACTCATCTTCCTGAAAGGAACATGAAGCAAATATAAATTAAGGCTTTTTAACAAAGCATGGAAAGAGGAATATGATGTTGTGAATTGTTCTGCTAATTTGTATTTCAGAAGGCTCTCTTAAAATTTTATATTTTCCCATACTGCTTACATTGTTATATGAACTGTGTCAACTAAAAAAAGATGCACAACTTGAGAGTTGCAAACTAAGTTTTATTTGTGGCAAAATGAGGACTGCAGCCTGGGAGATGGCACCTCAGATAGCTCTGAGAGACTGCTCCAAAGAGGCAGTCAGGGAAGGTCAATAGATAAGATTTAGGTGAAGGCGGAGTTCAATGCAAATCAAGTGCTTACTTTACAAGAGGCTTTCTCCTGGTCAGGAAGATCTGATGTCATCACGAAGGGATTTAGAGCTTTTCTAGATATGAGGAGATGCAAGGATTGGGACTTCATGGCATATAGATGGGGAAACAATGGAAACAGTGACATACTTTATTTTCTTGGGCTCCCAAATCACTGATGACAGTGACTGAAGCCATGAAATTAAAAGACGCTTGCTCCTTGGAAGGAAAGCTATGACCAACCTAGATAGCATGTTAAAAATCAGAGGCATCGTTTGCCAAAAAATGTCTTACCTAGTCAAAGCTAAGGCTTTTCCAGTAGTCATGTATGGATATGAGATTTGGACTATAAAGAAAGCTGAATGCCAAAAAATTGATGCTTTTGAACTGTGGTGTTGGAGAAGAGTCTTGAGAGTCCCTTGGACTGCAAGGAGATCAAACCAGTCAATCCTAAAGGAAATTAGTCCTGAATATTCATTGGAAGGCCTGATGCTGAAGCTGAAACTCCAATACTTTGGCCAACTGTTGCGAAGAGCCAACTCATTAGAAAAGACCCTGATGTTGGGAAAGATTGAGGGCAGGAGGAGAAGGGGACAACAGAGGATGAGATGGCTGGATGGCATCACCGACTTGATGGACATGAGTTTGAGCAAATTCCAGGGGATGGTGGTGGACAGGGAAGCCTGGCGTGCTTCAGTCCATGGGGTCAGACTGGTCTGAGCAGCTGAATAACAATAACAAGGATTGGGATCATAAAATCTGTTCCTAAAAAACATCCAACTATCTAAAGACCTGTCTCACCAGATTCCCTGGAGCACTAGTTCCTCACTCCACTCTGAACTCCCTCAGGGAGTGTTGAAGGTCAGTAGCTGCAGCAGCACAGGGTTGGATCTCCACAGAGGCAGATGACAAATGCTCTTGTTGTTCAGTCATTTGCAATGCTCCTGGCAAGTGCCAATTTGTAGTTGATGACTTCCTATATAACTATCATTATTTCTAATAACTTAGTGCAGATACTTGATCTACAGTGCTTCCTGATGAAGTAGTATTTGCTTGAAGTGCCACTGTATAGACTGTGTAGTCAACAACCATTTACAAATTAACAAAAAAGGGGATATATGTGTGAACATTTTTAAATATGCAAAAGGGTTTTAAAGATTTTAAGAATCACTGGTAGCAGAGCTTATCCTATTTTTCTGTCTAAATTAACTTTCTAATTTCACCTTCCCAAGGGTGAAAGTGAAAGTGAAGTTGCTCAGTCGTGTCTGACTCTTTGTGACCCCATGGACTGTAGCCTACCAGGCTCCTCAGTTCATGGGATTTTCCAGGCAGGAATACTGGAGTGGGTTGCCATTTCCTTCTCCAGGGGATCTTCCTGACCCAGGGATCAAACCCAGGTCTCCTGCATTGTAGGCAGACGCTTTACCGTCTGAACTACAGAGCTCTAAGTTCTCCTAAGGGTGGGCAGACGCAACTTAACCTTTTATTCACTAACAAATACTTGATTGACTTGTTAGGTCAGATAAAATAAACAACTTTCTTGACATCAAGAGCTGTGTATGTTGGAGAAGAATACAGAGAAAATCTTTATAACAAAGTAGGAAGAGTGGGTTGCATGGATTCAGAATACTGAAACAGTGTGGCTACAACTTAAGAGTTTCTTATGCATACTTAAAATACTGAATTTACAAACTTAATTTCTTTGACACTGCTGTCAGGCAAGTCCAGCCCATCCTTTATTAAATGACAAGTAAAGTCTGGATTGGAGTATTAAATACTATCTGGTGTCAAATATTTGTAGATGCCTTCCTATGACTAGAACTTCCAGTTCAATGAAAATGTTTGAGATCTGTTAATACTTCTGTACCGGCTTTTTTATTTTATATATCTTTAAATTTAAAATGCCATTTGTACCACTTTCTAAGTACAATCTAAATTTATCATGCTATTTAAAATTCACAATCAATTTTTTGTGCAGCCCTGGGTAATGTTTTGTATATGGAAAGTAAATCCATTTTAATCAAAATATATTGTTATTTAGATTACAAAAATATTATAAAGTGAAATAAATTCAATACCTAACAGCAATTATTTGAACTATCATCCTTATGCATATTAAAAATTCAGAGCAAATTAAGAAAGAAGAAAATATCATTAGATAAATGTAGAAAACCTAGAGCAAAAACCGTACTTAGTGGTAGGATATTAATAATTCATCCCAAATGGAGAATAACACTATTGGTACTATAATTATTTTACTAGAATACCTAACCAGTGCATTAAGAAAAAGAAAGAGATATAAACATTGGAAACTTATATAAAATTGAAGATGCTTTCAAATAATTTGATCTGATAATTAATATTAGACTAGAAAGAAAAACATATCAGCAGCATTCAAATGATATATTGCAAACAGAAATATAAAGATGCATATTAAAACAGATAAGAGCTTTAATTTTATTTTGGAATAAACTTAAGTTATACAAAGAAAATGAGAAAGTTGATTGATAGACATTAAAGTTTCAACTAGGAAGACCAAACATTTTCCTTTGATTCCAAAGATTCATGAGTTTCAGCTTTTGGAAATTTACTTATACTAATTCTTGAATATAATTCTTTACTATCATTTACTCTAATATTTACTATCATATCCTCTAATACCATTTAATATCATTTCCTCTAATATTTTAGCATTTCTAATAGTAAAATATTCTCTCTATGGGATTAAATCCCTATGTCACTACTGTTTCTTTCTTTCTTTTCTTTACATTTTCTTTCTCTCTATGGAAACACAAGTATTTCTCCAGCATTTTTCCCAGCAATTCTATTGATTTACTTTCTTATAATAATGACTTTTTTTTCTGATGCTTTTTTACAACAGTCAATTTCATTTTAAATTGTTTTTCATTTTGAGAAAGTTAAATCCACATGCAGTTTTAAGAAATAACAGATCCTATATGCTCCTTACCCAGTTTCTCCCAATGATAATACCCTGCAAATCTATAATATCACAACAGAGATATTGCAATAGATACAGTTAAGATACAGAACATTTCCATCACCAGAAGTATCCCTCATGTTCTCCTTTTATAGTCATATCAATTTCCCTCCCACCTCACCCTTTTCTTAATCCCTGGTGACTGTCCATCTCTTTTCTATTATTTTATAGAATTAATTTTCAAAAATTTTATATAAATCTTATATGTAAATACAACATTTATATAGTGTGTATTTGGCTCTTTTTACTCAGCATAATTCTCTGGAGATTCATACAGGCTGTTGCATGCATAATTAGCTGATTGCTTTTTAATGCTAATTAGTATTTCATGGTATAGATGTGCCATAGTTTATTTAACCAATTGTCCATTGTAGGATATCTGCATTGTTTTCAGTTTGGGACTATTACTATTAAAGCTAGCATATACATTCATGTACAGCTGTTTGTATGCATATAAATTTTTGTTTCTCTTATATAAACACCCAGGAGTGCAATTGCTGGTGTATGGTAGTTGCATGATTATTTACTTAAGAAACTCAAGCTGTATTCCAGAAACTGTACCATTTTACATTCCTACCAACCATATAAGATGTTCTCATATTTCTCTGAGAATACTAATTAGATTATTTTAAACTGTCTCCTCTTTTTTTGAAGTATATTCTGGGCTCAATATTCTGCTTCTTGTTTTTAAACTTAATGTCTTATTCTGTTGAGTGTTATTGTATGTGTTAAATTTTAGTTGCCTGTTCATGTACTGCAGAATGATTATTGCAGGTAAGTTGAAATTGGTTTTCTCTGCTATTGTGTGGGCATACATGTTTCCTGACAGGCTTCTCACCTGATTGGAAGTTTTGTTTCTGGAGACGAGTTTGGACATTTTGAAAGGCAAGCTTCATTTTAAAATGCCTGTATGAAAAGTTAGAATGTTTGGCTCGGTCTCCCCAAGTTTCAGGCTATGGAATTTATACATGATATCTCATTTTTGTTTTTGCACTTTTAAAATGTAGGTAGAGAGATTTTTGTTCCAAGTGTACAGTTAAGGAAATAAGCTCAGAGAAGGTGAGTGACTTGTCTGAAGTCACACAGCTTATAGTGGGATGAACTGAGACTCGAGTCCAGGTTTTCTGGTTCCAGAGGTAGTGCTTTTTCCAAAGCAAAGAGTTAAAGCCTGGTTGGTGGCAGGGAAATGGCCTTCCCATCTCATAACTCTGTATGGAGGAGTAGGGCAGGATAAGGATGAGGCTAGAGACTGATCAGGATTCCATAGATGGTTACTCCATAGACAGTTATAGACGGATATTAAAATCAATATCTTGTCTCACTTTTCACCATGTCTCTGTGTGGAAGAATTGGATAGAATGGGATGATGGCAGAGACTTGGCATAATTTTTTAATAGTCATTCAATTTATATCTCTGTATCCCTCTATAAGTTCTTACTTCAGAGATAGACCCTCAGTGGGCTTTTCCCATGAAGACCAACTTGTATTTCTTTTTTAGGTACCACATTCATATATTTAGCAACACATTTATAACAGGACAAGAGGGTAACCTGTCCTGATATCCATGTTTTGGATGATCGCATTGATAAACACACACAGAATTAAACTTATTAAAGAACATCTAGCAACTTCTGTCCCTTAGTATCTGCCACTCAGACCTGCAATGCTAAGCAAGCTGTCTTGTGACTAATATTGTTTAGATCCAAGAAAAAACATTTTCCCACCTCTTGCCCTGTGCTGAAATGTATCCAAATACCCAGCAGTTTTATGTGTTGGATACAGATGCTACTTCAGGATATGAGAAACATTTAAATGCCTTATGTAACAGAAAACACAAATTAGTTAAGTTGTTCTATCTTTTCTCTCAGATGATATGAATCCAATAGATTCTTGTTTAAGGAAGTTTTATTTCACAGTACTGCCAAGCATCTTTCCTTCTTTTCCTTGTGTTCCAATCTTGTTTCTATAGATACACACATGGTTTTTATAATCATTATAAAATGCAGCTGAGAAACATTTTGCTAAATACATTTAACAGTTCATATTCCTTTTAAATGTTTCTGTATGTAGTTTGTTATGTTGGCAAGTAAGTCGGCATTAAAAGGTAGAATTGCAAATATCTTTGCATTTATAATAATATTTGAAAAGATTTGAGTAAATTTTCAAAAAATACATTTCAGCTTTATTTAAATGTAACAACAATTTTGGTATTCAATAATTAAGAAATATTAATTTATCTGACTTTTAATTTAAAATTTTTGAATTTGATATAAAGTATATTGAAAGCATATATTAACTGTTTTAATATTTTATAGTAATTTAATTTTATGAACATAAATTTTAACATTTGTATTTTTGAACATGATCACCTTTTACATTTCAATCTTTTATAGCATTACTACTAATAGGAAAGTATTTTAACAACACTAAAGAACAGGAAAATAAATTGAATAAAATGAATATTCATAAATTATGAATTATATATATATATTTTACTATTCAACTAAATATCACTGCCTAATCAATAGACAATCAAGTTATATATTAATGATTAATACTTTTTATATTCTGTCAAAAGTCAGTCATATAAAAATCATCCAGGCATTTAACATTTTTCAAGACAGGACAATGGATATGTTTTATATCACAGACTGTTAGCTTGACTTAGAAGTCATATACTTTTGCCAGGTCCCCAAATTTTTAAGGATGTATCCAAGGTTTTATTGGATTTCTGGCTCCAAAAATGTGTTTAAATCTTTCTGCTCTTTTTACTTTACTCTTTTTAGTTAAGATATTTAATATGATGCTTTTAGAAAATATCACACAAAAACAGTTCTGTCCCACAGTCAGTAAGTGCCTTCACCTTAAAATAAATGCCTTCTTCTATTGTGCACTTGACTGCTTTTTTCTCCTCCAAGCCTCCATATTTTCCTATGAAAATCCTGTTGTATAAATACTGTGTGTGTGTGTGTGTGTGTGTGTGTGAATGTCAGAATGAAGGTGTTCCTCCATATTTGCTCTCTGTATCCTTGCTATTTAAAGTAAAATCTACTGATCAGTAACTACTCCATGTCTTGGGAACCAATGAGAAATGCAGAATCTTGGGCTCTACCCTAGATTTACTCAATCAAAATTTGCATTTTTAGTAAGATCACCTGGTAATTTATATCCACATTCATGTTTCAAAGACACTGTTCACTATCTTGGCTATCATAATTTCTTTTTCCCTTAATTCTATATTTTGAGAGGATTCATTGGGATGAGTATTGAGCTTTTCCAGTTCTGTGGCCATGGCTGGGTCTTCCAAATTTGCTGACCTAATGAATGCAAAATCTTGATGGCATCATCTTTTAGGGATTTGAATAGTTGTACTGGGATTTCATCACACCCATTAGCTTTATTAACAGGAGTGCTTCTTAAGGCCCACCTAATGTTGCAATCCAGAATGTCTGGCTCTGGGTGACTAACCACAACATTGTAGCAATCCAGTTCATTAAGATCTTTTTTATGCAATTCTTCCATGTATTCTTTCCATCTCTTCTTGATCTCTTCAGTGTCTACTAGGTCTCTACCGTTTCTGCCCTTTATTGTGCCCATCTTTGGGTGGAATGCTCCCTGGATGTTTCCAATTTTCCTGAAGAGATCACTAGTTTTTCCCCTTTTGTTGTTTTCTTCTATTATTAAGCACTGTTCATTGAAGAAGGCCTTCATGTCTCTTCTGCCTATTTTTTGGAACTCTGCATTTAACTGGATGTACCTTTCCCTCTCTCCTTTGCTTTTCCCTCATTCTTCCGCTATTTGTAAAGCCTACTCAGATAACCACTTTGCCTTCTTGCTTTTCTTTTTCTTTGGGATGGTTTTGTTCACCACCTCCTGTACAATATTACGGACCTCTGTCCATAGTTCTTCAGGCACACTGTTAACTAGTTCTAGTCCGTTGAATCTATTTGTTACCTCTACTGCCAATTCATACGGGATTTGATTTAAGTCATACCTGGCTGGTCTATTGTTTTTCCCGGTTTTCTTTAGTTTAAGCCTGAGTTTGCTCTTTTACTAGTGCTCTTATTGTTCAGGTTTAGGTCATTAACTTTTAAATCTTTTTCTAGCATTTATTTATATTGATAAAATTCTAAGTATTGCTTTGGTTACATACCATAAAATTTTATACTTTGATATTCATTGTTGATATATGTGGTAGGTGTTCAGCTCACAATGGTCACTATTTTTTCTTGTGATTTCTTCTTTGATCCATGTATCATTAATACATGTTGTAGAAATTCCAAATTCTGGGAATCTCTCCATGCTATTTGTCACGGGTTAAGATATGTTCCCACTTGTGAAAAGGGATATGCTGATGACCTAACCCTCAGTACCACAGAATGTGACTTTATTTGGAAACAATATCAATGTAGATATAATTAAAGACAAGGTCATATTGGAATCAGGTAAATCCTTGATTAATATGATTGGTGTCTTTATAAGATAGCCATGTGAAAATAAACATAAGGAGGAAGTCATATGAAGACAGAAATCAGAGTGATGCAGGTACAAGCCAAAGAATGCCAAAGACTGCTAACAAAGCACCAGAAGCTAAGAAAAGGAAGAATTCCCCTGCAGGTTTAGAGGGAAGTTGCCTCTGGTGACACATTGTTTTCAGACTTCTTGCCTTCAGAACTGAAACGGTAAATTTCTGTTGTGGTACTTTTAATTTCTGTTGTGGTACCAGTTTGTGGTACTTTGTTATGGTGTGCTTAGTTGCTCAGTTGTGTACCACTCTTTGCGACCCCATGGACTGTACCCACCAGGCTCCTCTGTCCATGGGGAGTCTCCAGGCAAGAATACTGGAGCGGATTTCCTTGCCTCCTCCAGGGATCTTCCCATCTCCCACAATGCAGGCAGATTCTTTATCATCTGAGCCGCCAGGGAAGCCCTTTGTTATGGCAGGGTCCAGGAAACTAATCCAGTGTTACTGTATATTTTCAATTCTTTTAAATTTGTTGATGACTTTGTCTTATGGCTCCACATACCTTTTATGTTGATGAATGTTCCCTGCACTTGTATGTTGCAGTTGTTGGTCTAACATTCTTTAAATATCAGTTAGATCAAGTTGACAGTGTTTTCAATCTTTTGTATGTTCACTGATTTTTTTCCCTACATTTTTTTTAAATCAGATACTGAGTGAGGGAGTTAATTTCTATGAGTACTGACTTTTCTATTATAGTCTATCAGTTTTTAGTCAATATAGCTTTTTACATCAACTTTAATATGATTTGTATTCGTTTTTTATAATTTTAACTGTTTACTGTCACTGTGTGCCTTTTTTATTAAATCATTTTTACTAAGCACTATATAGATTAGTCTCGGTTTTAAATCTAGTCTGACAATCTCTGCCTTTTGATTCTAGTGTTCATCTATTTATTAACTGAATCAGTACTTGTATTTATTTTCTCTTTGCTGTTACTTTGTGTTTACTGTTCCAATTTTCTGTCGTATATAATTTCTCTACAGCCAACTGAACTTCTTTTATCATTTATTATATTGTATGTACACTTCAGACAAATTCTCTCAACTCTTACCTACTTGCTGCTGCTGCTGCTGAGTCGCTTCAGTCGTGTCCGACTCTGTGCCGCCCCATAGACGGCAGCCCACCAGGCTTCCCTGTCCCTGGGATTCTCCAGGCAAGAACACTGGAATGGGTTGCCATTCCCTTCTCCGATGCATGAAAGTGAAAAATGAAAGTGAAGTCGCTCAGTAGTTTTTATTTTATATTCATAGGTTTCAAAGATGATATTTTGTGTTTTTTCCAGCAGGTATATAAGTTATGTTTTTCTGCTTATGTGTATGATCGTCCATAAATAAAATTTTGTGTATTTAGTAAGATATGATCCAAAGTCATTTTTTTGCCCAAATGATATCCAGTTGTCCCAGTACCATTTATTGTTAAGAAAGACTTTCTTTTCCCCATGAAATTATAAAAATATGTTAAATATGTTTGTGGAAAGTCAAGTAACCATATAAAATTAGGTATGATTCTGAATTTCTTATTTTATTCCATTTGTTGATTCATCTATCCTTATATCAATACCATTTGTCTTAATGAAGCTTTTTTGTAAGTCTTGACATCTGGTAGTAAATGTCCCATAATATCACTCTCTTTTTGAAAACTAATACTGTCTCTTCTGTAGCATAAATTGTAGAATCCAATTGTCAGTTTCTTCAGTACCACAGTGATAGTCTCTCAATTAATGAATATAAATTATTCCTCCACTTGTTTAGAGTGAAAGTGAAGTCACTCAGTTGTGTCCAACTCTTTGCAACCCCATGGACTGTAGCCTACCAGGCTTCTCCGGCCATGGGATTTTCTGGGCAAGAATACTGGAGTGGGTTGCCATTTCCTTCTCCAGATCTTCCCGACCCATTTGTTTAACCATTCTTTAATACCCCTTAACTGTTCCAAAAACCTCGCAACAAAGAAAAGCCTGAGTCAGATGGCTTCACTAGTGAATTATTAGGAAAAAATACCGATTTTCTCAAACTCTTCCAAAAATTAAAGAGGAGGGAACACTTCCAAATTCATTATATGTATCCATCACTACCATGATACTAAAGCCAAGTGAAGACCTACAGGAAGGTAGGTGAGAGAGAGAGAATCTTAAGAATGTATTACCTTATCAAAAATAAATTGTAGAAGAAAATTGGAAATAGCATGACAGCAAGAGTCAAAACTTTCAAGTAATATTTTCACTATTGTTTTCCATAAAGGTTTGTAATATATGTTTCTTGTATAAGAACACCTTCCTAGGCTGAATACAGAAATTTACCTGAATTTTTAAAAAAATTATTAAATTTTGCTTCTCAAATGTCAGTATTTAATATACCTACAATTGAATTTTTACATATGTTCTGAGAAGGAAATAAAAACTAATTTCCCCCCATCCAGAAGATTGTTCTAGCATCATCTGTCTATTTCTATTTTGAGATACATTTTACATAAATAATACTGCATAAAACACAATGTAAAGAATATTTATGAAGTATGCGTAGTTTGTAGCAACCAAGGTGAAAACAATGGATCATTTTCAGCACCTCAGAAATCCCTCATGTATCCATCATTTCCCCCATTCTAAATATTTTTACTTTTATGATACTTATTGCCTTGCTTTTTTTAATAATTTTACTACTTATGACTATGTCTATAAATATTTTTCCTTGATTTTGAGCACTATGCAAAGTGAGCATACTACTCTATTACTTTTTTATTTATTGATCAACATTGTCAGAATCATTAAATATACATAGTTATTTCATTTGCTTTGCCATATACTATTCTATTGTATGAATATCTCCAAATTTGTTCATTCTACTATTGATAGAAATTAGAAGTTTTTTCCAATTGAAAATTATTACAAGCACTGGGAATATGTAGCATAAGCTACAAATGCATAAGCTACATATTTGTAGCATAAGCTACAAATGCTATTTACATATCTACTAGTGAGCATGTGCAAAAGGCATTCTAATCTATGTACTTAGATAGGATATTGCTATATTACAAGTCAGTTGTTTGTTTAAAGTAGTAGATTATGCTAAAATTTTTTACAACATAGTTGAGCAACTTACACTCTACTAAGTGTAAATGACATTCTCCATTGTTTCACAATTTTACCATCAATTAGTGTCATCAGAGTTTTCAGTAATTGCCAATCTAATGTGTATGCATTGAGATGTTGAATTGATATTTTCTTTTTTATTATATATTTAATTGGAGGATAACTGATTTACAATATTGTGTTGGTTTACATGAATCAGCCACAGGTATACATATGTCCCCTCCTTCTTAAACCTCCTTCCCACCTCTCACCCCATCCCATCCCTCCAGATTGTCATTGAGCACCAGGTTTGAGCTCCCTGTCTCAGGCAGCAAATTCCCATTGGCTATCTTTTTTACATATGGTAATGTATATGTTTCAATGTTATTCTTTCAATTCTGAGTCTCTATTCCTGCAAA
The DNA here is from genome assembly GCF_027580195.1 of Bos mutus. Lineage (NCBI taxonomy): Eukaryota > Metazoa > Chordata > Mammalia > Artiodactyla > Bovidae > Bos > Bos mutus. Next base: position 8,778,377 of record NC_091646.1, on the reverse strand, counting down.
TAGGTTCATCAGTACCATCTTTCTAGATTCCATACATATGTGTTAATATGATATAAGTTTTTCTCTTTCTGACTTGCTGCACTCTGTATAGTAGGCTCTAGGTTCATCCACCTCATTAAAACTGACTCAAATGTTTTTCTTTTATGGCTGAATAATATTTCATTGTATATATGTACCATAACTTCTTTATCCATTCATCTGTTAATAACATCTAGGTTGCTTCCATGTCCTGGCTATTGTAAATATTGCTGCAATGAACATTGGGGTGGATGTGTCTTTTTCAGTTACGGTTTTCTCAGGATATAGGCCCAGTAGTGAGATTGCTGGTTCATAGGGGTAGTTTTCTTTTTTTTTTATTTTTATTTTTTTATTAATGGATAATTGCTTTACAGAATCCTATTGTTTTCTGTCAAACCTCATCATGAATCAGCCATAGGTATACATATATCCCCTCCCTTTTGAACCTCCCTACCATCTCCCTCCCATTCCATCTCTCTAGGTTGATACAGAGCCCCCGTTTGAGTTTCTTGAGCCATACAGCAAATTCCTGTTGGCTATCTATTTTAAACACGGTAATGTTAGTTTTCATGTTACTCTTTACATACATCTCACCCTCTCCTCTCTTCTCCCCATGTCCATAAGTCTATTCTCTGTGTCTGTTTCTCCACTGCTGCCCTGTAAATAAATTCTTCAGTTCCATTTCTCTACATTCCATATATATGTGTTAGAATACGATATTTATCTTTCTCTTTCTGACTCACTTCACTCAGTATAATAGGTTCTAGGTTCATCCACCTCATCAGAACTGACTCAAATGTGTTCCTTTTTATGGCTGAGTAATATTCCATTGTGTGTATGTACAACAACTTCTTTCTCCATTCATTTGTCCATGGACATCTAGGTTGCTTCCATTTTCTAGCTATTGTAAAAAGTGCTGCAATGAACAATGGGATACATGTGTCTTTTTCAATTTTGGTTTCCTTAGGGTTTATGCCTAGGAGTGGGATTGCTGGGTCATATGGTGGTTTTATTCCTAGATTTTAAGGAATCTCCATACTGTTTTCCATAGTTGCTGTATCAATTTATATTCCTACCAACAGTGCAAGAGCCTTCCCTTTTCTCCACGCCCTGTCCAACATTTATTGTTTGTAGACTTTTTGATGATGGCCATTCAGACTGGTGTGTGGTTTTGATTTGCATTTCTCTAACAATGAGCAGTGTTAAGCATCTTTTCATGTTAGCCATCTGTATGTCTCCTTTGTAGAAATGTCTGTTTAGGTCTTTTTCCCACTTTTTGATTGGGTTGTTGGTTTTCCTGGCATTGAGTCCTATGAGCTGCTTGTATATTTTGGAAATTAATCCTTTGTTGGTTGTTTCATTTGTTATTATTGTCTCCCATTCTGAGGGTTGTCTTTTCACCTTGTTTATAGTTTCCTTTGCTATGCAAAAGCTTTTAAGTTTAATCAGGTCCCACTAATTTACTTTTGTTTTTATTCCCTTTACTCTAGGAGGTGGGTCATAGAGGATCTTGCTTTGGTTTATGTCATCGAGTGTTCTGCCTAAGTTTTCCTCTAAGACTTTTATAGTTTCCGGTCTTACATTTAGGTCTTTAATCCATTTTGAGTTTATCTTTGTGTATGATATTAGAAAGTGTTGTAGTTTCATTCTTTCACATGTAACTGTCCGGTTTTTCCAGCACCCTTTATTGAAGAGGCTGTCTTTGCCCCGTTGTATATTTTGACTCCTTTCTCAAAATGAAGGTACCCATAGGTGCATGGGTTTATTTCTGGGCTTTCTATCTTGTTTCACTGGTCTATATTTCTGTTTTTGTGACAGTACCATACTGTCTTGATGACCATAGCTTTGTAGTATAATGTGAAGTTAAGAAGGTTGATTTCTCCAGCTCCATTCTTCTTTCTCAAGACTGCTTTGGCTATTCAGGGTCTTTTGTGTTTCCATATGAAATTTTTTTCTAGTTCTGTGAAAAATGCCATTGATAATTTGATAGGGATCACATTGAGTCTGTAGATTACATTTGGTAGTATAGTGATTTTCACATTATTAATTCTTCCTACCCAGGAACATGAAATTTCTCTCCATCTGTTTATGTCATTTTTGATTTCTTTCATCAGTGTCTTATAATTTTCTGTGTACAGTTCTTTTGTCTCCTTAGGTAAGTTTATTCCTAGATATTTAATTCTTTTTGTTGAAGTGGTGAATGGGATTGATTCTTTAATTTCTCTTTCTAATTTTTGCATTGTTAGTATACAGAAATGAAAGTGATTTTTCTGTACTGATTTTACATCCTGCAACTGTGCTGAATTCACTGATTAGTTCTAGTAATTTTCTGATACTATCTTTCAGAGAAGGCAATGGCAACCCACTCCAGTACTCTTGCCTGGAGGATCCCATGGCGGAGGAGCCTGGTAGACTGCAGTCCATGAGGTCGCTAAGAGTTGGACATGACTGAGTGACTTCACTTTCACTTTTCACTTTCAAGCACTGGAGAAGGAAATGGCAACCCATTCCAGTGTTCTTGCCTGGAGAATCCCAGGGACGGGGGAGCCTGGTGGGCTGCCATCTATGGGGTTGCACAGAGTCGGACACGACTGAAGCGACTTAGCAGCAGCATGAACAGTATGAAAAGGCAAAATGATAGGATACTGAAAGAGGAACTCCCCAGGTTGGTAAGTGCCCAATATGCTACTGGAGATCAGTAGAAAAATAACTCCAGAAAGAATAAAGGGATGGAGCCAAACCAAAAACAATACCCTGTTGTGGATGTGACTGGTGATAGAAGCAAGGTCCGATCCTGTAAAGAGCAATATTGCGTAGGACCTGGAATGTTAGGTCCGTGAAATTGGAAGTGGTCAAACAGGAGATGGCAAGAGTGAACATCGACATTCTAGCAATCAGCAAGCTAAAATGGACTGGAATAGGTAAATTTAACTCAGATGACCATTATATCTACTACTGTGTGCAGGAATCCCTTAGAAGAAATGGAGTAGCCATTATGGGCAACAAAACAGTCCAAAATGTAGTACTTGGTTGCAATCTCAAAAATGACAGAATGATCTCTGTCCATTTCCAAGGCAAACCATTCAATATCATGGTAATACAAGCATATGCCCTCAACCAGTAATGCTGAAGAAGCTGAAGTTAAATGGTTCTATGAAGACCTACAAGATCTTTTAGAACTAACAACCCCAAAAGATGTCCTTTTCATTATAGGGGACTGGAATGCAAAAGTAGGAAGTCAAGAAACACCTGGAGTAACAGGCAAGTTTGACCTTCAAGTACAGAATGAAGCAGGGCAAGGGTTAATAGAGTTTTGCCAAGAGAATGCACTGGTAATAGCAACCACCCTCTTCCAACAACAGAAGAGAAGACTCTATACATGGACATCACCAGATGGTCAACACCAAAATCAGACTGATTATATTCTTTGCAGGCAAAGATGGAGAAGCTCTATACAGTCAGCAAAAACAGGACTGGGAGCCAACTGTGGCTCAGATCAGGAACTCCTTATTGCCAAATTCAGACTTAAATTGAAGAAAGTAGGGAAAACCACTAGACCATTCAGGTAAGACCTAATCAAATCCCTTATGATTATACAGTGGAAGTGAGAAATATAAGGGACTAGATCTGATAGACAGAGTGCCTGATGAACTATGGACAGAGGTTCATGACATTGTACAGGAAACAGGGATCAAGACCATCCACATGGAAAAGAAATGCAAAAAAGGAAAATGGCTGTCTGAGGAGGCCTTACAAATAGCTGTGAAAAGAAGAGAAGCGAAAAGCAAAGGAGAAAAGGAAAGATATAAGCATCTGAATGCAGAGTTCCAAAGAATAGCAAGGAGAGATAAGAAAGCCTTCCCTAGTGATCAATGCAAAGAAATGGAGGAAAACAACAGAATGGGAGAGACTAGAGATCTCTTCAAGAAAATTAGAATATTTTCTTGAAGGGAATATTTCATGCAAAGATGGGCTCGATAAAGGACAGAAATGGTATGGACCTAACTTAAGCAGAATATATTAAGAAGAGGTGGCAAGAATACACAGAAGAACTGTACAAAAAAGATCTTCATGACCAAGATAATCTTGATGGTGTGATCACTGACCTAGAGCCAGACATACAGGAATGTAAAGTCAGGTGGGCCTCAGAAAGCATCACTATGAACAAAGCTAGTGGAGGTGATGGAATTCCAGTTGAGCTCTTTCAAATCCTGGAAGATGATGCTGTGAAAGTGCTGCACTCGATATGCCAGAAAATGTGGAAAACTCAGCAGAGGCCACAGGACTGGAAAAGGTCAGTTTTCAATCCAATCCCAAAGAAAGGCAATGCCAAAGAATGCTCAAACTATAGCACAATTGCACTTATCTCCCACGCTAGTAAAGTAATGCTCAAAATTCTCCAAGCCAGGCTTCAGGAATACATGAACCCTGAACTTCCAGATGTTCAAGCTGGTTTTAGAAAAGGCAGAGGAACCAGAGATCAAATTGCCAACATCCGCTGGACCATGGAAAAAGCAGGAGAGTTCCAGAAAAACATCTATTTCTGCTTTATTGACTATGCCAAAGCCTATCAATGTGTGGATCACAACAAACTGTGGTAAATTCTGAAAGAGATGGGAATACCAGACCACCTGATCTGCCTCTTGAGAAACCTGTATGCAGGTCAGGAAGCAACAGTTAGAACTGAACCTGGAACAACAGACTGGTTCCAAATAGGAAAAGGAGTACGTCAAGGCTGTATATTGTCACCCTGCTTATTTAACTTCTATGCAGAGTACATCGTGAGAAACGCTGGACTGGAAGATGCACAAGCTGGAATCAAGATTTCTGGGAGAAATATCAATAACTTCAGATATGCAGATGACACCACCCTTATGGCAGAAACTGAAGAGGAACTAAAAAGCATCTTGATGAAAGTGAAAGAGGAGAGTGAAAAAGTTGGCTTAAAGCTCATCATTCAGAAAACTCAGATCGTGGCCTCTGGTCCCATCACTTCATGGGAAATAGATGGGGAAACAGTGGATACAGTGTCAGATTTTGTTTTTTGGGGCTCCAAAATCACTGCAGATGGTGACTGCAGCCATGAAATTAAAAGACGCTTACTCCTTGGAGGGCTTCCCTGGCGGCTCAGACGTTAAAGCGTCTGCCTACAATGTGGGAGATCTGGGTTTGATACCTGGGTCGGGAAGATCCCCTGGAGAAGGAAATGGCAACCCACTCCAGTATTCTTGCCTGGAGAATCCCATGAATGAAGAAGCCTGGCAGGCTACAGTCCAGGGGGTCGCAAAGAGTTGGACACGACTGAGTAACTTCACTTTCACTTTACTCCTTGGAAGGAAAGTTAGGACCAACCTAGATAGCATATTGAAAAGCAGAGACATTACTTTGCCAACAAAGGTCCATCTAGTCAAGGCTATGGTTTTTCTAGTGGTCATGTATGGATGTGAGATTTGGACTATAAAGAAAGCTGAACACCAAAGAATTGATGCTTTTGAACTGTGGTGTTGGAGAAGACTCTTGAGAGTCCCTTGGACTGCAAGGAGATCCAACCAGTCCATCCTAAAGGAGATCAGTCCTGGGTGTTCATTGGAAGGACTGATGCTGAAGCTGAAACTCCAGTACTTTGGCCACCTCATGTGAAGAGTTGACTCATTGGAAAAGACTCTGATGCTGGGAGGGATTGGGGGCAGGAGGAGAAGGGGACGACAGAGGATGAGATGGCTGGATGGTATCACTGACTCAATGGACATGAGTTTGGGTAAACTCCAAGAGTTGGTGATGGACAGGGAGGCCTGGCGTGCTGTGATTCATGGTGTCACAAAGAGTCGGACACGACTGAGCGACTGAACTGAACTGAACTGATGTACAGTAACATGTCATCTGCAAACAGTGAGATCTTTGCTTCTTCTTTTCTGATCTGGATTCCTTTTATTTCTTTTTCTTCTCTGATTGCTCCGGTTAGGAGTTTCAGAACTATGTTGAATAATAGTGGGGAAAGAGGACACCCTTGTCTTGTTCCTGATCTTAGGGGGAATAGTTTCAGTTTTTTACCATTTGAATTGATATTTTAATTTGAATTTGTCTGATTTACTAATAAAGTTAAAGATATTTTTATATGTTTCCTGATAATAGGTATTTCTTCTTTTGTAAAGTCTAGTGAATCTTAAGACCCATTTTCAAAAACTGGTATTTGAAGTTTTTCTTAACAGTTTCTTATATTTTTTGTTTGTCAATTTACATATAAATATATATATTTTTTATTAAATATGAATGTTGCAAACATCCTCTCCTTATTTTCTTTTAACTTTTCTAACAGTTTTATTGTGGCTTTAGATGAAGAGAGATTAATTTTAATATAATTGAGTTTATCAATATTTCCTTCATGCATATGGCTGTCTTCATCCAGTTTAATGCATCTTTCCCTCAAGTTGAAATCATAAAAATATTGTCTTATGCATCATCTAAAAGTGTATACTTGCCCCTTTTATGCATTAGTCATTTCTCTGCCTGGAATTGACTTTTAAAACATTTGTAAAATTTGTGATATATTTCATATAGCATAAAATGCAGCATTTTAAAATTGTACACTTAAGTGGTTTATGGTATATTTACTGTGTTGGACTTCCCTGGTGGCTCAGATGGTAAAGCATTTGCCTGTTCAATGCTTGTGTCAGGAAGATCTCCGGGAGAAGGAAATGGCAACCCACTCCAGTATTCTTGCCTGGAAAATCCCATGGATGGAGGAGCCTGGTAGGCTATAGTCAATGGGTTGCAAAGAGTCGGACATGACTGAGTTACTTCACTTTCACTTGTCACTTTCATAGCCCTCTCACACACGTACTCAGTCATTTTAAACCACACAATATAGTGTTATTTTTATGAGAATTTGTCCCTATTTTCATAATGAAAAAAATGCCAGAAAATCTACAAAATCATAACTCTTCTTGAAAGTCCCAGAAAATAAAGCTCACAAGGCAAATGCAAAAATCTTGTTTTCCAAAAATGACAAGACTCTCTCAGGAGAAGCAAGAAACATAAACTATGTCACTGGAGGAAGAGGAAGCAAGCATAGAGATGTTTAACAATAAAACACCTGAAATTGTAACAAATTCCAAATGGTTGAATATGGCCTAACATATTAGTTTAGTATAACATGGAGCCCCCTATACAAGGGGAATGAGATTGATTTACCAATCTTCTACATGGTCCTCTACTGGTTACCCACAAGAAAGGTTTGGGTTGGGCAGAAGATGAGATTAAGAGTAACTGTTGGTGCAGGGGTGTAAGCTCCACTGCAAGGCCAGTAAAACTCCATGAAAGTAAAAGTGTTCAAGTTGCTCAGTCATGTCCAACTCTTTTCGACCCCATAGACTGTAGACTGCCAGGCTCCTTTGTCCATGGAACTCTCCAGGCAAGAATACTGCATTAGGTTGCCATTCCCTTTTCCAGAGGATCTTCCCGACCCAGGGATTGAACCTGGGTCTCCTGCATTGCAAGCAGATTATTTACCATGTGAACCACCAGGGAACCAGAGGTATATAGGCTCCACTCCTAGGCTAGTCAAAACCCCATACTCCTTCTTGAATCCTTCTCTTATGTGAAGAAATTGCCTTAAACCACTGGGGGAGGAAAATCCAAACTATCTTGTCCCCGGTATTCAGGCAAAGATTCAATTCTTCTGAATGAGGGGTAGAACCACAACTCTTGTAGCATAAAATTCAGGTATAACCTCACATTTTGAGGGAAGGGCATAAGAAAGTCCATCAACCCTTTGAGAAAGGGTAGGGACTCTTCTCTCTAGCCTGAAGAATGCAGACAGGTTCTCTGCTTCTGGAGCAGGGGGTCACAGCAAAAGTCATCTGCCAGTGCGGGAGAGGCTTAAAAATGTCTCTTACAAAAGACCTTTCCCAGGTGCACGGCAGAATTTGCTCATACAAGGGGAGAGGGATAGGAATGTTAAGATCTCACCCACAAAGGCAGAGTGTGCAAGTCCTGCCTAAAACATGATATTTGATGAGGAAAAGTGGGAATCTAGTTGCTAACTCAACAAGCCTAGCACCAAGTAGCAAGAGTACTCTGGGTGTGTGGCAAGAGTGAAACAAGTAGGAAGGAATTGTTGAAAGCTGAAGCAGGAATGCTAAATATTACTCCTCAGTAATCCAGCCTCACACTCAGTAGAGAATAACAACTGCTTATCATGAGGAATAAAATGGAAGACTCTGTTATACTGAAAGTAGTAATGTAACAACCCAACTCAAGTACTTGCTACATTACTCAATTCCTTCAACTAGTGACCAGACAAAAGAAGTGTAACCATTTATGGTAATAAATACTACTTGACTCAGTCTTTGTTATTCTTCTAGATAGTAATTCTGGTGTTCTATTAAAATACACATAGCAAATTCAGGGAAAAACATTCATTTTTATGAGATAAAGCAATACATAGAAACAGACTCAGATGAGCCAGAATTTGAAACTATGAGATAAGAATTTGAAAATAACTACCATGTGAGGTGATGGATATGTTAATTAACTTAATTGTAGTAATTTCAAAATGTATGCATATATCAAAACGTAATATTGTGCATCTAAAATACATACAGTTTTATATGCTAATTACAGCTCAGTAAAGCAGGAAAAATAAAACAACTACTGTTATATGTAAAGCATCTAGTGCTAAATGTGGACAACATGGATGAAGGGATGTGAAATTTCAGCTGAAAGGTGGAAGCAATGCAGGTGCCACAATGGCAAAAAACATAGAACTTGTAATGAAACTGCTCAGTAACAAAGCTAAAAATAAATTTGGAGAAAGGCAGATAGGGAAAGGAAATTCAATGCAGAGAAACAAAAAATTTAACTGACTTCTCTTGAGACACTTAAACAAATAGTGAATTGAAATTGTTAAAATATGGAAAGAAAAAAGTCAGTCAAGAATTGTATACTTTTCAAAAATAAAGGTGAAATGAAACTTTTCCAGTGAAACAAAAGCTGGTAGATTTTTTTTTTTTTACCAGCTTGCCTGCTCTGTGAAAAATTAAAATCATATGAATTAAGTTCTCTTACCATAACAGAATTAACTTAGAAATCAATAACAGAAATAAGTCTGGAAAACCCATGAATATTTGGAAATTAAGCTATATACTCTATAGAAACTGATGGTATAATATAATAAATTCTATACTCATATAACAAATTCTGTATGTACATAATTACAATGTACTGTTTAAATTATATACATGATTATATTTCTGATAATATAATATTTTAATATACATGCCTAAATATATTTATAAATATCTAAATATATATTTGTTTAAATATAATAATATTTAATTGCATATTTATGTAGTTTCAACTAAATTTCTTGAGTCCTATTTGTTTCTTTGTCAGATATGTCTGGTCTGGTCATTTCTGATAATTTCTTATTGCTTGCTTATCTTTGTGTTTCCAATATTCTTTAAATATTTGTTACATGTTCTGTATCTAAGTTTGTTAATAGTTTCTGCTTATTGAGTATTATGGCAGTTTACCTCCTCATGGTCTTGCTGATGTTTGATTTTGAAGTTTTATCTACTTAGTTTCAATCTGTTGGCAATCCTTCAGTTTTTAAATGTTGAATATTTTCCTGTTAGAATTTGTGTCTACTTCAGCCAGGTGTGGTATAGAAAAGCTTATTTTATTCTTCCTTGAGATTCGTAAATTAATCTTAATGTCCTAGTTTTACCTTCTCTACCTTTTGATACATCAGGATTTAGTGTCACTTTAGCAGTGCTTCCATTGGCAATTTCTATCATGATAATCCCATTTCCCCTTTAGTGCTAACTGATTACCCCCAGCTCAGATTTATTCTTGTGACTTTTACCTTTATCAAAGCGGGGTAAATTATTAGGTGTTTGGAGACCTACCTACATCTTGTAAATCCTGTGATATTTTGCTATCTTCTTTCTAAGATAAAGTTGTTTTATAGTAAAATAGTCTTCCACATTATCTCATCTACCACACTACTAGAAGCAGAAGTGTCCATCCTCACCCCTTTTTAAACTTTTGTTGAATATTTTCCTGATAGTGACCTCTTTGTGATCCCTGGGACCAGTATGCCTTCAGTGTTAGTCCTGTGACTTAGATTAGAGTAATAAATCTATATAAGTAAGGGCTGGACACTACAGACTAGAAATACCTGCTAAGGTATGGTAGGCTGAGAGCCTGCCTGAGATATCAAGAAACAATTAGTCCAACCAGGTAAGTGTTGGGTCTTTGTCAATAAGAAATTGATTGAAATCTTGTTAAGCAGATGGTTAGTGAAGTGTTAAATACTACCTGCAGTCATACTGGGGAACGAGAAAGGCAGTCTGTTCCCCTCAAGGAACTGTGGAAGGATTGACACTCCTGGGGAAAGAAACTTCTGATCTCTAAAAAGCCTTAAAATTAGAGAGCTCTTTTGACATGCTATTCAGGAGGATAAGATAATACTAATTACCTGGTCTGTGATACAAGGCAAGAACATAACAATCATAAACAAGGCAAAAGCCTAGATTATAAGATCTAAACAATGACATATAAGAAAGAAAATATCTCCCCTGCTTTTTTATTGCAGCTCTTCACTACTCATCAAAATTAAAAAGTAAAAATGTTAATAATTTGCATTTAATTTACGGTTCCCTGTGTCTTAATTCAAATACCAGTGTTACCAACCAGTAATTCTCGTTTCATTTTGGTGCAGGCAATTCATGACAAATATTCCCTTTACTGATTCTTAGTATTTGGTTTATGCTAATACAACTATAATTTCTGCTTTTCCCCTACTAGAATACAGTCTTCATAAAGGCCACAACCCTACCTGCTTTATTCATTATTATTTTTCCATAAATATTTCTATATTTTTGATTGAATGAATGGTTATAAGAGACTATGTAGAGTGTGTGACCAATGGTTATTTTGCTAATATATCCTAAGTGATGGATAATACAATATTTAAAATCAATAAAGTAAGAGGTTTCTAGAAAATTGTCTATTTAAGGATATAGTTCACTAGCTGAAATAGATTTTGTATTGTACAATGAGTTGGATAGTAGTCCAGTGTGAAAATTCAGAGAGAATAGATCATGTTTACATGGGATTTAAGAGGGTAATACAAAGCATTGTTAGTTTTTTTTTCTTGAACTAGCTAATATCACCTATTTTATACCTCACTTCATAATTCATCCAGTCTTTATCCTTCCCCTCACCAAATAACAATAAATTTTACTAAATCTAGGAACACATTACTCTCATGTTGAGCTTGGTGCTTACTGTCCTATGAAAATGACTTGATACCAATTCAAAAGGTTGTTGGAAGAACTGAAAAAATAGATTTATGATTCAAATTTATATTAATTCACATTTGCCCAATTTAAAAGTGCACAAGGTATGTGTTGACCTTTATATAAAGTAGTCTAACTTGGTATGCAATATAATATTTGAGATGTAATATAATATTTTATGTTTAATATTTTTTAGCTGTATATGCCTAATGCTTCAAATTCTTCTAGTGGTCTTCTTTTGGTCTCCCTTATTTACTTTGGAATTCCCCAAGTACAGTATTCTTACATATGTCTGTGTCTTTTCAATCTTCCATCTGAAATCCTCTGTTATTATACTGGATCTTGGAGGTGGTGGTAAGCTGAGGGAAGGGAAGTATTTTGTAAACCTTGGTGATTTTTTAGGTCCCTGTCTCTGGACTCAAACTTTCACAAGTATTTCTCCACGGGTATCACTTTCTCCCTTTTGGATAACACAGATAAGTTACAGAGGGCTACAGTGGGAGGAATGTGGTTTCCCCACCTGGAATATGGTTCTGGGAAATGAGAATAGGCATTTGTTACAGAGAAGGCCTTGGATATATTTCACAATGATTAATTTTCCCCTTTCCATGCCAGAACAACCAGGAGATGTTTCTGGAATTTCACCATGAGAACCTAGTAGACTACTAGAAGTAAAATCAGTTAAAATGTGGGACTCCTCCTTGAACTGTCGCCCTTGGGAGTTTCTCATTCCTGCTACTGTTAACAGTCAATTTACAACATTTTGTAAAAATTACCATTTGACTGTTCCTAACAGTTCTGGCTTCAGCAGCTTCTATGTCAAGTAATCATATCCCGTTTGTGAATTTCTGGGTTTGCCTGACTCTCCAAATATCTGGATAGAGGTTTTCTTCTACCAAGTCAGTTGACTAGTAAGTCTAAGATTTTAAGATTTACTGATTATTTTTGTAAGAATGAGGTGACAGCTTCCAAGGTCTTTATATATTGAAGGTAAATCCAGGTTTTACCTTTATTTTTAACATAAATTAAATTGTAAGTTCATATAATTTAATGTTTTATTGTTTTGAATTATATTAAAAGTATATATATTATTAAAATATATACAATTTAATATTGTTGAAATTATATAAATATATATGAATGACGTGAAATTTACCATTTTAATCACTTTAAGTGTGCATTTCAGTGATATTAATTACATTTGCAGTATTATCATAACTATCATCACTATCTGAAAGTTTCTAAAACTTTTTCATCAATTCAAAGAGAAACTTTTTATACCCATTAAGCAATAGCTCCACATTCCTCCTCCCCCAGCTCCTAATAACCTTTCATAATTTCTGTCTTTCCTGTTCTAGTTATTTAAAATAGGTGGAATCATACAATATTTTTTCTTTTGTGTCTGGTTTATTTAACATAGTGTAATATTTTGAGTTTATACATGCTACAACATATACCAAAATTTCATTCCTTTTTAGGCCAGATAATACTCCAGCACATGTATATAGCATTGAATGTTTATCCATTCATTTGTTGATGAACATATCGATTGTTTTCATCTTTGGTTATTGTATACAATATTGCAATGAACATTGGTCTACAGGTGTCTGAATCCTTGCTTTTAGTTCTTTTAGGTGTATACCTAGCAGTAGAATTGGTAGGTCTTTCACACGCTAGTAAAATAATGCTCAAAATTCTCCAAGCCAGGCTTTAGCAATATGTGAACTGTGAACTTCCTGATGTTCAAGCTGGTTTTAGAAGGCAGAAGAACCAGAGATCAAATTGCCAACATCCGCTGGATCATAGAAAAAGCAAGAGAGTTCCAGAAAAACATCTATTTCTGCTTTATTGACTATGCCAAAGCCTTTGACTGTGTAGATCACAATAAACTGTGGAAAATTCTGAAAGAGATGGGAATACCAGACCACCTAATCTGCCTCTTGAGAACTTTGTATGTAGGTCAGGAAGCAACAGTTAGAACTGGACATGGAACAACAGACTGGTTCCAAATAGGAAAAGGAGTTCGTCAAGGCTGTATATTGTCAGCCTGCTTATTTAATTCATACGCAGAGTACATCATGAGAAACGCTGGACTGGAAGAAACACAAGCTTGAATCAAGATTGCTGGGAGAAATATCAATAACCTCAGATATGCAGATGACACCACCCTTATGGCAGAAAGTGAAGAGGAACTAAAAAGCCTCTTGATGAAAGTGAAAGAGGAGAGTGAAAAAGTTGGCTTAAAGCTCAACATTCAGAAAACGAAGATCATGGCATCCTGTCCCATCACTTCATGGGAAATAGATGGGGAAACAGTGGAAACAGTGTCAGACTTTATTTTTCTGGGCTCCAAAATCACTACAGATGGTGACTGCAGCCATGAAATTAAAAGACGCTTACTCCTTGAAAGGAAAGTTATGACCAACCTAGATAGCATATTCAAAAGCAGAGACATTACTTTGCCAACAAAGGTCCATCTAGTCAAGGCTATGGTTTTCCCTGTGGTCATGTATGGATGTGAGAGTTGGACTGTGAAGAAGGCTGAGCGCCAAAGAATGGATGCTTTTGAACTGTGGTGTTGGAGAAGACTCTTGAGAGTCCCTTGGACTGCAAGGAGATCCAACCAGTCCATTCTGAAGGAGATCAGCCCTGGGATTTCTTTGGAAGGAATGATGCTAAAGCTGAAACTCCAGTACTTTGGCCACCTCATGCGAAGAGTTGACTCATTGGAAAAGACTGTGATGCTGGGAGGGATTGGGGGCAGGAGGAGAAGGGGACGACAGAGGATGAGATGACTGGATGGCGTCACTGACTCGATGGACGTGAGTCTCAGTGAACTCCAGGAGTTGGTGATGGACAGGGAGGCCTGGCGTGCTGCGATTCACGGGGTTGCAAAGAGTTGGACACGACTGAGCGACTGATCTGATCTGATCTGATATGATTGTAAGTATATGTTCAAATTTTTGAGGAACTGGCAAATTCTCTTCCACAGTGATTGAAACATTTTGTATTCCAAGCAACAATACATGAGCATTCCAGGTTCTATGTATCCTTGTCAACACTTGTTATTTCCAGTTTTTATTTTCATTAAAAAAAAAAAAAATCAAAAAAAAAATCATAGCCATAATGGTGTATGACAAACATTCTATCATTGTAGTTTGCTAATGACTAAGACTTTTAAAGGACTTCCCTGGTGGCTCAGATGGTAAATTGTCTGTCTACAATGCAGGAGACACGGGTTTGATCCCTGGGTTGGGAAGATTCCCTGGAGAAGGAAATGGCAATCCACCCCAGTACTATTGCCTGGAAAATCCCATGGACAGAGGAGTCTGGTAGGCTATAGTCCATGGGATCACAAAGAATCGATGACAAGGATTTTAAAAGTAAGAATTCAAGAGATACCTGGAGTAACAGGCAAATTTGGCCTTGGAGTACAAAAGGAAGTGGGCCAAAGGCTAACAGAGTTTTGCCAAGAGAATGCACTGGTCATAGCAAACATCTTCTTACAACAACACAAGAGAAGACTCTACACATGGAAATCACCAGATGGTAAATGCCGAAATCAGATTGATTATATTCTTTGTAGCCAAAGATAGAGAAGCTCTATATGGTCAGCAAAATCAAGACTGGGAGCCGACTGTGGCTCCGATCATGAACTCCTTATTGCCAAATTCAGATTTAAATTGAAGAGAGTAGGGAAAAACCCTAGACCATGCAGGTATGAACTAAATCAAATCCCTTATGATTATACATTGGAAGTGAGAAATATATTCAAGGGATTAGATCTGATAGACAGCGTGCCTGAAGAACTATGGACGGAGGTTCATGACATTGTACAGGAGTCAGTGATCAAGTCCATCGTCAAGGAAAAGAAATGTAAAAAGGCAAAAATGGTTCTCTGAGTAGGCCTTAAAAATAGTTGAGAAAAGAAGAGAAGTGAAAAGAAAAGGAGAAAAGGAAAGATATACCCATTTGAATGCAGAGTTCCAAAGAATAGCAAGGAGATATAAGAAAGCCTTCCTTAATGATCAGTGCAAAGAAATAGAGGAAAACAATAGAATGGGAAAGACTAGTGATCTCTTCAAGAAAATTAGAGATACCAAGGAAGAATTTAATGCAAAGGTGGGCAGAATAAAGGAAAGAAATATTATGGGACTAACAGAAGCAGAAGATATTAAGAAGAGGTGGCAAGAATACACAGAAGAACTGTGCAAAAAAGATCTTCATGACCAAGATAATCATGATGGTGTGATCACTCACATTCATATAGAGCCAGACATCTTGGAATTTGAAGTCAAGTGGGCCTTAGGAAGCATCACTACAAATAAAGCTAATGGAGGTGATGGAATTCCAGTTGAGCTATTTCAAATCCTGAAAGATGATGCTGTGAAAGTGCTGCATGCAGTAAGCCAGCAAATTTGGAAAACTCAGCAGTGGCCACAGGACTGGAAAAGGTCAGTTTTCAATCCAATCCCAAAGAAAGGCAATGTAAAAGAGTGTTCAAACTACCACACAATTGCACTCATCTCACAAGCCAGCAAAGTAATCCTCAAAGTTCTCCAAGCCAGATGTCAACAGTACATGAACCATGAACATCCAGCTGGATTTAGAAAAGGCAGAGGAACCAGAGGTCAAATTGCCAGTATCTGTTGAACCATCGAAAAACCAAGAAAGTTCTAGAAAAATATCTACTTCTGCTTTATTGACTACGCCAAATCCTTTGACTGTGTGGATCACAATAAACTGTGGAAAATTCTGAAAGAGATGGGATTACTAGACCACCTGACCTGCCTCCTGAGAAATCTGTATGCAGGTCAAGAAGCAACAGTTAGTACAGGATATGAAACAACAGACTGGTTCCAAATAGGAAAAAGAGTATGTCAAGGCTGTATATTGTCAGCCTGCTTATTTAATTTTATGCAGAGTACATCATGTGAAATGCCAGGCTGGATGAAGCACAAGCTGGAATCAAGATTGCAGGGAGAAATATCAATAACCTCATATATGCAGATGACACCACCATTATGGCAGAAAGTGAAGAAGAACTGAAGAGCCTCTTGATGAAAGTGAAAGAAGAGAATGAAAAACCTGGCTTAAAACTCGACATTCAGAAAACTAAGATCATGGCATCTGGTTCCACCACTTCATGGCAAATAGGTGGGGAAACAATGGAAACAGTGACAGACTATTTTGGGGGGCTCTAAAATCACTGAAGATGGTTATTGCAGCCATGAAATTAAAAGACACTTGCTCCTTGGAAGAAAAGCTGTGATCAACCTAGAAAACATGCTGAAAAGCAGAGACATTTCTTTGCCAACAAAGGTCCATCTAGTCAAAACTATGGTTTTTCCAGTAGTCACCTGTGGATGTGAGAGTTGGACTATAAAGAAAGCTGAGTGCCAACACATTGATGCTTTTGTACTGTGGTGTTGGAGAAGACTCTTGTGAGTCCCCTGGACTACAACCAGTCAATTGTAAAGGGAATCAGTCCAGAATATTCATTGGAAGGACTGATGCTGTAGCTGAAAGTCCAATACTTTGGCCACCTGTTGTGAAAAAATTGACTCCTTGGAAAAGACCCTGATGCTGGGCAAGATTGAAGGCAGGAGGAGACAGGGACAACAGAGGATGAGATGGTTGGATGGCATCACCAACTGGATGGACATGAGTTTGAGCACGTTCCAGGAGTTGGTGATGGACAGGGAGGCCTGGCGTGCTACAGTCCATGGGGTCACAAAGAGTTGGACATGACTGAGTGAATGATCTGAACTGAACTGAACTGAAGGCTTTTAAAATATTTTTATAAGGTTATTGGCCATTTGTGTATCTTCCTTGGAGAAGTATCCAAGTCCTTCCTTTGTCCATTTTTTAGTTGTGTTTTGTTGTGGAGTTGTAGGAGTCCTTTAAATATTCTAGATATTGAACCCTTATAAGATGCATGGTTTGTTTTTTCTCCCATTCTGTAAGTTGTGTTTTCAATATGGATTGTGGTTTTTTTCCCCTTTAGACAAATATGATAATGTTTTTCTTTGTGGATCCCTCAGTTTACCTTTCTTGGAGTTTGCTGAGTTTCTTGGATATATGGATTTACATATTCCATTAGATTTGGGCTTTTTTATTTATTATAGTTTCAAATATTCTTTCTGTTTCTTTCTCTGTCTTCTTCTGGGACTCCTATAATGCATATATTGTTCCATTTGACGATGTTCCATTGTTCTTCTCAGCTCTTTTCATTTTTTTTTCTCTTTCTGCTACTCAGACAATATGATTTCAGCTATCCTGTCTTTAAGATTGCTGATTATTTATTCTGCCTGATGAAATCTTCTGTAAACACCTGTAGTGTTTTTTTTTTTTCTTTCATTTCAGTCATTATGCTGTTCAGTTCCAGAATTCATTTGGTTAGTTTTATAATTTGAATATTTTTAGGGAACCCTGGGTTTGATCCCTGGGTTGGAAAGATCCCCTGGAGAAGGGAACAGCTACCCACTCCAGTATTCTGGCCTGGAGAATTCCATGGACTGTATAGTCCACGGGGTCGTAAAGAGTCAGACATGACTGAGCAAGTTTCACTTTCATTTTGTTTTTGCATCATTTTCCTGATTTCATTTAGTGTTTTGTCCTCTTCATTTGGCTGTTTGGCCATATTTAAAATAAATTTTATAAAATCTTTGTTTACTAATGCCACTGTTTAGACTTCCTCAGGGATGGTTTCAGTCAGTTTATTTTGTTCCATTGACTTGGCTATGTGCTCTTGACTCTTCTGTTTGCCTTGTTATTTTTCTTGTTGAAAACCGGACATTTGAATATTATGATATGGTAATTCTGAAAATTAAATTATTTTCCATCCCTCAGGTTTACTGTGTTATTTATTTGTTGAAGACTCTAATAGTCCATTTGATTAATGACTTTTCAAGATTATTGTTGAAAAGTCTGTATTTCTTGTTGTTTGTGATTACTGAAGTGTCTGTTCGTTGAGCTTATGCTCAGCTAGTATTTATGTAAATTTCCTTAGTTTTAAGAGCTGAAAACAGGGGGAAAAACACCTCTCTCATTCTTTTGAGATTCTCACTTTAGAGTTCTCTAACAGTTTTTTAGTCTTGTACTAAGCCTAGGGATCAGCTTGAAGTAAAAGTCTAGGGTCTTCTAAGATCTTAATGATGCATGTGTCTTACCCTGTTCTTGATTGTGGCTCTCTCTTTTTTTTTTTTTTTTTGGTCACAAGGCATGTGTGATCTTAGTTCCCCAACTGGGGGTTGAACCCGTGGCCCTTGCAATGGAAGCACAGTCTTAACCACTGAACTGCAAGGGAAGTCCTGTGGTTTTCTAAATTCCCCTATAAACATGGGTGTTTTTGAATGACCTAATTTTTCAAAGAAATTCTCCTTAGATTTTCCTCCCAAACTTTAGTTGGTCTATTATGTGTCTTGACTTTAATCTTTTGCCCCAGGCTTCTTGAGGGTTTTCTGGTCACCTTGCAAAGCTTTCAAGAAATGACTGCCAATTTTCTGGCCTGTTAGTTCTGAGTTTGGTGAAACAGAGACAAGTACCTAGTACTAATATTTCACATAGCCTGCAGACAGTTCAAAGTCAACATACACAATAATTTATGAGTAATACCTGATCTGCTCCTTCTGTAACTTGACAGAGGGTGCCACAGTGGAAATGAAGGCTGTCATCTTCAAGACTGCTATCAAGCCAGGGAGGGATCAGGGAAGAGCAAGTAAAATGATACAAAGATTTCCCACCAATTTTAAGTTTTATTTTCCTTGATTCAGTGTTTGATTACTGTAAACCTTGACTCTTTTCCAGAATTATGACAAAGTTGATTCTTACAGTGCTTATTTTTTGGTGGTGTTATGGAAGGTGAGAGCTTGGAGCTGTCTACTCTGCCATTTTGCTGATGTCAGATCTATATAATTTAATTGTAAATAATGGGAATATGTTTACAAATTTTCTGAAAATTTATCATTAAATTCTCATGAGATGATTTGAAGTAGCTCTAACACACTTTTGAGTTTAAATTCATTTAAAGTTATATTATCTCTACTTTGAATTATATCATTCTCTTCAAGCAAAACAATGACTCTTACCCTCAGAGAATGTCTAGTCTAAAGAAAGTTACTCCAAGTATGACAGTATGATATATGCATTAAAAAGAAATTTTTAGAACATTTGGTTTGATTTTGTTATTTTCATGAGTCTTCTTAGATATTCTTATGATGATAGCATCCTGATCCCTGGTCTCATCTTTAGTGTGCACATGTGTGTGTGTGTGTGTGTGTGTGTGTAATGGTTCTGTCATTTCTTCCTAATTATGACTTTGTCTCTCTAGTGTAAGAATGCAAGTAGTACTATGGGTTTTGCAACGCTTAGCTAGATGCTGCCAGTCCATTGGTCAAATAACATACTGCTTCTGAGTATAGATTGACCTTTCTCCATAGTTTTGTACTCTTTCTGAAATCCAAAAGCCCTGCTTTTATATTATCTTTAGAATTAGCTGTTTTTAAATAGATGAAAATATATCCTACAGCAATTTTCAGTCAACAAGAATGTTTAATAAAATTTGTTGTATATTTTAATCATTACTATCTGATTATACCAAAATAATAATTGCTTATAATGGAGGATTTATAAAGTTAATTAATATATTGCTACATTGAAAAATCCTTTGATTTATTAAATAATCACTTCCCATCTGTTATATAAATTCCTCTGCAACTTACAGGAAAAAGCAAAGCTGTCTCTCCAGTACTGTTCACATTCCAGTGCTACATGTTAAATAACAAGAGGAGATGATTCTTGAGCTGAGTTTAAATCAGATGTATTCAATTATCTATTGAATATGTAACGTTTGGCTATGTAATACTTTCAGTTTCTTAGTTAATTCAATATTGCGATAGAAAAAAAGATTACACAAGAGGAAAGCTACTACCATAGACCCAAGTTTAGATTTTTATATGATTTCTAAGGTATACTAAATAGGTTGAGTCATATGATATATTTAAAAGTCTAAAAATGACTTTATTTCCTTCAATCCTCCAATCACTCCTGTCACTATTCTTTTGATTAAAGACATGCCAAAATTTACCTATTGGAACAGCTTTATTTTTAGATATGTTCTTCCTCAACTAAAAGTCATTGATGCAGAGAAATTTTCCATTTATTTGCTGATTTGAAAATAATAATACATGGTACTTCAGAAGCATGTCAAAGGGAGCATACAATGCAGTCATTCTCCAAGCTATAATTGCATGCAGTGCTTTAGTGTAAAGCAATTTGCTTTCAAACATGAAAGAGCATATGACCTGAGGAGATACAGTCAGTGCTAAATGGTTTTCTATCATTTATTTTGGAATCTCTCTAAAATCTTCATTACATCGCTTAAAACAAGCAAGACATTAACCACAAAGCTACCATAGACCAATATGTCCAAGTCTACATAATTACATCAAAATGCAATGGCAATTTTTTTTTTAAATATAAAGAGTTTATGATACCAGGTGGAAATTTCTTAAAGAGATGGGAATACCAGACCCCCTTACCTGCCTCCTGAGAACCTGTATGCAGGTCAAGAAAAAACAATACCAGACATGGAACAAAAGACTGGTTCAGAGTTGGGAAAGGAGTACATCAAGGCTGTACATTAAGGATGTAATCCTGCTTACTTAACTTACATGCAGAGTATATTGTGCAAAATGCCAGGCTGGCATTCTTGATGAAAGTGAAAGAGGAGAGTGAAAAAGCTGACTTAAAACTTAACATTCGAAAAACAAAATCATGGCATCCGGTCCCATCACTTCATGGCAAATAGATGGGGAAACAATGGAAACAGTGAGAAACTTTATCTTCTTGGGCTCCAAAATCACTGCAGATGGTGACTACAGCCATGAAATTAAGAGATGCTTGCCCATGAGAGTCCCTTGAATAGCAAGGAGATCAAATCAGTCAATCCTAAAGGAAATCGCCCTGAATATTCATTGGAAGGATTGTTGCTGAAGCTGAAGCTCTAATACTTTGGCGACCTGATGTGAAGAGCCTACTCATTGGAAAAAGACCTTGATGCTGGGAAAGATTGAGGGCAGGAGGAGAAAGGGGTGACAGAGGATGAGATGGTTTAATGGCATCGCCATCTCAATGGACATGAGTTTGAGCAAACTCGGGAGACAGTGAAGGACAGGGAAGCCTGGTGTGCTGCAGTCCATGGGGTCACAAAGAGTTGGACACGACTGAACAGCCACAACATGATATCAGGTAGTTGTAAAAACAAACACAGAAAGAATATTTTGAGTCAATGGAGCTTGAGCACTTGCTCAAGTTCCTGAGGCACACATAGCTACTTCTATTCAGAGATCTCCAAAAACAGAATTTGTTCAAGGCTGGTGTTGTAATAGTCCTTTCCCCTTGTGGTCTAAAATTTTATGGAATCATAGAGGATGATCAGCTTCCCTGTTGGCTCAACAGTACAGAACCTGGCTGCCAATGCAGGAGATGGAGAAACAGGTTCAATTCCTAGGTCAGGAAAATCCCCTGGAGAGGAAATGACAACCCACTCCAGTATTCTTGCCTGGGAAATCCTATGGTCGGAGGACCCTGGCAGGCTAAAGTCCATGGGGTCGCAAAAGAGTCGAACATGACTTAGTGACTAAACAACAACAGAGAATGGTCAAGATACACCATAGACTATATGCAGCCATGAATTTCTATGGCACAAAGTGAATCTGGTAGAGTTGGGGGCAATTCCAGGTAGCTAATTATGTTATAATCATGAAAGTTTAAACCAAAGAGGACATATATGAGCAGTGACTTTTAACATGTGTAAAGGAAATTTTTATCAAAGCATATATTATTTTAGTGACCAAAGTCATCACTTCATTGTCTCCAAAGAAATGAGGAGCAGATTGGGCATAGAAAAGAATTTTCTGTGAAGATATTTTCTAGAACAGTTTGTTATTGTCATCATACCGCTCTCTAACCAAGCTGGAGCCGCATATCTATTTTTCAACTGGACTCAGAATAAAACAGAAATAATCATTTGACTCAAGTAAATGAAATGATAAATATCACTCCATTGTATGAAAATGATGATTGCCTGGCTGACATCCTTTTTTTTTTTTTTTTTTTTACTGCTTTTTAAGCTGTATTAGTGACATTTTCCAAAACAAACTAGGAGACAGAGGCCACAATTAGCCAAAGTATTGTTTACATGATAGTGGCAAAACACTTTGCAATTGTATTATTGATGAATTTGCAGTTCAGTGGTGGAGAGAAAGACAAAACTTTGGCACTGAAGATGGAGGGTTCCACAATACAAAGGCAGAAGAATGAAAGAGTACGCAATAAAACTGGCAAAAAGAGTTTGATCTACTGTTTAGAGAATGCTACCACAATGAGTTTGTCTCCCAGTATTGATCAATTCTGACTATACTCTAAAAGCAATGAATTATGCAGAATTATGATGATGAATCTTAAACACTCTCCATGTAACTAAAAGTACCTCTGCCTGAGAATGTTCCACTTGTGATTTGATCCTAAACAACCAGTTTTCAAATCACAAAATCAACTGATCTGTCAAATAGCATCTTGTTCTTCAGCTCATCTTTCTTGATATATTATGTGCTGTGCTTAGTCGTTCCGTCATGTCTGACTCTTTGCGACCCCATGGACTATAACCCACCAGACTCCACTATCCATAAGGATTCTCCAGGCCAGAATACTGGAGTGGATTGCCATGCCCTCCTGGGGATCTTCCCAATCCAGGGATCGAACCCAGGTCTCCCACATTGCAGGCAGATTCTTTACCATCTGAGCCACCAGGGAAGCCCTGTTACATTATACATGAAGGCAAAAATCTGTTTGAATCCTTCAGTGTGAATTGTGACCTGTATATAGGAAGCTTCTCACTCCAAAAAGAGGCATTTTCTTCATTGCTCTTAAGAAATGCCACAATTCACACAACTGATGACTAGAGAAAGCACTTGACCTTTGCTATGACCACCATTCTATATCTCCCAAGCCTCTCCTCAAGTGTCGAAAAAAATTAGCATTAAATTGACTTACATGCTTTCTTTTTCAGCTTGTGTGACATAACCTTTAAATAAAATGATGTTTGTTTTAAAAATAAATTAATATTTATTTCATTTATTCACAGAATGCACTAAATGTTTTCTATTTATCAAGTACTATACTCAGTCCTTTCATATGCAGTTTCCTAATTCTCACAAAATCTGTTTTTAAAGAGCAAACAAAGACATAGGTTCTGGAATGTGATTAAGGTCACATATATAGTAAAAGGCAAGGCAATTATATGAACCTATTATCTCAGTTTTTAAGTGATTTTTTTGCCACTATTTTTCCCATTTTTCATCCAAATTTTCAAATTTAGTTGCATACCATTATTTATAATATCCTCTCATTCTATTGTGTTACTATTTTATCATGAAAAAATTGCCACTATTTATTATTTTCCTCATAAAAATATATCCCAATAAAATTACAATATTTCAAATATACTGTTAGTTATAAAGAAGTTAAAATAATACAGAAACTTCTAAACTAGAGTTACTCAACCTGATTGCTCTCAATATTTTGTGCATGATACATTTTTTGGCAAGGGCACATCATCAGGGGAGGGCTATGCTGTAAGATACTTTAAGATGTTTGGCAATATCCCTGATTCTAACCATTAGATGCCAGTGGCAAGCACTACCTATCTAACTGTGATAACTAAAATTGTCTCTAGACAGTGTTAAATGTCCTAGAGGAAGGAGGATAAAATAACCCCTCTTTTGTGAACTGCTGCTTAGAAAATCATGTTTCATCTTTCAGTCATTAAATTTATTATATAGTTTTATAGTTTTCAATAGCCTTGTAGAATCAGAAGTTCATTAAAAATAGATACATTTCCTTTAATGTTATTTCCATGGAAACTAGGAGAAGGTCGACTACTATTGCTAATAGTCTCTTGGGTGAAGTTTTAAGCTAACCTAGCCCTGTGTAATTATAAGAATTTTTTTAACTTAACATAAATTTAATAACTTATGATTTTGACAAATTCTAAGCTCCTTTTGGAAAAAAAATGATTAGTGCCATATTCTTGTAAGTTTTCAAATGTGATCCTGGGCAACAGTTACGGCATTGCTGAAGTTTCCTTCAAAGGTGATTTACAATGTTGTGTTAGTTTCAGGTGTACAGCACAGTGAATCAGTTATACATATATATCCACTCTAATTTAGATTTTTTTTCGCATGTAGACCATGACAGAGTATTGAGTAGAGTTCATTGGGCTATATAGTAGGTCCTTATTAGTTATCTATTTTATACATAGTAGTGTGTATATGGGTAGTAGTGTGGGATATTCCCAGTATCCCAATTTATGCTTCTCCCCATCCTTCCCACTGGTAACCGTAAGTTTGTTTTCTACATATGTGACTATTTCAGTTTTGTAAATAAGTTCATTTGTAGCTTTTTTTTTTTTTTAGATTCCACATAAAAGCAGTATCCTACGATATTTGCCTTTCTCTGTCTGACTTACTTCACTCAGTATGACAATCTCTAGGTCCATCCATGTACAACCCACAGAATGGGAGAAAATATTTGTAAATGAAGTAACCAACAAGAGATTGACTTATGTTTTAAAATGGACAATGTCCAATAGGTGGCTGGGCTTTAATGATGAGTTGCTCTCACCTGACTGATCCCTTATTCCCCTTGATTGAAATTTAAACTTAAAGGCTACAAAGGAATGTGGTAGCACCCTTTCTCATCAGCCCTTCTCAGGATGGCTTCATTTTATTTTGCTAACAGTGCTAATTATTCCCTATTACTCTGGCATTATGCTCCCGTTCCAAAATAAATAATATTTATGAAACATTGGAGCAATAAATAAACTGTGTGTTTATTGTGTTTATTCAACACTGAGGCTTCCTTTCCAAATTGCATGGCTCAGCTCTGACTGCTGTTCAAGTAGAGGCATCATGCTTTCCAAACTGCCCTGCCAACTTGTCTTTGCATACACATTTTTTTTTTCCTTTGAGACTTGGAGAATAGCAATTAGACCATCCCAGGTGGTGTGGTTACCAGAAAATAATCACATTTTGGAGCCATCAGACACTTCACACACTCACTGAGGCTTTGTAATTCTCAGGGGTATGATTACTTCATCCCTGCTCTTCTTCATGCCATGTCAGTATCCCCTTCTGTTTTCACAGTAGTAACTTATAGTTTCTTCAATCCCTTCCTCCCAATTATGTCCTTTCAACTATATAATCATACTAAGAATAGTGTCAGAAAACAACCACCATGACAAAACCCAATAAAACACTGTACTGAGCAACATTCTGGGTTTTGCTTTGCTTTTTTTTTTTTTCCCCAACATTTAATTGCAGTATATGTCATATTTTTCTAGTAACTCATTGCTTTTGGAAAACTAACATGGAAATTTGTAGACATCCAAAATCTAGATGGATCAGATTTTGACATCCAGCTTTAGCCATATCTCATTTTTCTCCATACTCGCCACTCATGCTATTCCATACCTCCTCCAACACTTAGCACAGAGAATGGGCTAGAGTAGGTAGGTACACACTAATTGCTTTGTCTTGCGAGTGTTTCCAGTCTCTGAATATAATACAGCAATGCTTAATATAGTAACTCTAAGCCTAAATGTCCATTATTTTCAGAAATATTTTCAAATGAGTCTCCATTTTATAATGACGGTGTTTTCTAAAATATTCCATTATAGCATAGTGTGCCATAGAATGTCAATAGCCAGACTGTGCAATATAAAGCTTCATGATTACTCAAGTTTTAAAATGTCTGGTTTAAATGAATTCCATTTATCTGTTAAAGGTTTTGTGACATTCTGTAGTCCTGCACATTGAAACTTCCAAGAGTGATTTTTTTTCATAAAGGCTTTCTAAAATTTATTTGGCTATGCAACTCTTTTTCATTTACATATTTATTATAGAAATAGGCCTAAAATGTTGTAAAACCTAAGGAAATTTAATAGCTGAAATAAAATTGCTTAGTTGAAAGATTTATAACATAAGGTCCATGTATGCATGCTAAGTTGCTTCAGTCATATCTGACTCTTTGTGACCCTATGGACTGTAGCCTGCCAGGCTCCTCTGTCCATGGGGTTTTCCAGGTAAGAATACTGGAGTAGGTTGCCACGACTTCCT
The DNA here is from genome assembly GCF_027580195.1 of Bos mutus. Classification (NCBI taxonomy): domain Eukaryota; kingdom Metazoa; phylum Chordata; class Mammalia; order Artiodactyla; family Bovidae; genus Bos; species Bos mutus. Next base: position 8,751,877 of record NC_091646.1, on the reverse strand, counting down.
CCAGGGGATCTTCTCAACCCAAGGATTGAATCCACATCTTTTATGTCTTCTTCATTGGCAGGCAAGTTCTTTACCTCTTGCGCCGCCTGGGAAGTCCAAGGTCCTTACACAGGCTTCAGGGAAATCAATGTTAGTATCTGTATTTTTGGGGGCTGAAAGTTAAACTGTTGGTTATTTTAGTTATTTGAATTTGTGCTTCTATAGGATATACAACATAGATTAGTAAGAAATTAATTTCAGCTGTTACATGAGGGAACCCTGGGAAGGCCTAATTGGAGGTGTCATTTCTGTTTGGCCTTGAGAATTTTAAAAGTGAGTATACCTGTGGCAGATTCATTTCGATATTTGGCAAAACTAATACAATATTGTAAAGTTTAAAAATAAAATAAAATTTAAAAAAAAAGTGAGAAGTGATAAAGAATATTCCAGAAAAAGTAGACAACTTGAATGTATTGGAAGAGTAAAATGCTGGGTGTATTTCAAATATGGTGAGAGGTCCCATTAGGTTTGAGTTTAGAATGCATTACGTTGGAGCTTAGGCTACATTAGTGGTATGTTGTCGCTGTTGTCATCGTCATTTAGTTGCTCAGTTGTGTCCAATACTTTGTGACTCCATGGGCGGCACCATGCCAGGCCTCCCTGTCCCTCACCATCTCCCAGAGTTCATCTCCCAAGTTCATGTCCACTGAATCAGTATACCATGAGTACACCACATGATTGGTATAATGGGAAATAAATTTGAAAAATCATGTTGGATCAGATTAAGAAACAAGATTTTGGATTTTGATATTTCCATTTACTCTTTTGTAAACTTCTGTGGTCTTCCATTTTTTACATAATTTCCCATTTTAGAAAGTAATCTGGTAGTGATATGGTGAATTAAGGGAAGATGACAGAAGAAAAGTGTTGACAGAAGGATCAATTCAGTGAACTCAGAAGTTTAGGTGTAACATGATGAGGGTCCTAAATTTGGTAGTGGCAGTAAGACCGGAAAAGAATGACTTTAGCTTTTGTAATTGTGAGTATAATTGATGATCCATATACCATTTGCTTTCCCCCACCTTAACATACACTGTCTAGGCTTGTGCTGTGTAATGTGTGACAATGTACACTTAAATTTAATTAATATTACAAAAAATTAGAAATTCAGTTCCTTAGCACTAGTCATATTTCAAATGCTCACATATTTACATGTGGCTAATGGCTACCATATTGGGCAGTACAGATAGAAACCATTTCTATATCTGGAAATAGTTCTATGAGAAAACTGCAGTCTAGCTATAAAAACCTATGTAGACATGTAGCAGCCTGAAATGAGCGATTTGGGGATAGCAACATTTCTGCCTGTATTGGCCCTCACTGAATTCTGAATCAGGAAAGCCTGATATTTTGTGTCTCTAGCCCACCCTTTCTGACAAATCAGTGCTGCCTTCTCATGCTACATGTCTCTTTCCTTTGTGTTCCCACAGCACTCTTTTCTTATCTCTTGGCGCACTTATGACACAGTTGAAACACTGATTCACTTGCCCTCCTCCTCCACAATATTGTATCCCTAGCATCTTGCACAGTAGGGAACACAAAGCAATTTATGGAGGAGTTGCTCCATGGATTTCTGTGGATGAATGAATGTCAAAGCAGCATCATAAAACATCATTATCAGGGTCATGGCATGAGATATTTTTGATTAGGGTAGTCTGTTTATTCTGCTTCTCAAATACCATATTTCATGAATCACTTCTTATTGCTATAAGGATCTTCATAATTGGGTTTGAGTGGAGCTGCATATGGAATAGGTATGTCGCTGCATAGGAAGGGGTTTACAGTCATAACCATTTAAAGTAGAAGCTTTCCCGGAAGTCTGACAGACATGTACAGAAAGTGCAACTGATTTAGCATCTGGAAGGAAAGGCATAATCCATTCTTTTCCTACCAGATGTGAAGGTGTTTTTGTTGTTGTTAGTTGTTAAATCATGTCAGACTCTTTTGTGAACCCATCTACTGTAGCCCACCAGGCTCCTCTTTCCATGGGAGTTCCCAGGCAAGAATACTGGAATGGGTTGCCATTTCCTTCTCCAGGGGATCTTCCTGACCCAGGGATCAAACCTGCATCTCTTGCATTGGCAGGCGGGTTCTTTACCAATGATCCATCAAGGAAGCCCATAAGAAGATATATCAAATTCATTTTACTAGTTGGGGCAGAAGCAGTGTTTATAAAACAATGCATTGTAGCTACACATCCACATGGCCTTGTATTAATTCATTTCCCATGATTATAATTTTTGATTCTCCTTGTAATGAAAGAATACGTGTACAGAGATTGACTGGATTGGGAAATAGAGAGGTCACAAGCTTGGCCCCAGTGACATCTTTTGCCTCTCCATAAAAGTGGAACTGTCTGACAAGTGAACAGGCTTCGGTGCCTGGGATTGTAGACTAAAGAGCACAGCAAGTATGTGTACAAGATTGCTGTTTTTGGTAATTAAAGTGGGCCTGTTTAGTGCTGAAAGGATCAAAGATGCCATGCTCCATTCTTTTATGTTTGCCTAAAACTTTAAAAGCTCCCAACTTTTTTTTCTCCCTGTAATCTCATAGGCTATCAGTGATTTTCCTGACAAATGAGGCTGTGTCTCTAGGTAAAGCCTGAATATGACTTGGGAATCTGATAGAATAATGGTTCTCGTCTTGGCAGGTCTGCTTCTTGAAATGCTTCCTCATTTTAAATCTCCAGTTCTTGCATTTCCATTTCCCCTGTGAGAGCTCCATTCTCACTGTTGTCAGCAGAAGCAGTTGCTCAGTGTGGTGCAACGAGCCTGACAGATGGCTTTAATTCACTGGTCCCAGACCGCCTTTATGATTGCTCAGGTCCTGGAGAGAACTGGCCACCCAAGGCAGCAATCACTGCCTCTGTGTTTCAACACCTGCCATGACAGCCACTGGGCATGGAGATTGGTGCCAAGGAGGAGAAATAGAAACAGATATTTCTCATGATTTCTGCAATGCTGGGGGCTGGCAGAGCAGGAGAGAAGGTCTTAACATTATATCATAACTGACTACCATCTCCCATTTGCCACCATTTCAAACTCGGGGTGAAATAGGGGTGGTCCCCTTGTCACAAAATGACATCAGACAGAAAATACCAGCATATCTTCTCCCGATTTCAGTTTAGGTAAACTTTAATTTGGATCTATGCGTGCGTGCATGCTAAGTTGCTTCACTCATGTCCGACTCTTTGTGATGCTATGGACTGTAGCCCACCAGGCTCCTCTGTCCATGGGATTCTCCAGGCAAGAATACCGGAGTGGATTGCCATGCCCTCCTCCAGGGGATCTTCCTGACCCAGGGACTGAACCTGTCTCTCTTCTGTCTCCTGCATTGGCAGGTGGGTTCTTGACCACTAGCACCACCTGGAAAGTCCTTATTTGCATATATAGAGGGGGATATCTCCGTGAAAGAAAGCTGTCAATTGTCATTTCTTTACTGTCCTGAGTCTGGATTAAATTCTCCTAATTTTAATTTCCTTTTATTAATTAATTTTACTTACTTGTGTTACATTATTTATGGCTATATATACCCTTATTATGCACAAATATGTCAGGAAAATGAGCAACTGACTGTAACTGGATCAAGTGTATAATATTGGGTAGGACCCTTCTACTCACCTTGTATTTCAAGTGGCTGAATTCGTTAAGATAGACAGCTTACTCTTTAAGTCCTCCTTGTCTGATTGTGTATTGCAATTTAGCTTAGTGACATTGGTGTTTTAAGAAGAATGCAGAGATGAGAGCAATTCATGACTAAACCAAAGTCTTGTTTATCATAAATTGGATCTTCATAACCGGGGTATGGAGAGCTCTTCGTAGTTTACAAAGAATGTTCTCATCTCTAATTTTCCTTGGGTCCTCATAAGAATGCTATAAGAAAGATTGTTCTCAGGGATTAAGACTATCTTCATTTTACAGTGTAACACAGTGATTTAAAAAGTAGATCTCAGGATTTGGAATCAGTATTTCCCAGATTTTAGTCTCTTTAACTTTCCCAGCAGTTATGCTGTGCTTTCCTGAGGGACAGACTTATAAATGTGACTATATTGGTGCTAGGGGAAATGTACAAAGAGCAAACTGAAGAATTCAGAGAGCTATCTCAGGCTTTTTCTAGCAGACCTTGTCTGGCTCAAAGTGTTTGCTTTTTCCTTCTCGATTGCTGTGATTCATGACTTTGCAAAATTGCAGGCTCAGCATTGCCCCAGACTCTGGAACTCATCTGACCACAGGATAGAGGAGTTTCCACAGCTACAAGCAAACATTCCAGGACAATCATATAGCCCTTCTTGCTGTGCCAGCCTTGATCTCATGCCACACTTTATAATAACTGGGCCTTGTTTTTGAAATGCAGCTACTCCTATTATTCTCTGGTTTTCTATCAGAGCCTTATCCTCTTATTTTTAAGTTCCTGTTGTATAACCTACCAAGCATTTCCAAGACCTCTAGTGGTCAACTTCTTTTGTGAATAGTTTTTTGGGGAAATGCAACTATGCCCATTCATTTATGTGTTGTCTGCTGCTGCTGCTGCGTTGCTTCAGTCGTGTCCAACTCTGTGCAACCCCATAGATGGCAGCCCACTAGGCTCCCCGCCCCTGGGATTCTCCAGGCAAGAACACTGGAGAGGGTTGCCATTTCCTTCTCCAATGCATGAGAGTGAAAAGTGAAAGGGAAGTCGCTCAGTCGTGTCCGACCTTCAGCGACCCCATGGACTGCAGCCTTCCAGGTTCCTCCACCCATGGGATTTTCCAGGCAAGAGTACTGGAGTGGGGTGCCATTGTCTACGACTGCTTTAATGCCACAAAAAGTACAATTGAGCAGTTGCAACAGAAACCATGTGGCCTGGAAAGCCTAAAGTATTTATTTTCTGGCCCTTTAGAGAAAATGTTTCCTGACCCTTGCCCTAGAACTGTTCTATGCTTTGCTCTTCCAGTTTATATTATCTGATACTTTAGTCTTATCCTAAGCCTAGCACAGTGGCTGGAATGCTGAAGCCCAAAAAGTGATTCCCCGTATATCTGACTGTATGCTGGTTCTCCTGCTCTAACTTACCTGTACCTTCTATCCCTGGATTCCCACTAACTGTATTTGGCCCTGCTCTAGGCAGGACACCCCATCACCTTATGTTTGTTTCTCTCTTCCCATGCTCACTGCTTGCCTTGGACACAATTTGCATTTTTAACTGCCATTTCAATGAGATCTAGCCATGGAACTAGGCTTCCTCCCCTACCATGCATCTCATCTATTCTATCCTCTCATACCCTGCTCTTTAGTGTCCTTCATGTCTCCATAGATAGATCGGTTTCCATGTCCTGTCTTCTGCCATGCTCATTCCAGTTGAAGTCAGCTATGTTCAAATGTCTCTGGGTCACTCTTCCTATTCATTTCTGGGAGAGAGCAGGAAAGATTGAAGTTAGACAAATTTCTCTTAGAGCTGATATGCTCTTATCTCCAATATATATAGCTCCAATATGGCAGGTTCTTGTGACCATAGAAGGTGTCGAATCACATATGCCTTCAAAGCCTCCAGTTAAATTGAGATCTAAAACCATACGGGCCTGCTCATCATAGGTGCTCAGTATACATGTATTCCCTTTTGGCCTAGTCTCATGGCTAAGTATTATTCTCCACCCTCTATCCACCCCATCCTTATTCCTGGAAATGTTATTTGATACTACACAGAAGCAACCAAAGCTCCTCAGTGAAAACAACCCAGAAGCCCAAAAGTTTATAATTCAAAGCATGATTCGAGTTTTACCAATAGTTTTCTACAACTTCATGTATCTTTGTAATTGTGATGAAGCACAATTGTATCCTGGTAGAAATTCTAGCAAGGAGCTGATTGTGTAAATTTTCCATGTAGATGACCTTGCATTCATCTGAAGTAAATAATATTCCCAATGCCCTTAAATAAATGGACTTGATTTTTTAAAAAAAGTGTGTTTGCTCCATCATTCCATTGGAGATATCTGTATAGGTGACCACCATCTCCCCAAATCTGACACTGTACTGGTTTTCCTTCCTGTTGGCTGCACATGAATAGAAAACATGTTCGCTCAGTGCGGAAAGTTGTTTAACATAGTTTCCTTGTCTCTTTTTTGCATTTAATAACTTGGTGACCTTTGTAGAGAGATTCAGATTTCTCACCTTTGTTCTCCTTATTATGAGACTATATATCTCAATCTAATAGTATTTCTGAACACCATTATTTTTTTCAACACATTTAGAATTTAAAAACACGCTCTCACCACATGTAACTTTTCTAGTTTGATTTGATAAGAAAAAAATTTTGTAGCTTCAAAAAACAGAATAATATGCGATCTAAGTAACAATGATATAGTTTTTCTATTTCCCAATTTTGTGGAAATTTTAGGCAAGTCAAAGTAGGTTAAAACATTATCTGTGAACCAGAATGATTGGCACCTTTAAGATTACTGAATGTTTCTCAGACCTCAGAAATCAGAGGTGGGTCAGGGCTTTGTAAAATCTTAAACAAAGTCCCTGAATATGTGTATTGTGTACAGATCTTTCTGAACTACTAAGCATACATTTCTCCTTCCTCTAGCAGATTTTGGAAATATTGACCAAAGATCAGGGTTGGTTACTTATCAAACACTGCTGTATAATTGTCTTTGAGTTGTAATGAGAGCATACAGTTTGATTTGTGGAGTCGTGCCCACAGTGAGGTGTTTTCCATCAGGCAGCCACTGGGCACAATTGGCCATGTAACATGGGAAGAAGATTATTTTACAATCATGCTTTGATTCTTGACATATACTGTATTTGATTGGTGATAGATAGATGGAGAGACTTAGCAGCACACACTCAAGTTGTTTTCCTTTCTCAGATTGAAGATATATTGGGTATGGGAAGGAATTTGGAGATTATTCATACTTCATTTTGCAGAGAAAACTGAGGCCTAGAGACAGAAAATCACTTGCCTAAGATTCATTTGGTGAAGGCCAAGAATCAAACCCAATTTAATAGCTTTTCATTTGTACTATTTTAGTTCTCTTCTTTTTTGGCCAGTAGGCTTTATTTTGGTAAGGTGATACAGCAAGTAAGACATCTCTAAAGACTATGCACTCTATCTGGATATTTACCAGAGGATGTGGGTGAAATGGCCTCCTTCTACGCATAGATATTTACCAGATCTCTTGCCATGGACCAGTTATTCTGGCCTTTCAGTAACTTCTTCATTCTAGTCCAGAAAGTATTAAACATTGGAATTCTTATAAGTATTCTGAACTGAGATGCACTTTGTAAGTTCACCTTTGCTGGAATGCAAATCAGTGCAAAATGGCTCACTTAATTTACGTTTCTGTCAACAGTGAGTTTCTCCTGATTACCTGCCCAGATATGTGAGGAGACTGTTGAAATGCTGAGTAGTCTCTGTTTGTGTTGAAGTGGCCTCTGGTAATTGCGTACATGCCTCCCTCTACCAACAATCTTACTTAGTACATCACCTAAGAGAAGGTCCAAGTTGATGCTTTGTGAGTTTCAAGTCTGATCATTTCATACTGTTTTATTTGTAGAGAGAGCACCAGGAACATCTTGCTTTCTTTCTGTTTTGTGTCTAAATTATGTATCTGCATGGGGCTGCACACTAATTTGTTTATTAAATATTTGCAATGGCAATTATAGAGGCGGAAAGGAACATTTAGATGGCTGGTTCTCAAAGCATTTATTTCACCAGTAGCCCTTTTCTTACATACAATAATAATGTGCAATATAGAGTACATGAAACATGACTTGATTTCCTCCTGCTTACTCTCCTAATATAATTTGTCAGTTTTACTGAACTTTGAGATTTCTATGAAAAATGATTTTACAAATCTTTATCTTATAGATTGAAATACTAAGGAACAAACTGGTCTAAGGCCTGAAGTGAAGTGAAGTGAAAGTGGCTTAGTCATATCCAACTCTTTGTGACCCCATGGACTATACAGTCCATGGAATTCTCCAGGCCAGAATACTGGAGTGGGTAGCTTTTCCTTTCTCCAGGGGATCTTCCCAACCCAGGGATTGAACCCAGGTCTCCTGCATTGCAGACAAATTCTTTACCAGCTAAGCCACAAAGGAAGCCCAAGAATACTGGAGTGGGTAGCCTATTCCTTCTCCAGTGGATCTTCCCAGTCCAGGAGTTGAACCGGGGTCTCCTGAATTGCAGCTGGATTCTTTACCAACTGAGTGACCTATCACTGGGTTAAGAGTACATTTCACTCTGGGACCCAGTATGGATTTATAACAATTCAGTGTCCTTCTACTTCTGAACAAGAGAGTGGGATGCTGGTGAATAAAAATTGAGATAGCAAGTTTTGAATAATTGAGCAACTCAGAGTGCATGGTAGGTCTTAAGTTGCTTATTGTGAAATTGTCATGTAAAATTAATTTATCTAAAATTAAATAAATTCTGAGCCCATGACAATTAGCACTTTCTGCCACTGTAACACCACATATGATGAAACTTGAAACATTTGAAAGATTATGGAAACTATTTCAAGTTGCTTATATTTAGCCTCATAATAATTTTACTGATCTGCTTGAGATCTCTGATAGGTTTTCCTTTTCCCAGAATATCACATGAAAGGAATCAGATAGTCTATGTCCCTTTGAATCTGTCTTCTCTTACTCAATATAATGCTTTGGAGATTTATGCACGTTGTTGCATACATTTGTAGTTTGCTCCTTTTTTGTTGCTGAGGAGTATTCTATTTATTCTATTTGGAGCAGGGGGTAAATTATGCTCAGAGGCTGAGATAGCATATTTAACAGAGGTTCACTTCAGGAATTTTACAAACCAGTAACATACAGGGTAATGTGTTCCAATAAGCCTATAAAGACGTATACCCCAAACAATTGATAGATTAATTACACTATTGTCTCAGGCAAGGGAAGATGGCAGAGAATCCATAAGACCCAGCTGCGCCCCTTAGCAACTGAGCTGTGCATGTGTGTGTGTGCGCGCTAAGCCACTTCAGTTGTGTCCTACTCTTTGCGACCCTAAGTACTTTAGCCCTCCAGGCTCCTCTGTCCATGGGATTCTCCAGGCAAGAATACTGGAGTGGGTTGCCATGCCCTTTCCTAAGGGATCTACCCAACCCAGGGGTGGAACCCGTGTCTCCTGCATTGGTAAGCAGGTTCTTTACCACTAATGCCACCTGGGAAGCCCTAGCAGCTGAGCTACTAAGTGCTTATCAATGACAACAGATGGGATGGTGATGTTCTGACACAACTTACTTCATTCTTATATCAGAACAAGTTTACTTCTAAAAACAACTTTTTTGTTTTTGCTGTCTGTGTTATAAACATGTGGATTTTAACAAATTCATTGAAGCCATAAGCAACTGGATTTGAAATAATTTCAATCCAATATACAGCACCATTATATGGACATACATTCCCCAGTAGAAGAAAGTAGTTTGATTTCGGATTGTTCTAATGTGGGGCAATTATGAATAAAGAAGTTGTTATAACATTTACATGCATGTTTGGTGTGAATATGTTTTTGTTTCACTTGTATAAATACTTAGGTGTGGGAATGCTGAATCAAATGTTTAATGAATGTTTACATTTATAAGAAAGAGTGAAATAATTTTTCAAACTGGCTGTAGCAGTTTGAACAGAAATGTAGGAGAGTTATAATTGTTCCACATCTGCCAACACTTTGCATTACCAGTGATGTTTTTTAACTGATCTAATAATATTTAGAGATATCTCTGAGTGAAGTTTTACTTTCATTTCCCCAATGACTAATATTTTTTGCACATTGCTTTATGTACCATTTGAAATTTGTACCATTTGTAGATTTTTACTGATATGTCTGTGCTAATGTTTTGCCATTTAAAAAATTTTATTCTTGTTGAGTTTGGGGACCTTTTAATATTTATTTGAGCTATTTTAAATTCTAAATATATAAAAATATATATATAATTGAGCTATTTCAAATTCTAAAAGATGATGCTGTGAAAGTGCTGCACTCAATATGTCAGCAAATTTGGAAAACTCAGCAGTGGCCACAGGACTGGAAAAGGGCAGTTTTCATTACAATCCCAAAGAAAGAATGCTCAAACTACTGCACAGTTGCACTCATCTCACACGCTAGTAAAGTAATGCTCAAAATTCTCCAAGCCAAGCTTGAGCAATATGTGAACTGTGAACTTCCAGATGTTCAAGCTGGTTTTAGAAAAGGGAGAGAGAGGAACCAGAGATCAAATTGCCAACATCTGCTGGATTATCAAAAAAGCAAGAGAGTTCCAGAAAAACATCTATTTCTACTTTATTGCTTATGCCAAAGCCTTTGACTGTGTGGATCACAATAAACTGTGGAAAATTCTGAAAGAGATGGGAATACCAGATCACTTGACTTGCCTCTTGAGAAACCTGTATACAGGTCAGAAGGCAACAGGTAGAACTGGACATGGAACAACAGACTGGTTCCAAATAGGAAAAGGAGTATGTCAAGGCTGTATATTGTCACCCTGCTTATTTAACTTCTATGCAGAGTACATCATGAGAAATGCTGGGCTGGAAGAAGCACAAGCTGGAATCAAGATTGCCGGGAGAAATACCAATAACCTCAGATATGCAGATGACACCACTCTTATGGCAGAAAGTGAAGAAGAACTAAAGAGCGTCTTGATGAAAGTGAAAGAAGAGAGTGAAAAAGTTGGCTTAAAGCTCAAATTCAAATAACTAAGATCATGGCATCCGGTCCCATCACTTCATGGCAAATAGACAGGGAAACAGCAGAAACAGTGGTTGACTTTATTTTTCTGGGCTCCAAAATCACTGCAGTTGGTGATTGCAGCCATGAAATTAAAAGACACTTACTCCTTGGAAGGAAAGTTATGACCAACCTAGACAGCATATTGAAAAGCAGAGACATTACTTTGCCAACAAAGGTCCGTCTAGTCAAGGCTATGGTTTTTCCAGTAGTCATGTATGGATGTGAGAGTTGGACTATAAAGAAAGCTGAGTGCTGAAGAATTGATGCTTTTGAACTGTGGTGTTGGAGAAGGCTCTTGAGAGTCCCTTGGACTGCAAGGGAGATCCAACCAGTCCATCCTAAAGGAGATCAGTCCTGGGTGTTCATTGGAAGGACTGATGTTGAAGCTGAAACTCCAATACTTTGGCCACTTGATGTGGAGAGCTGACTCATTTGAAAAGATCCTGATGCTTGGAAAGATTGAAGGCAAGAGGAGAGGGGACGACTTAAGATGAGATGGTTGGATGGCATCACTGACACAATGGACATGGGTTTGGGTGGATTCTGGGAGTTGGTAATGGACATGGAGGCCTCACATGCTGCAGTTCATGAGGTCGCAAAGAGTCGGACACGACTGAGTGACTGAACTGAACTGAATACATATTTTGGATACAAATTGTTTGATATGTAATTTGTTAATGTATTTTCTCAATATTTTGGTTTTTCTTTTCATTCTCTGTCTCTCTAAATGTGAAAATTCTTAGTTTTGATGAAGTTCAATTTATATTGATTTATTTTATGCTTTTGGGTGGTGCTTAATACATGTTTGCTATATCTGCATTCACAAAAGTATTACTGTATGTTTTATTCTAGAAGTTTTATTGTTTTTGATTTCATATTTAAGTCCATGATCTAATTTTGACTTTTTTAAATATATGGGGTGTGGAATGGATTGAGCCTTTTTTCCTATGAGTTTGACTTTTTCCCCACATATAAGTTACACTGTGCAGTATTTGTCTTTCTGTCTGGCTTATTTCACTTAGCATACTGCCTGCCCTCCAAGTCCATGTATATTATCACAAATGCTAGGATTTTCTTCTCTTTTTGTGGCTGAATAACATACCATTATTTATATACTACATTTTATTTCTTCATTCATCCATTGCCAGGCATTTAGGTTGTTTCCATATCTTGACTATTGTAAATAATGGTAAAATAAACCTGGGAGTTGCCAGTAACTCTTGATGATAGTGAATTCATTTCCTCTGGATATATACCCAGAAGTGGGATTGCTGAATCACTTTTTGTTTGCTTTGATTTTTTTGTGAGTTTGGGTATCCAGTTGTTCCAACAAGAGGTATTTAATTGCATTTACACCCTGGTCAAAAACTCAGTTGACCACAATAGCTACCTGTGGGCTGGTAAGCAGCCTTTGAGATCATCTGGCATGAGGGCTTTACCACTGCACCAAAAAAGTCTTACTACTATATAATGGCCAATCAGAAACTTTCTTTAAAGGAGATGTAATAAAAGCCCTAACAGAAAGGACAGACACTAGGGGGAAATTAGGAAGGGTAGATTGAAGAGGTACAGAAGGCAGGAGCAAAATACACAAGAAGAGAATTGGGAATTAAGAAATAATTAGTCAAGAATTCAGAAAATATTAGGAGAATTGAAAATAGGAATAACCTATTGGCTCATTGTAGTGGAGAGCACTAGAGTTGGGAGTAATGGATCCCTACTGTTGAGGACACCAAAGAAGAACTGAATTGGTACTCCTGAGCTGTGTTCCAAATGGTATTACAGTTCTCTGTGAGCCTAGTTGTAACATTCCAATTCTTTCCTGTCCTGTTGTATTCCTTTAAGTATTCTTAGTATGAAACATACTCATGTGTGTGTGCCTCTTTTCTTTGAACCTAAAAAGGCTCAAAATCAAGCATCATGTTTGTTGGTGCCAGAACCTGTAGCACAGTCTGGCTTTGTCTGGCATACTGCTAACCCACAGATGGAGTGAGTACCAGTTAAGTCAGCAGAACTAGAACAAGATTTTGAGAGGGACTTTTGATTTATCTACATTTGAGTTTTTCCAAGGATAGATTATGTATTGTGTGATTGAAAACAAAATAAAAATCAATTGACCGTTGGTCTATTTCACTACTATTTTTTCATCTGAAATATATATCTATCCTTTTACCTTTTGCAACAAAACTGCATGAAATACTGTTTTATAGTGAGTCTTAAAATTGTGAGTCCTACAGTTTTGTTCTTTTTCAAAATTGTTTTGCCTATTCCAGTTCCTTTGCATTTCCATATAGATTCCAGAATTGTCTTGCTGATTTCTGCAGTAGTCCTGTTGGAATTCTGTTTAAGAGTACGTTGAATGTGTGCATACATTTGGAAAAAATGGACATCTTAGCACTGTCTTCAAATTCATAAGCAGACTATGTCTCATTTTTAGCTTCTTGACTTCATTCATAGTGTTTTGTATGTTGTTTATAGATCCTGTATATATTTTGTTAGATTATTATCTATTTTGATTTTTAGTGATGCTATAAACTGTACTTTAAAAATAGACTTCTAATTGCCAATTACTAGATGGCTATGATGTTGATATGACTGATTCTTTTCTATATTAACCTTTATCCTGAGATCTTACTGGTTTTAGTAGTTCTTTTGTTGTTTTTATTGATTCTTTGGGATTTTCCATTTCCGATCATGCCATCTATGAATATATTTAGCCTGTAGCTTTAGTTCCTTTTTCTTGTATTATGGCCCTGGCTAGGACATCCATTATGATGTTGAGTTTTGAGTGGAGACAGTCTTAGAAGAAAGCTTTTTTCTGTCTTAGAATTTACAATCTTAGAAGAAAGGTCTTCAGTCCTTCACAATTAAGTGTGATGTAAGAAGTTCCCTTTTGTTTCTAATTTGCTGAGAGTATCAAGAATAGATGCTGAATTTTGAAATGTTTTCCTCTATTTATGAAGACAATCAGATGTTTTTTCTTCTTTAGTCTATTGATATGGTGAATTACATTGATTGATTTCTGAATGTTAAATTGCATTCCCAGGAAAGATTCCTATTTGATCATAATGTGTTATTTATTTTGTATACTGTTGGATTACATGTGCTAAAATATTGTTAAGAATATTTGCAACTATATTTGTGAGGAATAATGATCTGTAGTTAATTTCTCTTGTAATGAATTTGTCTGTTAACTCTGGTCACAGAATGAATTTTGAAATGAGGTCTCTTCTTCAATATTTAGTAGGCATTTTTTGTAGAATTGGTATTTTTTTCTTTAAATGTGTGATAGAACTCCACAGTGAAACCATATGGACTTCAAGGGGTGTGTGTGTGTGTGTGTGTGTGTGTGTATGTGATAGTTTTAAAACACAGATTGAATATTTTTCATAGCAGTTCTGCAATGCTGCAGTTCATGGGGTAGCAAAGAGCTAGACAGTACTTAGTGACTGAACAACAACAATGTATGTTACTTGGTTCTTCTTGAGTAATCTTTGGTAGTTTGTGCCTTTTAAGTAATTTGTCAACTTCACCTACATTATCAATTGTATTTACACAAAATTATTTATAATATTCTCTTATTATCTTTGCCTTTGGTATCTGCAGTGATGTCCCCTCTAATTCTTGATATTGACAATTTGTGATTCTCCTTTTGTTAACTTAATAGCCTAGCAAGAATTTTATCAATTTTATTGGTCTTCTCAAATAACCTGATTTTGGTTTTATTGATTTTATCCATTGCTTTTGTGTTTTCTATTGCATTATTTTTGCTTTCATTTTGGGTTTAGCTTGTCTTTTTAGTGTTTTTCCTAGCTTTGAGAACTTTCTTCTTTAGTAATATGGGCATATAGTACTATGTGTTCCCTTTCAATATTGCTCTAACTGCCATAAAATTTTTCATGCTATATTTTCACTTTCATTTTATTCAAAATGCATCCTTGTCTTCTCTTTAATTATTTCTTAGACTCTTGGACTATTGGAAAGTGTTATTTATAAGTATTTCGTTGGTTTCTAAATGTTTAGGGATTTTCTGGATTTTTGGATATAGATTTCTAATGCAAATCCATTGTGGTCAGATAACAGACTTATTTAATAATCATAATTTAATAATCATATGTGTAACACCATTCTTTATCTTTGTTCTTGTAATGTGATTTCTTTTACCCCCAATTGCTGCTTTTAGGATTTTTTTTCCTTTATCACATTTTAAAAACATTCAGTTATGATGTGGTGATGTAGTTTTGTTCATAACTCTTTCGCTTGGAATTCCTCAAACTTTTGGATCTGTGGGTTTATAATTTTCATTAAAGTTGATGAATTTGTTATTTATTCAAATATTATTACTTATTTGCCATATTTCTCTTATTTTTTTCCTCATATTTGATGATATATACATCAGGTCTTTTGACATTGTGAAAGGTCACTGATGCTCTGTTCATTTTTTTTGTATTTATTTTCACTTTTTGTTTAATTTAGTACTCTATTGCTTTGCATTCAACGTAACTAATATTTTATTTTGCAGTGTCTAATCTGCTGTTAGCCCATTTTAAGAATTTGTCTTCCAAGATTTTGTATTTTTCACATCTGTAAGTTCAGTTGAGGTTTCTTTTTTATATAACCTCTATTACTTTGCTTTTGTAAATGTTTTTACTTTAATTGGGAGATAATTACTTTATAATATTTTGATGGTTTTTGCATACATCAGCATAAATCGGCCATAGGCATACATGTGTCCCCTCCCTCCTGAAACCTGTTGCCACCTGCTTCCCCACCCCATCCCTCCAGGTTGTCACAGAGCACCAGCTTTGGGTTGCCTGTATCATACATCAAAGTCCCACTGGCTATTTCTTTTACATATGGTAATCTATATGTTTCAGTGCTGTTCTCTCAAATCATCCCACATTCTTTTTCTCCCACTGAGTCCAAAAGTCTGTTATTATGAGTTTGTCTCCTTTGCTGCTTAACATTTTTTGTTCCCCCTGGCTTCTTCAAAATACAAATATAATTATAGTAACTGGCTTAACATCACTATTAATTGGTCTGACTAATTCTGTCATCATTTTGTCATTTCTGTGTTAATTTCAAGTGATTGATATGTTCTCCTCATCATGTGTCATATTTTTGTACATCTTTGAATGACTTGCAATTTTTGATTGGATGCCAGACATGGTGAATTTTGCCTTGTTCCATGCTGAATATTATTGCATTTCTTTACATATCATTGAACATGTTAAGACAAGGTTAAGTTACTTGCATATAATTTAATAATTTTGATGAGAACCTCTGTCTTGATGACACTGATTTTTATTGTCTTTGGACTTAACAATTGTGTGTCATGTTTCTGTTTTGCTTTGTGTTCTTCCTGCTATACGTGGGACTTCTTGAAGTTGTATTGATTATGAATGCCAGAACCTCCAGTTTAGCAGCTCTACTTAAAATAGAAAGCCGTTTCACCCAGTATTTTTGTGTCAACCACATGAAGGAATCAATTCAGCTCAGTTCAGTTGCTCAGTTGTATCCCACTAATTGCAATCCCATGGACTAGAGCACGCCAGGCCACCAAGTCAGCTGCCAACTCCCGGAGTTTCCTCAAATTCATGTCCATTGAGACAATGATTCCATCCAACCATCTTATCCTCTGTCATCCCTTTCTCCTCCTGCCTTCAATCTTTCCCAGCATCAAGCTCTTTTCCAACGAGTCAGTTCTCCACATCAGTGGTCAAAGTACTGGAGTTTCAGCTTCAGCATCAGTCATTCCAATGAATATTCAGAACTGATCTCCTTTAACTGGTTGGGTCTTCTTGCACTCCAAGGGACTCTCAGGAGTCTTCTCCAACACAATTCAAAAGCATCAATTCTTCAGTGCTCAGCTTTCTTTATAGTTCAATGCTCACATCCATACATGACTACTGGAAAACCCATAGCTTTGACTAGATGGTACTTTGTTGACAAAGTAAAGTCTCTGCCTTTTTTTTTTTTTCCTCTGCTTTTTAATATGCTGTCTAGGTTGGTCACAACTTTTCATGCAAGGAGCAAGCGTCTTTTAATTTCATGGCTAAAGTCACCATCTGTAGTGATTTTGGATCTGAGAAAAATAAAGTCAGGCACTGTTTCCACCGTTTCCCTATCTGTTTGCCATGAAGTAATGGGACCAGATGCCATGATCCTGGTTTTCTGACTGTTGAGTTTTAAGCCAAATTATTCACTCTCCTCTTTCACTTTCATCAAGAGGCTCTTTACTTCTTCTTCGCTTTCTGCCATAAGGGTGGTGTCATCTGCATATCTGAGGTTATTGATAATTCTCCTGGCAATCTTGATTCCAACTTGCTTTCTCCCAGTCCAGCATTTCTCATGATGTACTCTGCATATAAGTTAAATAAACAGGGTGACAATATACAGCCTTGACGAACTCCTTTTCCTATTTGGAACCAGTCTGTTGTTCCATGTCCAGTCTAACTGTTGCTTCCTGACCTGCATACACATTTCTCAAGAGGCAGATCAGGTGGTCTGGTATTCCCATCTCTTTCAGAATTTTCCACAGTTTATTGTGATCCACACAGTCAAAGGCTTTGGCATAGTCAATAAAGCAGAAATAGATGTTTTTCTGGAACTCTCTTGCTTTTTCCATGATCCAGCAGATGTTGCCAATTTGATCTCTGGTTCCTCTGCCTTTTCTAAAACCAGCTTGAACATCAGGAAGTTCACGGTTCACATATTGCTGAAGCCTGGCTTGGAGAATTTTGAGCATTACTTTACTAGTGTGTAAATGAGTACAATTGTGCAGTAGTTTGAGCATTCTTTGGCATTGCCTTTCTTTGGGATTGGAATGAAAACTGCCCTTTTCCAGTCCTGTGGCCTCTGCTGAGTTTTCCAACTTTGCTGGCATATTGAGTGCAGCACTTTCACAGCATCATCTTTCAGGGTTTGAAATAGCTCAACTGGAATTCCATCACCTCCAGTAGCTTTGTTCGTAGTGATGCTTTCTAAGGCCCACTTGACTTCACATTCCAGGATGTCTGGCTCTAGGCCAGTGATCACACCATCATGATTATCTGGGTCGTGAAGATCTTTTTTGTACAGTTCTTCTGTGTATTCTTGCCATCTCTTCTTAATATCTTCTGCTTCTGTTAGGTCCATACAGTTTCTGTCCTTTATCGAGCTCATCTTTGCATGAAATGTTCCTTTGGTATCTCTGATTTTCTTGAAGAGATCCCTAGTCTTTCCCATTCTGTTGTTTTCCTCTATTTCTTTGCATTGATCGCTGAAGAAAGCTTTCTTATCTCTTCTTGCTATTCTTTGGAACTCTGCATCCAGATGTTTATATCTTTCCTTTTCTCCTTTGCTTTTTGCTTCTCTTCTTTTCAGAGCTATTTGTAAGGCCTCCCCAGATAGCCATTTTGCTTTTTTGCATTTCTTTTCCATGGGGATGGTCTTTATCCCTGTCTCCTGTATGATGTCACGAACCTCATTCCATAGTTCATCAGGCACTCTATCAGATCTAGGCCCTTAAATCTATTTCTCACTTCCACTGTATAATCATAAGGGATTTGATTTAGGTCATACCTGAATGGTCTAGTGGTTTTCCCTACTTTCTTCAATTTAAGTCTGAATTTGGCAATAAGGAGTTCATGGTCTGAGCCACAGTCAGCTCCTGGTCTTGTTTAGAACTAACACCCCAAAAAAAAAAGATGTCCTTTGAGCTACAGGGAAGTCCTTAATTTGGCCCTAGGTAAATAACAGGGAGGGAATACAGCCTCACCCATCAACAGAAAATTGGATTAAAGATTTACTGAACATGACCCTGCCCATCAGAACAAGACCCAATCTCCCTGTCAGTCAGTCTCTCCCTTCATAAACCTCTTACCCTTCTCCATCAGAGGGTAGACTGACTGAAAACCACAATCACAGGAAACAGGAAGGAATACAATTTGCCTTCTTAAGTCAAATGAACCAATCCTTCTTTCTAGGAAGATGAAAGGCTATTATCAGCCTAGCCTAATCAGAAGAAACATACTAAGAAATAGTCCTGAGTAGACAACTAAGACAACAAAACAATAGTTCTCTTCGAATAGAACATCAGAGTAATATTGATATTCTCGTCTATTACTGGATGATAATTAAGTTTAAAACTTTTTCAAAAGCAACTTTCTAATATACATACATAACCTCAAAGTGTTTATATTTATGACCTAGCCATTCTATTTTGGGGAATTCGTCTTAAGAAAATAATCAGACAGGTATATAAAGGTTTATGTAAAAGCATATTTACTAAAGTATAACAAATAACTGAAAAAAGAAAAATTGGAAACAATTTTAATGCCCAAGATTATGTCAGTATTTAAGTAAAATAGAGAATATTTATAAAATAGAATATATGGTATCATTAAGTATTAATATTATTTAACCTATTTTTATTTGATCACTTTTGGTTTATTCATATTATGTGAAAATTTGTATTAAAACAGTAAAAGTATAACTTCACTGTGATAACTAATGTGACTATTAAACTACTGAGTTTAATACAAGTGTGTGCTATGTGTGCACATATAAAAACTTTTTTAAGACTAGATATCAGTATTGTGACAAATAACAGTTATTATTATATGATGGCCAATTTATGAGGGAATTTTATTTTTTCAGTAGTACTTTGTAATTTTTAAATTTTCAATAATGAATGTCTATTACCTTTAAAAGTGCTTTCTTCCCTGATGCATATAAAAAGTAGTTGTGACTCAATATACATTATTACTGTTGTTGATAACAATATCTATTATTGAATATTATTGAACAATATCTACTGTTATTGATAACAATAGAGATAACAGTCTGTATTATTGACCAGTATTTCTGCACATATTATTCCTGGTCATAAGGAGACTTGGAGAAAATTGGATTAATTCAATATAAGCTTTTTTAAGACTAGTAATAATTTACATGTTCATAATCAGTTTAGGCTTATATTGTTGTTCAGTTGCTCAGTCATGTCCAAATCTTTGTGACCCCATGGACTGCAGACTTCCCTGTCCTTCACTAACTCTCAGAGTTTCCTCACACTCATGTCCATTTAGACAGTGATGCCATCCAACTATCTCATCCTCTGTCATCCCCTTCACCTCCTGACTTCAATCTTTCCCAGCATCAGGGTCTTTTCCAATGAGTCAGCTCTTCACATCAGGTGGCCAAAGTACTGGAGCTTCAGCTTCAGCATCAGTCTTTCCAGGGAATATTAAGTGTTGATTTCCTTTAAGATTGACTGGTTTGATCTTCTTGCTGACTAAGGGACTCTCAAGTCTTCTCCAACAGCATAGTTCAAAAGCATCAATTCTTCGGCACTCAGTCTTCTTTATGGTCCAACTCTCACATCCATACATGACTTCTGGAAAAACCATAGTTTTGACTAAACGGACTTTGTCAGCAAATAATGTCTCTGCTTTTTAAAACGCTGTCTAGGTTTGTTATAACTTTTCTTCCAAGGAGCAAGTATCTGAATTTCATGGCTGCAGTCACTGTCCGCAGTGATTTTGGAGCCCAAGAAAATAAAATCTGTCACTGTATTCATTTTTTCCCCATCTATTTGCCATGAGGTGATGGAACCAGATGCCATGATCGTAGTTTTTTGAATGTTGAGTTTTAAGCCAGCTTTTTCACTCTCCTTTTTCACTTTCATCAAGAGGCTCTTTAGTTCCTCTTTGCCTCTGTCATTAGAGTGGTGTCATCTGCATATCTGATATTTCTCCTGGCAATCTTGATTCCAATTTGAGATTCATTCAACCTGGCATTTCACCTGATGTACTCTGCATAGAAGTTAAATAAGCAGGGTGACAATATACAGCCTTGACATACTTCTTTCCCAATTTTGAACTAGTCAGTTGTTCCATATCCAGTTCTAACTGTTGCTTCTTGACCTTCATACAGATTTCTCAGGAGGCAGATAAGGCAGCCTAGTATTCCCATCTCTTTAAGAATTTCTCATAGCTTGATATGAAGTGATGGGACCAGATGCCGTGATCTTAGTTTTTTGAATGTTGAGTTTTAAACCAACTTTTTCACTCCCCTCTTTCACCTTCATCAAGAAGCTCTTCAGTTGTTCGTTCCTTTCTATTTATTACTTGCTATTTATTTTATACTATAGAAATTATGTTAGACAAAAAGCAAATTTGAGAAATTTTCTTATTTCAGTTCAAAATGGGTCCTCAAGCAGCAGAGACAACTTGCAACATCAACAACACATTTAGCCCAGGAACTGCTAACAAATGTACAGTGCAGTGATGGTTCAAGAAGTTTTGTAAAGGAGATGAAAGCCTTGAAGATGAGGAGCAAAGTGGCTGGCCATCAGAAGTTGACAATGCCCAATTGAGAGCCATCATCAAAGTTGAACCTCTTCAGTTCAGTTCAGTTCAATCGCTCAGTCTTGTCCAACTCTTTGCAACCCCATGAATCGCAGCACACCAGGCCTCCCTGTCCATCACCAGCTCCTGGAGTTTACTCATACTCATGTCCATTGAGTCAGTGATGCCATCCAACCATCTCATCCTCTGTTGTCCCCTTCCCCTCCCACCTTCAATCTTTCCCAGCATCAGGGTATTTTCAAATGAGTCAGTTCTTTGCGTCAGGTGGCCAAAGTATTGGAGTTTCAGCTTCAGCATCAGTCCTTCCAATGAATACCCAGGACTGATCTCCTTTAGGATGGACTGGTTGGATCTCCTTGCAGTCCAAGGACGCTCAAGAGTCTTCTCCAACACCACAGTTCAAAAGCATCAATTCTTCAGTGCTCAGCTTTTTATAGTCCAAGTCTCACATCCATACATGACTACTGCAATAACCATAGCCTTGCTAGACAGACCTTTGTTGCCAAAGTACTGTCTCTGCTTTTTAATATGCTGTCTAGGTTGGTCATAACTTTCCATCCAAGGAGCAAGCGTCTTTTAATTTCATGGCTGCAATCACCACCTACAGTGATTTTGGAGCCCAGAAAAATAAAGTCAACCACTGTTTCCACTGTTTCTCCATCTATTTGCCATGAAGTGATGGGACCAGATGCCATGATCTTCGTTTTATGAATGTTGAGCTTTAAGCCAACTTTTTCACTCTCCTCTTTCACTTTCATCAAGAGACTCTTTAGTTCCTCTTCACTTTCTGCCATAATGGTGGTTCTATCTGCATATCTGAGGTTATTGATATTTCTCCCGGCAATCTTGATTGCAGCTTGTGATCCTCTTTCAGCTACACAAGAAGTTGCTGAGTAACTCAGCATCAACTATTCTAGTTTTTCAGCATTTGAAGCAAATTGGGAAGCTGAAAAAGCTGGGTATGTGTGTGTCTCATGGCCTTACTGCAAATCAAAAAAATTTTCATTTTGAAGTGTTGCCTTCTCTTACTCTGTGCAATAACAATTAGCAGTTTCTTGATCAGATTATGAAGTGTGAAACAAAGTAGATTTTATATGATACCTGGTGATGACTAGCTCTTTGACTGGACCAATAAGGAGCTCCAAAGCACATCCCCAAAGCCAAACTTGCACCAGAAAAAGGTCATGGTCACTGTCTCCTGGTCTGCTGCTCATCCGGTCTACTATAGCTTTCTGACTCCTGGTGAAACCATTGCATCTGAGAAGTATGCTCAGCATTTTGATGAGATGCACACCACAACACCCGTATCTGGCATTGGTCCACAGGAAGGGCCCTGTTCTCCATGACAATGCCTGACTGTCCATCACACAACCAACACTTCAAAAGTTGAACGAATTGGGCTATGAAGTTTTCCTCATCTGCAATATTTACTTGACCTCTCACCAACCAAATACCACTTCTTCAAGCTTCTTGACAACTTTTTGCAGGGAAAACATTTCCACAACCAGCAGGAGGCAGAAAATGCTTTCCAAGAGTTCTTCAAATCCCAAAGCACAGATTTTTATGCTACAAGAATAAACAAATTTATTTCTCATTGGCAAAAATGTGTTGATTGTAATGGTTCTTATTTTGTTGAATAAAAAGAGTTTGAGCCTAGTTATAAAGATTTTGTAATTCATGGTCCAAAAGAGCAATTACGTTTGCACTGACCTAATATTTTCTTAAAATATTAAGATTAAAATATTAAGACTAATAATGTGACTAACTAGTAACTTTCCTCATGTAACTCAAATTGCATGAATTACCTCTATTTAATTTTTGTAAAAATTCAAACATTCACAATATAAAGAACAGTAAAATTAACCTCCTCATACCCAGAATCCATATTCTAGAATTACCAAGTTTTGATACTCCTGCTTTATCTACACCCCCCTTATTTTAGTAAAACATTTTTTTTTAAATCCCAGGTATCTTGTAATTTTGCTTCAATATACTTTAGTATGCATCTTCAAAACCATAGATACTTCTTTACAAGAAAATGTCATTATCACACTTTTGAAGACTGACAAATTTCCTTATTTTACATACACTCAGTGCATGGGCACAAACAAATCACAGCCTCAAAAAGGGTTAAACAAACTGTAATAAAAGTAGTCTTTACAAATGCATAGGGGAAGGGTAAGAAAAACAACAATTACTCTGGAGTTAATGGCATCAGGGACCCATTACCACTCATAGGCCTAAAGGGTCAAGGAGAAAGAAGCAATTAGAAAAATCTTGAGAATCTAGCTAAATGGAGAGATTCACCCCTTGTGATCAACCATCCGGATTTTCCTCAGACTGAGGCATTTTCTGGAATGTGAGACTTTTGATGCTAAAACTGGAAAAATCCTAGGAAAGCTGGCATGGTTTGGCCACATGGGTCCCTTTGACAATGAGTTCTCTTTGGTGGAGGTATGTATCCAACATGGCTAATCCTCTGCTCTTGAGCTAGCACCTTGCAATAGATTAACCAAACGGAAAACTAAGAGAAACAGTACCTTTTTATATAAGTTATACAGGTTACCCTCCATGGGCAGAAAATGAGTAGAGAATGGATTGAAAGTGAAAGTGTTAACTGCTCAGTCTTGTCCGACTCTGCGACCCAAGGACTGTAGCCCACTAGGCTCCTCTGTCCTTGAGATTTCCCAGGGAAGGATACTGGATTGGGTTGCCATTTCCTTCTCCAGGGATCTTCCCAAACTAGGGATCAAACATGGGTTCTCCTGCATTGCAGGCAGATTCTTTACTTTCTGAGCCACCAGAGAAGCACAAAGAATGGATTAGGAGAGGTAAATAAAATATATCAGCAGGATTGTATATACCTTGTATTGGTTATTGCTCAAATATCATATTCCCTAAGATAGATATTATTGGATTGTCTGAGATAGAATATGATTTGTTAAATTAGAATCCAACACATTATATTTAGTTTAATGTCTTTTATATTCTTATTCAACAATAGCTCTCCTTTCCTTGTTTTTTTTTTTTCCTTTCTTCATTCTAATGACTTGCTGAAAAATCAAGCCAAGTTATCTTGTAACAGTCTCATAATCTAGATGTTTTTGCTTCCCTGTGATGTTTTTTAACTTGTTCCTCTACCACCTTATTTCCTTTAAATCATCTAATAATTTGCTTTAAATTCAACTTTTTTTGGTATATCATAGGTAGTGTTATATGGAGAAGGCAATGGCACCCCACTCCAGTACTCTTGCCTGGAAAATCCCATGGACGGAGGAGCCTGGTGGGCTGCAGTCCATGGGGTTGTGAAGAGTTGGACATGACTGAGCGACTTCACTTTCACCTTTCACTTTCATGCACTGGAGAAGGAAATGGCAACCCACTCCAGTGTTCTTGCCTGGAAAATCCCAGGGATGAGAGCCTGGTGGGCTGCTGTCTATGGGGTTCCACAGAGTCGGACATGACTGAAGTGACTTAGCAGCAGCAGGTAGTGTTATACAATTCATATCACATTACATCAAGAGGCAAATAATGCCTTGTTTTCCTAAACTTACTGAATTGAGTACCTAGTTGGTAGATGGTGCCAGTATAATTCTTCTGTTATGAAATTCTCCAAAAACCTTTTATCTAATGATTTCATTCAGTGATGATTATTGTTTGAATATATAAATTCATTAGGGATTGCAAAAGAATAATTTTTGTAATTCTAGTATTTCTTCCACCTGTATTGGCAAGAAATCTATTGAGAGGAAGAACTTTTACTCATAAATGAGGATTATTTGGCTCCTCTGAAAGACAGTTCATGCTATTAAGTCAGGAATAATTCTTAATATTTTTTTTTTGAATCATCTATCTTGAAGGTAGTGTTGGATCCCTACCTACAATAGTAACATTTTTAGCTTTCTCTTCTATGAACATCATTCAGTTCAGTTCAGTTCAGTCGCTCAGTCATGTCCGACTCTTTGCGACCCCATGAATTGCAGCACGCCAGGCCTCCCTGTCCATCACCAACTCCCAGAGTTCACCCAGACTCATGTCCATCGAGTCAGTGATGCCATCCAGCCATCGCATCCTCTGTTGTCCCCTTCTCCTCCTGCCCCCAATCCCTCCCAGCATCACAGTCTTTTCCAATGAGTCAACTCTTCGCATGAGGTGGCCAAAGTACTGGAGTTTCAGCTTTAGCATCATTCCTTCCAAAGAAATCCCAGGGCTGATCTCCTTCAGAATGGACTGGTTGGATCTCCTTGCAGTCCAAGGGACTCTCAAGAGTCTTCTCCAACACCACAGTTCAAAAGCATCCATTCTTTGGCGCTCAGCCTTCTTCACAGTCCAACTCTCACATCCATACATGACCACTTGAAAAACCATAGCCTTGACCAGACGGACCTTTGTTGGCAAAGTAATGTCTCTGCTTTTGAATATGCTATCTAGGTTGGTCCTAACTTTCCTTCCAAGGAGTAAGTGTCTTTTAATTTCACGGCTGCAGTCACCATCTGTCGAGATTAGGATTGTGCTTTTTAATATATTTAGAATTTTTATTGTTGTGGGTTTTACTTGCTGTAAATTCAGAGAGTTTAGCTGGACCAATTTTACAGATGGTACATCATACCTTCTATATCATGCAGACAGACCACATCCTGGTTTGTCCGGGAGAATCCCAGTTTGTTCCCATTTTCCTACCATAATTATCAATAGCACCTCCTTTCTTTACTATGTCCTTATTTAGACTATAAATTATATCATTCATTTATATTATAGGAAGCACTATAAATCTATATCTTAAAGTTCTCCAGTAGAACTCCAGAAATAGTTTATATAAATTAAATAGGCCCTGATAGAGACAGCTGAAGTGTTAAATGTAGAAGGACTTTATACTGTGTTTCCAGGTAGGTGCTCCGGATCCTTTCAACCTCTGGACTATTAAGCATTTTTAGGATTGCTTGGATGGTATATTCATTCATCAGATACTGGAAAAGATTTGTTGATACTGTCCTATGATACTTGCTATTAGAAGTGCTGCATTTCTCAAATACCCAGCTACTCATTAAATTTAGTTCATTTTGTTCTTGCTCTACTGCTAGCCTAATGATCAGTGTGTGCCCATGGAAACTCAATTCAATTGCCTCAGTGCATAACAAGGGCAAAGATGGGCACAGTGTTCTTTCCTTTAAATTACAGGCCATTTTAATACCTTATCTATAAAAAGGAAGAAAGTTCAGAACTGGTAAATTGCAACTTACATAATGTTTAAGTTGTTAAAGAGTATTTTACTAAAATGCTGGCTTCTGAGAAGTAATTTTAAGAAAATGTTAAAATTTTTTTTTAATTCTCTAGGGGTCTTGAGTTAGTATCATAAAGATTTTTCAATATATTGTAATGCTAATAGAAGCACAGTGAGGTTGACTTAGGGCTTAGACAAAATAGCAGGTCAATTTTATTTCAGTTTTGCACCACTTCCATAAAAAATTGTCAAGTGACCCTCCAACTTAACTTCTATCCTCCTCCATTGAACATCATAGAAGGACTAAAAAAAAATTTTTTTTTTTTGACAAGGGAAATGGCATCATTATTTAAATAAGAGATCCTGAAATCCATATTCCTGTAGTTGGCATCATTCTAGGAAAAAAAATTAATGAAAGGAAATAAATACACATTAATTAGCTGATTAATACATTCAACAAATACATTATGTTCATTATGTGCTGAGCACTGTTCTTGCTCTGTGAATTCAGCAGTGATTATGAGAGCCTATATGGGCATTACATTTTTATCGGTAAACAAAGAATGATTGAAAAAGATAGTGGCACTTCCGGTGTTGGCTAAGAGAGAGAAAGTCACTACAATCTAATTCTCCAGTTAATTACAGCCAAAATGCAGCTGCCTGAAGATGCTGAAAAGTAAATAATGACAGGAATGTTCTTTTTGTTCCCCCCTTCTTTATTGCCTGGCTTTAAACCAAGGGTGAACCAAGCCTCAGAACTGCACTTTTTCAAAATATTTTTTTTTCAAATGTTCATTTATTTATGTATTTGGCTGCATCAGTTGCAACATGCAGGATCTTTGCTGTGGAGCACAGACTCTGAAGCCATAGACTCAAGTTATGGCGCACGGTTTTAGTTACTTCAAGGCAGGTGGGGTCTTCCTTCCGCCATCAGGGATTGAACCCATGTCCCCTGCATTGGAAGGAGGATTCTTAACCACTGACCCACCAGAGAAGGCCCTCAGAACTACACTTTGAGTGAGGAAAGCAAGGAGTCTGAGAGAAACCACCTCTTTTTAGCCAGGGAGCTAGGGAAAGGAGATTCTGTAAATCTAAACAAACAAAAACAAAGTGTGAAGAATCCTTGAGTTGTTTATCTTTCCTTTTCTTTTCTCCCTTGGCGTCACAATGCAAGTCCCAGATAAGAAGCTGCACAGCTGTAGTGGCAGGAAAGGAGGCCATGTGGACACCTGTCGTCCTGAGAGAAAACCTGCCTCTCTGGATAGAGGAAACTATAAATAGGAGCCCAGGTGACCCAAAGAGTTGGGAGGAAAGGTTTCTTGAAGAAGATAGAACTAAAATAGGGCACTCCAAATTCCATGTATGAATTAATCAAGTCCCAGGCCCATCCCCAACATTCCCCTGTGCGTACATGCAACAGACCCAAAGAAATAAGAAAGGCTTTAAGGATGGAACTGCAATACACAATGCCACCCGAGTTCCAGACTAACCACTGAGATGTTCATGTGCAGAATACAGCTGAAAAGTGTAACAAAGGCTTTGAAAACCAAAAACAGACATTGGAATCATTGCCTGCATAAAATGAGAAACAACCTACAGTCTAAACATGACCAGCTTGATTGCCAGCTGAAACAAAAACAAAACCAAAATCAACGTCTCCAGAGAATTTTAACAGAACCTAGAATCTTACAACATAATATTCAAATCTAAGCTATAATCCCAAATTATCTGTTGTATGAAGAGCCAGGAAAAGTGGCCAATTCTGAAGGGAAAAGAAAACAGATGCTAATCCTAAAATGACCCAGATGTCAAAATTATAAAATAAAGTCTTCAAAGCAGCTATTATAAGCATGCTCCATGAAGAAAAGGTGAATGCTCTTAAAATGAATGGAAAGAGACTAGTTCTCAGCAGAGAATTATAACTATGAAAAAAATGGAAATTTCACAGCTGAAAACAGATCTGCTACTAACTAGGGGAAAAATGAGTTTCTTGGCAATATGCTTAGAAAGTTATTTTATGGTAAATTCCATTTTCAGTTTGTAAAAAAATATTATAGTCATTTAGTCATCAACCCCATGGAGGTGAACAGTGAGGAAAAAGATAATGCAGCCTTAAGATAATTGCCTTGGATTAGGTTTTAGTTTTGACCAAATTAACTTGCAGTGGCCTATTAGGCATAGACTAGAGACTTCAGGTATGATATTTTATGAAAAAGTATAGTGTTCAGGAATGAAGTTATATAAAGAGTCCTTGGTATATCGTGGTATTGAGAGCTATTGGGTTTGTTGAAATCACATAGTGTGAAACTCTAGACATAAATGAGCAGACAATCCAGGAATGAGTGCAGTGCCCTCACTTAGAGGAGGCTGAGCAAGGAAAGGAATCTGAGCATGGCAGGAAAACAAGGAAGTAAGTCAAGAGGGAGGTGTCATGGAGAACAAATGAAGGCTGACTTTTAAGAATGAGATAGTGATGAAGTATTTAATGCTACTAAGAGGTACAGAAGATGAGGAAAGAGAGGTAGCCATTGGGTGTCATAAATTGAAGGTCACTGTTGAGCTTGAAAAAAGTAGATTCAGTGAAATGGTGGGAAGAAAACCTTAACTGAAGTGGGTTTGGTGAAAGACTGGGAAGCGAGGGATATTTGCTGCTATTTTAATAGTAAATATTAGACCAGTTTTGAGAAAATTTGCTAAGAAGCAGGGAAATGAGGAAGTAGCTTGAGGAAAAACTTGCTATCAGGGAAGAGAATCACATACTGCTGGATATGGAAGGACTCAAGTGGAAAACTGTGCTCAAGATAAGGAAAGTGACTGGCTCAAAATTGGAAGGTGGCAGTTGGCTTTATTTTTACTGTTGATTTTCTTCCTAGCTATTTCTTAAACAAGATTTGAAAAGTTACTGTATTTACTTGTTTGTTTTACTGCACACTCAAATAAAGAAAGTCAGAAGATTTAAGCTATACATACCACAGACTGTAGCATCACTATAAAGAGCAAGACAGCCTTCTATTGTTGTCAAGACCACAAAATTTGTTTTGAGTGCAGTTTACAATTCAGTGGATGTTTATTAATAACCAATTATGTGAAAGGCACTGTTAGAAATCCAAAACTAGTTATAATACCCATCTTTTTTCCTCACAGGGTGTAAAATGTAGTTCTGTGTAGGGTTAATAAGATAACTCTACCATAAAAAAGATGTTAATTCCATATCATGTTTTTTATTCTCATTTATAGCTTCACTTTCATTCTGTTTTCTGTAGCAGTAAGTTGAAGGTCTCTTTCAGTAGACTGTGAGCCCCTGGAGGCAAAACCTGTGTCCTGCCATCTCTGTGCATTTTCTTTCCCTCACCCTCTACTCAGTACATATTTGTGTGTAATAGAAACTTATTGCATTCTTATTGACTTGAGCTCATTGATGGATTGAAATTACAATAAACATACAATAAAACTGTGCTGATTGCCAAATTAGGTAATGTTCTTCCACAAACACTTCATTATAAGTATAGAAGTTACCAATAATTTTTAACATGCTGCTGCTGCTGCTGCTAAGTCGCTTCAGTCTTGTCCGACTCTGTGCGACCCCATAGACGGCAGGCAAAAACACTGGAGTGGGTTGCCATTTCCTTCTCCAATGCATGAAAGTGAAAAGTGAAAGTGAAGTCGCTCAGTCGTGTCCGACTCTAGCGACCCCATGGACTGCAGACTACCAGGCTCCTCCTTCCATGGGATTTTCCAGGCAAGAGTACTGGAGTGGGTTGCCATTGCCTTCTCTGTAAGTGACACCACTTCAATTTACCAAAAAAAGAAAAATATCAATACATTCACTGACTGCTTTACATAACAAGACCCAGTCAATTAGGTAGAAAATAATGAGTGACATGAATCTGTTTTAGGAACAGATATGTGAGAAATGTGAGATGATTGGAAACAGATTAAAGTTTGGAAGAATGCTCTGAAAAAGCAAAATAAATACCTACATTTCCAACCAAATTGAAGTGGTGTCACATGAAAATAGCCTACAGTTCATCTCTGAATTTAGTGCAAATCATTGGTTCAGGAAGAAATTGAAAATCTATAATGAGGCTCTCCCTTAACAAGTAAGACAGAACTTACTAAAAATGTCCTCATTCTGAGCTATACATTAAGGAAATTCTATGAAATGGATTAAAATTAAATGATATGAATAAAATAAACATCGTTTAACTACTGATAATATGAATTGGTAAAAAGGCAAAGAGAGTGAATTGATTTTGAAAATTGAAGAAAATCTTCCTTTTAACTGAGACAAAATGTGAAGATTTCTTAATCCTCTTACACAAGTTTTATCTGTGAAGCAGCATGCTTACTCATGGTGCTCTCAGATAAGTGAATTTAAAGACATATGTTAGGAGGCGGGCAGGAGAATGGAATTGGAATCATAAGAATTCTGTTTCAGGATGGAATCTGAGGAGTTGCTATTTACATAAGTGCTTCCTGGTGCTTATTTGAGTCTTTAGTGGGGGAGGGGTGGGACTGTAAGGACAAGCTACAAGAGAAATAGAAACTCTTGCAGCATGCTAGCTGGAGGCTTGGGACTGGAGGCGAAGGTAGTGTCTAGACTGGATTACTAAGTATGAATGAATATGCTGCCTTTATCAAGCAAAATCAGATTGTGGATTTTATGTGTCTTTCTGGGGCATTAGTGAATAGAGATGACTAGGAAGATTCCCACTCTCCACATATCAACTTTTATATGTAAACATTCACACAGAGCTGTGTTTCATATCCTTGGAGTTTTCCGTGACTTGAACTTTACTAAGGTCAGGAAGAGCTTTTAGGTCCATTTTTCTTTTCTTTCTTTCTTTTTTTTTTTTTTTTTTTAAACAAAAGGAGCTCTTGTAGCTAAAGCATTTCCCCTTTTCTGTTACCCAGGGTGAGTACATCTTCTTTATTCAAATACCCTAAATTATTCTCTGTTCAGAAATTAAAATGATGGCAAAGAAATGCAGCATAGGGCAGGAACCAGTATGGAAATATCGTATTGAAATAGCTGAGTGGGAAATGGTTGTAATATTCATTGATAGCAGTTCCTTCTGAATAAGTCAGTTTAATCTTGACCTTGTAAAGATAGTAAAATTCTAATTATTCTGAGAGCAATTAATAGAATATTTTAATTAACTAAATTTGAGAGAATTTTAAACTTGGAAAGAAAGAGGCAAAGCATAATAAAACAAGCTCATGGTAGACTATTCCAGAACATTACTGAGCATTTGCCAAGACTTAGTGGTAACATGTACTTTTAGAAAAATATAGTCAAATACAAATACTGATATTTAATCTTTTCAAAAATCAGAATGATGACATCTTACATGAACAAGCATTTAATACTTATTAATTACTTGTGCTCCCAAAATTCATTTTTAATGGAATAGTTTGTTTCTATGATAAATGAATTCTGAGTTCCAATGTTCTAAATGCTTAATGTTTAAGTTTTAGAGATTTAACCAGCAATATACTCCATATGTCTACTTAGAGCAGTATTTCACAAATACCTAACTGCCAGTGTGATTTATTTCTATGAGCAAAGCCAGTTTGAGTTACAATTCAGGATATCACAAATGCTTGTGGCCAATTTTGAGGATAACGAATAGTCCAGCCTGACTAATGCCATGACTTGTGTAAGATGATGTTGGAAAAAGCATTTTGGACATGTAGAATTGGGTGAAATTTCAAGAGTCTTGAGGCTAAGATCAAGGGATTTGCTGGTAAATTCATCTTTACAAAAATTCCAAAGTCTACCCTGGATTGTCTGACAAAACCCTTCTCCGAGTTTCTGTAATATATTGGTTAATCAAGAGACTGTATGAAGGACATAAAATTGTCTATACTAGAATGATGGGCGAGAGTATAATACTAGACACAGGATGACAGCACTAGTCTATAAACCTCAGCAGACCAGAATTTCATGTATCTTGTTCACTATTAAAAACCCAGCATCCAACTCGTGTATTAAAACTTATCAGGTACAGCAGAAAAAAAGAAAGTCATACATTTTAAAGCAGCAATAATAAAAATGTGCTTCATTTTCATTTTTTCTATAAAAGATTTGATCTCTTTTTAAATTTGTTTGCTAAAATGATAAATAAAATTACACCTCATTAATAGCTCTTAGCTCTAAATTTAGGTTTTAAATTTAGTGCAGTGCTCAGCAATTTATGAAAAAAAAAAATGAACTTAAAGTCTAACTAAATTTGAGACTTGTCCAATGAAGAGGTGGAGGAAAGAGTATTAAAGGGAGATCCCAGAATTCTGGGCCAGGATGGCTTTAAGTCTGTTGACAGTCTGGATCTCATTTCTGAGAATCTCTCATACTGGGAAACTTTAGAATGATCTAAGTCAAGCCCTTGGCTGAGAGTGAAACTCATACCTAACTTGCATGAAAAAAAATCAGGTGGATGGCTTGAGCTGTCATTTGAGGAGCCTGGCACTGTCTGTTCATAACTCACGATGTTCTTATCTAGTGACATAATATATTACTGTTTTTCGTTTCTGTGAATTAAATAAAAGATGATACAAAGTACTTTGGAACTGTGTCCCTATAATAAATAATACAGAACTCCAAAATAGCTGGTCATTTTAGCACATTGCATATAAAATTCAATAATGCTGAATATGTGGGATAGTAGAGACATAACATTCAAGCAAATTATTAAAATTTGGTTAAACATTAACAGGTACTTCATCATCAAATACAATGCAGATATCATTATTTGAAACTATCAATATAAATGAGTACATTATAAACTTTTGGTGTCCTTTACATGCTATAATAGGAAAGAAAACAAGATTCTCAATCTTTCAAGTAGAAATGTATCATTTTGAGAGCAGAGGCTATAATATATTCTATTGTTTATTTAATATCTTCTTTTACTTAAGTATGTTTATCAGGGTGCTTATAGATGCAATTATAAAAATACTGTAAATAGCTAAAACAGAAAGGACATTTTACTATCTCACTTAAGAACTATGCAACTATGAACTGTCCAGGACTGGTTAGTTAAGAGACTATATAATGTCAATAGTAATCCAAGTTCGTTCTTTCTATTCTGCCATTCTTAGCAATTTGGTTACTTGTGTTTGTAAAATGGTTGTGGCATTTTGTGATCCAGGCACATTCTCACATATTTGTTTTGAAAATCCGTTTTTGTTTGTTTTTTTTTTTTTTTTTTTGTAAGTAAGCCTATCCCAGAACACCTACCCTTAAATTTCTCTAAGAAGAGAAATAGGATTACATTGATTGGTTTAAGCTAATCACAGTGAACCCCTTGAGAGAGAAGAGGGCAGATCTCTGAAGCATTTGCCCACCCAATAGCTGAAAAAAATTGGAAATGGGTAACAAAAAATAAGGAAATGATTACTAAGTAGGCAAGAAAAAAAAAAATAAGTAAGACATGGGATTAAATATTGTGTTGGTTTGATGGTTTAGTTACTAAGTAGTGTCCAACTTTTATGACCCTTTGGACTGTAACCCACCAGGTTCCTCTGTCCATGGAAGTTTCCAGGCAAGAATACTTTAGTGAGTTGCCCTTCCCTTCTCCATGGGATCTTCCCAACCCAGGGATCAGACCCAGGTCTCCTGCATTGCAGGTGCTCTCCTGCATTGCAGGCAGATTCTTTATGGACTGAGCTACCAGGGAAGCCCTGAATATTGTATATTCAAATATTGTGTATTCAAATATGTTGTACAGGCATTGATTCTGTTTTTAAAGAAAGGCCTGAGATCAGCATAGTATTTATATTTGGTAGTTATGTCTGAAAAGCTTTTAAGTCACAAATCCATCAGCTATTAAGCAAGAGTACCCATGCCAAAGAAAAAAAATAGATATCTTTAAATATCTTAAGAATCCTCCACTTAATGAATACAAATACAGATAAGCTATTCCTAGGGTCATAAAGTAAGAGGAGTACAAATTATGTAGTTG
The DNA here is from genome assembly GCF_027580195.1 of Bos mutus. NCBI lineage: Eukaryota > Metazoa > Chordata > Mammalia > Artiodactyla > Bovidae > Bos > Bos mutus. The sequence continues at coordinate 8,717,576 of NC_091646.1, read as the reverse complement.
GATCCACATCTTTTGGTTTACAGGTGAGGAGAGTGATATTTACAGGAGGCAAATGACTTAGTAAGGCTCTCACAGGTAATTTGCAAATGATCTAGTACAAGAACTTGGGTCATCCTGATGCTGAGGTGCTTATTTCACTTTCTTCACTGTTCTACCAAAGACTTTCTGGGAATCCAATACATACTGCTACTGCAGTAGCATTTGAGTTTTTATAGTGGCAGCCCCTCTGCAGGAAAAAGCAACAGCTGCAGGAATCTAACACCAGCAAGCAAAAACGCACTGCAGTAAGCAAGCCCAGAAGGAGTCCTTTCTCCAGCAAAGTTCCTTGGCAAGCTGCAGAGCTAGCTAGGGGAATGAGTCATCAATTGACATTGGTGAATAAATTGCCACCTATAGATTTTCTTTTCTGTTTCCACTTTTTTTCTTTTACCAGATTCACTCATTATCTTTTCATACTCCTAGTGGGGCAATGACAGTAATATCTGCCTTATTAATGTCTTTTTTGCACCTGAAGTGTCAAGATAATGAGAAATTTCTGTTATTCCAAGAAAAGACTTAGAAAAAAAATAGCAAAGATTTCAAATGAAAGTTGAATGATGTGGAAATTTATGCTTTCCTTTTATTCTTAAACAACATGTTGTGATTATTATAATATAAATAGCACAACTCATGTATTTAAAATTGTCAGGTACAGGAGAACAAAGAAAGTTATACATTTTAAAGCAGCAATAATAAAAATGTGTCTTGTTTTCACATTTTTCTATAAAAAGACATGATTGATCTTTTTTTTAAATTTGTTTACTAAAATGTAAATAAAATTACACCTCATTAATAGTTCTTAGCTCTAAATTGAGGTTTTATTTTATACATTGTTTAGCATCATTTGTCAAGTCAAAGAAACTGGCCATTTTCTAGAGGAGCATGCATTCTTCTTAGGGTTTTAACAGCCCTTAAAACTCTCAGTCCCTGAAGCTTCTATGGGAGTGATACTTATTTGTAGATCCAGACCCAAAATTTGCAGCAAAAGTTCTCACATCCTTATACAGCGTGTCTGAGAATTACTTTTTTCATACCTTCTATCAGCTAGCTGAAAATTTCCTAGCTAGTTTCAGTGGGTTAGCCAATATTGTAGGAGCTCATCTCCCATTACTTAAGGCAGACTTCTGAGAAGCCGTGCTTCTTAGAGGAAAGAATATAATAAACAATTAAAAGCAAGGCAAAGAATTGTTGAACATAATTAAATTCTTTAAGTATAAATTATTAGAATTAGTTTAGACATGAAACTTGTTGGCAAGATATCTGTCTCACATTAAATGTATGAAATGACACATTTATTGAAACCTATTTTATTAAAAAATTGAGTCTACACTTGAATAACAAATAATTTCAGGACAAATGAGTTAGTCTAGGACACTGTGGGTTGAAACTCAGTTAATGCTTGTCTCTCAAGAAATGGTACTGACTGAAAACCCACATTGCCCATTTGGGTAATATTCCTAACCTTGAGATTTACATTATTGATAAAAGCTACAAGTTACCACATATCTTTTAGGACAATTGTGTATAAAACAGGAATGAGCTGAATGAACCATGATTTAGAGTTAATACCCCAAGCAGGACCTTGATTTCATGTATTAAGTCACACGTGTAGAAATCCATGCATTGTCAAATAGCCATCCCCTACCTTAAAAGAATAATTCATTATCACTCACATGTTAATTTGCCTCAGTTTTGATCACAGAAAAATAAAGCAGTGAACCCATTAGAAGGATTACATTAAATTGTGAACTTCTGTGGAGTTGATTTTGAAAGGCATCGAACTGGTTTTCATTTCTGTATTCTGCTTGGCTTGAACCTGAGGTTAATCATTAATCCCTTTACTATTAGCTCTCTTTTATACTGTATTCAACACTTTGGTTCATTTTGAATGGTTTTAAATGATATTTTACAGTTCTATTAATTCTTTCTGGTAATTTGTACGAAGAAGCACCTAGTTGTTTGATAAGCTGCAGTGTTTGTAGATGGGTCATGAAGAATAACTTTTTAATACATAGAGAAGAGCATAGAGATTCAAATGAAATGATAGGCTCTTCTATGGGAGAAAACAGTCACAAACAACAGCTAGAAGGATCAGCACTTTTTAATGGGTTCCCTTTCTTTGGCTCCAGGGAGAGAGAGTATTTCAGTCAGATATTACCAGCATTAAAATCATTACCCAGTATAAGGGCAGATGGCTGGCCGATAATTGTTTATAGGGACAGATGGCAGTTCCTTGTACCCTCTTTCTAGTTTCTGTGTTTTTAAAGCTCAGCAGTTGCAATGTGAAGTCTTCATAGGACCGTAAAATACAAACCACTTTAAATAACTCTGAACCAGGATTTTGACTGATGTGCTTAAAAGAAGCAGTCACAGTTTGAAACTCAATCTACAGAGAAAGGTTAGGTACATGGCCCTGCAGGTTATAATTTATAGGAATAGCAGACTAATTGGGGCTAGGTCTACACACTAATAAACAAACTGGCATCAGTTAAATAAAGGACTGAGTCAGGTCAAGAATTTTCCCTAAACCAGACAAAGACACAATTTTGGTAAATGCTCCATATTCAAACACCAGCATGTGCTGAGTGCCTGGCTAGTGTTCACAAGGGCTACCAAAGAAGTGCCAGGCCTTTTTCTGACCTTCATTAGCTGACTGTCTAAATGGGGAATAAAATGATACCCAGAGAGAGAGATCATTCCAGTATAAGGCAGAGGATGCTAAATGCATGTAACACAGAGGATAGCTCTAGAGAAGATCAAATAGAGTGATTAATATGGACATGAGAGCTTGGGTTAGTAGGCATATGCAGAGCAAGGAAGGATCAGTAGTGGTTTTTCAGGTAGACAAAAAATGATATAAGCAAAGACATAGGCAGAGAGGCACAGACCTAGCCTGAAGACCCTGTATTCTTGTTTATTGTACAATATTTTATTTCTTTCTCCAGTTTCAGTCTGCTCTTAAGTGTGGTAAGGGATGCTAAACAATTTGGCACATTGATCAATTTAAAAGAATAACACTTGAGCCCAAATATGTGGGAACTTGAATTCTAGGTTATAGGTTTCATACACTGTTCTTAAAATAATTAGGAATGCCATTGAAAGTTTTGGGGAAAATATGACACGTGTAAATATTATTTTCAGTAGAATTTGTCTGGTGTTTTGTGAAGTAGGTTGGGAAAGGAGAGTCTGGATTGAATCCAGAAAGTTATGACCAACCTAGATAACATATTAAAAAGCAGAGACATTACTTTGCCAACAAAGGTCCGTCTAGTCAATGCTATGGTTTTTCCAGTGGTCATGTATGGATGTGAGAGCTGGACTGTGAAGAAAGCTGAGTGCCAAAGAATTGATGCTTTTGAACTGTGGTGTTGGAGAAGATTCTTGAGAGTCCCTTGGACTGCAAGGAGATCCAACCAGTCCATCCTAAAGGAGATCAGTCCTGGGTGTTCATTGGAAGGACTGATGCTGAAGCTGAAACTCCAATACTTTGGCCACCTCATGGGAAGAGTTGACTCATTGGAAAAGACCCTGATGCTGGGAGGGATTGGGGGCAGGAGGAGAAGGGGACGACAGAGGATGAGATGGCTAGATGGCATCACTGACTCGATGCACATGAGTTTGAGTGAACTCCAGGAGTTGGTGATGGACAGGGAGGCCTGGTGTGCTGCGATTCATGGGGTTGCAAACAGTCGGACACAACTGAGTGACTGAACTGAACTGAACAAGATTATTACCATACTTAAGACTAAAGATGGTAAATCCCTAAAACAGAGTAGAAACCATGAGCAAGAGAAGGAAGATGATAGCCATTGTGAAGAGTTAGCATCATTAAATGATTGGCTACATAAGAAAGGCCAAAATGAAGGGCAAGGGATCAAATGTTTACAACTTGAGTGATTAGGGAAAGGATTTTCCTTTACAGTGGTAGAAATAAGGAAGACAGAGAGGAGTTGTACCTTTGAATTTATTTGTATATGTTACTGAGACATCAAGATGGAGATTGCACAAGTCAGGTGGAGATGATTGATAGAAAAGACAGATGGAGGGGAATGATGGTTGAAATGGTAAAAGAGGATGATATCACTAAGGGAGAAATCTCTTAAGGAAATAATAGTATAATGAGGACCAGAGCTTGGGGACAATATCCAGATTTTAAAACTAGATGTTAAATGTCTGTTTTCAAAATATTTTAACTATTTTTCTCTCTGTGTATTTGTGCGTGTGTGTGTATGTGTAATCTTGTGGTGTCTATGGGTGAAAGCTTATATTTCTGTGTTATTTTAGTGAATATAGGATCTTCTTTTTTCTTTTTCTTATTTTATTATCCTTGGAAATAATGGCATAAAGTTTGCAAGAAATCATTCTCTTGACTAGATGTTACATTTGGAAGAAGCTGCCAAAAAGAAATAAACAACAACAGCAACCCACAGCAAATAAAAAAAAAAAACATAACTGTATGCTTGCATCAACAGAAAAATGTAGTTTTGATTCAACTGAAATTTTTTTCTGCATTTCAAATGAAGCAAATGCAGTAGTAGTAATTTTATGTCAAGGAGTTTATTTTCCCTAAATGTTTCTTGTCAAGGTCTAAAATAATAGATTTTATAGTGATTTTGTATGACTCTTATTTATTTTCAAAATTGTTTGATTCTATTTCAGATACCCAGAGTCATTGCCAGATATCAAATGTAGGGTAATATGAACCCCCACAACAAATATATTTCTTTGGTATATTTTGAGCTTTGAGACTGAACACATTGAAGGAGAAGGAGCCTCCTAGTACTGTAGACTTCTTACCATGGAGGATGATGGTACTATTTGTTCAGTGGGCCCTGACCCAAAACAATTTGCAGTGCTTGAATTGAAGGGGGGTGGGGATTGAATAAGCTCTGTTATTGTATTTAAATATAGTCATTTTATACAGTTTGAAATGGCATTAGACATCATGTTATTCAGTCTCCAGCTTGTTTAGGTCTAAACAAACAGACATAAACATATATTTGATTATTCAAATGATAATCATTCTATACAAGTCATAGCCCATTTTGTTTTCAGAAAACTGGGCAGGAGAAAACTCTCGAATATATTGAGCTGAAATCAGTACTTCCGGTATGAGGGACAGTTTGGCTTTACAGAGAGACAAAGATATTAGAACATTTTGTGCTTTTTTAGTTGTCTTTTAAATTTGGGTTATGTGTCACTTATCTGTGCCTTCTTACCAACCAGTGCTCCCTGTTGTAATACCCTTGCCTAACAATCAGTTAATAGTGATGCTCAGGAGGTATGTGAACAGTAGACTATGAGCTCTTTGAGAAGAGGGATTATAAATTATTCTTCATTGTGTTCCTTGTTGATAGCAGCGAGCACAGTGCCTGGTAAATAGCAAGTGCTCAGTAAATGTTTAATGAAATGAGGAAGGGAAGAAGAAAGGAGAGGAGGGAAAAAGGAAGAAATTTATAGAAGGAGAATGATTCATATTATCTTTGCCAATTTTGACCTTTAATATGGCAGAATCATCGACTGAGTGCAGCATATCTTGCTTGACACACTTTACATATTTATATAATTCCCTGGGATTATTATTATAGAATTTCTAATCTAAATTTATCTTGATCTTTAGTACATTGGTTATCTGTGTCATGAAATGCCGGGGTCCAGCCCCGGCTGATCCAGGGTATTCGAAGGAGAAACAGCGTAGGTGACCTATTTATTTAAATATTTATCAAAGATATAAAGAGTAATAGAATGAGGATAGCTCAGTGAGGAAATTCAGTGGAGAAAAGAGGCTGAGTAGCTTGGTTTACGCGGGAGACCAATAAAACTTCACGACAAGAAGTTTGCACCACTTACATGGGCCGCAGGCGTCCTTCCGTTCTCCCGGAAGGAGAGGAGACACTGAGGCCTCCCCGGTCGGATCTTAGAAGCCCAGGCATAATTAGTAAGCATGGCGGGTTCTGCGCTCCAGATGGAGACTCAGCCAGAATTTGAGAGAGAGAGAAACATGGGGAGACCAAGTTTCGGTGAACAAGGCCTGCACTTTATTTTTCCAAAGTAGTTTTTATACCTTAAGTTATGCATAGAGGATAATGGGGGAAGGAGTGGAGTCATGCAAGGACAGCAGTTCCTGGTCCTAATCGAAGCCAGGCTTTCAAACTTATCATATGCAAAAGTTCAGGTGATTTACATCATCTTCTGGCCAGGAGGCCTGTTAACATTTTAAGAAACTTATTTTTCTCTAAAGGTGATTATTCTAAAGTCAGGCGCCAGCCTCCAAAAAGCACTGGACAAAGCTGCATTCCTATAGGGCAAAGGTGAGGTGGGCTCAATCAAGAAAAGAATTAACTCAAGGGTCCAAGGTTACAAACATTGAGGCTATTACTTACATTTCTATACACCCATTATATCAATCAATACACTGCCAAGAACACAGTAGGTAAGGGGTATGGAGACTTAGCAGCAAACATTGGCCCAATAAGTGAAAAACCCTTCACCAATACAATTTCTAATCAATCTTTTAACTGCTCAAAGGACTCTGTATTTAGACAGTTTAGAACATCTCATGCCTCTCACAGTTGGGAGGCTCTGAGCAATCACATGTGGCTGGAAAAACCTATTCAGGCAGGCTAGAGGATTTCCAAAGGAGTTTGTAGGTTGAAACACTATCACACCCAGGAACTTTATTAACTGGAGCTATAAGTTAACTCCTTTTTCAGAGAGAGGTAGTGGGGGACAGCCCTCCCATAAAGTCAGAGGTGTAGGTGAGAGCACAAAGCAGAAAGTTAGGCACACTCTGGTTTTTGGGGTAGATGCTCGAGAATTTCCAGGGGGACTCCTGAGGCTCGATTCTGCCTTTGTGTATGCCGAGCCTCCTTCCTCATGACCTTTGCCAGGGGTGGAGCTCCTGCTCCCGGCAATGAAGATCTTTTTTGTATAGTTCTTCTGTGTAGTCTTGCCACCTCTTCTTAATATCTTCTGCTTCTGTTAGGATCATATCATTTCTGTCCTTTATTGTGCCCATCTTTGCATGAAACGTTCCCTTGGTATCTCTAATTTTCTTGAAGAGATCTATAGTCTTTCCCATTCTATTGTTCATGACACAGATAACCACGATGGTGTGATCACTGGACGAGAGCCAGACATCCTGGAATGCGAAGTCAAATGGGCCTTAGGAAGCATCGCTATGAAAAAAGCTAGTGGATGTGATGGAATTCCAGTTGAGCTATTTCAAATCCTCAGAGATGATGCTGGGAAAGTGCTGCACTCAATATGCCAGCAAATTTGGAAAACTCAGCAGTGGCCACAGGACTGGAAAAGGTCACTTTTCATTGCAATCCCAGAGAAAGGCAATGCCAAAGAACGTTCAAACTACCACACAATTGCACTCATCTCACACATTAGCAAAGTAACACTCAAAATTCTCCAAGCCAGGCTTCAATAGTATGTGGACGATGAACTTCCAGATGTTCAAGCAGTATTTAGAAAAGGCAGAGGAACCAGAGATCAAACTGACAACATCCATTGGATCATTGAAGAAGCCATAAAGTTCCAGAAAAACATCTACTTCTGCTTTATTGGCTATGCCAAAGCCTTTGACTGTGTGGATCACAACTGTGGAGAATTCTTCAACAGATGGGAATACCAGACCACCTTACCTGCCTCTTGAGTAATCTGTATGCAGGTCAAGAAGCAACAGTTAGAACTGGACATGGAACAACAGACTAGTTGTAAATCAGGAAAGGAGTATGTCAAGGCTGTATATTCTCACCCTGCTTATTTAACTTGTATACAGAGTTCATCATGCAAAATGCCATTCTGGATGAAGCACAAGCTGGAATTAAGATTGCTGGGAGAAATATCAATAATCTCAGATATGCACCACCCTTATGGAAGAAAGTGAAGAAGAACTAAAGAACCTTTTGTTGAAAGTGAAAGAGGAGAGTGAAAAAGTTGGCTTAAAACTCAACATTCAGAAAACTAAGACCATGGCTCTGGTCCCATCGCTTCATGGCAAATAGATGGGGAAACAATGGAAATAGTGACAGACTTTGTTGTTTTCAGCTCCAAAATCACTGCATATGGTGACTGCAGCCATGAAATTAAAAGATGCTTGCTCCTTAGAAGAAAAGCCATGACCAACCTAGACAGCATTTTAAAAGGCGACAAAGGTTCATCTAGTCAAAGCTATGGTTTTTCCAGTGGTCACATATGGATGTGAGAGTTGGACCATAAAGAAAGCTGAGCACCGAAGAATTGATGCTTTTGAACTGTGGTGTTGGAGAAGACTCTTGAGAGTCCCTTCGACAGCAAGGAGATCAAACCAGTCAATCCTAAAGGAAATCAATCCTGAATATTCATCGGAAGGACTAATGCTGAAGCTAAAACTCCAGTACTTGGCCACCTGATGTGAAGAACTGACTCATTGGAAAATAACCTGATGCTGGGCAAGATTGAATGTGGGAGGAGAAAGGGATGACAGAGGATAAGATGGGTGGATTGCATCACCAATTCGATGGACATCAGTTTGAGCAGGCTCTGGGAGTTGGTGATTGACTAACTGCAGGTGATGGACTAACGCCAGGGAAGCCTGGTGTGCTGCAGTCCATGGGGGTCACAAAGAGTCATACATGACTGAGCGACTGAACTGAACTTTGTTCATTGCAATGTGTTTTTTTTTTTTTTTTTTTTGAATGGCAGGTCTTTGTATGAACAAAACAATGTCTGGAAATGCTTCTACTCACCTTTAGTATTCTAGCACAAAAATCTAACTACCATTATTCCAACTGAATACATCTGATCCTAGGTGCAGTAACCTGAGACAGTTGTAAAAAATCCTAATAATTCATCATGGTGCCATGACTCTTGATGGGATTCTCTGATGTTAACAAACACACACAGTGGCGCCCTCTGTTACAATGTAGCTATAATACATTATTTACAAGGGAAATGTGAAGATTTAAGCAATCAGTAATGACCAAGTTTAAAAAAATTGAATCTTTGTTTTCAGTCTCCTAAAAGCAATTTAAAAGAATATAGGGTTGTTTCCCTGGATTGGTGGAAATTTAACATATCTTTGTACAGATGGGGAGGGTTATCGTAAGGAAGCTATCTCTTACATAGTTATTACACTGCCTTAATTTTCATTTTGACCTAGGGTATCATTGTCATATATCAGTTTCAAGATAGTGGAAATGCTTATTAGATTTATATCTCCTGATAAACAAAGAAAGTAACTTTAAGCTTGATGGAGACTCAGATTAGCTGGCAAGAAAAAGCATTAAAGTCCCTCTTTGCTATGTGTCAACCAGCACAGTAAAAAGAGGTTATTTTCAGGACATGATGCTAGTGAGAAAAATCAACCAGGAAGCCATCCATTTTTAGGAGGTTTAAAAATTTAGTGCATAGGGAACAATGCAGGCAGTCTCTTTTATCAAATAGTTTGTTTTCCAAAAATGATAAGGATATTAGGATATTGGGGAAATTATTAAAATAGGAATTAAAGTAGTAGAATAGATGTCAGCTGGATGTGCAAGTAAACAGATTGCAATAAAAGAAGAGATGTTTTGGAGCAGAATAAGCAAAATCATGCCATGTAATCATGTCCAAGTACAATGTAATTTTGTACTAAGTACCCACATACTCCCTCTTATACTTGACCCCCTCCCTGCTCATGTACACATATGTATACCTACACTCCTACCAACTTAGCCATACTATAAACATACTCATGTGTACATTAATATACAAATGTGTGTGACAAGTATGTTTGAACTCACTTTGGAGAATAAAACCATGGAAAAATTATAGCCTGATTCAGTCTTCAGTGGTAGCGTTCCTTTTCTTTCTTTCTTTTTTTTTTTTTTTTAAACTTTACAATATTGTATTGGTTTTGCTGTATATCAACATGAATCCGCCACAGGTATACACATGTTGCTTGGGGCTGGTGCACTGGGATGACTCCTTTTCCTTTTTTAAAATTGTTGTTTCATAAAGTGCTTATTGTGTACCCTTTCATGTATGAATTTCTTTCATTGTCACATCAGTCTATGAAGTAGATACTGTTACTATGATTTTCCATTTAAGAGATGAAAAAATCACCATTCCATCTCCATGTTTATCTCTGAGGTGCTATTCTGGCATTCTACTTAGGTTACTGTGATGTCACCTCTTGAGATGTTTGCTGCTGCTGCTGCTGCTGTCGCTTCAGTCGTGTCTGACTCTGTGAGACCCCATAGAGGGCAGCCCACCAGGCTCTGCCATCCCTGTGATTCCCCAGGTAAGAACACTGGAGTGGGTTGCCATTTCCTTCTCCAATGCATGAAAGTGAAAAGTGAAAGGGAAGTCGCTCAGTCGTGTCTGACTCTTAGCAACCTCATGGACTGCAGCCTACCAGGCTCCTGTGCCCATGGGATTTTCCAGGAAAGAGTACTGGAGTGGGGTGCCATTGCCTTCTCCCTTGAGATGTTTAGGATGGTCCTTTGGAGCCTTCCTGGGAAAGAAGCCTACTCAGTTAAGACAGATGGAGTGAACCTAGCCATTAGCTAAGGTTGGCCCTTCTTGCCCTTCACAAGTATTATTTAATTTCCCATCAAGTAATCTCAAAAGTCAAGTTGACTTCCTTCTTTAGTGACATAGTGAAGTCGCTCAGTCTTGTCCAACTCTTTGCAACCCCATGGATTGTAGCCTGCCAGGCTCCTCTGTCCATGGACTCTTCCAGGCAAGGATTCTGGAGTGGGTTGCCATTTCCTTCTCCAGAGAAGGAAATATCATTTTAGTGACATAGAACCTGCCTATTTTTTTGTCCCGTTTCTCCTCAGAGTCCAGAGTGAAGGCTCTCTCCTCTTTTTTCCTGTGCACATTGATACAAGATATATTTTTTCACATTGAAGCACCTAAGTTAAGAAATATATCTCCACAGTTTAACCTACACTTCTGCCTGCCATAATTCCAAATGGTCACCTTAGCAATAATCCTCGTTTAGAGATGGTCCATTGATATTAAGAAGGTAGCAAACCCTAATAGCAACAATGCTCATATTGACATAGAAGATGACCTTTCTGATTTGGAATCACCTTCCCGGTATCTCAGCAGAGACAGTGGGGGACATGAGAGGTGCCGATAGGAGCCCAAATTTGGGAAATGGCTAAATTTTCTGCCTTTCCCATTGCATTTCAGAAGTCTTGGATCATTGGGAATAATAAGAAAACCCATCCAAACTGCTGCCAACTTTTAAATACTACATTTGAAGCATCTAGTAATGGCCTCCCTGGTGTCTCAGCACTAAAGAATCTGCCTGCAATGCTGGAGATGCAGGTTTGATCCCTGGGTGGGAGGATCCCCTGGAAGAAGACATGGTAACCCACTCCAGTATTCTTGCCTGGAGAAGCCCATGGACAGAGGAGCCTGGTGGGCTACAGTTCATGGGGTCACAAAGACTCAGACACGACTGAAGTGACTGAGCATAGCACAATAATTTAAAATAAATGAAACATCAGACATGGTCATACTGAAGAAATTTTGGATTGAAAGGAGCTTTAGAGATCCCAAAGCCCAATGGCTTCAATTTCCTTACCCATATAAGAGAGAGAAAAGGACCTAGTCCTATGTATCTTTGTCACTGGAACACCTGGCATGATACCTTCCATAGTTCATGTTCATAACATGTCTGTGAGGCTACTTTATACTTAGAATTGTGATTGACCTACCCAGGAATACATGGGTAGTAATGGAAAAGTCCAGAAGCCTCATTTTATGCCTGTGACTGATGTTTCTAGCCACTTACAAGACAGGGCCTATTCTAAAGGTCACATTTTGAATCCCTAAACTATAACTCTATAACCCTACACAGCAAGAGTCTGCTCAACCCTAGATGGCTGTTAAGGTAGGTATTAGACCTGCCTTCTAAAAACTGCAGTGTTAAGAGAAGTTGGGGCATTTACTTCTAGCCAGTCCTCTTAGCTCTTGTTTTCAAAATAGAAATCCGCATGACTTTCCAATCCATAACTGTGAGACTTAATTTCTTTTCTTCAGGGATAAGCAGTTTTAAAAATGTATAAACATAAGCAAATTTGCCCAGAGAGGACAATGTCCTCATATTCCCATTCCCAAAGAGTTCAGGCTGGCAAAGTACAGCTCTTGGTTTTAGCCATAATTAATTACTTTGACGTATTACCTATTTTACCTGAGGGACCACAAAGAAAGAGTAGAAAGCAGGCCCAGTTATAACAAGGCATCGTTCCCAGCATATTGCAAGCAGCAAGTGACACATAAGGGAATAACCATGCAGCCTCAGTCAAACAGTGCCATTCTCTCAGGTTAATATTATTGGAATTATTAACTTCTGAAATGCTTCTAGGAGGAACTACTTTGTATATGACAGGTCCCCTGTGCTTAAGTGGAAAGAAAAGCCAATAAATTATCAAGCAGCACACGTGATTAAGGAGTGAAGCAGGGAAAGAAAAGGTTTGAGGTGTTTTGAATGTGTGGTCAGCACAGGGATAAATTAAGCAATATAAAAAGATAACCAAAAGCATATGTGTACCAGTCTTTGCCCCAAGCTCTGTCAGCTGCAATCCTGAGAATCTTCTGCAAACATCAGATCAGCGGTGCCCAGTCCTTGAGCCAGTTCTGACAAAAAGCAGCCAGAAAGCCATTAATGACAGAGCCTGCCTGGTATTGTTCAAATGACTTATAAACCTGAACCCTTTTAATCCTCACAACAACCCTTTGAGGTAGAGACTGATACCCATTTTGCAAAAGAGTAACCCAGAAAACAAAGATGTTAAACAATTTACCCAAATGTCGTAGTTAAGATAATTCTAGCTGCTGTAATATGAATAAGTCCTCCCCAAACTCAGGACTGAACCAAATAGAAGTGTATTTCTTGCACACACAATTTAGCACAGCTCATAAATGACAAAAGTACCTTATTCAAAGTCAGTGGCCTCATAATTGAATTAATTTTCCAATTCACCATTATTATTGCAAAACAGACACTGTAACATATTAAGGCAATGGCCAGTTACACCCTTGAAGCAAAGAATGAGTACCTCACCTCTATGCTTATTGTAATGGTGAGATGACAAATGTGTTTAAATTGGTGTTACAACTACCTAGATTTAAAACTTAATTTTAGAATCAAAAACAAAGCATGACCTGATAGTAAGAACTTTAGACATACCAGGCATGTCAAAATGCTTTGAATATACTTTTCACTTAACTCTCATAGTCTTCCATTTAAGGTACTACTAATCAGTTCAGTTCAGTTCCTCAGTCATGTCTGATTCTTTGTGACCCCTTGGACTGCAGCATGCCAGGCCTCCCTGTCCATGACCAACTCCTGGAGTTTACTCAAACTCATGTTGATTGAGTCAGTGATGCCATCCAACCATCTCATCCTCTGCGTCCCCTTCTCCTCCCGCCTTCAATCTTTCCCAGCATGAGTTCAGTTCAGTTCAGTTCAGTTGCTCTGTCCTGTCCAACTCTTTGTGACCCCATGAATTACAGCACGCCAGGCCTCCCTGTCCATCAACAACCCAGAGTTCATGCAAACTCATGTGCATCAAGTCCGTGATGCCATCCAGCCATCTCATCCTCTGTCGTCCCCTTCTCCTCCTGCCCCCAATCCCTCCCAGCATCAGGGTATTTTCCAATGAATCAATTGTTCACATGAGGTGACCACAAGTATTGGAGTTTCAGCCTCAGCATCAGTCCTTCCAATGAACACCCAGGACTGGTCTCCTTTAGGATGGACTGGTTCCTTGCAGTCCAAGGGACTCTCAAGAGTCTTCTCCAACACCACAGTTCAAAAGCATCAATTCTTTGGTGCTCAGCCTTCTTCACAGTCCAACGCTCACATCCATACATGACCACAGGAAAAACCATAGCCTTGACTAGACGGACCTTTTTTCACAAAGTAATGCCTCTGCTTTTGAATATGCTATCCAGGTTGGTCATAACTTTCCTTTCAAGGAGTAAGCATCTTTTAATTTCATGGCTGCAGTCACCATCTGTAGTGATTTTGGAGCCCAGAAAAATAAAGTCTGACACTGTTTCTCCATCTATTTCCCATGAAGTGGTGGGACCAGATGCCATGATCTTAGTTATTTGAATGTTGAGCTTTAAGCCAACTTTTTCACTCTCCTCTTTCATTTTCATCAAGAGGCTCTTTAGTTCTTCTTCATTTTCTGCCATAAGGGTGGTGTCATCTGCATATATGAGGTTACTGATATTTCTCCCAGCAATCTTGATTCCAGCTTGTGCTTCTTCCAGCCCAGCATTTCTCATGATGTACTCTGCATAGAATTTAAATAAGCAGGGTGACAATATACAGCCTTGACATACTCCTTTTCCTATTTGGAACCAGTCTGTTGTTCCATGTCCAGTTCTAACTGTTGCTTCCTGACCTGCATATAGGTTTCTCAAGAGGCAGATCAGGTGGTCTGGTATTCCCATCTCTTTCAGAATTTTCCACAGTTTATTGTGATCCACACAGTCAAAGGCTGGGTCTTTCAAATACTAATATTGCCATTTAAAAAAATTTTGTGAATGCATTTCTCTCCTTAATCAATTTTTAATGTTCTTGTTGTAAAATAAAACATAGACTATGAAAACATACTGAACAAATATATGGCATGAAGGGCTACTATAAGGTAAACCCATGTGTACCCAATTGAGGTCAAGAAACAGAAATATAGCAGCCACCCTGAAGCCCTTCCATTTCCCCGTCAAGTCAAAACCTCTCTCTTTCCCCACAGTGACTTCCATCTTGGTTTTACAGTAATATTTTCCTCATATGTATTTACAATTTTGTCTATTTTTATGAAAATTTTTATATTTTAAAAATTATTTAATTCTGAAGATTCTCCTTACACCTGTTAGCTTTATTAATATCTGATGAAGAACTCAAAGAATATGTTGCATGCTCATGGTGTAATTAAACATGTTCTTCTACCCTAGTATTTCCTGCAAATTGGCAGATCAGTCTGAAGCTTGCTTCAGATTCTTATTTGTTCTCTTCAGTAAACTACAGTCAGAGTTGTATTTTTAATAATGAGACATACATGTTTTGTTCCATCTCTTTTTGTGGTGTTAGCATCTATTTATGGTCAATGCCTAGATCAAATAATCAATTAGGGATTGGAAATGATAAAAATTCTAATTCTATTATTGCTTATAGATAGTATACTTAGAATAGATGTATCTTCTACAAATTGATTAATGAGAAGTAAAATTTACATAGAAGAGGAAGGACACATGCATTATCTTTCCTTTTATTTGCCCACTTTAATATAAAGAAAGATGAACTTCCAAAAGTGAACAAATCATTTATTATTTAATATCATTAAGTACTCATGGACTTAAGATATTTAATATATTTCAATTCATTGTATCATTTTTGAAATTTTGTATCTATATTTCACATAATATTTAAAAATTTAAGCATTTTTAAGTGTACAATTCAATTCAGTAGCATTACATTTATGGTGTTTTGTAGCTATCACCACTATCTATTTTCTAGTTATATGTATGTTTTTATCCTGACAGAATGTTAAATTGTGTCAAAGGCCTTTTTTCTTATCAATTGAAAGAATCGCGTCTTTTTTTCCATGTTCTTTAATGTAGTATATTACATTGATTTTCTTATGTCGAATGATCCTTGCCTTGCTGTGAGAACTGCCACTTTGTAATGGTGTATAATCATTTAAATATACTCTTGGAATCAGTTTGCTAGTATTTTGTTGAGAATTTTTGCTAATATATTCATAAGGAATATTGGTCTGTAACTTTCTTTTGTTATGATGTCTTTTTTTGGCTTTGGTATTATCAAATGAATAAGTTATTGGTTCCTACTCTTACATTTTGGAAGTGTTTGATAAGCATTGGGTCATTTCTTATTTAAATATTTGGTGAGAATTATATGTGAAGAAGCAATCTGGTCCAGTTCTTTTTTTATTTTTGATTACTGATTTAATCTCTTGTTAAAGAACTATTGAGCTTTTCTGTTTCTTCGTGAGTCAGTTTAGGTAATTTTTGTGGTTTTAGAAATATGTCCATTTCATCCAGGATACCTAATTTCGTTGTACAACTGTTCATGATTTTTTCTTAACAATCCTTTTTGTTTTGTAAGGTTGTAAATAACGTTCCTCCTACTGTCACTTCTGGTTTTAGTTATATGTGTCATCTCTCTTTTCTTTGACAATCTAACTTAAACATTTGTCAACTTTTGTTGATCTTTCAAAGAACCAACTGTTTTAAAAAAAATCTGTACTTATTTTATTCTCTTTTTCATTCTTTTCTGTTCCAGTCTTTATTATTCTCTTCCTTCTGCTAGCTTTAGTTTTAAATTATTCTACTTTTTCTAGTTTATTAAGGTATAAATTTAATTTATCTATGATAGATCCTTCTTTTTTCATGACTGAGCGACTAAGCACAGCACATTTTCAAGATATTTATGCCTTTGGCATTTATAGCTATGGCTTTCCCTCTGAATGCTGCCCTTGCTGCATCCTATAACTTTTGGTGTGTTGTGTTCTCATGTTTATTTTTCTCTTAGTATGATCAAATACCTCTTGTGGTTTCTTCTTTGACCATTGATTGTTTGCTGCTGCTGCTGCTAAGTCACTTCGGTCATGTCCGACTCTGTGTGACCCCATAGACTGCAGCCCACCAGGCTTCCCCATCTCTGGGATTCTCCAGGCAAGAACACTGGAGTGGGTTGCCATTTCCTTCTCCAATGCATGAAAGTGAAAAGTGAAAGGGAAGTTGCTCAGTTGTGTCCGACCCTCAGTGACCCCATGGACTGCAGCCTACCAGGCTCCTCCGTCCATGGGATTTTCCAGGCAAGAGTATCGGAGTGGGGTGCCATTGCCTTCTCCATTGATTGTTTAGCAATGTGTTATTTTCCACATATTTGTGAATCTACCAGTTTTCCTTCTATTACTGATCTATCTTCATTCCACTGTGGTCAAAAAAGATACTTTGTACGATTTTGATCTTTTAAATTTTTGAAACTTGCTTTATAACTTAACATAGGGTCTATCCTATAGAATGTTTATGTGCAATTGAGAAGAATGTTTATTCTGCTGTTGTCTGGTAGAATGATTATTATGCATCATGGGTTTATACTGTTTTTCAAATCCTCTATTCCATTATTAATCTATATAGTCATTCTGTCCATTATTGTATGTGGTGTATTGGAGCCTCCAACTATTATTGTAGAATTATCTATTTCTCTCTCCAATTCTTTCAATGTTTGCTTAATTTGGGAGCTCTTATTTGGTTTATCATTGCTTATTAACCATATTTTTATAATTGTTATATCTTATGAATGAATTGAGTCTTTTGTAATGTCCTTTTTCTCCTGTAACAGTTTTAGACTTGAAGTATATTTTTCTGATATTAGTATAGACACCTTAGATCTCTTTGGGTTACTATTTGGATAGAAAGTCTTTTTTTCATGTGTCTGTTTTCAAGATGTGCTTCGCTGGTGGCTCAGATGGTAAAGAATCCACCTGCAATGGGTTGATCCCTGAGTTGGGAAGGTCCCCTGGAGGAGGGCACGGCAACCCACTCCAATATTCTTACCTGGAGAATCCCCATAGACAGAGGAGCGTGGCAGACTACAGTCCATGAGGTTGCAAAGACTCGGACATGACTGAGCGACTGAGCGTAGCGCATTTTCAAGATATTTATGCCTTTGGATCTCTTGTAGATAACATATAGATTCATATGTCTCACGAAATTTGGGAAGTTTGGGGCCATTATTTGTTCATATATTCTTTCTTCCCTTTTCTTCTCCCTCTTGGACTCACATGATGTGCATGTTGTTCTGTCCATAGTGTTCCACAGATCTTTTAGGTTTTATTCACTTTGTTACACTGATGCAAAACTGCCATTTTATTTGTTTTTTTCTTCATTTTTATTGGAGTATAGTTGATTTATAATGTTGCTTTACTTTCTGCTGAACAGCAAAGTGAATAGTTTTACATATACACATATCCACTATTTTTTAGGTTCCTTTTTCCATGTAGACCATTACAGATTATTGGGTAGCATTCCCTGTCCTATACAGTAGGTCCATATGGGCATATTTAAGATAGTTGTTTTAAAGTCTTTTTCTAGTAAGTGTAATGTCTTGACTTCCTCAGGTATGGTTTCTATCACTCTATTTTGTTTCTCTGAATGGGTCATACCTTTCCACTTCTTTGTATGCTCTTTGATATGTTTTGTTGCTGAAAATGGGAAATTTGAATATTATAATATGATAACTCTTGAAATCAGACTTTCTCCCTTCCCTAGGATTTGCTTTCTGTTGTCATCATTGTTGAAGGATACACTAGTTATTTTGTTTAATGACTTTCTAAAACTATTTTTGTATACTATATTCATTGTTTGTGGTCAGTGAAGTCTCTCTTCCTTAGTATGTGCTCAGGTAATATTTTAACAGATTTTCTTGAATGCTAGAAGCTAAAACAACAACAGCAAAGAAAAAACAAACAAACAGATAAATCCCTAAAACACAAAATACTTCTCCTATTCCTATTGGTTTGCTCTGTGTGAGGACATTCCTTCCACAATTGGCCAGGCTTGAACTGAGCTGGAGGATTAGCTTTAGTTGAAAACTGTATCTTCTTCAGCTTTTACTGAGCATTCACATGGCTTTCTAAATTTCCCTGTATATACAGATCCTTTTGAGTGTACTAATTTCCCCAAGAAACTCAAGTTTTGTCTTCTGGGCCTTAGGTGGACTATTTTATGTTTTGTCATCAAGCATCTGTGGACTGTTATTTCAGCTTGTAGCACTTTTGAGCAAATCCTACCACTTTTCTAGCCTAAATTCTGAGTTATTTGAAACAGAGTTAATTGCCTTACCTTTGTCCTTCAGGTATCCTCCAAATGAGTTAGAATACACATATACAATAATTTGTGAACAAGGCCTAGTCTTCTCCCTTTGGATCCAGGTATCAGGATCCCACACCAGGAAATCAGATTTGTATCTTTAATAGAAAAACTGCCACCATGAGTGGGTCAAGGGCTAGTATAAATTCCATAAAATTTTTCTATTGTTTCAGGTTTTTTTTTTTTTTTCTTGATTCAGTGTTCACTTGATTGCTCTAAACCTTTGACTGTTTTCTAGAGTTCTGAAAACTTCTGGTGATTTTGTGATGTTTCTTTGGTGAAATGAAAGCTTGGAGCTGCCTACTATGCAATTTTACTAATGTAGTCCTTTTTCAATCTCAAACTTTTCCATATATGGTCAGTAAGATCCCTTTCAAACTGGCCCCTGAGTTCTTTTAACATGACTCTAATAGTTTTTCATAACATATATATTGTCTTATATGATAAAATATGGCTGACCTAGAATCAGTTATTTCTCTAAGATGCCCTAGTTTCTTGTGATACAACACAGTATTTCAAGTCACAAGTTGGATGTTAGACAACTTGTTACTATTTGTTATGGCCAGTGTTTCTATGCCTTTGCCATGTGTAGAGCTGGTGAAGATAGATAGATAGAAAGAAGGAAAGGAGGGGGAGAGAGGAGATGGGGAGGGAAGGAAGGAAACCTTATGAGTTCATATATATACTTCTTATTTCATCCAATTCAGGGCTACAGAGTTTTTACTTAATCTCTTCTGCTTATCGCCTTTCTTGTATTCTACATGCAGTTTCTGTTGCTATTCTCAATTTACTCTGCTGTATTTCCTATAAACACTTTTAAACTATGTTGGGGCTCTTTTGTTCTGAGGTCCATGAGATGCCCTGTTGCTTCCCTCTACTCTGTTCTGCATATTCCCTGATACCATGCTAGTTTTGCATGTTGATATCTCTCCTGCTCATTTGCTGGTATTTTGAGATTGTGAGGGTATCTTATTACCTAATTTTGTTGTAAATGTTGCTCCTGAATTTTTTATTGTGATATCTAGTTGTTCCATATGTTTTTTTATTGTCGAATTCAGGGAGATTCAAGAAGAATGCTGCTGTTTCCACTATCTCCCCCAAATTCTGTCCTGTTATTACCATTTTAGATGTGGGGAAACTGATACACAGATTAAGTGACTTTGTTAATGTTACAGAGTAATTAGCAAAGCCTGAATTAAGCCCTTGTAACTTAAGTAGAGCCCATAATTTAACCTCTACTCCATGCTGTCAAATCAAGAAAATACATGTTTATCACTACCTGGAGAGATGACATATGTTTACCTGTTCCATGATTCTTGCCTGGTACTATATATAAGGGGACTTCTGTTTCTCTTTTGTGTAGTTAGGGGGATATGGAGAGTTATTTTGGAGAGAATATTTTCAGTCTATCTTCAAATCCTACACACTCCTTCCCAAGAATTTTCTTTTAATCAGAAGGCAGAATAAATGTATTGAAAAGGCAATTCAGGCTTACCGCAATCTCTCTCTCTCTCTCCTATCTCTTTTGGATCCCTTGTACTCAGACAAGGTGAACTTCATATGTGCTTGCAATCTTTATGGGGTAAACAGATCGGTTCTAGTGGTTCCCAACTACTACTCTACTTTTTTTTTTTTTTTTTTACCATTTATTCACTTAGATTAATAAGTCATTCCTGCCTTTTAGTGGACTTCACTATCTTAAAATTGGGAGTATTGAGGGGGTAGGAAGTCCAAGTTTAGCTTTTGAATCAAATCCATTTTTCAAATCTAGATTCACCATGGATAAAGCTGCTTATTTGGCTTCCCCCATTCTCAGTCCAGAAGTGATAAATATTTTTCACCTGAAATGTAACCATTACCAAGCACAGTATCATAGAGTCTTAGTTGTTGAGACAATCTTCACTCTTGTTCAACCAATTTTTTTGATAATCAAGTGCCTGTACACCAAACTCATAACTATCTAACCTCTCGTGAGCACCCCTGATTATATGGCTCTATCTTGGATCAAAAAGTCTAGCTTTTACTTGCCAAGTACTTATTTATATGATGGTTAAGAACCTGAACATTGTATAGGACACATTCGGAACTTTGGACAAGGTATTAACCTTGTGTCTTTATCATGAAAATAATGCTAATAGTAGCTTCCTAATAGTGTTCTTGTGAGGTTTAAATTAAATCATGGATGAAAATCTCATAGTAGTTTTCAAAGTAAGTACTCAAAAAATGCTGATTCTCTTCATTCTTGGGCTTCCCTCGTGGCTCAGTCAGTAAAGAATCTTCCTGCTATGCGGGAGACCCGGGTTCAATCCCTTCATTCTTACCAGGCACTTTTGCTTGGTTGGTTTACCTAATACACAACTCTGTAGGTTAGGTATTAATCTTCCTGTGGACCAAGATCTATCAGCATTATCTAGGAGCATATTAAAAATGCAGACTCTTAGGCCCCACTCATACCTACTGTATTAGAATCTGCATGTTAAGAAGATCCCCAGGTGATTCTTATGTGCATTAAACTGTGAGAAGCACTGCTCTAATTGATCATGATGTGCTGCCTCACTCTTTAAGGAGATACCAATATTAAAAAGAATAAACTGAACTTGTATAAAGTAAAGGGGCCAGAGGCTGATGAAAATATGTAACACCTGAAGAAAGCTTGTAGCCAAGATATAAACTAGGATGAATCTGAAATCAAGAGGCAACATCAAAGAGAGTAGTGTAGGCTTCCTTTCTGAAAGTGGTGATGGTATTGCATGGACACACAGAGGTAGAATCAACAGCAGCTCCAGGGTCAAGCTAGACTAGGACACAGGTGGGGTAAGGAAAGCAATACATCAAGTTACCAGAGCAACTGAGGGTTCTGTTGCCTTGAGGGGCACCTGGATATCTCAGCTGGAAATTGACTGCCTCAGTGGATGGCTCTCAGGAGCTCCAGTACAATACAGATACTGTTCTGTGCTTGTATATTCATTTCCTTCTCACTGTGAGCATGGAACTTACCACCAGGCAACAGAGGAGAGAAGAAGAAGGAGGTCTGATAAAGTACGAACCCCCAAGACCAAAATGTAGAGAGCTTAATCCTAATAGATGGTTCGCAGGCACCCTGGCTTTTCATTTCTAGGTGGCAGAAAATGAAAGTTATATAAATGTAAATTGCTTGAAATAAATGGGCCATCACTCAAGGCTTGGAAATCTTTGTTAAACAGAAATTTCCATCACAATATTTTTCAAATTATGGCTGTAATGGCTAAACTTTATGGTGATGGGCAGCAGTGATTTATGAAGTATATGGGCAGCTATGATTGAATCACAGTAGGCTGTGGTCTTGTAGTCTGTACTTGTATATGTTTGCTACAGTCCAGCCTTCCGTGTAGCCTAAGCAGTCAGTTGTGAATATGGTGAGGTTGCGGCTGTGCTTGAAAGGACCCTTTTACCAAAAGATGTTTTCCACCCTCCCCCCTTGATCTGTTTGCTAATGGCACATTTGTTTAGCTGGAGATAAAACTGCTTGTTCCTCAATTAGAAAAATGCTATGAAATTAATTTTTTTTTTAAGGAAGAAAAGAAAAAAATATGGGAGGGGAAAGTCAGAGAGAGCACAATGTGGGTGTTCAATGCTGGCTAAGGGATTAATTGTTACAGTTAAGTTGGAAATAAGAGAGATGAAGGTGTTCATGTTAACCTATGAGTAAACAAGCATTGGGCATCCACTGAACCAAGATCTATAGTACAGATGTTTTCCAACTTCCAAATACAAGGTGCCCTATGTACAAACTCAACCTGGCACACAATGTATGTTCCAACACTCTAAGCAATATCTGACTTCCCAGGCCAGTCCGCAGAGCTGATTTGATTGCTAAAGCAGTAAAATTAACAGCATAAGCTTGAGAGCTGAAATCCAAGGGCACTGGACCATTGATACTAGAGGAGAGGAAGGCAAGAGAAAGGAATAAGCAGAAAAGTAGAGAGTATAGAAAAGGAAAAAAAAGATGACTAAAAGTGAGGAGAGACAGAAGATATTACAAGAGCCCCCTAAGACTTTGCCAATGAAAGCTATGACCTCCCTCCCTTTTTGTCTGTCCTCTACCTTCTTCTTGAAGTGATAGAGCAAACTGTAGGTGAAATCATGGTCCCTGTTACTTCTAAGTTGTGCATTCTTATTATTGTAATAAAATTCTAGAGCTTTCAATGTCCAGTGTGCTTTGTACTCTACCTGTATACTGAACCTAATGTTCCATTTCTTTCACCCTTGCTTAGGATTCTGGTTTTGTTTCAAGTCTTTGAAGATGCCAAATTTCTATCCTAGGAAAAATAGAAATAGGAGAAAGAGCAGTTCACATAAACTGCTCTCTACTCTTCAGGTCTTAAATGTTCTTTATCAGTGTTGCTGTTACTGTAACACTATCCTTACCCCCTCCAGTCTCAATTTGGACTCTTAGAGCATCCTATAGTTTTCCTTTGTGGTACTTATCCAAATTATAAATTCTTGTGAGCTTATCTTCAATTCTTTTTCTCACTCAACTGTAGGCCCCGTGAGAATAGAAAACAAGCTCTGATTATTCATGCTACATTCTCAGCATCCAGTTTAGTATCTTGCTCAAAACTTTGAATGAACAGAATGAAAATAGGGACTAGAGAAGAGGTATTTACTTTCTATTTGCTATGAATGAGTCAGGAAGTTTGTAGTAAAAATATAAAAATGAGTAGGCCCTAGGTAACTGTCATGCTCTAAAAAATCATCTCTCCTGAGGTCCTAAATGTCTTCATGCTAACTTAAACTCTCCTAAATTTGCCATCTTCTCAGTTCAGCCCTACCACTTTTAAGTGCTCTGTATGCTGAAATTTTATCATACTCTTTTTTTCCCCCCTATTTGCTGAAATCATAAGTTCTCTAAAGAACTCACATTAGTTTTCATAGGGTACCTTCCTTCTGAGTTCTCCTGTGAATTTGGAGAGAGAACAACAGGAGGGGTCGTGGGGAACAGAAGGTACCTAAGGGGCATTTATCTGTATGGGTTGATTTTGTGTTCATTGTAGTTTCCAAGTCAACTGTTCCCAATAGACCAGGGGTTACAAATTTTTTCTGTAAAGAACAAGATAGTAAACATTTTCAGCTTTGTAGGCTACATGTTATCTAGAACAGCTATTCAATTCTGAAGCTCCATTACTTTGGCCACCTGATGCAGAGAGCCAACTCATTAAAAAAGACACTGATGCCAGGAAAGATTGAAGGCAGGAGGAGAAGGGAATGACAGAGAATGCAATGATTCAGTCACATCACTGACTCAATGGACATGAATTTGAGCAAACTCCAAGGGATGGTGAAAGGCAGTGAAGCCTGGCATGCCACAGTCCATGAGGTTGCAAAGAGTTGGACACGACTGAGTGAAGAGCATCAACAACAATGGTAAAGTAGAATGTAGAATAGAATGTGCGGTGCTCACTCGTGTCCAGTTCTTTGCAGCCCTGTGGACTGTAGCCCACCAGCTCCTCTGTCCATGGAATTTTCCAGGCAAGACTATTGGAGTGTGTTGCCAGTTCCTCCTCCAGGTAATCTTCCCAACCCAGGGATCGAACCTGCATCTCTTGCATCTTCTATATTGGCAGGCAGATTCTTTACCACTAGACATACCTAAATAAATAAGTGTGGCTGTGTTCCAATACAACTTTATTTAAAAAAATAAACAGCAGTCTGGATTTGGTCCATATGTCATGGTTTATTTATTCCTGCATCTAGAGAGCTGTTGGCCAGAGGCATGGTGTCTTACCTCATCACCTCCTATCTTTTTTTGACATTCCACAGATTAGAAAGTATCCCCTAAGTAAGAATTCTTTAGTGCATGGGTCTCCAACCCCCAGTTGGTCCACTGCCTCTTAGGAACTGGGCTGCTCACCTCCTGCGCGGCAGGTGAGTGAAGCTTCATCGGCTGTTCCCCATCCCTTGCATGACTGCCTGAACCATCCCCCAACCCCTGCCCAGTCCATGGAAAAATTGTCTCCCACCAGTCCCTGGTGCCAAAATGTTGGGGACCACTGCCTTGGTGGAAGGGTCACAGGTCACAGGTTAATTAGAACACAGGTGTCAGGCCTTCCCTTCTGACATCAGTATTATAGATGAGTAGTGTGTGAGTAGGAGGAATCATTTCTCTGTTTGTACCGTTTCAAACCCTGACATTTCTACAACTAGTGTAATTATAGCTAACATGGTACTCCATTAATATAGTAAGGGATTTGATCTTATTATTTTTTTTTTCATGAACTGGATTTCTAGAGTCAGGCAGTACTTTGAAACCTCCCTGGCAAATCACAAGCTTGAGAACAAATATATGCAATTCGCTACTGCATTTCTCTCCTAGAGGAGAGGAAAGGATATGGAATTGTTTGTTGAGGGTGGAGTTCTATGAGAAATGAAAGCACATACTAAGGAAGGTTACAGAAGATTAAACAGTTCAGAAGAAGCTAGTGAGATCATCTGGGGCCATGTGACATAAGTTGACATAATTGAATCTCTATATTAATCTCAGCTCTGAACCAGATAGTGCCCCTTCAAAACAGGCAGTAGATGCCCCAGGAGGTAGCCTTTTGCCAAGTGGCATTGTCCATGATGAAAACACTGTCTTCTCCCCTTTGCTAGGTACTGTAGTATCTTCTAATGCAGGGGTCCCCAACCTCTGGGATCTAAGGCCAGTTCATCTGAGGTGATGTAATAATACCATGACTTCCCTCATGGCTCAGATGGTGAAGAATCTGCCTGAAATACAGGAGACAAGGGTTCGAGTAGAAATAAAGTGCATAATAAATATAATGCACTTGAATCATCCTAAAACCATCCCCACCCTCTGTCTCATTACCATTCTGTGAAAAATCATCTCTCATGAAACTGGTCCTTGGTTCCAAAAAGGTTAAGGACTGCTGTATTAATAATGGATTGTTTGGGGACAAAACCAAGAAAACTAATTTCAACTTCCTAATTGGGTATCTATGTCCTAGTTAGATGAAAAACACTGGGCATTCTGACTTTGAGTAGGAAAAATCAGGTTGGGATATGTATGGTCTGCTTCTAGTCACATGTATCATAGTGCTTAACAAAGGAGACTTTGAAATCAGAGTCTAGGTTCAAATCTTGGTTTATGCCATTTAGTGTATAACTTTAGACATGTTACCTAAGCTTTCTGGACCTCAGTCTCTAAAACTTTGAGATGAGGTGATGTATAGGAAGTGCTTAATTCCCTACCTGACATATAGCTGTTGCCAAAATGAATGTGAGAGCATGTAGAATACTGAAAAGCTAACAGTTTGCGAATGAGACAAAACCGAGTTTAAATATCGATTTAAAGATTTATTAGCTAACCTATATATTAGTTTAGCTAATCCCAGTGAAGTTCAGTTTCTCTGTCTGTAAAATGGGAATAATTTCACAGTTATAATATATGAATAATAGTTGTTGTGAAGATTCAGCCTTACTAAATGTGAATTTTCTCCTCAACATTTTCTGGACCTCAAAGTTATTTTAACAGTAGAATATATTTTGTCTCCATATTCTGAGTTCTCCATACCATCCTGCATATATTGTAATGCCTCCTTTTCCCTCTTGAAAGCTAGGCTGGTGATGTAGAGGGCAATCATTGTGAACGAACAGAGCTATGCTGCTGCTGCTGCTGTCACTTCAGTTGTGTCCGACTCTGTGTGACCCCATAGACAGCAGCCCACCAGGCTCCCCCGTCCCTGGGATTCTCCAGGGAAGAACACTGGAATGGGTTTCCATTTCCTTCTCCAATGCATGGAAGTGAAAAGTGAAAGGGAAGTCGTTCAGTCGTGTCCAACCCTCAGCAACTCCATGGACTGCAGCCTTCCAGGCTCCTCTGTCTATGGGATTTTCCAGGCAGGAGTACTGGAGTGGGGTGCCATTGCCTTCTCCAGAGAACAGAGCTAAAGAATGTAGCTATTATGGCTTAAGCCTGATGCAGTATCTTGGAGACTGTAAAGAGGAATACACAGTCCTTCATCCCTCATGCCCAGCACAGGAGACATTCTCCCTTTCCAAATCTGTACAACTGTTGGCAGGATATTCTTCTAGGTTTTCCCAATACCCTATTATACTTTTTTCCCCCCATACTTGATTAGAGTATCACCTTACAAGAAATCATTTTCTCCAGCACCCCCTGCCTGGATACTTCTACTCTAAGCATTTCTGAACACATAAGAAAATATTTCTACAGATGACCCCTTAAGACCCAAAGAGCTTTCTGAATCATCAAAGAAAGATAAACTGAAATGAACTGAAAGATAATTTGAGCACATGGATTTTGAGTTCTTAATCTGTGTTAAGTGACTTGAGTTGTACTCAGATTTTCTAAATGTTGCTAAACCTTCTGTATTTGCATGACAAATATACAGAATATTCAATTAACTGAAGCAGTCCATTCCTGTTGGACTGCTGGAAGACCAAGAATGGCCTGAGTTAGATTGTTATACTGTAACAATCTGTTACTAAATAATATTGGGCTTGATAGCAACCTGCTGTTGCAATATATACTGAACAGAAGAATGCTTTCCTTGGAACAGAAGGTGGACCACTTTTACATGTGCTATTAAAGGGATATATTATTCAGTGGCTTTTAATATCTCTTTGAATTAAATTTAGGTTTTTAAATATTCTACTGAAGCTTGCCTTATAAAGGAAGCTTGCTACATAAGTATACATTCATCTCTTGTGTATTGACCCATAGCTAAAAATCTTTGCTCTCCACACCATTATTTGGTCTCCTCCTATTTCTCCAACTTAATTCCGCATGGCTACACATCAAAGAAGCTAGATTTCATTAAAGTTCGTAGACCCCAACATGTCATGTTCATACCTCTTTTTACTCATATTGCTCTTTATACCTGCAATATCCTTTATTCTTTTTCCCTCTGGCCAGCCAAGTCTTAGTAATCATTTAAGGCCCATTTCAAGATGCCTCCTTCAAGAGCCTTCCATTTTTTAAAAATAACTTTTATTTATTTATTTATTTATTTTAGGTATCTTTTTTTAAATTTTATTTTATTTTTAAAATTTACATAATTGTATTAGTTTTGCCAAATATCAAAATGAATCCGCCACAGGTATACATGTGTTCCCCATCCTGAACCCTCCTCCCTCCTCCCTCCCCATACCATCCCTCTGGGTCTTCCCAGTGCACTAGCCCCAAGCATCCAGTATCGTGCATCGAACCTGGACTGGCAACTCGTTTCATACATGATATTTTACATGTTTCAATGCCATTCTCCCAAATCTTCCCACCCTCTCCCTCTCCCACAGAGTCCATAAGACTGTTCTATACATCAGTGTCTATTTTGCTGTCTCGTACACAGGGTTATTGTTATCATCTTTCTAAATTCCATATATATGCGTTAGTATACTGTATTGGTGTTTTTCTTTCTGGCTTACTTCACTCTTAGGCTCCAGTTTCATCCACCTCATTAGAACTGATTCAAATGTATTCTTTTTAATGGCTGAGTAATACTCCATTGTGTATATGTACCACTGCTTTCTTATCCATTCATCTGCTGATGGACATCTAGGTTGCTTCCATGTCCTGGGTATTATAAACAGTGCTGCGATGAACATTGGGGGTACACGTGTCTCTTTCCCTTCTGGTTTCCTCGGTGTGTATGCCCAGCAGTGGGATTGCTGGATCATAAGGCAATTCTTTTTCCAGTTTTTTAAGGAATCTCCACACTGTTCTCCATAGTGGCTGTACTAGTTTGCATTCCCACCAACAGTGTAAGAGGGTTCCCTTTTCTCCACATCATCTCCAGCATTTATTGCTTGTAGACTTTTGGATCGCAGCCATTCTGACTGGTGTGAAATGGTACCTCATAGTGGTTTTGATTTGCATTTCTCTGATAATGAGTGATGTTGAGCATCTTTTCATGTGTTTATGTCAGAGAGTGTTTTACCTATGTTCTCCTCTAGGAGTTTTATAGTTTCTGGTCTTACCTTCAGATCTTTAATCCATTTTGAGTTTATTTTTGTGTATGGTGTTAGAAAGTGTTCTAGTTTCATTCTTTTACAAGTGGTTGACCAGATTTCCCAGCACCACTTGTTAAAGAGATTGTCTTTAATCCATTGTATATTCTTGCGTCCTTTGTCAAAGATAAGGTGTCCACAGGTGAGTGGATTTATCTCTGGGCTTTCTATTTTGTTCCGTTGATCAATATTTCTGTCTTTGTGCCAGTACCATACTGTCTTGATAACTGTGGCTTTGTAGTAGAGCCTGAAGTCAGGTAGGTTGATTCCTCCAGTTCCATTCTTCTTTCTCAAGATCGCTTTGGCTATTCGAGGTTTTTTGTATTTCAGAAAAAGGGTATGTTCCATACAGAAGGAATAATACGTTCCTTCTGTATGGAACATACCCTTTTTCTCTGATTCCCATGTCTTATCATACATTTTTCTACCTCAGGGTGGCCTTCCCTGCCATAGCTGACAGCATCAGGTTTTTTAATTTAATTTATTTATTTTTACTTGAAGGATAATTGCTTTACAGAATTTTGCTGTTTTCTGTCAAACCTCAACATGAATCAGCCATAGGTATACATATACTCCCTCCCTTTTGAACCTCCCTCCCGTCTCCCTCCCCATCACACCCCTCTAGGTTGATACAGAGCCCCTGTTTGAGTTTCCTGAGCCATACAGCAAATTTCCGTTGGCTATTTTACATATGGTAATGTAAGTTTCCATGTTACTCTTTCCATACATCTCATCCTCTCCTCCCCTCTCCCCATGTCAATAAGTCTATTCTCTATGTCTGTTTCTCCATTGTTGCCCTGTTAATAAATTATTCAGTACCATTTTTCTAGATTCCATATATATGTGTTAGAATATGATATTTATCTTTCTCTTTCTGACTCACTTCACTCTGTATAATAGATTCTAGGTTCATCCACCTCATCAGAACTGACTGAAATGCATTCCTTTTTATGGCTGAGTAATATTCCATTGTGTGTATGTACCACAACTTCTTTATCCATTCATCTGTCCATGGACATCTAGGTTGCTTCCATGTTCTAGCTATTGTAAATAGTGCTTCAATGAAAAATGGGATACATGTGTCTCTTTCAATTTTGGTTTCCTCAGAGTATACGCCTAGGAGTGGAATTGCTGGGTCATATGGTGGTTTTATTCCTAGTTTTTAAAGCAATTTCTATACCATCTTCTATAGTAGCTGTATCAATTTCCATTCCCACCCACAGTGCAAGAGTGTTCCCTTTTCTCCACACCCTCTCCAGCATTTATTGTTTGTAGACTTTTTGATGATGGCCATTCTGATTGGTGTGACATGATATCTCATTGTAGTTTTGATTTTCATTTCTCTAATAATGAGTGATGTTGAGCATTTTTTCATGTGTTTGTTAGCCATCTGTATGTGTCCTTTGTAGAAATATCTGTTTAGTCTCTTTCCCACTTTTTGATTGGGTTGTTTGTTTTCCTGGCATTGAGTTATATGAGCTGCTTGTATATTTTGAAAATTAAACCTTTGTCAGTTGTTTCATTTGCTATTATTTTCTACCATTCAGAGGGTTGTCTTTTCACTTTGCTTATAGTTTTCTTTTCTGTACAAAAGCTTTTAAGTTTAATCAGGTCACACTTGTTTACTTTTGTTTTTATTTCCGTTACTGTAGGAGGTGGGTCATAGAGGATCTTGCTTTGATTTATGTCATTGAGTGTTCTGCCTATAACATCAGTTTTTCTTAAAGTAGGACTATGGTTTATTTATAAGTGCAGTCTCTAATATATGGACATGTGTGTATTTCCTGGGATATCATTTTGTTATTAAATTCTAGTTCAATTTTAATGTGGTCAATGAACATTTTCAGTATGTATTTAATCAATTCAAGATTTGCTGAGACTTGTCTTATGGCCCAGTATATAGTGTATTTTGATGAATGTTCCATGTGCACTTGGAAACAATGTGTATGCTGCAGTTTTGCTATAATGTACAGGGTTCATGGAACAACAGACTGGTACCAAATAGGAAAAGGAGTACATCAAGGCTATATATTGTCACCCTGCTTATTTAACTTATATGCAGAGTACATCACGAGAAACGCTGGGCTGGAAGAAGCACAAGCTGGAATCAAGATTGCCGGGAGAAATATCAATTACCTCAGATATGCAGATGACACCACCCTTATGGCAGAAAGTGAAGAAGAACTAAAAGCCTCTTGATGAAAGTGAAAGAAGAGAGTGAAAAAGTTGGCTTAAAGCTCAACATTCAGAAAACGAAGATCATGGCATCTGGTCCCATCACTTCATGGGAAATAGATGGGGGAACAGTGGAAACAGTGGCTGACTTTATTTTTCTGGGCTCCAAAATCACTGCAGATGGTGATTGTAACCATGAAATTAAAAGATGCTTACTCCTTGGGAGGAAAGTTATAACTAACCTAGACAGCATATTAAAAAGCAGAGACATTACTTTGCCAACAAATGTCCGTCTATTCAAGGCTATGATTTTTCCTGTGGTCACATATGGATGTGAGAGTTGGACTGTGAAGAAAGCTGAGCACTGAAGAATTGATGATTTTGAACTGTGGTGTTGGAGAAGACTCTTGAGAGTCCCTTGGACTGCAAGGAGGTTCAACCAGTTCATTCTAAAGGAGATCAGTCCTGGGTGTTCATTGGAAGGACTAATGTTGAAGCTGAAACTCCAATACTTTGGCTACCTCATGTGAAGAGTTGACTCATTTGAAAAGACTCTGATGCTGGGAAAGATTGAGGGCAGGAGGAGAAAGGGACGACAGAGGATGAGATGGTTGGATGGCATCACCAACTTGATGCATGTGGGTTTGGGTGGACTCTGGGAGTTGGTGATGGGCAGAGAGGCTTGGTGTGCTATGGTTCATGGGGTTGCAAAGAGTCAGGCATGACTGAGCGACTGAACTGAACTGAACTGAACAGTGCTCTATAAATATCAATTAGGCCATTCTTGTTAGTCATTGTAGCAGGTGCTGTCAGTGCCTCACTCACATCCTTAGAATACTCCAGTGTGCTCTGGCTGATTGCAAATTGCCCACAATTTACAAGTTTATGACTGAGAGCAGAAAGGTGGAAGGTCATGCTGTCCATGTGTACACTATAGACCAGAGGTGCTGGAGAGTTTATTCCCCTAGAGACTGGCCTTATAATCAATGACTCTTGGGAGTGGGTGTATGTGTATAAATATTCTATTACTCCTTAGTTGGGATAATACTGAGGAAGTGTTTGTTTCTTTGTTTTAACTTTGTCTGAAAGACGACAGACAAGAATAAGTTCCAGTGCCCACAGCAGCACATAGCAATAGCTGAATTTTCTTTTCATTAACAATTCCCCAGTCTACTACCAGTATTCCCTGGGCTTCCCAAAGCAATAGCTAGCATTTAAATCCTTGTCTCCAAATCTATTTCTGGGATAACCCAAATTAAGACAGTTTATTTACATCTGTCAGATAATCAGTATTTTTTCTTTGTTTTATTTTTTAGCAAGACAGGTATTTTAATGTCTCCTGATTTGTTTGCAGGTCTGTATATTGTTTCCCTTCTGAAAATGTGTGCTTTACATATTTTAACCTATATTATTGGGTGCATATACCTTCCTGTTTCCCTGATAGCTCAGCTGGTAAAGAATTCTCCTGCAATGTGGGAGACCTGGGTTCGATCCCTGGGTTGGGAAGATCTCCTGGAGAAGGGAAAGGCTACCCACTCCAGTATTCTGGCCTGGAGAATTCCATGGACTAAACAGTCATGTCCACAAAGAGTCAGACATGACTGACTTTCACTTTTCACCTGCCTGTTGAGTTGACATTTTATCATTATTAAATTTGTCCTTTATGTCCTACCCTCTTCTTTTTAAAAAAAATTTACTGAAGTATAATTGATTTACAATGTTGTGCTAATTTCTACTGTATACCAAAGTGATTCAGTTGCACATATATATTCATATTCTTTTCCATTATGATTTATCACAGTATATTGAATAGAGTTCTCTGTGCTATACATTAGGACCTTGTTGATTGTCTATTCTATATATATAATAGTTTGCATCTGCTAATTCCAGACTTCCAAACCATTCCTCCCCCACACCACTCCCCCTTGACAACCACATGTCTGTTCTCTATGTCTGTGAGTCTTTTTCCGTTTTGTAGATAAATTCATTTCTATCATAATTTATGATAGAATGTTTTGTTTCATGTTTTATGTTTCCGTATATTTAAGGTGTGTCTCTGGTAAGCATGTATTTGAGTTTTATTTTCATTTTTAGACTGACAATATGTTTCTTTTATTTAGAGTCTTTAGTAGTTTATATTTAAAAAGTAATTACTGATGTCTCTGAGTTTATCTGAAAAATTCCACATATAAGTGATATCATATGGTATTTGTCTTTGTCTTTCTGATTTATTTCACTTAGTATGATAATCTCAAGGTTACTTAAAATCTCTAGGTCCATCCATGTTGTTGCAAATGGCATGATTTCATTCTTTTGTATAATGAGTAGTTTTCCATTGTGTTTGTATTATATCATTTCTTCTTTATCCACTCATCTTTCAGTGGATGTGGAGATTGTTTCCATGCCCTGACTATTGTAAATATTGCTGCTATGAACATAGGGGTGCAAATATCTTTTCAAATTATGGTTTTGTATGGATATATGCCCAGAAATAAGATTGCTGAATCTTATGGTAACACTATGCTCAGTCTTTTTTAAGGAATCTCCATACTGTTTTCTATAATAGCTGTACCAATTTACATTCCTACCAACAGTGTACAAGGATTCCCTTTTCTTCACACCCCCTCCATCACTTGTTATCTGTAGATTTTGTAATGATGGCCATTCTGATTGGTGTCCTTTTATTTTCTTAATTTAGCTTCCTTTGGGTTAGTTGTATGCATGGTGTATTTTTTTCACTCTTTACATTCATGTTTTATGTTTCTGTACATTTAAGGTGTGCCTCTGGTAACTAATAAATTGAGTTTTATTTTCATTTTTAGACTGACAATATGTGTCTTTTATTTGGAGTCTGTGGTCATTTATATATAAAGTAGTTAGTGATGTCTCTGAGTTTATATGAACCATTTTGCTATATACTTTCTTTTTGGCCTATCTTGGTGGTTTCTTTCTCCTGTTTTGGATTCTTTTGAATTAATCAAATATTTTTTTTTAAATCCTATTTTTCCTTTGTTGCCCTGTTAATAATAAATATTTCATGCTGTTTAATGGTTACCCTAGAGACTATAGCATGCACCCTTGTCTCATTAAAATGCAATCAAAATAAATGCTTTTATTACTTTCCAAACATGCAAGGACCTTTCTAATATTTTATCTTTATTCACACTTCTTTTGCATTTTATGTGATTTGCTGCCAAAAGTTTTAATTCTGCAAATATTAAAGCCACACAATTTAACACTATTATTGCTTTAAATGGTCAGTATCCATTTGAATTTATCCTTTCAGGAGTTCATCATTCTTTTCCACATTACCATACTTCTACCTTAGATCATTTCTCTCTCATAAACCTTTCTTTTTAGTACATTTCAGGGCAAATTTGATAGTAATTCATTCTTTTAGCTTTTGTTTGAATATGTTTTATTTTGTCTGTATGTGTAGAGATGTTTTAATTATAAATTGTAAGGTGAGTTTGCATTATTTGCTTTCAGTCCTTTAAAGAACTACTCAGCCATTAAAAAGAATACATTTGAATCAGTTCTAATGAGGTGGATAAAACTGGAGCCTATTATACAGAGTGAAGTAAACCAGAAGGAAAAACATAAATACAGTATACTAACGCATATATATGGAATTTAGAAAGATGGTAACAATAACCTGGTGTACGAGACAGCAAAAGAGAAACTGATGTATAGAACAGTCTTATGGACTCTGTGGAAGAGGGAGAGGGTGGGAAGATCTGGGAGAATGACATTGAAACATGTAAAATATCATGTAAGAAACGAGTTGCCAGTCCAGGTTCGATGCACGATGCTGGATGCTTGGGGCTGGTGCACTGGGACGACCCAGAGGGATGGTATGGGGAGGGAGGAGGGAGGAGGGTTCGGGATGGGAAACACATGTATACTTGTGGCGGATTCATTTTGATATTTGGCAAAACTAATACAATTATGTAAATTTAAAAATAAAATTAAAAAAAAAGAACTCCTATTTTATTCTTCCTTTAGAAAAATTAGCTATTAGTCTAATGGTGCTGTTTTAAAAGTAATGGAACTTTAAATTCCTTTGGCTGATTTTTCATATTATCCTGTCTTTGATTTTCGGAAGCTTTACCATGATATTCTTTGTCTGGAGACACACACACACACACACACACACTGCTTGGGATTCATAGATATTCTCTTATCTGTAGTTGATGGTGTTTATCATTTTTGGAAAACTATTGGCTGATATTGCTCCAAATATTCTTCTGACCCATTTTCTCTCTTCTCTTTTTCTTAGCTTCCATTTACCTGTACAATAGAATTTTTACATTTTTCTTTTTCTTCTTGTGCTTCATTCTGTACATTTTCTGCTGACCTACCTTCAAATTTACTATTCATCCATTCTACTTGGAATGATTTGCTGTTAAACTTGTCTATCAAATTACTAATTTAGATTACTTAAAACTTTTAAGTGTTATTTCATTTTACATTTTATTTCTAAGATTTCCATTTGATTATTATTATTTATTTCTGTGAAATTTTCCATTTTTTTTTCTATTTTCTTGAAGATATTCATCATAGTTCTCTATAAGTTTGTGTCTGGATCACCATTGGATCTGTTTCTATTGACTGCCTTTTCTCTTGAATTTAAGTCAGTTGGTCCTGTTTCATTCCATACCTGTTACTTTTATATTGAATAATAGACATTGCACAAGAAAAATTTAGAGGTTCTAAGTCTCATTATTTTCCTTTAGAGAGGATATATTATTCTTCTTACAGAAGCATAGAGTATGGTCAAATTGCCTTACTCCTTCTCCAACTAGTCTATTTGCATTTTGTCCTTTCTCTAGGATACATCTCTTTCAGAGTCTTACCAGAAGGCTTTGTTCATTTACCAGGTGATTCTTCCTTTGTAGGTTCTAACCTCAATTTTTTTTTGTCTCCTTACTGCCATGACACTGTTGGAATCTCTTCTTAGCCTTTTCACCTCCTACAGCTTCTTTTAGTATGGTTTCTCAGAACCATTCTCCATACAAGTAAAGCTTAAAACTTAAAAAACTACTTCAAGGGAAAACTGAGTGTAGAATGTTAGACTCACTTTGGTGTGGTTCCCTTTTCTATGAAATATTGGCCCTTAGATTATGGCCTTTTTGGGAGCCCTAAATGCTAACTTGTTCTCTATGCCCAGTGAGACTGCTATAAGCTCAGGGAATCTGTTTCCCGCTAGCCTTTGTGCTCCTTGCAAGAATTGTAAAATGCCTTAAAAGAGAAAAGAGACAGAGTTTTAGGGTTTACTTTAGTGTGCTTTCGTTTTCTCTTGACCTTGATACATCAAGTCTGGCTGCGTTCAGTACACTCTGATACCTTTGAACAGCTCTGTTTGCATTTTTTATATATGTGTGTGTGTGTGTGTGTGTGTGTGTGCTCAGTCAATTTGGTGCTCTGTGACAAAGTAGAGGGGTTCTTTTTTTTTTTAATTAAAAATATTTTCAATTTCTTGATCATGCCATATGGCATATGGGATCTTAGGTCCCAGATTAGGGATTGAACGCATAATCCCTTCCGTGGTAGCATGGAGTCCTAACCACTGGACTCCCAGGGAAGTCCCATGTGATTCTTAAGTTTTAGTTTCTAGCTCTGTGACAAATTTGATTTTCTTGAAATTCTTCAACTACGGTTGTCTGATAACTTCAACATATGGATCTCTTGTTTGTCTATTTGTAGTATGTATTTTTTCATTAATTTCTCAAATCCTTTATTTGTGCAAGGTTGGTTATATTTTATCAAAAGCCAAAGAATTTTGTATAATATTTTAGATAAATTTGATGTGCTCTTCCTCCAGAGATGATTTAATTTTCATTCTGAGAAATAGCTGGGTGAAAGCACTAGCAGACCCAGATTTCCATAATCCATAAAAGTTTGAATGTACTTTTAATGATTTGCTTATCCACGTAGTGTAGTAGTGAAACACAGAGCTTCAAATTCTCAACTGAAAACCTTATATGTTTAACATGAATCTTCTTTTATTACTCTTGAACTACAATTTGTATTTTTTTATAGTATAAAAATAGGACTTGCCTTGTAGCTCAGTCAGTAAAGAATCTGCCTACAGTGCAGGAGACCCGGTCGATCCTGGAGAAGGAAATGGCAAACCACACCAGTATCCTTGCCTGGAAAATCTCATGGACAGAGGGGCCTGGGGGCTGCAGTCCATGGGGTCGCATAAAGACTTGGGCACAACTGAGCGACTAACACTTACTTAGTATAAAATAATTATAAATATATATATATATATATATACACACACACACACATATACATGATACACAGAATATAAACTCATTGTGCTTAATTTATATTACATTATACTATTTTAAATAAAAATTTTACATTTATGTTCTATGCAGATATTTTTGGTGTCTTAAGTAGATGGATTGGTCTGAAAGTAACTAGTCTGCTGTCATCAGAAACATATGTCTACCGAAGATAAATGAAGTAAAAGCTGGAGAGAGGTTGCATCCGAAAGTTCAGTCACTCAGTCATGTCCAACTCTTTGTGACCCCATGGACTGCAGCATGCCATGCCTCCCTGTCCACCACCAGCACCCGGAGTTTACTCAAACTCATGTCCATTAAGTCGGTGATGCCATCCAACCATCTCATCCTCTGTCGTCCACTTCTCCTCCTGCCTTCAATCTTTCCCAGCATCAGGGTCTTTTCAAATGAGCCAGTTTTTTACATCAGGTGGCCAAAATATTGAAGCTTCAGCATCAGTCCTTCCAATGAATATTCAGGACTGATTTCCTTTAGAATCAGGAATGGTTGGATCTCCTTGCAGTCCAAGGGACTCTCAAGAGTCTTCTCCAACATCACAGTTCAAAAGCATCAATTCTTCAGTGCTCGGCTTTCTTTATAGTCCAAATCCCACATCCATACATGACTACTGGAAAAACCATAGCTTTGACTAGACAGACCTTTGTTGTCAAAGTAATGACTCTGCTTTTTAACGTGCTGTTTAGGTTGGTCATAACTTTTCTTCTAAGAAGTAAGCGTCTTTTAATTTCATGGCTATAGTCACCATCTGCAGTGATTTTTGAGCCCCCCAAAATAAAGTCTGTCATTGTTTCCCCATCTATTTGCCATGAAGTGATGGGACTGGATGCCATGATCTTAGTTTTCTGAATTTTGAGTTTTAAGCCAACTTTTTCCACTCTCCTCTTTCACTTTCATCAAGAACCTCTTTAGGTCTTCACTTTCTGCCATACGGATGGTGTCATCAGCATATCTGAGGTTACTGATATTTCTCCCGGCAATCTTGATTCCAACTTGTGCTTCATCCAGTCCAGCATTTCTTATGATGTACTCTGCATATAAGTTAGATAAGCAGGGTGACAATATATAGCCTTGACGTACTCCTTTCCTGATTTGGAACCAGTCTGTTGTTCCATTTCCAGTTCTAACTATTGCTTCTTGACCAGCATAGAGATTTCTCAGGAGGCAGGTCAGGTGGTATGGTAGTCCCATCTCTGGAAGAATTTTCCACAACTACAAACAAAGTTGGAATTCAAGAAAAGTTCAGGTGAGTAAAAAATAAATTTTGCAAAAACCTACTTATAATAGAGAATCATTTAAAGCAGTCAAATGTTTACAAATAAGGTATTTCATTGTATGAAAGTGTTTATATTTTGAAAATATTGGTTGATGAATGGTACATGCTTTTAAAAAACACAGTTTTTCAAATGTTTTCATTTGGCTCTTTTTCTGTAATTATGTTTTATTTTTTTCTGTGCATATGTAAGTGATAAAATATGCTTATTTAAATCAGTGAATTATGAAGCACTTCTTATATGTGGTGTGTAGTTCTAACTCTGCCGATAAACTGACTATTCCTATAGGACATCCTGCTATTTTGGGCATAATCCCAAAGGCTGGGAGCCACTGAATACCTACTAGCCAGCAATTAAAATAAGTTGCTAAGTTCCTAGGAGAGAATAAAGAGATTTACAATACTAATATTATAAAATATAATCATAAAATAATAGTGTGTGGCATAGCTGATCAAAGATTAGGGTGTTATTTTATTTTCATATAGTTCAAAGCAAACCTGGTTTGCCTGAGTATGTGACTAATTACTGAAGCCTCATTAGACCAGTTGATATACCACCCAGCCCTTTCAGATACACTACTTATAACATTGTTATGAAAATTCAAAGGAGAAAATTTAACATAGAACAGGTAATACCCCAT
Source organism: Bos mutus (assembly GCF_027580195.1). NCBI lineage: Eukaryota > Metazoa > Chordata > Mammalia > Artiodactyla > Bovidae > Bos > Bos mutus. The sequence continues at coordinate 8,678,229 of NC_091646.1, read as the reverse complement.
CATAATTTCTTTATTCAACACGTATTTGTTGAGTATGCATTATAACCCTGGTTTTTATGTGAAGTGCTATGGCTACAAACGGATGACTCTCTTTTCATATTATTTGAATATGAAAAATAAAAATCATAGGAATGGATGAGATTTTTATGGAGTCTAAGCTGAGTAGAAAACAAAGTAAAGTCACAAATAGTTAGATGATCCAGCAGAAATCATAGGGGTGGAGGAGGGTCAGCAAACAGTAACTATGAATGAGACTAAAGGAAGTTGGTTAGGCAGGAACGATGGTAGGAAAACTGAGAGAAAAGGAAGCTTTTCTCTCATGTATGATATTGAAGTTTTAGTTTTGAAGAAGTTGTATAGTTCCTGTTAATCACTCAATAAATGATCATGGGAATGGGTGTCCCATGTGGATTGACTGTGATTTTAAAGAATCAAGAAAGCCTAAGACCAAGGTTTTAGATGCATGAACGGTGAAGATATTGAGGTCCAAAGTCCCAAGTTGAAAATGTGTGGTAGTGGCTATGATCCAGTAGGAAAGGATAGATGAGAATGAATGAGCAGGTAGCAGGCCACAAAGGATGCTTACCTAAGTATGAATGAGTAATCGTGTGGAAAAGGAAATGTTAGCAATGGACTTTCACAAGATAGCAATTCATGTCTGTCATATTCTTGTTAATGCAAGTTCATGTGCCAGGTGCACAGTGAGGCCAAACAAATGGAAACTTCTACATTTGGAGCAGAGAAAGGTTTATTGCAGGGCCAGGCAAGAAAACAAGTGGTTCATGCCCTAAAAGCCCTGAACTCCATGAAGGGTTTCAGCAAAACACTTTTAAAACCCACGTGAGGGACAGGGGTTGCAGGGTACGTAAGTGGTTAGCTCGTGCACAATTCTCTGATTGACTGATGGTGCAGTAGCAGGGTCATGTCACAGGGGTTAACTTTATCAGTCCTCAAGCTCCAGTAGGCCTGGGGGCTATGTGACTATGATCATCAATTGAGTAACATCTCCCTTTTGATGAGGGGGCAGGGGTTATATCTGCAAAACAACTCAGAAAATGTACATCAAATACTATTGTCTATGTACTTCAGACAGGAGCTAAAGAAGAGGACATGGGTGAGGGGTCTGTCCTGAGATGGCCCCATAGGATCCTGCTTGGTTACATTCTCACCATAGAATATACAATTTAAGACCACGTTCAAAAGAGCACAAGACATAAGCAAGCCATTATTTTCATCTCAGGTGTGTCATGTATTACTGTGAGGTGACCATATAATTGATAATCAAAACTGAGGAAATTTGGAGAGTGAAGATGGATACTGTTAAAAATTGCACCAAAACAATAGACATAAACTGGGACTGGCCAGGGCGAAAAGGTACATATGGTTACTTCATGGGCAGTTCATATTGCTTCACTTATAAAATGTGAAAAAGATTATAAAACTTTCACACACTTATACAAGTGTGTGAAAGTATCAAACTCTATTAGTTAACATTTGTCAAATTGGAATATTTTGTCCTGCCTTGTCCCAGAAACTGTAAATTCATTGAACTCAGGGGATGCAGCTATTTTTTCTTTGTAGTCCCTCCATAATTAGTACGTGGACTTCCCTGGTGGCTCAGATGGTAAAGTATCTGCCTACAGTGCAGGAGACCTGGGTCCAATCCTTGGGTCGGGAAGATCTCCTGGAGAAGGAAATGGCAACCCACTCCAGTATTCTTGCCTGGAAAATCACATAGACGGAGGAGTCTGGTAGGCTACAGTCCATGGAGTTGCAAAGAGTTGGACACAACTGAGCAACTTCGCTTTTCACTTTTTATAATTAGTACAGAACTATGCATTCAGGGAGGATTTAATAAGTGTAACTGTTATTCTGTGTTTATAACTTTATTTGGATCCCACTGCAATTTACTCTCATGCCTTGATTATTTTATTTTATTATTATTATTTTATTTAAATTTATTTATTTATTTAAATTAGAGGCTAACTACTTTACAATAGTGCATTGGATTTGCCATACATCAACATGAATGTGCCATGGGTGTACATGTGTTCCCCACCTGAACCCCCACCTCTCCCACCTCCCTCCCCATCCCATCCCTCTGGGTCATCCCAGTGCACCAGCCCCGAGCACCCTGTATCATGTCTTGATTATTTTGAAGACAAAACTCATCCTTAACATAGATAAGAAACTGGGGTAGACAAGTTTTGCAAATGATCAAAAAATGAACACAGTAGACTGTGTTATGATGTGAAAGCAGGGTTTTGAAAATAAAATTCAGGCTTGTATTAGGGGCTTAGGATCTGGAGGTTTAGTCCATTCTTTTTCATTCAATCTTCTATCCCTTAGGCACTAAAACTGGTTGGTGCCGAATAGATGGAAGTACTTTGGGCATAACTCTGACTTCCATTTTGCTAGTTCCTGGTGCTACTTAACCCAAAAGCAAAGTGTCAAGGATGGGCTTAATGTTTCTGTCTTAGATGATATAGAAATTTGGTGCAGGCAAACTTAGGGTTAATACTTGGCACTGATCTTGTTTGGATACTTGGCATTTCAGTCACCCTGGTAACTTAAACACTTTTCTTGAGACAAAGAGGTGTAGGCATATTTTTTGTCATCCCTTTGGTAAACATGTAAGAATTAATTTAATGCTTGAATTACTTTACCATCCTCAGTGACTGTTTCTCATTCTCTTCTAAAATGATCTTTCTTCACCCATGGCTGATCTCTTATCTGAGGCTGCCTGCTTCAGAAATGACTTGACAGCTTACATCACCTGTTACACTAACCTCAGACTAATTTCAGTTTCTCCCCTGCCCTATCCTCCTTATTTTGCTGTTTCAAAATTCTTCTGTTACTTTTTGAAAATGAATGTAAATTTTTCAAACTTACTCTTCAGACTTGGTTGTGTCTTAAAATATCCTATGATCGTAATAGAATCATAGAAGATATAAGCAGAATTGTAGAAGATATAAGCAGAATTGGAAGGAATCATAAAGGCCATGTAATCTAAACCCCTTCTCCCCTTCTCCTCTTCCCAAAATTTGAATCCTCTCTGCAACATTCCTGGTATATCTTTATACCAAATGCTGCCCATAACCTGAGAATTTTCAGGAACTTCTTGATCTATCTCATTTCACCTTTAGGCTGCTTTGATTATAAGTCTTTTTTTGTTGTTGTTATATTGAATCACAATGCGTAACTTTACCTCCAAATCCTTATAACTTCTTGGGGATATAAAGAAAATAATAGAGTCTTTAAGTATACACAGAAGAATTTATCATACCTTCTCCTGGGTAAATGTCCTGAAACTCTCAGTATTTCTTTCTGCAACATGGATTCAAGTTCTCCCTACGGTGACCAACTTGTCTTGGTTTGTTTTCCTAATTTTAGCGCTGAAAATCCTGCATTCTGGGAACTCCCTCAATCCCCAGCAAACTGGGATAGTAAGTCTATATATAGGAAGTGCTAGAAAAAAAATCAGGTCTTATGCTAGACTCTCATTAAGCCTATACCGTTTTGAATTGGGCTTTGGCACAGATGAACCTTTATAAACTGTTTATTTGCATGGTCAACACACATGAAAGCAAAAGAAACATCTAGATGCAAATGTAATATCATTGAAAGGCAAAAAGTACTGGATCATGTGCTAATTTCCAACTCACTTCCAGGCTAGATTTATTTGTGATGTATTGAATTTAAAATGAAAAACCATCTGTCATCCTCCTGTGTTCATAGCAGCATTATTCACAAATAGCCAAGAAATGGAAACAACTTAAATGTCCATTTGACAGATGAATGGATAAAGAAAATATGAACCTGGAGAGCATTATGCTAAGTGAAATAAGCCAGCCAGACAGAGACAAATACCACATGGTACCACTTGTATGTAGTAAAAAAAAGAAAAGTCAAAAGCATAGCCAAAAATAAGTGGATAACAGGGGCTGGGAGTGGGCAAAATAGGGAGAGATTGGTAAAAGGGTATCAACTTTTAGTTATAAGATGAACAAGGCCTGAGGATATAATATATAACATGGTGATTATAGTTGATAACTCTATAATTTAACTTTGCTAAAAGTGAAAGTGAAAGGTGAAAGTGAAGTCACTCAATCATGTCTGACTCTGCGATCCCATGGACTGTAGCCCACCAGACTCCTCCATCCATGGGATTCTCCCGGCAAGAGTACTAGAGTGGGTTGCCACTTTCTTCTCCAGGGGATCTTCCTGACCCAGTGATCGAACCTGGGTCTCCAGCATTGTAGGCAGAAACTTTACTGTCTAGGCCACCAGGGAAGTCCCAAGAGTAGAACTCAAATGTTCTCAACACACAGTAAAAGTTGAATATGTCAGGTGATGGATGTGTTAACTCAATGGGAGGAATCCTTTCACAATATATACATATGTCTAATTATTGCACTGTGTACTTTAAATATCTTATAATTTTATGTGTTAATTATATTTCAGTCAGTAACGCTGGAAAAAAATTAAGAACCATCTATCTACAAAGATCTAAAGCACAGGTCACAAACTGGCAACCTAAGCTCAGATTCAGCTTGCAGTTATGGACTTTTTGGGAAATCATACAGTAGTGGTCTCCTCAATATTTTATTTTATTTTCATTGACTTAGTCACCAATAATTAAAAAGCAAGAGATTTCACATTTTAAAAAAAATCTGGATTTCTCGTTCTTTTTAAAAAAAAATTGTATCATCTGGCAATAATTTGCCCATACTTAGGGCAGTGATCTGTTGGAACTGAAGAGTAGCTGCCGCTTTTATGTAGGGCTTTATAGTTCACCATAATCCCTGCCATGGCCCATCATTTCCTGTCCCCACTGGCTTCAGTAATCACACTACCTTCCAGAATCCTCAGGCATTGGGTATTGAAAATCCTCATTAAAATCCTCTTCTCCTTGAATTGTTCCTGTTTTCCATATCTTTCATTACAAAAATATGTGTTTTCTTAGCAAAAACAAAAAATGCATAGCAATTCCTTTCCCTAGAGATGGCTGTCATCTTATTGGGATGAAAAACTGTTAATATATTTGAGGCAATTATATAATAAGTGTCTTTTGATTGATTGAATTAATGGCCTTAATTTTTCATGTTTCTATGTGTCAACATCATTTGGCAGTGTTTTCTCATATTGACTTGATCATGAAACTTGTTTAGGTCAGTGAAAGACTAGAAAATTTGATGCCATCAGTAGCTTGAAAAAGTACTTAGTGTTTCCACTTTTCTATTTTTCCTTGCCTTCACCATGGTAAAATTCCCTGGATAGTTTGCTGGATGATGTGAGACACCAGCTGGCCCAGTGATGGCTTTTGTCCTGGCTGACAGGCAGCCAACCTCCAAACATGTGAGGGAGTTCAGCTTAGACCAGAAGCATGGGCCAGAGACGTTCATTCTAAATCCCTAACCCAGAGACTTGTGAGCTAAGAAATGCTTACTGATTTGCATTCTTGAGTTCGATTTGTTTTGTTATATAGCATTATTGTGGAACTAGTTAACAAATAGAGATATTTGTCCTTTTAGAAGCAAAATATTGTAATAAAAATCTGAAATATGTGTCCTTGGCTTTGGGAAAGGCAGTAGGTAGAGACTAGGAAGACAGTGTTGAAAGAATGGAGGCTGAAACAATGGTGAGAAAGCTGCTATAGCACTTGGATAAATGGTGAAACATGTTATTTACTGAAACATTTGATAAATGTTGTAACAGAATATAGAAAATATACCAAATTACCATTTATACTTGAGTTAAGGTATTGCCAAACATAATATTGAAAATATCACCTGGCTCTTACTTGCTGTGCATAACAACAAGAAAGAAATGAGTTAAAGAAAGAACTGGCCAGTTTTTAAGTAAAATTTAGAGAATATAACAACTCACTGGATTAGAAGAAACATTTTTTCTCATCTATAGCCTCTCATACTAGTAAAAGATTAAATCCAGGGAACACCCAGAAAGATGTGATCTTAGTACTAAAGACCAAAACAGTTTTGTAAGACTGTGTTAAGATATTTGATAGAATTAAGGGATTTCTAAATAGATCCTCAGGCTTCCCTGGTGGCTGAGTGGTAGAGAATCTCTCTTGCCAATGAAGGAGACACAGGTGCAATCCCTGGGTTGGGAAGATCTTCTGGAGAAGGAAATGGCAACCCACTCCAGTATTCTTGCCTGCAAAATCCCATGGATAGAGGACCCTGACGGGCTACAGTCCATGCGGTCACAAAAGAGTTGGACATGACTTACTCAACTAAACAGCAACAAAGTAGACATTCTCAACTAGACAAAAGTCTTTGGAGAAATCTTAAGGGTATTGCCTTGCAGCAGCCTGATATCTCCAAAGAAACACTAACAAAATTTAGAGACAGAGGCCTATCTCAAAAATAATTATGACTTTGGCTTTTGCCTATGAAGTGAACTTGAAAAATACTTATGTGAAGCCCAAAAAGTTTTTCAGGGGTTGTGTGGGCAAAAGTGAAACCAGTCTGGTTTAAAAAAGAATGAGATTGTGGAAAACTCAGAAAAGCACCAGTCCTTCAATATTCAGTGAGCAGGAGGCAGACTAAAAAGTTACTCAGAAATTATGTTTATAAGTTCTCTCTTCAGAAGCGACCAAGCAGAATGGAAAAAGAATAATAAAGTTAAAAGCCATGGAGAACAATGGGCAGGTGAGCCACTCTCTGGAGTCATGATGGAATATATGTAAGAAGCATTTCCCATTCCTAAGTTGTAGGGTTCTGGTCATATATACCCAATGGGAATTGCTATGGCTGTATACCAGGGCTAGCAGCTTCACATTTTCTTTCCCTTTCTGGACGAGTATTTTTGTATCCAGTGCCACTGTCATCACTGAATGTTGGATATGTGGGTGGCTGATAATTTTCATTTAAATCTGTTGGTCTTTGGATCCTCATCTGAGGAGCCATGTCAGCACCTGATCATAGATCATGAGATACTGGATTCTAGGTCTGACGTTGTGACTGAATGAAAGTTTTGAGATCCTCTTTGGAAGAAAGCATATTTTGCATGTAGGAATGTTGTGAATAATTATTACAAGAGTGGACTATGATATATGGATTGCACTAAAGGCCATCTATATCAGACCTCCCCATATCATTGATCTTTGTAGATATTGGGCTTGGCCTTGTGACTATTTTGCTAATTTGAAAGTAGAAAATTTAATATAAGTTGAAGGCTTTAAAAAATACTTGTCTGCTTCTGCCTTTTTTTTTCTTGCTACTCTCCCTTCAACATAATAACATTCATAGTTTAGACTGCTGCATGATGAAAGACATGTGTCCCTGACACCCCTATGGCCTAACTATCATTTACCAATTGCCAGACGTGTGAGTAAGCCCACCTAACATCAGAATCATCCATCTGAGTGTGGCTTAGAATGTCAACCCACAGACTCCTGACCTAAATAAAGGCTTAGTGTTTTAAAGTTCCTGAGTTTTGGGGTGATTTGCTACACAGCATTATTGTTGCAATAAATAACAGGTAGAAACAAATTAGTGTATAATCAAGGGAGGGATGAAGGGAGAAATCTGTATCATTAGGCAATTGATGCCCACAGATAAAGAAGCAGCCTCCTTTTCTGAGCTACTGTATCTGATATGGGTACATTTCACTAATACAGCTATTGGCAAATAAAGTGAAGTATGGCTTGATACCTTTAAAATATGAAAATAATTATTTGTTTCATTTGGTAAAACTTAAATTTGGCACACTCACAGTCTGACTAATGGTAGGATTTCATAGTTTTGCCTTTAATAATACTGAAAAGGGTTTTACAAGTAGTCTTTTTTCCATTTAATTTTAATTTAAAAATCATTTATGACATTATGCTTCAGAAGAGGGGAGGATTGGGGAAGAGGACATCAGCACCAAAATGCCTCCAATTGCTAGAATACTAAAGTAGGCTTTGGTTTTCTCATGTGTTAAGTGGCAATGATACTATAAAACTTGAAGGGCTGTCCTGAAAATAAGTTATATATGTAAAGTACTTGACATATAGCAGGCACAAATCAATTATTAGTATCTTCTCAGAATTCTGTAACTTTCCACAATTTTCTCTTGAAAACTTGAAAGCAGAAAATATCTGTAGATAATACAGCAGATACAAAATGTCAGAAGAAACTGCTTTCTTCACCATGTAAATGCAGAGCTCAGCTTGCTTATTTTGTGGGTCCATCACATTGATACTTGTTTTAAGGGCTAGGCTGCATTAATGGAAGGGACTTAAGTAAATCAGAGTGGTGGGAGAAAGACACTTGGGATTGAATCTCATCTTGACCAACTTATTCATTGGGTAACCATGGGCAAATTACCTAACCTCTCTGAGTCTCTGTTTCTACATTTATATAGAATATAAATGCTGTGAATATTGAGAAAATCAATGTAAAGCATTAGCAAAAAGCAGGAACCGATGCATGGCAGCAGATACTATTACTAATTACTCTTTGCCATCTTATGATAATATTTTTAGCTCAATATTATGGTTTGAGAGATATTTTCAACTTTGCTGTTGTTGTATTAGCAATGACCCAGGCTGTGTTCTTTAATGGCTTTTTGAAAATCGAAACTTCTACTGGGAAATTTTTTAGCTTTCAAAAATCTTTTCACCTTCTGAATGCTAGTTCCTGTGAGTGTTTCCAAAGGCAAAATGGCATTTCAAGAGCAATGATAAGTGCACTTCTAAAATAGAATACACACCAGGCAGTTTCCTAGGACAGAAAAATATCCTGGTGAGAGCAGCTGGGCTGGTTAGGGGAACAAATGGTCAAATGTAATACCCGAGGAAGTTCTGTAAGGCTGAGGGCAATAGCGACCACAGGAGCTTTGTTCCTTGGTGTTTTTTCTTTTTTCTTTTTTTTTTAAGTTTCCCAAAGTACTTGGCCCCTTTCTCCTGAATGTGGAAACTTTCTACTTAAAAGTAAAGACCATTCCTTGCTAAGATTATTAGCAATACAATGGCAACCCACTCCAGTATTCTTGCCTGGAGAATTCCATGGACAGAGGAGGCTGATGTACAGTCCACAGGGTCACAAAGAGTCGGATATTACTGAGTGACTAACACTTTCACTTTCTTCCTTGATTATAGCAGCAGTGACTACATCCACTGTTTGGGAAGGGTCTACAGAAGTTTTGAAGAAGACATTCTCTCTCACAATTAATTCGTCTGTTTTTGTTTTGGGAACTCACTGTGCTTTCTTTCCCTGTCAGCTTCATATGCCCATGTTGCTCAGCAAAACAATATTCATTACAAAGATAATTCAAAAGAATGGGAAAGACTAGGGATCTCTTCAAGAAAATCAGAGATACCAAAGGAATATTTCATGCAAAGATAGGCTCAATAAAGGACAGAAATGGTATGGACCTAACAGAAGCAGAAGATATTAAGAAGAGATGGCAAGAATACACAGAAGAACTGTACAAAAAAGATATTCACGACTGAGATAATCACGATGGTGTGATCACTGACCTAGAGCCAGACATCCTGGAATGTGAAGTCAAGTGGGCCTTAGAAAGCATCACTATGAACAAAGCTAGAGGAGGTGATGGAATTCCAGTTGAGCTATTCCAAATCCTGAAAGATGATGCTGTGAAAGTGCTGCATTCAATATGCCAGCAAATTTGGAAACTCAGCAGTGGCCACAGGACTGGAAAAGGTCAGTTTTCATTCCAATCCCAAAGAAAGGCAATGCCAAAGAATGCTCAAACTACCGCACAACTGCACTCATCTCACACGCTAGTAAAGTAATGCTCAAAATTCTCCAAGCCAGGCTTCAGCAATATGTGAACCGTGAACTTCCTGATGTTCAAGCTGGTTTTAGAAAAGGGAGAGGAACCAGAGATCAAATTGCCAACATCTGCTGGATCATGGAAAAAGCAAGAGAGTTCCAGAAAAGCATCTATTTCTGCTTTATCGACTATGCCAAAGCCTTTGACTGTGTGCATCACAATAAACTGTGGAAAATTCTGAAAGAGATGGGAATACCAGACTACCTGATTGGCCTCTTGAGAAATTTGTATGCAGGTCAGGAAGCAACAGTTAGAACTGGACATGGAACAACAGACTGGTTCCAAATAGGAAAAGGAGTTAGTCAAGGCTGTATATTGTCACCCTGTTTATTTAACTTATATGCAGAGTACATCATGAGAAACGCTGGGCTGGAAGAAACACAAGCTGGAATCAAGATTGCCAGGAAAAATATCAATAACCTCAGATATGCAGATGACACCACCCTTATGGCAGAAAGTGAAGAGGAACTCAAAAGCCTATTGATGAAAGTGAAAGTGGAGAGTGAAAAAGTTGGCTTAAAGCTCAACATTCAGAAAACGAAGATCATGGCATCTGGTCCCATCACTTCATGGGAAATAGATGGGGAAACAGTGGAAACAGTGTCAGACTTTATTTTTCTGGGCTCCAAAATCACTGCAGATGGTGACTGCAGCCATGAAATTAAAAGACGCTTACTCCTTGGAAGGAAAGTTATGACCAACCTAGATAGCATATTCAAAAGCAGAGACATTACTTTGCCAACAAAGGTTCGTCTAGTCCAGGCTATGGTTTTCCCTGTGGTCATGTATGGATGTGAGAGTTGGACTGTGAAGAAGGCTGAGCGCCGAAGAATTGATGCTTTTGAACTGTGGTGTTGGAGAAGATTTTTGAGAGTCCCCTGGACTGCAAGGAGATCCAACCAGTCCATTCTGAAGGATATCAGCCCTGGGATTTCTTTGGAACGAATGATGCTGAAGCTGAAACTCCAGTACTTTGGCCACCTCATGCGAACAGTTGACTCATTGGAAAAGACTCTGATGCTGGGAGGGATTGGGGGCAAGAGGAGAAGGGGAAGACAGAGGATGAGATGGCTGGATGGCATCACTGACTCGATGGACGAGAGTCTCAGGGAACTCTGGGAGTTGGTGATGGACAGGGAGGCCTGGCATGCTGTGATTCATGGGGTTGCAAAGGGTCGGACACGACTGAGCGACTGATCTAATCTGATCAGCCTATGCAAATCATTCAGGACCACTTCCCAGAGACTTTCTATTCTTTAGTTGGGACAAGTGGCCTGAAATTGAGAAAAATATTTTACTTTCAGTTGGTTCCACGCTGGAACTGAGTGCACATAATAATAAAGTAATAAATTAATAAAACAATAAGGTAATAAAGATATAGCTCTGATCATGAACTGTCTTGGTATGTACTTTTTTATTACATAATCTGTGTCCTACAAGAAAAGAAGTGTTACTATGGATGCCAAGAAGTCAACACTATTAAGAAAGAGTGGTGAAGACTTTGCTTAGTTGCTCAGATGTGTCCAACCCTTTGCGACCCATTGACTGAAGCATGCCAGTCTTCCCTGTCCTTCACTATGTCTTGGAGTTTGCTCAAACTCATGTCTATTCAATTGGTGATGACATCCAACCATCTCATCCTCTGTCATCCCCTTCTCCTCCTGCCATCAATCTTTCCCAGAATCAGAGTCATTTCCAATGATTCAGTTCTTCACATTGGGTGGCCAAAGGATTGGAGCTTCAGCTTCAGTCCTTCTAATGAATATTCAGTTTTGAGTTCCTTTAGGATTGACTGGTTTGATCTCCTTGCTGTCCAAGGGACTCTTGAGAGTCTTCAGTGCTCAGCCTTCTTTATGTTCCAACTCTCACATCCATAAATGACTACTGGAAAAACCATAGCTTTGACTATTCGGACTTTTGTCAGCAAAATGATGTATCTGCTTTTTAATATGCTGTGTAGGTTTGTAAAAGTTTTACTTCCAAGGAGCGAGTGTCTTTTAATTTCATGGCTGCAGTCACCATCCAGTGATTTTGGAACTCAAGAAAATAAAGTTCATCACTGTTTTCATTGTTTCCCCATCTACTTGGCATGAGGTGATGGGACTGGATGCCATGATCTCAGTTTTCTGAATGTTGAGTTTTAAGCCAACTTTTTCACTCTCCTCTTTCACTTTCCTCAAGAGGCTCTTTAGTTCCTCTTCTCTTTCTGCCATAAGGGTGGTGTCATCTGATCTGTGGTTATTGATATTTCTCCCAGCAACCTTGATTCCAGCTTGTGCTTCTAGCCCAGCATTTTGCATGATGTATTCTGCATATGGGTTTAATAAATAGGGTGACAATATACAGCCTTGACATACTTCTTCCCCAATTTTGAACCAGTCCATTGTTCTGAGTCTGGTTCTAACTATTGTCTCTTGACCTGCAAATAGGTTTCTCAGGAGGAGAAAAGGTGGTCTGGTATTTCTATCGCTTTAAGAATTTTCCATAGTTTGTTGTGATCTGCATAGTCAAAGGCTTTAGCATAGTCAATGAAGCAGAAGTAGATGTTCTTCTGGAATTCCCTTGCTTTTTCTATGATTCAATGAATGTTGGCAATTTGGTCTCTGGTTCCTCTGCCTTTTCTAAATCTAGCTTGTACATTTGGAAATTCCTTTTTTTTTTTTTTTTGAAATTCTTGGTTCATGTGCTTTTGAAGCCTACCTTGGAGGATTTTGAGCATTACTTTGCTAGTGCGTGAGATGCATGCAATTATGTGGTAGTTTGAAAATTCTTTGGGTTTGCCCTTTTTTGGGATTGGAATGAAAACTTACCTTTTCCAGTCCTGTGGCCACTGCTGAGTTTTCCAAATTTGCTGGCATATTGAGTGTGGCACTTTAGCAGCAGCATCATTTAGGATTTGAAATAGGTTAGCTGGAATTCCATCACCTCCACTTGCTTTGTTCATAGTGTTGCTTCCTAAGGCCCACTTGACTTCACAGTCCAGAATGTCTGACTCTAGGTGAGTGATCACACCATCTCAGTGTCAAAGAGAGAGTTGAAGGTAGAACAGCCATTGGTATAGATGGAGCTTATATATTTGGGGGCAAAACATGTTTCTGGTTATTTTAAGAAGGTATGAGCAGTTTAGCAAGATTGATTTTTTTATTTAAGAGTCGTCCTATGGATCATATTGAAACAAGCTAGGAGTCAACTGGGCAGTTAAAAAATGAAGTAGTATGAGGAAAACTGTATGAACATAGAAAGCTGGGTGTAAAACCATTTTACTCATTATAATAATATTCTTATGGTGTCTAAAGTCATGTCTTAGTAAAAAAAAGGGGGAAGTGAAATATCAGGCATTGGTAAGACAGCTGATCTCATTTAGGCGTATAATATAAAACAGAGAAATAGGTTTTCTCTGTGTGAATTTAACTGACCCACATGAAGAATCTGTCATTTTTTTAAAATCCAGTATTACCTAACTGTGATAGCCCAGAGTATTTGTTATAAGATAGTTAACACCATTCCTTGAACACACACCATGTTGAACTCAAAATTAGCTAAGGTAAAGTGGTAGAGAGAAGTTTAAAAACACCCTGGAATATATCCTTGAATCCATTTGAGTGTAATTTTTGTTAGATACCTCATGTCCAACAGGAGGTTATGCCCACACATACAGAGAGGATATGAGTTAAATTGAAGAAAGTTTGAAACTTGAATAGAAAATTGGCATTAGATAATTCAAGATGTTCTAATTTAGAGTAAAAGGGAAAGGACCTAAGATAACTAATTCAAGAGAAGCAGGATTTTGACATGGAAGAAACATGAGAGCAAAGAATCAAAAGTGAGTTTGACTGAATAAGAGATTCATCTATCCCTGCGTTTGCTGAAATTTAGGTATAGTCAACAGTGGAAGGGTATTTGTTATGTGTGAGTCTATCACTTTAAGGGAAGTACAAAAAGAAATTATGATTTTCAAAAGTATTATTTCCAATTAATTTTTTGGTTTTAGACTTGCACATGTGCATCTGTAGCCTGCTCAATTATAGTTTGACCAATAGGTCAGATTTTATATCGAGTCATTTTTTGGAGACTCTTAATTTTATTGAAATTTAAAAATTTTAACTTGTTAATATTCCTTATAAAATATAGTTGTGTTATTACTCCATCAAAAATTGGTAGTTATTTGTGCCCAACTTAGACCCCAAATTATTAAAAAGGTACTTCCAGCTTAAGAATGCTTTCAGCACTTGTCAATAGCTAAGTTAATGAATACATCATAAGCAAAAGTTGGATGGTTGCATGTTCATACTGCCTGATAGCTATAAATGAATTACCAATCTATTCTCAGGTTTCTTTCAGTTCTAGGAAATGTGTTTCAGTATTATTTTGAAATATTTATATTTGGTTTTTAAGTATGCCCAAATAAGTGTTATTTATTTTTTTCTCTGAGTAAAGAATATTACCCATTGTTCCAAAACAGTCAAACTCTTGGTAATCAAACTGTTTTCATCACAGCTGAGTATTCTTATACAGCTCTCTCATTTTATCTTCAACATAAAAAGAAGCAAGATAACTTATTCTTGAAATTATAGGTTATATATCCTTGAAATGATAGCTGATGTATAAGAAATTTGTGATAATGGGTCCCTGCTGAGGTGTGCCAATTGAGCAAATTCATCTTTAACCCACCTCATCATTTTTCACTACTTCCTCAAAATCGTCACACTTGCAAAGTCCCATGTTACTACCATATACTATCAAATACATAATCCCATTATATGTATATATGCACAAATGTATATAAAAGGACAATTTGCATTTGTGATTTTTCTGAGCTGTAGCATTTATATCATTATCTTTACCATTACTTTCATGTTTTGATGCACAAGTTTTACAACATTGATCCACTTTTGTTATTTGGGGATTTAACAAAATGATACGAATTCAAAGGAAAACTATAGTAAAGGTAAATGGTAAGAAATTATTTGAGAATATTTTAGTGTATATAAACTGGGCCATATTAAATGTTAGTCAATAATTATATATCATTTTAACATACTTCTAACCTTTAAGATTGCAAGAATTGCTAATACTGTAATAGGATTTCTCTGAAAAAACCACCCTATCTTCTATTTCGTATTTGTAAAATGTATAAATACAAAATCATATATAGGATGCTAGTTAATTTACTCATTTATATAAATTTGCTGTACTTAAATATTTCATGCTATGGCAGTAAGAAAAGCAGAGAAGGCAAGAAAGCACACCCGTGATTGCCTTCAAGAACATGCAGTCCTCTGAGTCAGATATACACCTCCATATGAAATGAATCACATTCAGCAATTGAATCTTTTGTGACCTCCCTTTAACATCTTTGCAATGTAGGGAACTTGAATTGGATCACTTTTTCTAAGAGGAATAAAACCAGACATATGAGGATCAACAAGAGAAAATATAAATTCCCCTTCCTTTCCCCTATCCTTCAGTGGGAAAAACAAGGCATTGTGATAAAGTGGAAAAAAAACTAAACTAGAAATCACTCTCTTGTTTTGGCCTGACTCTCTCACTTCATGGCTGTGCACTTCAGGACAAGTCCCTTCACCTTTTGGGGGATAATTATCCTTAGATGTGACATGTAGTAGGTGGATTTCACCAGATGCAATGTCTATAATTCTGCGATCCGTGAATCCCTTGTCTATTCTATATGGAAGTTCTTTGTGAGAATCACCAGGTATAGTAATGTTTTTGCAGTGAGAGTTGTTCTTGGAAAAAGTAGATTCTTCTGTTTCTCTTCTGTAAACAGAAATTGATTTCTATCATTTGAACTAGGGGGTATAAAATTTTAACCTCTTCCTCCATTTGTTTCAGAAAGTAGTTTTTTCTCTTCTTTTATTCTTTTTTTTTTTTTTTTTTTTCTTTTTAATTTTGTATTGAAGTATAGCTGATTAGGGGCTTCCCCCGTGGCTCAGACAGTGACGAATCTACCTGCAATGCAGGAGACCCGGGTTCAATCCCTGGGTTGGGAAGATCCCGATTAAAAGCGTTGTGATAGTTCAGGTGAACAGCAAAGGGAATCAGCCATACATATACATGTATCCATTCTCCCCCAAACTCCCCTTCCATCCAGGCTGCCATATAACACTGAGCAGAGTTCCATGTCCTATATAGTAGGTCCTTGTTGGTAATGTATTTTAAATACAGCAGTATGTACATATACCCAAACTCCCTAACTATCCCTCCCCCCATCTTTTCCTTCTGGCAACCATAAGTTAGTTCTTGAAATCTGTGAGTCTGTATTTGTTTTGTAAGTTCATTTGTATCCTCTTCTTTAGGAAGCAACCTCCTATTTCATTGCCAGCCATGGAGGCCTCTCTGTTCCCCAGCCTTTCATTTTGTTTGACATATGTAAACTTGTTTTCCTTTTTTAAGACACATGATAGATAATTAGAGTTACTTCTTATTTCTTAAAGTCATGATCTAAATGCTTTCCCATTCATTACATCAGAGACTTGACCTAGTCTGTAAAGGGCCCCTGTGTTAAGGCTAGCAACAATGTCAATGAATTAAAATGAAACAACCAGTAAATGACAGTTGAACAGAAATCAGCTGATAAATATCTATAATGGGCCAGACCCCAAATCCCTACCTTACTCTGGGGCACTACCAAATAGCATTGACTCAATACTTGGCCTGCCCTGAGATTCACCAAATCCCCATTTCCAAAAGTGTAACTCAAAGAGTACTTCCCTAGAGTGAGACTTGAAGAAAGAAATGCCCAGGTATATTCCATCTCTCAGCTCATCGTGCAGAAATGGTTGACTTTTGCCTCACCTCACTGTCTCTTCCTCCCCTGATAACCCAGAAACAGAAAGGAAAGGGTAGGGAAAGGAACAAGCTGTTTCTTAGAAAGAAACCTAACTGGAGTGGAAGGCAAATGCCTAGTCTTTGTAACTTCTCTTATGTGACTGATAAACAAAAGATTATAAGAGGAAAATATGTCTAGTCTGTTCTTTGTATTTTTCAGAGTAATAACTCTTTAGAGACTTGCTCCATGTCCATAGCATATAAGCAAACAAGTTAGATTTATAACTCAAGACCCCTGGATTCCAGTCCAAAGCTTTTTATTAGACTTCACTTATGCATTGATGCTTCCTTTTTGCTGTAGCCCAGGAAGCCTTACTTTGATTGCAAGACACAACTGCTACCATCTGCCCTTTGAAAATTGTTAGCATTGATCTATAAGCTACTACAACTTTCCTAGAGCCCAGGTAGACAGAGCTGTTAAACAGTGTATTTTAAGCATGTAGAAAAACCCACTAACCAAAGACACAGTTTACCTAACAAGGAAAAATTTTATCTGGCCCCCGTCTTCTGTGAGGCAGGAATATGATTTGAACAAATCCTAGAATCATGGTCAAGAACTTAAACTTCATTGTTACATCAAGATTAGAATGCCATCTCTACCACATGTTGTGAAACTTTAGGGAGATTACTTTACCTCTCTGAACATCAGTTTCTTCATCTATAAAGTAGGGATGAATAATATTCCCTTCAAAGCCTTATCTAGGAGGACTGAATAGATGAGATAATGGATGTTAAGCACTTAGCAAGTGTGTGGCATACAGTGTTCAAGATATGCTGCTGCTGCTGCTGCTAAGTCGCTTCAGTTGTGTCTGACTCTGTGCTACCCCATAGACGGCAGCCCACCAGGCTCCCCCATCCCTAGGATTCTCCAGGCAAGAACACTGGAGTGGGTTGCCATTTCCTTCTCCAGTGCATGAAAGAGAAAAGTGAAGGTGAAGTCACTCAGTCGTGTCTGACTCTTAGCGACCCCATGGACTGCAGCCTACCAGGCTCCTCCGCCCATGGGATCCTCCAGGCAAGAGTACTGGAGTGGGGTGCCATTGCCTTCTCCCAAGATATGCTAGTTACTATTATTATCATCCTCTTCATTCAAGTCTTTGTGTGTATGTGTATAAAACGTGTTTCTTTTTATCTTTCTTGTTAGAAGGTAGAATTTATAAGAACAGAAATTATGTCTTTATTGTTCACTATTATATGTCTAGCATCTAGACTAACATTTGCTCATAGAGTAGACATCAGCACATATATGTTTAATAAATGAGTGAGTCAAATGGCCTCCAAATATAGTAATCCATCATGCTAGAGTACGAATTAACATAAAAGGAAGTAATATTTTTATAACTCATTTTTGGACTGTGGGTATGCCATAACATTGCTATTCATCTCTAATATTTGACATCCATTATTCATTCTATAGAAATCATCTTCTTCAGTGACAGAAGGCAGTTTATCCAGCCCCCCATGTTTTCAAAGAGTCAATCTTTTTGTGATTAATACATTTTCCTCAAGGAATTGTTCCTTTGCTATATGTTGAAATGATTCATAAATTAAATTTAACAAGACCATCCAGCTTGATTATGAGTTATAGTTATTCACCTTTTCATTCAATCGCAATGTTATGGATGGTGATGATGATGAAGGATAATGGCCCACTTGTGTTTAGTGGATTGTAACCAAAGGATTAATGGAGACAATAGAAGATACTCATATCAAATATGTGCATTTTTGCTGCCAATCTAGATAAAAAAAAATCTGCCTGGTGCCTAGTTACTTTTTTTTATCACCCTCCTTCTCCACCCTACCTCCACACACATCCTTCCTCTACAGTCTTTTCTTTGTGAGGCTCCTCTGTCAACCTACCCACAAAATCAAATAATGCCTGCCCAAAGTGATGTACATACAGGTTGGAGGGTTACCTCTTATCCTGGATTTGTCATGACCTTAATCAGTTTTGAAATATGCGGGTACTGTTAAATGAATTCCATTTGCCCAGTCTATACTAATATACTCGGAGAAGGCAATGGCACCCCACTCCAGTACTCTTGCCTGGAAAATCCCATGGACAGAGGAGCCTGGTAGGCTGCAGTCCGTGGGGTCGGGAAGAGTTGGACAAGACTGAGTGACTTCACTTTCACTTTTCACTTTCATACATTGGAGAAGAAAATGGCAACCCACTCCAGTGTTCTTGCCTGGAGAATCCCAGGGATGGTGGAGCCTGATGGGCTGCCGTCTATGGTGTCGCACAGAGTCGGACACGACTGAAGCATCTTAGCAGCAGCAGCATACTAATATACTATACTAAGACCAATGTTCACCACCCCCAACCTCAGTACCTTAAAGGAGCCCTTCTACAATGTTGAGAAGTTGTATGATAGACAAAAGTGAGCTGGATTTCAAGCAACCTGGGTTCTTGCCCTATTTCCTCTACTAATTTATGTCATCTTACACCAGTTATTTCCTCCCTACATGTAGGTTGCATAATTTGTAAATGGGGATAGTGGCTCTTAATGACCAATTTTTTTTTAATATAAATTTATTTATTTTAATTGGAGGCTAATTACTTTACAATATTGTAGGGGTCCAATTTATTTTTAATAGTTTATGATTCTCTGAGATTCTTTGTTAATTTAGAAAGTAATGCAAGTTAGTTTTCCTTTGCCTAAATCTATTCTATAGAAAACCAATAACATTCTTGGAGTAGTTTAATTTGAATTGCAATACAATATGTAGCAAAGATTTAGTTTTGCCCCAGCTTGAAATATCTGAAGCAATACTTTACTAATTTGACAATTATTTCAACATGTTCATTTTTAAAGTAAATGTGTGCAAAATTATTACTGGAGTTAATCTTATTGGTTAAACTAAATAGGGCATAGATACAAATTAAGGCCTCCAAATATGTTAATGCAGTTGATAATTTTAAAAGATAATGGAAGAATGAGCATAATATTTGCAATTCATGTCAAGTAACACTTTTAATGCAATAAGTGATTAATGCAGTTAGGAAAAAAAAAAAAAAGAGAAGGCTTAAAATGTTTTCTTTGATCCAGGAGGAAGTAGTATCAGATGATTGGTATTAAAAGCATGCATGTATTAATCCAGTTTTTTTAAAAGCAGAGCATGGAAGAGAACTGGCTTTTCACTTCACATACACCCATCTGAATCTGATGAATAAGCAAGAAACTGCTAAAATGAATTCTGAGTACCCAGGGCATGGATACAGAAACCCACATGCCTTCCTGCTTATCTCCTATTCAAGACTGCTCTATAAACTATTAAGATATCTCCTCCAAACTGGCAAATAGGATTTAGATATAGTCCTTGGATGCCAAATACCAATTAGACAAGGACATAATGGTGAACGGAGCCCTGGGAGCCAAGTTGTCATTTATTGAATCTGTTATCTGTATGAAGATGACCATAGCCAATTTGCTTACTTCGACATTTACTTTCAGGTGTTGACATCTGGTTTTATTTTTCCCTCAACTGGATGGGCACTAGTTGTTTCTCAGAGAGCCCTCAATTCTCTAGACTCCTCCTAGAGATTACAAAAACTTTTTTTTGTTCGTCAATTCCTTTCATGTGTTACAGCTGTATAGTAACCTGTTTTTCACCAGATGCTGAGGTCTATCACTGTCAGAAATCTTAATGTGGCATCTAGCCCACCATACCTGTTAACAGGTATCTGAATTAAATGAGGTTTGATTCATAACTTCTTTGATTTGTATAATCAAGCTTTTGGTGATCAATCCTGCCTCTCACCGATGAAGTCATCACCACTCCTGTTCATTTTCTTCATACTCTACTAGCAGAGATCTAGCTTGGTTCTCCTGTTCCCTCCTTAGAAGTATCCCAAATATTTCATATATCACTTAGTGAAGGGGAATCCAGGAAGGACCACATTAGCAATTCACATATTTCACATCTCACAAAACCTGGCAGTAAATCATCCCTGCTTATTTAACTTATATGTAGAGAACATCATGAGAAACACTGGGCTGGAAGAAGCACAAGCTGGAATTACGATTGCTGGGAGAAATATCAATAACCTCAGATATGCAGATGACATCACACTTATGGCAGAAAGTGAAGAGGAACTAAAAAGCCTCTTGATGAAGGTGAAAGAGGAGAGTGAAAAATTGGCTTAAAACTCAACATTCAGAAAACGAAGATCATGGCATCTGGTCCCATCGCTTCATGGGAAATAGATGGGGAAACAGTGGAAACAGTGTCAGACTTTATTTTTGGGGGTTCCAAAATCACTGCAGATGGTGACTGCAGCCATGAAATTAAAAGACGCTTACTCCTTGGAAGGAAAGTTATGAACAACCTAGATAGCATATTCAAAAGCAGAGACATTACTTTGCCAACAAAGGTCTGTCTAGTCAAGGCTATGGTTTTTCCAGTGGTCATGTATGGATGTGAGAGTTGGACTGTGAAGAAAGCTGAGCGCCAAAGATTTGATGCTTTTGAACTGTGGTGTTGGAGAAGACTCTTGAGAGTCCCTTGGACTGCAAGGAGATCCAACCAGTCCATTGTGAAGGATATCAGCCCTGGGATTTCTTTGGAAGGAATGATGCTAAAGTAGAAACTCCAGTACTTTGACCACCTCATGCGAAGAATTGACTCATTGGAAAAGACTCTGATGCTGGGAGGGATTGGGGGCAGGAGGAGAAGGGGATGACAGAGGATGAGATGGCTGGATGGCATCACTGACTCGATGGACGTGAGTCTGAGTGAACTCTGGGAGCTGGTGATCGACAGGGAGGCCTGGTGTGCTGCAATTCATGGGGTCGCAAAGAGTCGGACATGACTGAGCGACTGAACTGAACTGAACTGAATTCATCCCTTCCATCCCTTCCTTCAGTAATTCATGAAGCCTTTTACAATTAGCCCCACTAAACTCCTTTCACTTATCTCTGTCCTATAGTTTATTTCTCTATCTTTGTATTTGTACATACATATTGGTACTCTTGTGTGTATATATGGTCCTTTTTTCAATCCATGAATGTGTTGTCAGTTCTTCCGTCCAGATAGCAGATTTACTGGAGAGGATCACTTAGTTCCTACTGGGACCACCCCATTCCTGCCTTACATTCCCATATGAGCTTACTTCTCTTTAGACTACACAAAATCATTTTCAGAAATCAAGATAAATTTCCTCGGTAAAGGTGAAAATACAATTTTATTTCTAAGAAACATTATTTACCATATAATATCCAGAAGAAATAATAACTGGAGAACTGGAAAACTTGGTATTCAAAGGTCAGAATCAGAAGAGAGATTCTACAGGATGTTGGAAGAGTATGAACGTCAGTGTCATTTATCCTGATGTTGTATATTTGAAGCTGGGGAAGAATTTTTGGCTACATCTGTGCTATGTCAGCACATGTAAGAACAGTGTCTGCTTTCTCAGATGAGTGGCTTTTTGATGATAAGTTTGCTGCAATGATTCTGTTTAAGTAGGACCTTGGAAAAGACAAGAAGCAAGTAAAGAACAAAAATGCACAGCACGTTACTCTGTAGCTTCATCAAAGGCATTCAACTCAGAAGGGAAATTACGAGTTAACGTGTACACCCATGGTGGATACATGTTGATGTATGGCAAAACCAATACAATATTGTCAAGTAATTAGCCTCTAATTAAAATAAATACATTTAAATTAAAAAAAGACACATATACTCCAAAAAAATAATAAAAATAAAAAGATCATTGATTTGTATCCTTTCAAGGGAAGTAACAGAAAGCTCAAGCAAACATCTTCACATCCAGTGATACTCTGTACTGTGCTGTGCTTAGTTGCTCAGTCGTGTCCAACTCTTTGCGACCCCATGGACTGTAGCCCACCAGGCTCCTCTGTCCATGGGGTTTCTCCAGGCAAGAATACTGGAATGGGTTGCCATGCCTTCCTCCAGGGGATCTTCCCAACCCAGGGATCAATCCCATGTCTCCCACATTGCTGGCAGATTCTTTACCATCTGAGCCACCAGGGAAGCCCTACATACATACAATTCTTACTGTTGCCATGGTTCCCCCCACTTTTGGCAAAATAAATGCCAATTTTCCCAAAACCAATTCACCTGCAGTTCAGGAGATACAGGTTCAATTCCTGGGTCGGGAAGATCCCCTGGAAGAGGGTATGGCAACCCACTCTAGTACTCTTCCCTGGGAAATCCCATGGACAGAGGACCCTGGCAGGCTACAGTCCATGGGGTTGCAAAAGAGTTGGACTCAACTTAGTGACTAAACAACAAACAACAAAGAAGTATGAGTAGTTCGGTAAAAGGATCCATTTACCATTTCTACCCTTCCTCCCTTTAGTGGTTTGTCAAGGAATAAATGTGCATATGCCTTCTTCACATTCTTAGCTCTAGATACACAAAAATAAAAATTCCCCAGCCTCAGAGATTACAGTTTTATTTTTTATTTATTTTTTATTTTACAATATTGTATTGGTTTTGCCATACATCAACATGCATCTGCCAATAATATCACTTTCAACTTATATATTTGAAGATCTCTTTGCTTCAAAAGTTTCCCAGAGTTTCAGGATTTCTGATGTCAGATACATTTTAGCACTAATGGTACACAGTCAGTAGATCATACATCCCTCCAGTGACACAGCCCTGGTATGAAATATACTGAATGTGATATATTGCATTGTCCCTCACTCTTGCATCTTCTTTAGATCTTACCTAATTCAAAGGTCAAGGCATTGATAATTTTGAATGTCTATGAAGAGTGGCTATCCCTTGTCTTTCAGAAATTCCATGTTCCTATTTGAATCTTGCTTACATTTTCCCTGAAACTTCCAATGTCTGGAAGTGAATGCATTCAAAATGTTTGATAAGATGCTTCCCTGTATGCTCTGAGTTGTGAGGTGTTAGTATATTGATACTATACAGAGTGTAGATAGATAGAAATATATCTATTGAAGTATAGCAGATTTTTATTGAAGTATAGTGGATTTACAATATTATATTAGTTCTAGTTGTACACATTAGTGATTCAATATTTTTATAGATTATATTCAATTCACAGTTATCATAAAATAATAGCTACATTCCCTTGTGCTATACAATATTTTCTTGTTGTTTATCTCTTTTATACATAGTAGTTTGTATTTCTTAATCCCATACTTCTATCTTGTCCCTCCTCTCTTCCCTCTTCCCACTGGTATCCACTAGTTTGTTGGCTTGTTTTCTATATCTGTGAGTTCTTATTTGCATATATACACATCTGTATAATCTTTTCAATTACATGTATGTATTTGTCTCTCTCTGACATTTCACTAACCATAATATTGTCATCCACATTGTTGCAAATGGGAGAATTTCATGGTGTATGGGTATAGGTGTGTGTGTGTGTGTGTGTGTGTGTGTGTATGGGTTGGCTAAAAGTTTACTCAGGTTTTTCTGTAACATGTTATGAATAAGATGGATATCCATCTTATGGATACACACACACACACACACACACACACAACACATGCTCACATACGTACCATATCTTCTTTATCCTTTCATCTGTTCATGGACACTTGAATTTATTCTGTATATTGGCCATTATGACTAATGTTTCTGGGAACATTAGGATGCATGTATCTTTTTCAGCTAGTGTTTTCAATTTTTTTTTGATATGTATCCAAGAATGAAATTGCTGGATCCTATGGTAGCTCTATTTTTAGATTTTTGAGGAACCACCATACTGTTTTCCACAGTGACTGCACCAATTTCCATTCCCACCAACAGTGTGCAAGGGTTCCCTTTTCTTCATATCCTGGCCAACATTTGTTATTTGTGTTCTTTTTGATGTTAGCCATTCTGACAGGAGTAAGATGATAGTTATTGTGGTTTTGATTTGCATTTCAGATAGAATTTTTAAATGTCTCTCCTCCTACCCTCTAAGTGTGTGCCTGTGAATATTTAAATAAAATAGAATATATAAATAATAAAATCAAGCCAAATTGCAAAATAAGCAAAAGTCTTAGACACTTCACAGGAGAGGAAATGGTAATGACCAATCAAAACATGACAAGATGTACAAATACCTTTAAATCATTAGGAAAATTCAAGTCACATTCATGATTAGATATCACTATATATACTAGAATGACTAAATTTCAAAAAACTAACAGAGCCCAATGTTGAGGAGGATTTAGAGCTACAGGATCTCTCATACATTTACATGGGAGTGTAAAATGATGCAATTGCTATGATTAAACATATAACTACCCACCTTATGACAAAGCAGTTCCTCTCTTAGATATTTTCTCAAGAAACATGAAAGGATATATCCACACAAAGTTTTGTATAACAATGTTCATGGTAGCCTTACTTATAAAAAAAAATACATTGAAAATTATCTACCTATCCATCAGCATGAAAAATAATTGAAAATTTTGATACATCAGTAATGGACTATTGCTCAACAACCAAAAGGAGAGAACTATAGATGCCCACAACATGATGAATTGTATAAGTATACCCAGTTAAAGAACCTAGATCCCAAATAGTACTCACTGCACAATTCCATTTTTGAATTGCTGCCATAGGAGAAACAAAGCTAAAGAGATGGAAATCATAGAAACCATTGCTTCTGGGAGGTGCAGGAGGATGTATCAGAAATGGATAAGAGAATTTTTAGGTTGATGGTAGTACTCTATATCTTATTTTTTATTGGAGTATAGTTGCTTTACACTGCTGTGTCAGTTTCTGCTGTACAACAAAGTGAATAAGCCAAACATATACATATTTCCCCTCTTTTTTGAATCTCCTTCCCTTTTAGGTCACCACAGAACACTGAGTAGAGTTCCCTGTGCTATACAGTAGGTTCTTATTAGTTATCTAGTTTATACATAGCAGTGTATATATGTAAATCCCAATCTCCCAATTCATCCCTCCCCACCACTTTTCCCCTTGATGTCCATATATTTTTTTTTTCTATGACTGTGTTTCAACTTCTGCTTTGCAAATAGGTTCATCTCTACCATTTTTCTAGATTCCAAGTATGTATGTTAATATTTGATATTTATTTTTCTCTTTCTGACTTACTTCACTTTGTATGACAGTCTGTAGGTCCATCCATGTCTCTGCAAATGACACGATTTCATTCCTTTTAATGGGCAAGTAATATTCCATTGTATATCTGTACCACATCTTCTTTTACCATTCCTCTGTTGGTGGACATTTAGGTTGCTTCCACATCCTGGCTATTGTAAATAGTGCTGCAGTGAACACTGGGGTGCATATATATATTAGAATTATGGTTTTCTCCAGATATATGCCCAACAGTGTTATTGCTGGATCATATAGTAATTCTGTTTTTAGTTTTTTAAGGAACCTCCATACTGTTCTCCATAGTGGCTGTATCAAATTACATTCCCACAGGTAGTAAAAGACAGTTCCCTTTTCTCCACACCCTCTTCAGCATTTATTGTTTGTAGATATTTTGATGCTAGCCATTCTAACTGGTATAAGGTGATACTTCATTGTTTTGATTTGCATGCATGCTGTTTAGCCGCTTCAGTTGTGTCTGGCTGTTTGTGACCCTGTGGACTATAGCCCACTGGGCTCCTCTGTCCATGAGATTCTCCAAGCAAGAAAACTGGAGTGAGTTGCCATTTTCACCTCCAGGGGATCTTCCTGACCTAGGGATTGAATCCACTTCTCTTAAGTTTCCTGGATTTGCAGGTGTGTTCTCTGGGAAGCCCCAGTTTTGATTTCCATTTCTCAAGTAATTAGTGGTCTTCCCTGGTGGCTCAGTTGGTAAAGAGTCTCCTTGCAATGTGGGAGACCCAGGTTCAGTCCCTGGGTCAGGAAGATCCCTAGAGAAGGAAATGGCAACCCACTCCAATATTCTTGTCTAGAGAATCCCATGGACAGAGGAGCCTGGTGGGCTACAGTCCATGGAGTGGCAGAGACTCAGACACAACTGTGTGATGTTGAGCATCTTTTTATGTGTTTGATGGCCATATTTATGTCTTCTTTGGAGAAATGTCTATTTAGGTCTTCTGCCCATTTTTTGATTGGGTTGTTTATCTTCTTGATACTGAGCTGCATGAGCTGTTTGTATATTTTGAAAGTTAAACCTTTGTCAGTTGCTTTGTTTGCAAATATATTGTCCCATTTTGAGGGTTGTTTTTTCATCCTGTTGACTGTTTCTTTTGCTGTGCAAAAGATTTTAATTAAGTTTAATTAGGTCCCATTTGTTTTTATTTTCATTACTTTAGGAGATGGGTCAAAAAAAATCTTGCTATGATTTGTGACAATGAATGTTCTGCCTATGTTTTCCTCTAATAGTTTCATAGTTTCTGATCTTACATTTAATCCATTTTAAATTTATTTTTGTGTATGGTGTTGGGAAGTATTCAAATTTCATTCTTTGACATGTAGCTATCCAGTTTTCCCAGAACCATTTATTGAAGAAACTATCTTTTCTCCATTGTATATTCTTGCCTCGTTTGTCAAAAATTAGGTGACCATAGGTGGGTAGGTTTATCTCTGGGATTTCTATCCTGTTCCTTTGATCTATACTTCTGTTTTTGTGCCTGTACCATACTGTCTTGATTACTGTAGCTTTGTAGTATAGTCAGAAATCAAGGTACCTGATTCCTCCAGCTCCAGTTTTCTTTCTCAAAATTGCTTTGGCTACTCAGGATCTTTTGTTTTTCCATGCAAATTGTAAAAATTTTTGTTTTAATTCTGTGAAAAATGGCACTGGTAATTTGATAGAGATTGCACTGAATCTATACATTGCTTTGGGTAGTATAGTCATTTTCACAATATTGATTCTTTCTATCCAAGAATATGGTATATGTCTCCATCAATTTGTGTCATCTTTGACTTGTTTTTTTTAAATATAAATTTATTTATTTTAATTGGAGGCTAATTACTTTATAATATTGTATTGGTTTTGCCATACATCAACATGAATCTGCCATGGATGTACACGTGTACCCCATCCTGAACCCCCTTCCCACCTCCCTCCCCATACCATCCCTTTGGGTCATCAAAGTGCACCGGTGTACACCCTCCAAACTAGTACAGCCACTATGGAGAACAGTGTGGAAATTCCTTAAAAAACTGGAAATAGAACTGCCATATGACCCAGCAATCCCACTGCTGGGCATACACACTGATGAAACCAGAATTGAAAGAGACATGTGTACTCCAGTGTTCATCGCAGCACTGTTTATAATAGCCAGGACATGGAAGCAACCTAGATGTCCATCAGCAGACGAATGGATAAGAAAGCTGTGGTACATATACACAATGGAGTATTGGACTCTGGAGTAATGGACAATACCCATTCGTCTGCTGAGTGTACAGTGTAAGAGGGTTCCCTTTTCTCCACATCCTCTCCAGCATTTATTGCTTGTAGACTTTTGGATAGCAGCCATTCTGACTGGCATGAAATGGTACCTCATTGTGGTTTTGATGTGCATTTCTCTGATAATGAGTGATGTTGAGCATCTTTTCATGTGTTTGTTAGCCATCTGTATGTCTTTTTTGGAGAAATGTCTATTTAGTTCTTTGGCCCATTTTTTAATTGGGTCATTTATTTTTCTGGAGTTGAGCTGTAGGAGTTGCTTGTATATTTTTGAGATTATTCTTTGTCAGTTGCTTAATTTGCTATTATTTTCTCCCATTCTGAAGGCTGTCTTTTCACCTTGCTTATAGTTTCCTTTGTTGTGCAGAAGCTTTTAATTTTAATTAGGTCCCATTTGTTTATTTTTGCTTTTATTTACACTATTCTGGGAGGTGGGTCATAGAGGATCCTGCTGTGATTTCTGTCGGAGAGTGTTTGCCTATGTTCTCCTCTAGGAGTTTTATAGTTTCTGGTCTTAGATGTAGATCTTTAATCCATTTTGAGTTTATTTTTGTGTATGGTGTTAGAAAGTGTTCTAGTTTCATTCTTTTACAAGTGGCTGATCAGTTTTCCTAGCACCACTTGTTAAAGTGATTGTCTTTTCTCCATTGTATATTCTTGCCTTCTTTGTCAAAGATAAGGTATCCATAGGTGCATGGGTTTATCTCTGGGCTTTCTATTTTGTTCCATTGATCTATATTTCTGTCTTTGTGCCAGTACCATACTGTATTGATGACTGTAGCTTTTTTAATAGCACCTGAAGTCAGGAAGGTTGATTCCTCCAGTTCCATTCTTCTTTCTCAAGATTGCTTTGTCTACTCAGGGTTTTTTGTATTTCCATACAAATTGTGAAATTATTTGTTCTAGCTCTGTGAAAAATACCATTGGTAGCTTGATAGGGATGGCATTGAATCTATAGATTGCTTTGGGTAGTATACTCATTTTCACTCTATCGATTCTTCAGATCCATGAACATGGTATATTTCTCCATCTTTTAGTATCCTCTTTGATTTCTTTCATCAGTGTTTTATAGTTTTCTATATATAGGTCTTTTGTTTCTTTAGGTAGATATATTCCTAAGTATTTTATTCTTTTCATTGAAATGGTGAATGGAATTGTTTCCTTAATTTCTCTTTCTATTTTCTCATTATTAGTGTATATGAATGCAAGGGATTTCTGTGTGTTGATTTTATATCCTGCAACTTTACTATATTCATTGATTAGCTCTAGTAGTTTTCTGGTGGAGTCTTTAGGGTTTTATATGTAGAGGATCATGTCATCTGCAAACAGTGAGAGTTTTACTTCTTCTTATCCAATTTGGATTCCTTTTATTTCTTTTTCTGCTCTGATTGCTGTGGCCAAAACTTCCAAAACTATGTTGAATAGTAGTGGTGAAAGTGGGCACCCTTGTCTTGTTCCTGACTTTAGGGGAAAATGCTTTCAATTTTTCACCATTGAGGATGTGTTTCTGTGGGTTGCTCATATATAGCTTTTATTATGTTGAGGTATGTTCCTTCTATTCCTGCTTTCTGGAGGGTTTTTATCATAAATGGATGTTGAATTTTGTCAAAGGCTTTCTCTGTATCTATTGAGATAATCATATGGCTTTTATTTTTCAATTTGTTAATGTGGTGTATTACATTGATTGATTTGCGGATATTGAAGAATCCTTGCATCCCTGGGATAAAGCCCACTTGGTCATGGTGTATGATCTTTTTTAATGTGTTGTTGGATTCTGATTGCTAGAATTTTGTTAAGGATTTTTGCATCTATGTTCATCAGTGATATTGGCCTGTAGTTTTCTTTTTTTGTGGCATCTTTGTCAGATTTTGGTATTAGGGTGATGGTAGCCTCATAGAATGAGTTTAGAAGTTTACCTTTCTCTGCAATTTTCTAGAAGAGTTTGAGTAGGATAGATGTTAGTTTTTCTCTAAATTTTTGGTAGAATTCATCTGTGAAGCCGTCTGGACCTGGGTTTTTGTTTGCTGGAAGATTTCTGATTACAGTTTCAATTTCCATGCTTGTGATGGGTCTGTTAAAATTTTCTATTTCTTCCTCGTTCAGTTTTGGAAAGTTGTACTTTTCTAAGAATTTGTCCATTTCTTCCAAGTTGTCCATTTTATTGGCATATAATTCCTGATAGTAGTCTCTTATGATCCTTTGTATTTCTTTGTTGTCTGTTGTGATCTCTCCATTTTCATTTCTAATTTTATTAATTTGATTTTTCTCCCTTTGTTTCTTGATGAGTCTGGCTAATGGTTTGTCAGTTTTATTTATCCTCTCAAAGAACCAGCTTTTGGCTTTGTTGATTTTTGCTATGATCTCTTTTGTTTCTTTTGCATTTTTTTCTGCCTTAATTTTTAAGATTTCTTTCCTTCTACTAACCCTGGGGTTCTTCATTCTTCCTTTTCTAATTGCTTTAGGTGTAGAGTTAGGTTATTTATTTGACTTTTTTCTTGTTTCTTGAAGTATGCCTGTATTGCTATGAACCTTCCCCTTAGCACTGCTTTTACAGTGTCCCACAGGTTTTGGGTTGTTGTGTTTTCATTTTCATTCATTTCTATGCATATTTTGATTTCTTTTTTGATTTCTTCTGTGATTTGTTGGTTATTCAGCAGCATGTTGTTCAGCCTCCATATGTTGGAATTTTTAATAGTTTTTCTCCTGTAATTGAGATCTAATCTTACTGCATTGTGGTCAGAAAAGATGCTTGGAATGATTTCTTTTTTTTTTTTTTTTTTAATTTACCAAGGCTAGATTTATGGCCCAGGATGTGATCTATCCTGGAGAAGGTTCCATGTGCACTTGAGAAAAAGGTGAAATTCATTGTTTTGGGGTGAAATGTCCTATAGATATCAATTAGGTCTAACTGGTCTATTGTATCACTTAAAATTTGTGTTTCCTTGTTAATTTTCTGTTTAGTTGATCTATCCATAGGTGTGAGCGGGGTATTAAAGTCTCCCACTATTATTGTGTTTTTGTTAATTTCCCCTTTCATACTTGGTAGCATTTACCTTACCTATTGCAGTGCTCCTATGTTGGGTGCGTATATATTTATAATTGTAATATTTTCTTCTTGGATTGATCCTTTGATTATGTAGTGTCCTTCTTTGTCTCTTTTCACGGCCTTTGTTTTAAAGTCTATTTTATCTGATATGAGTATTGCTACTCCTGCTTTCTTTTGGTCTCAATTTGCATGAAATATCTTTTTCCAGCCCTTCATTTTCAGTCTGTATGTGTCCCTTGTTTTGAGGTGGGTCTCTTGTAGACAACGTATACAGGGGTCTTGTTTTTGTATCGATTCAGCCAGACTTTGTCTTTTGGTTGGGGCATTCAACCCATCTACATTTAAGGTAATTATTGATAAGTATGATCCCATTGCCATTTACTTTATTGTTTTGGGTTCGAGTTTATACACCCTTTTTGTGTTTCCTGTCTAGAGAAGATCCTTTAGCATTTGTTGGAGAGCTGGTTTGGTGGTGCTGAATTCTCTCAGCTTTTGCTTGTCTGTAAAGCTTTTTATTTCTCCTTCATATTTGAATGAGATCCTTGCTGGGTACAGTAATCAGGGCTGTAGGCTATTTTCTTTCATCACTTTAAGTATGTCCTGCCGTTCCCTCCTGGCCTGAAGAGTTTTTATTGAAAGGCCAGCTGTTATCCTTATGGGAATCCCCTTGTGTGTTATTTGTTATTTTTCCCTTTCTGCTTTTAATATTTGTTCTTTGTGTTTGATCTTTGTTAATTTGATTAATATGTGCTTTGGGGTGTTTCACCTTGGGTTTATCCTGTTTGGGACTCTCTGAGTTTCTTGACTTGGGTGATAATTTCCTTCCCCATTTTAGGGAAGTTTTCAACTATTATCTCCTCAAGTATTTTCTCATGATCTTTCTTTTTGTCTTCTTCTGAGACTCCCATGATTCGAATGTTGGGGCATTTAACATTGTCCCAGAGGTCTCTGAGATTGTCCTCATTTCTTTTAATTCATTTTTCTTTTTTTCTCTTTGATTCATTTATTTCTACCATTCTATCTTCTACCTCACTAATCCTATCTTCTTCCTCCATTATTCTACTATTTGTTCCCTTCAGAGTGTTTTTTTATATCATTTATTGCATTATTCATTATATATTGACTCTTTTTTATTTCTTCTAGGTCCTTGTTGAACCTTTCTTTCTTGCATCTTCTCAGTCCCTGTCTCCAGGCTGTTTATCTGTGACTCCATTTTGTTTTCAAGATTTTGGATCATTTTCATATCATTATTTGGAATTCTTTATCAGGTAGATTCCCTATCTCTTCCTCTTATGTTTGGTTTGGTGGGCATTTATCCTGTTCCTTTACCTGCTGGGTATTCCTCTGTCTCTTCATCTTGTTTATATTGCTGTGTTTGGGGTGGCCTTTCTGTATTCTGGCAGTTTGTGGAGTTCTCTTTATTGTGGAGTTTCCTCACTGTGGGTGGGGTTGTAGGGGTGGCTTATCAAGGTTTCCTGTTTAGAGAAGCTTGTGTTGGTGTTCTGGTGGGTGGGGCTGGACTTATTCTCTGGAGTGCAATGAAGTGTCCAGTAATGAGTTATGAGTTGTCAATGGGTTTGGAGTGACTTTGGGTAGCCTGTATATTGAAGCTCAGGGCTATGTTCCTGTGTTGCTGGAGAATTTATGTGGTATCTTGTTCTGGACCTTGTTAGCTCTTGGGTGGTGCTTGGTTTCAGTGTAGGTATGGAGGCGTTGGATGAGCTCCTGTTGATTAATGTTCCCTGGAGTCAGGAGTTCTCTGGTGTTCTCAGGATTTGGACTTAAGCCTCCTACTTCTGGTTTTCAGTCTTATTTTTACAGTAGCCTCAAGACTTCTCTATCTATACAGCACCGATGGTAAAACATCTAGGTTACAGATGAAAAGTTTCTCCACAGTGAGGGACACCCAGAAAGGTTCACAGTGTTACACAGAGAAGAGAAGAGGAAGGTGGGAGATAGAGGTGACCAGGATGAGATGAGGTGGAATCAAAAGAGGAGAGAGCAAGCTAGCCAGTAATCACTTCCTTATGTGAGCTCCACAGTCTGGACCGCTCAGAGATGTTCACAGAGTTATACAGAGAAGAGAAGAGGGAGGAAGGAGACAGAGGTGGCCAGAAGGATAAAGGGGAGAATCAAAAGGAGAGAGACAGATCCAGCCAGTAATCAGTTCCCTAAGTGTTCTCCACCATCTGGAACACACAAAGAGATTCACAGAGTTGGGTAGAGGAGAGAAGGGGAAGGGAGGAGATAGAGGCTACCTGGTGGAGAAAAAGTAGAGTCCAAAGGGGGAGACAGCAGTCAAGCCAGTAATCTCACTCCCAAGTGAAAATGGGTAATGAAGATTGGGTTCTTAAAGATACAAAAATGATACTAAATACCAGAAAGCAAAGATTAAAAATCTAGAGTAGAGGTTGGATTTTCAAAGATATAATATTAAAGAAAAAGAAAAATACAGTCACAAAAATTCTAAAATATATATATGAAGTTTGCTTTAAAAAATAGGGTCTCTCTCCTTTTTTTTTTTGCAAAGTAATGGTTATAAAAATGAAAATTAAAGGAATAATAGAAGACACAAAATTTTAAAAAAAATTAAAGAATGATAGTAAAAATAGTAAAAATATATCTAGGACTTTCTCTGGTGTTGTTGTGGGCAGTGTGGGGTCAATTCATTTTTGGATAGTTCCTTGATCCGGCTTATATTTCTCAAGATCTATAGGCCCCTTCCTATGTATCTACAGGGTTTTAATCTATTGCATCTGTCAGTTCCAAGGAGGGTCCCTCTGTTTTAGCTTCTTCTGTTTGCTGGTCTCTTCAGTGTCTAATTTCCACCCTGACACAAGGGGGCGGTGGTGGACACTTTTTTAGGCTCACTTGTTCAGTCGTGCTGTTGGGGAGGGAGGGACGCTGCAAACAAATAACACTGGCATGTGCTCACAGTATCTTGGCCACACTGTGTTTGCCCCCACTCACGGCGTGTGTGCTTTCCCTGTCTACACTGCTTAGGCTCTAGGTTGCTCTGCTGGAAAGTATCTGAGGCCAGCCCTGGGTTGTATGCACTTCCCAGGTCTAAGCTGCTTAGGTTCAGGTACTCAGGTAGTCCTCAGAGGTGCAAACTCCGTTGGGCCTGCATTTTGTGCCCTTCCCAGATATGAGAAGCTCAGGTGACCAAGTGTTTGGTGAGCGCGGTTGCTGTGACTTATCGCCTCCCCCATCCCTGCCGCTCAGTTTTCTGGGTGTACAACCTGTGCACCTTCTCAGGCGGATGTCGACCGTCCAGAATCCCAAGAAGTCTTGGTTAGCAATGAAGCCTGCTTGCAGTTTGGTAGATGATGCCTCTCTGGGGCGGCGATTGCCCCCTTCTGGCTCTGGCTGCCCTCACCTGCCTGTCTCCAGAGGGAGATGGGCCGGCCTGCAGCTGGCTAGCTCTACTCAGTCCT
Organism: Bos mutus; assembly: GCF_027580195.1. NCBI lineage: Eukaryota > Metazoa > Chordata > Mammalia > Artiodactyla > Bovidae > Bos > Bos mutus. The sequence continues at coordinate 8,643,758 of NC_091646.1, read as the reverse complement.
TTGTTCTGTGAGCGGGCCTGGTGGTGTTTTAGGTTAGGGCTTTTTGCAGGGTAGCTATCCCACAATCTAGTTTGCTATCCCGAGTTAGTTCCCTCAGATTGCCCTCAGGACATTCAGGCCTGGTCCTTACTCTAAGCAATGCAGCCCGTGCCTCCCTGCCCAGCCCCCGCTTGCTAGTGGTGAATGCAGGCATCTGCGCTGCTTCTTCGCTGGGGGAGTTATCTTTGGGCACATAATCTGCGGGTTTTAATTATTTATGTATTTTTCCTCCTGGTTATGTTGCCCTCTGTGGTTCCAAGGCTCACCACAGACTCAGCAGTGAGAGTGTTTCCTGGTGTTTGGAAATTTCTTTCTTTTTTAAGACTCCCTTCCCGGGATGGAGTTCAGTCCCTACCTCTTTTGTCTCTCTTTTTATCTTTTATATTTTTTCCTACCTGCTTTTGAAGACAATGGGCTGCTTTTCTGGGTGCCTGATGTCCTTTGCCGTCATTCAGAAGTTGTTTTGTGGAATTTTCTCAGCGTTCAAATGTTCTTTTGATGAATTTGTAGGGGAGAAAGGGGTCTCCCTGTCCTATTCCTCCGCCATCTTCTACCGCTGGTCTTTAAACCACACAGACAACTATTCTCCCTTCTAACACACTAATAAATAATGCTCATCCTCATGATTTTTTTGCTGGGTCAGGGGTCATCCTTACAGGACAGACACCACAAACGGCATAACACTTCCAGACACACCAAAGAATAGCTGCCCCTCTTAGACTTGTTTCTTCAGTATCCTATAGTTTTCTGCATACAGGTCTTCTGCCTCCTTAGGCAGACTTATTTCTGGGTATTTTATTATTTTGGTTTTAATGGTAAATGGGATCGTTTCCTTAATTTCTCCTTCTGATCTTTTGTTGTTAGAGTATAGGAATGCAAGAACTTTCTCTGTTTTAATTTTGTATCCTGCAGCTTTTCTAAAATTCATTGATTAGCTCTAGCAGTTTTCTAGTGTCATCTTTAGGATTTTCTGTGTTTATTGTCATGTCATTTGCAAACAATGGCAGTTTTGAGGCTTTGGGGTAGTGGCGCTCAAGACCTTGGAGCCTATGTGAGTAGAGGAGGCTTTGCCTTGAGGGGCAGCCAGCTCAGATGAATGATTTTTCTAATGCCTGTGGAGGCTGAAGCCAACAGATGGGGAAGAGGATTGCAGTGGCAGCCCTCCCCCTCCCTTGTGCACCACTCACCCAAGCATTGCTTCTGTGGTGTCCTGGACTTCCTCTGCAAGCTTTCCCAGTTGTGGAGCTCCTTACTCCTGTTCCTTCAGGCTGTCTTTTCACAGCCAACAGCTGCTTCCTCCCTGGGCCCATGCTCCAAACCCTACTTCCCAGCAACTAGCCCCATTCCATGACAGGAGACCTATGACTCTGGCTGGAATGTGCAGGGCGCAGACCATATGTTCACTTCTTACTTTGTCCTGCCTTCCACAGACTGTCTTTCGCATTTCTCAATCTCCCAAAAGTCCCTTTCTATCCCAGCTGATTTCCCCACCATGTGTGTTTCTTTCTGATTGCAAGAAACTCTCCTCAACCTTCAGCTTTCCACCAGAATTGCCGGACCTTTGTTTTATTCCTCTTTTCTTCTTCCTTTCATCCTAACCAGTTGTGAGGGGATTTTTCTTATCTCTTTAGGTATCCAAAGTCTTTAACTAATGTTCAGCAGGTGTTCTGTGAGAATTGTTCCATTTGTAGATGTATTCTTTTTTAAAAACTTTTAAATTTTATTAAATATTTATTTGGCTGCAATAAGTCTTAGTTGTGGCACCAAGGATCAAACCTAAGTCCCCCACATTGGAAGGTGGATGCTTAACCACTGGACCATCAGTGAACTTCCTGTAGATGTATTCTTGATGTGCTTGTGAGCAGAGACAAATTCCACATCCTCCTATTCCATCCTGACTCCTCGCCCATCTACATCTTGATTGAGGTATTGGATTCAGGTGTAGATATTTGTCAAAACTAATCAAAGTGTACTCTTTATAGTTGTTGTGTATACTGAATGTAATCACAACTCAATAGAAAATTAAAAAGAATGTCATAGCGAAAGTTGAATAGATATTAGCTTGAACTAACTTTAGATACTGATTTCCATTTCTAAAATGGAAATGGCCTTGCTAATTTCTATCTTAGATTAACTCTAAAATATGAGTCACAGAGAAGAGTGAACAGCCAATTGTAATATGGAAATGTGAAGAAACTTCATATATACTTTGGAAAAAATGTATTTCCTTAAAGTAAAACTAGAAAATAGATCCTTATGATAATTTAGATTTGGTAAATTCTGAAAATAAAATGTTAACATACATCTTCAGTTGGAAAAAAATTTATTCAGAACTATAATTAAAACCAAAGGAGGTTTTGTTTTTACTTCTGTTTTTGTTTAAAAAGCTTTTTCCAAAGAACCTGCCCCGGAGGTGAATTGACATTCTCCTTTCTGGAAAAGAATATTTCTGTCATTCTTGCAATGATTCTTTTCCAGTTAACTAAAATATCTAAAGTCCCACTGAATCCTCCATATCACAAGGGAGAATAATAGATAAACTATATAAAACTTAAAAATGAATTCACTTGGTTGAAGGGTATGTGAGAAGCCAAACTCTCCAAGTTTTAATGTTGATTTGGTCATGAATTGAAATATCATGTTTAGTACACATTTTGGTACACAGTAGCAAATTAAAATGTTACTTAGCATGTTGGTTATGCACCTATTCAGTTACTGACTATGTGAACTTTGGCAATGTGTTAGTCCTCTTTGAATCTCACTTTCCTTATTTAAGAAATGAGAATCATGAAGAAAAAAATTCCAAAACCAAATTAGTAAGATGAGCATGAAGAAGCCAAATGGGATCTAAAGCTCTCAACAAATGCATAGCACAGAGAAGTAGTTCTAGTTCGTTAAAGGCTTACCACAAATATTATTAGATAAATGCATGGTATTTCAAGTTCTCTGAAATTAGTCCCTGAGGCAAGAAGAGTTGTGCCCTTTAGGGATCTCATATAGTACCATGTAGATAACTGTATCATTTCCCCAAGTGGAATGTTGATCTTCAAAGCAACTAAAAGAGCAGAGAAAAATTCTTGAAAAATGCTTGAATTATTCAGGGTGAATTTTTCTAAAGCATAATTCTTGCCCTGACAAAGATCATAATCATGCACTGAACAAACATTACCTAAGCATTACCCAACATAATGGATATTATTTCAGAAAATAAAGAAATGTTAGCATATAATTTCAAATAATATATATTATGCTTAGTGAAATAAGTTAGACGGAGAAAAACACTATATGTTACCTAAAAGATCTAACAAACTAGTGAATATTACATTAAAAATCTGAATCTTAGATATAGAGAACAAACTCATGGCTACCAGAGGATGCTGGAGTGGCATATAGTGGGGAGGTCATGTGGGAGGTACAAGCTATTAAGTGTAAGGTAGGCTACACTGAGGTACAACACAGGGAATATAGCCAATATTTTTTAATAACTGTAAATGGAGTGTAACCTTTAAAAATTATATTTAAAAAAATCCAGTTGTGATATTGATTGAGGGTACATTGAATCTGTGGCACCATTTGGGAGAGTATTTCCATAATAACAATACTAGATTTTCTAATTGTTACATACTGTTTCTTTCCATTTAGTTAAGTCTTCTTTAATATATTTCAACTATATTTTATAGATTTTATTCTATAAGTAATATACTTCCTTTCTTAAATTTATTCTAAAATATTTCACTTTTTGATATTCCTTTAAATGAAACTGTTTATTTATTTATACAGATTTAAAACAAACAAGTTTTTTAATATGTATATTTCATGTATACTTGGCAGAAACAGAGGGTAAAGTGATAAACTGTGTAAGAGATGGCTTAGAATTCAGGTTTAAATATGTTAAGCTATTTCTGGTTGTTGGGGTGCAGATTATAGAATTAACAGGAAAACTGGTAAGCAAAAAGAAAGTTTGTTATACAGATTTAAATCAGTTTCTTCTCCATTGAAAAGAATGTCTTGTGATTTAGTCGTTCATCTCTCTCCCAGGCACAGAGAGGTCAATACCTTTATATGTGGAGACTTATTTTTATAATTGTTCATTTCCCTTACAAAAGAATGAATTATAATCTGTTTTTAGAGCTCCTGCTGTATCTGTTGTTTCTCAAAATATTCCCCTTACCATGATCCTTATGCTAAAGAGACTTGTTCTGGGGTGGTATATTTTGCCACCCTTACATTTCCTGCCTTTGAAACCTCCTTAAGAAGTTTCACAGTCCAGAAAGTGAGTTGGTAGATTATTCTGTGTATCACTGAAGTAGTTTATTATTCCTGGGAACAGGTGAGATCAGTTAAACAGTTGAGTCTGATTTCAGGAGCTATTACAGGTGCACTGCCACCAAAGTTAGGTATCTATATGGTGTGAGGAATCATGTACTTAATAAGACATGTTTCTATGGAAAAGAAGAAAAAGTTAATAGTTGGAAATTTATATCTGAATCTGAAAAAAGTTGAGAGGATTTCTAGATTTGAAGTCAAAGCATCTGTGCCCATTTCAATGTCTTTGATGCTAATATCAGTGTTCTAGTGAACTTCCTGAGTGGCTTGTTACAGCAACACGTATGAAGGTTTCCATACTTAGCTGTTGTAGTGATTTCTCTGAAGTTTATATCAAATCATCCAACTTCAGCTACCAGGGCTTGGAGGGGGAAAGTAGTTTTAATTTTAACTCACTCCAGGTCAGAAGAGTAGAAGAAAATTTGAAATATTAGTTTGAAGCATTGTAGCCTGATCAATGCAACAAAATAGAGGAAAACAATAGAATGGGAAAGTCTAGAGATCTCTTCAAGAAAATTAGAGATACCAAGGGAAAATTTCATGCAAAGATGAGCACAATACTAAGAAAATTAGAGATACCAAGGGAAAATTTCATGCAAAGATGAGCAAAATACAGGACAGAAATGGCATGGATCTAACAGAAACAGAAGATATTAAGAAGAGGTGGCAAGAATACACAGAAGAACTGTACAAAAAAGATCTTCATGATCCAGATACTCATGATGGTGTGTTCAACAACCTAGAGCCAGACATTCTGGAATGTGAAGTCAAGTGGGCCTTAGGAAGCATCATTATGAATAAATCTAGTGGAGGTGATGGAATTCCAGTTGAGCTATTTCAAATCCGCAAAGATGATGCTGTGAAAGTGCTGCACTCAACATGACAGCAAAATTGGAAAACTCAGCAGTGGCTACAGTACTGGAAAAAGTCACTTTTCATTTCAAGACCAAAGAAAGGCAATGCCAAAGAATGCTCAAGCTATCACACAATTGCTGTTATCCCACATACTAGCAAAGTAATGATCAAAATTCTCCAAGCCAGGCTTCAGCAATATGTGAACCGTGAATTTCCAGATGTTCAAGCTGATTTTAGATAAGGCAGAGGCACCAGAGATCAAATTGACAACATCCGTTGGATCATCGAAAAAACAAGAGAGTTCTAGAAAAATATCTACTTCTGCTTTATTGGCTATGCCAAAGCCTTTGACTGTGTGGATTACAACAAACTCTGGAAAATTCTTCAAGAGATGGGAATACCAGACTGCCTGACCTGCCTCTTGAGAAATCTCTATGCAGGTCAGGAAGCAACAGTTAGAACTGGACATGGAGCAACTGACTGGTTCCAAAAAGGGAAAGGAGTACATCAAGGCTGTATATCATCATCCTGCTTATTTAACTTATATGCAGAGTACATCATGAGAAATGCTGGGCTGGATGAAGCACCAGCTGGTATCAAGATTGCTGAGAGAAAGATCAAAAACCTCAGATATGCAGATAACACCACCCTTATGGCAGAAAGCGAAGAAGAACTAAAGAGCCTCTTGATGAAAGTGAGAGAGGAGAGTGAAAAAGTTGGCTTAAATCTCACCATTCAGAACACTAAGATCATGGCATCTGGTCCCATCACCTCATGGCAAATAGATGGGATAACAGTGGACACAGTGACAGACTTTATTTTCTTGGGCTCCAAAATCACTGCAGATGGTGAGTACAGCCGTGAAATTAAAATATTCTTGTTCCTTGGAAGAAAAGTTATGACCAACCTAGACAACATATTAAAAAGCAGAGACATTACTTTGCCAACAAAGGTCCATCTAGTCAAAGCTGTTGTTTTTCCTGTAGTCATGTATGGATGTGAGAGTTGGACTATAAAGAAAGCTGAGCATAGAAGAATTGATGCTTTTGAACTGTGGTGTTGGAGAACTCTTGAGATTCCCTTGGACTGCAAGGAGATCCAACCAGTCCATCCTAAAGGAAACCAGTCCTGAATATTCATTGGAAGGACTAATGTTGAAGCTGAAAGTCCAATACTTTGGCCACCTGATGCAAAGAACTGACATTTGAAAAGACCCGGATGCTGGGAAAGATTGAAGTCAGGAGGAGAAGGGGATGACAGAGGATGAGATGATTGGATGGCATCACTGACTCAGTGAACATGAGTTTAAGTAAACTCCTAGAGTTGGCGATGGACAGGGAGGCCTGGTGTGCTGCAGTCCATGCAGTCAGAGTCAGACACAACTGAGCGACTGAATTGAACTGAGCCTAACAGTATTGGGGAAAAGTAGAATTCAGAAACTAGTCCAGTTTACAGAGAGAAAATAAACCTCAGAGACAGTTAATAGAACTAGATTTTGATATCTATACAGTATAGTTTTTTATGGCTTCCCTGGGGGCTCAGTGGTACAGAATCTGCCTGCAATGCAGGAGATACAGGAGACATGGGTTCAATCCCTGGGTTGGGAAGATCCCCTTGGAGACAGGCATGGCAGCCCTCTCTGTTATTTTTGTCTGGAGAATCCCATGAACAGAGGAGCCTGGCGGGCTGTAGTCTATTGGGTGGCAAAGAGTCAGACATGATTGAGGGACTAACCACACTAGTTTTCTATACTTTTCTATTGAAACATAGTTTTTCTTCTACAATCATGCCCCCCCCCTTTTTTTTACCAAAGGTAATCAGACTATTTTTTTTGCAAAATAGGTCCAATATCATCAAACTTGGCCTGATTATTTAAATAACTACAGCAAGAATACTAACTGACCATGTGGGTCATTTGTAAATCCACTTTGCTAGGACATTTAATAAGAAATATCTGACTGAGCTTTTAAAAATCTCTCATTTCTAGAATGTTAAGCCAAGGACTTATCATCAAACTTCACCTGCACCACCTGTGGATTTGCGTGATTTCTTCCTTTCTCAAGGTCCCCCATATATCCTCAGGTTCCTGGGACCATTAGGAATTGTTCTTCCACAGCATACTGTAAAGCTGTGAAGTTTGTAAGACAGGTAACAGGCCCCCCCGCCTTTTTTTTCCTTCTCAAATGACTTTATTGGCTATGTGAAGTAAACCTTAGTTCCTTAAAGCAATCTGGTTATATCTGACTCAATGTACATTCTCAAATTTGACATTCCAGTCAAAGTCTTAATAAAATGGAAAACATTTCCAAGTGTGTTCCTGTTGTAAGGAGAACAGCTTCTTATTAAATTTATGCAAATAATGACATTTCTATTGAAATAAGAGTATTCAATATGAGTGTGCATTACAAAGGGATCAGGTGGGAAGAAATAATTCAGTTCTATTTACACAGTTATAATTTACCAAATATCTATAAGGTATAGATAGCTTAAGAAAGGGATTCTTTACATTTAGAAATCAAACTATTAATAATGTTTTAAACAAGAGGTCATAAAATTACAATTATCCTCACCGATTCTTTGAATCCAACTTAATTTTAGTTTTGCTTGATGCTGGGTTAGCTGTTTCTGAATCAATTTCTCCATTAGGGTACTGGAAGTTCTTTACTAGTTCAGTGAGATGATGTTAATGCTATCCAAATCCTATGCTTGTCAAAGCTCTTCCCATTTTTCTTTTTGAGGATGAGTCCTTTTGTCTGTAGCAATAATGTTCAGGAAAGCATCAGAATAAAACAATAACTGTGAATAACAAAAGAGTTTAAAATGGCCATGGATGAAGATCTGGTGAGGATAAATTACAATGTACTTAACAAGGAAATTTGGCTATTTCTGTGATATACAGCATTTCAGATAATATTTGAAACTATGATTACATGAATAGTAAGGACAAATTTATACAAATTTTCTACAATTCCTGGAGCACGTGTTAATACACTTATAATCATATATAACCTAACGAAGGTTTAGCATCATTTCTTATTTGAAAACATTCCTGTACATTTAACATATAAAATAAGCTTCAAATAGTTTAATAACTCTATTTTTATAAGGAGAGAGAACAAATTCTTTTGCGATTATCCAGGGACATCTGGAAAATCATAAAGTTAGTTCAAGATCAAAATGACTTCATTTAGAATTTGGTTTTAGGATGTTATCTAAAATGTCACAAGGTTTAAAGCACTTGATTAAACATAACCACATGTTACTGTGAAAAAATATTAAGTTATCCATTTAATCAAAGTGACGATTAAGCAAATACAAAGTTATAGTTATAAAAGGAACTGTAGTTTTGTTTTGTTTTGTTTTTAAACAGAGAAGATTTAGTTTCTTAAGTAATTAAAGACGTGATAAAGACAACATGAAACATAGAAAATTATTTTGGTAAGAATCAAATCTTTGTTTCCTAAGTGAGTTACTTAACAAATAAACATTTCATACAGTAATTAAAGAAAAGTGTGTCCTTTTAACAAAGAGAAGACAACATTCTATCCACTGGGCTAAGTAGTCAGAAAAATGTCAGTTTGAATGAAGCTCTGCAACTAACTGTGTTGTTGTTGTTGTTGTAGCTGCTGCTGTTGCTGTTGTTCACTCACCAAGTCATGTCTGACTCTCTGGGACCGCATGAACTGCAGCACGCCCAGGCTTCCCTGTCCTGCATTATCTCACTGAGTTTGCTCAAATCTCATGCCCATTAAGTCAGTGATGCCATCCAACCATCTCATCCTCTGTCATCCCTTTCTCATCCTGCCCTCAATCTTTGCCAGCATCAGGGTATTTTCCAGTGAATTGGTTCTTTGCATGAGGTAGCCAAAGTATTGTAGCTGAGCATCAGTCCTTCCAATGAATATTCGGAATAAATTTCCTTTAGGATTGACTGGTTTGATCTCCTGGCAGTCAAATGGACTCTCAAGAGTCTTCTCCAGTACCACAGTTTGAAAGCATCAAGTCTTTGCAGCTCAGTCTTCTTTATGGTCCAACTCTCATATCCATACATGACCACTGGAAAAACCATAGCTTTGACTAGATGGACCTTTGTTGGCAAAGTGATGTCTCTGCTTTTTAATACACTGACTAGGTTTGTCCTACCTTTTCTTCCAAGGAGCAAGTGTCCTTTAATTTCATGGCTGCAGTCACCATCTACAGGTGATTTTTGTTGCCTAAGAAAATAAAATCTGTCACTTTCTACTTTTTCCCCATCTATTTGCCATGAAGTGATAGGATCTGATGCCATGATCTTCATTTTTTGAATGTTGAGCCTTAAGCCAGCTTTTTCAGTTTCCTCTTTCACTTTCATCAACAGGTTCTTTAGTTCCTTTTGTTTTCTGTCATTAAAATGGTATCATCTGCATATCTGATATTGCTGATATTTCTCCCAGCAATCTTGATTCCAGCTTGTGCTTCATCCAGTCATCCAGCCCAGAATTTCACATGATGTAATCTGTATATAAGTTAAACAAGCAGGGTGACAATATACAGCCTTGATGTACTCCTCTCCCAATTTGGAACCAGTCCATTTTTTCATATTCAGTACTAACTGTTGCTTCTTGTCCTGTATACACGTTTCTCAGGAGGCAGGTAAGATGGTCAAGTATTCCCATCTCTTTTAAGAATTTTCTATGGTTTGTTGTGATCCACACAGTCAAAGTCTTTAGTGCAGTCAATGAAGCAGCAGTAGATGTTTTTCTAGAATTCCCTTACTTTTTCTATGATCCAGCAGATGTTGGCCATTTGATCTCTGGTTCCTCTGCCTTTTCTAACTGCAGCTTGTACATCTGGAAGTTCTCGATTCACGTAATGCTCAAGCCTAACTTGAAGGGTTTTGAGGATAATCTTGCTAGCATGTGAAATGAGTGCAATTATATGGTAATTTGAACATTCTTTGGCATAGCCTTCCTTTGGGATTGGAATTAAAACTAATCTTTTCCAATCCTGTGGCCACTGCTGAGTTCTGCAGCCTATTATATTGAGTGTAGCACTTTCACAGCATCATCTTTTAGGATTTGAAATAGTTCCGCTGGAATTCCATCACATCCACTAGCTTTGTTTGTAGTGATGCTTCCTAAGGACCACTTGACTCCACACTCCAGAATGTCTGGCTCTAGGTAAGTGACCACACCATCATGATTATCTGGGTCGTGAAGATCTTTTTTGTACAGTTCTTCTGTGTATTCTTGCCACCGCTTCTTAATCTCTTTTGCTTCCATTATGTCCTTGCTGTTACTGTCCTTTATTGTGCCCATCTTTGCATGAAATATTCCCTTGGAATCTCTAATTTTCTTGACGAGATCTCTAGTCTTTCCCCTTCTATTGTTTTTCTCTATTTCTTTGCCTTGTTCACTTAAGAAGGCTTTTTATATCTCCTTGATATTCTTTGGAACTCTGCCTTTAGTTGGATATATCTTTCCCTTTCTCCTTTCCTTTTTTCTTCTCTTCTTTTCTAAGCTATTTGTAAGGCCTCCTCAGACAACCACTTTGCTTTCTTGCATTTCTTTTTCTTTGGGGTGGTTTTGGTCACCACCTTTTGTACTCTGTTAGGAACCTCCATCCATACTTCTTCAGGCATTCTGTTTACCAGATGTAATCCCTTGAATCTATTCATCACCTCCACTGTATAATCATAAGGGATTTGATTTAGGTCATACCTGAATGACTTAATGGCTTTCACTACTTTCTTTAATTTCAGCCTGAATTTTGCAATAAGGAGCTGATGGTCTGAGCCACATTAGCTCCTGGTCTTGTCTTTGCTGACTGTATAGTTTCTCTATCTTTGGCTGCCAAGAACATAATCAATCTGATTTCAGTTGACCATCTGGTGAGGTCCATGTGTAGAGTTTTCTCTGTGTTGTTGGAAAATGGTGTTTGCTATGACCAGTTCCTTCTTTTGGCAAAACTCTTGCTTCCTTTTGTACTCCAAGGCCTAATTTGCCTGTTACTCCAGGTTTCTCTTGACTTTCTAGTTTTGCATTCCAGTCACCTATGATGAAAATGACATCTTTTTTTGGTGTTAGTTCTAGAAGGTCTTGTAGGTTACTTGTAGTTACTATGTAACTTGGGGTAAATCACTAATTCATTGTGTCAAACTCAATATTTTTAAAAGGGACATGATGATTCTTGTCTTGTAGGGTCACTCTAGTGATTAAATATGATTATATATGTAGTGCTGCTAATAAGTGCTTAAACATTATAAGCAATAAATGATGATTATTCCTATTGTTGTTATTTGTCCTAGACTTGTAAAGCCTACATTTGCAAACATGTCTATTATTTTTGAACAATTTCTCCCCTATCATATAATATAGGATTTACATATAATTTGCCAAATAACAGAATTAATCCCATAATCAATGTCCTCGCCATGTAACTTTTGGTTGAGCATTTCTTTAATATATTGAGGACATTTAAAATGCAGCCATGGTCCCTAATTCACAAATAACAGTTAACAAATGAAGGTCTCCATGACTCTAGCATTTACCTCCAGGATTTGCCTCTTTTCAGCAATATTGTAGCTAATAGTTTCAGGGGAACACAAAGGATTTACTTCTGTGAATTTGAGTTACTGTGAAAAAAACATTAATTGCAAGTGGATGTGGTCCCACCCAAATGAGGGGAAAAGTTGTACTTCATCTTTATTTTTTACATTGAAGTATAATGGATTTACAATGTTGTATTAATACTTTTTTTCTGTACTGAGGTATAGCTGATTAACAAACAGTGTTGTGATAGTTTCAGGCTTACAGCGAAGGGACTCAGTCATACTTATACATGTATCCATTGTTCCCCAAATGCCCCTCCCATCCAGCCTGCCACATAACATTGAGCAGAGTTCCCTGTTCTATACAGTAGATCCTTGTTGGTTATCCATTTTAAATGTAGCAGTGTACATGTCCATCCAAAACTCCCTGACTACCCCTTCCCCCAACCCTTCCCTCTGGCAACTATAATTAACGCTTCCTCTTTTAAATAATAGTCCTTTCTACGCTTCAGCCATAGATACTGAAGTAATTTTCAGTAATTTTCACTTTGAAGAAGGAAAGTTATGGAGCATATCCATACTTTCACTGTCAGCAGATGTCCAGAGCACGTTCTGTGATTCCTGAGGCTGGCAGTTGACAGTTTCCTACCCGGTCAGAAAGTAACTATGCAGTGATGAATATTAAGCCATCAAAGGCATTTGTTAGTTTCTGTTTATGAAACTCAATAGCTGCCAAGATTCCTCTGTTAATGCCTCTGAGTCATTTTCATCTTTCCTATCATCTGACCACACCTGAGCTTTTAAGCCCACTTGGCATAAAATGAATGTTACCTACTCGACAGTTTTATTCTGGCTTTGTTTCTAGGGCCCTTTAGGCTGTGAAGTACTCTTTAAAGCCTGGATCTGTTTGTCACAGATGTAGACACTTGACTTGTTTACAAAAAAACGAATCTGTGTAAGCTTGCCAAGGAGCACATGAACTTGTTTCTGAATGTATGAGTAGTGTCATCATTGTCCTTGAGTAGAACACCTGCTGTGATGCCATCACCAATTAGCTCTTCTCTTTCCCCCATCTCTCTCCAGGAGGCTTACTTTTCAGTTCCTTGTGTTCTGAAGTTTCACAGGAATATTTTATATGGAGAATAAGAATACTCTGTGGCCTTTCTAAATGTCTGTGGCTCCTTGGTCACATAGGGTATGTGCTTTTCTCTGGCACACTCTATACGAACAAAATGATGTGGTTTTTAAAAGAAGTTTGACTCAAGTTTGTACAAGTCACTTGTTAAAATAGTAAAACAATGTGACTAATTAGATTAGTTTTATCATTGAACGTTGAAATACATCATCCCCATCTTTAATCTACTGAAGGAAAGAATTGATTGCAAAGTGGTGATAGACTAGTTTGTTTCATGAGGCCTAATATGGAGATTGTAGACTAGCCATAGTATAATCAAACATAGCAGCTGGTTACATATGCTCATCCATACTGTGCTAGTCTATACAAAGTTTTAATTTGTTATTTACTTGTTGAGTTGTTAAGTCGTGTCTGATTCTTTTGCAACCCCATGGGCTATAGACTGCCAGTTCCTCTATCCATGGGATTTCCCAGGCAGGAATACTGAACTGGGTTGCCAGTTTGTTCTCCAGAGGATCTTCCTGACCCAGGGATCAAACCCACGTCTCCTGCATTGGCAGGTGGGTTCTTTATCACCAAACCACCTGGGAAACCCATATTTACCTATACACATTTAAAAACAGGAAATTTCATGTAACAGTCCACAAAAATTTTTTTTTTAAACAAGAAAAATATAAGATCTGGTACATTGGGCCTGCATTGGTGCATAGCAATATTTGGCTGGAACTGAGTAATAGCCTTTAAGATGCATGCACTCTTCACTCTTTCATCATCTACATGACTTTTTGCTGTCTTACCAACTCTAAAGCTTGGTAGTGATTGCCATTTATAATATTAAATATGGCCTTTAAGTATGCAACCCTTGGTGTGTCTTGAGGTGCCCTTTTGTGTATCCTGTATCTAAATTTTAAACAATAAATTGATAGGTATGTGGGACTTTGAATGAAGAAAATATATAGCATTTGTGTAGCTTTATGTATTGGCATTGTAATAAATTAGTACAAACTTAATTATTTTAAACAACACACACTTATTCTCTTATAGTTTGGAGGTCAGATATTGTAAAGAAAATGAATCTTATAAGTAAAAACAAAGGTATGGATAAGAGATATTCATTCTCCAAACCAAGCTCATAACCTTTAAGGCTTTGAAGGGAGAATCTATTTCCTTGCTTCTTGCATCATCTATAGGATGATGGTTCCTTGGCTTATGGTACATCAGTCATGTCACTCTAATCTCTAGATTCTGTTGTCACATCTTTCATTCTGACTTTATAAAGACCCTTCTGATTACATTGAGACCATTGGCATAATCTAGGATAACCTCCCCATGTCAAGATACTTAATTACATCTATAAAGTTTTTTTTTTTTTTTTTACCTTTCAACTAAAAGTAAGTCCTTAATGAAGAAATAGTACAGAATTCAGGAAGAGATAGGCAGCTCTCTGTAGACATATAACCAAAAATTGTTATTGTGTTCAGAGAATTTACAACTTGGAATTTATTCAAAATAATAAATTTTTTAGACTCTTCACCTTATCAATCATGAGAAAATTATAAGCTTTGTCAATAATATGGGCACACGCATGCCTGTTTAGTAGTTTTCATTCAGTAAGATATTTTCAGGTCAATCTTAGACTCTCCCATCTGTAAATGCAGCAATGAAAGATGGTATCTTAAAATATCTTTAAAATGATACTGAAAACAAGCCAATGGTTCCTGTGGATCAGAAATTGAAAATAAATACACAGTTGTAAGCTAAGGATAAAAGCATGGTCTAATGAGCTTTGCAGTTGAAAGCAAGTAGAAGTGGCCCAGAGATCAATTACCATGGAGGACAAAAATATTGCTGGTAGCGCTACAGAAATGTTCATTAAGTGAAACTAGGGACCTGAAGTGATATTCTCCCTATGATGAAAAGAACCCCACCCTCCAAATCCTGTTACTGTTTTTCTGGACAGTAGCTTTTATAAAGTTTAACAACTGGAGTGGTGGGTATAAGTAGGAAAAGTCACAGAAAAAAAGAACCTTAACTAGCCAACTACAAGCTTAGTGACTGTGTTTTACCCAGGATTCCACAGAAAACATTGTGAGGCAGAGTGCTATATTTTTTTTTTAACTAGGGAGTACAATCATAGGAGGAGAAATGAAAGAAAAGGAAGACTAGAAGGTAGAAAAAAATAAAATTAACTACAGGCATAATTGGCAATATTGAAGGTTGGGTTCCATACCACTGCAAGAAAGAAAATATTACAATACAGTGAGTCACTTGAATGTTTTGTCTTCCCAGTGCATGTGAAAGTTATGTTTACAGTACATTGTAGTCTATCAAATGTGTAATAGCATTATTTCTAAAAAAACAGTGTACATACATTAATTTTAAAAAATATTTTATTGCTAAAAACTGCTATCCATTATCTGACCCTTCAGCAAGTTATAGTAGAACATTAAAGATCACTGATAACAAATTACCATAAAAATACTATAATAATGAAAAAGTTTGTAATATTGTGAGATTTCTGAAATGTGATGCAGAGATACCACAGAGTGAGCAAATACTGTAGGAAAAATGGTGCCAGTAGACTTGCTTGAAACAGGTTAGCCACGAACCTATAACTTTTTTTTTTTCTAATGCAGTATCTCCAAAGTGCAATTAAGTAAAGCACAATAAAAAGAGGTATATCTATGTCAGGGTGAGATACCAAGTCTGCTACCACTTGACACTAAATACAACTAGTTTTTCAATCATACAGAACCTTCTTGGAGAAGACCAAATATTTGCTTCTTAAGAAAACCCATCTTGGAGACAAAGTGAAAAGAATTATATGCCAGCTCCTATCTTCTGCTGGTTAAAGTTTCACCCTGGAAATTTTAATTCAAACACTTTGGTGGAGCATGTGCTAATGTAAGTTTCTGTGTCAAGAATCCTTAGCAAATAAAATAAAGGATCTAGGGTGTAATGAAGTGGGGAACATTCAGACGGTTTTCATTTGAAGTTGGTTACTCAGTGGCAGCTTTGGCTAGAATGAATGACCAAAGACCCTATGAGACTAAGAGAATCTGAAAAGTCAGATGAAAACTGTTTGACACATATTGGAATTGTTATATCTTCTATATCACCATAGCTTCATGGGTCCCAAGTCTCTGATACAAGATGTCATTCTGAGTGAAGGAGAAAGAAAAAAAATTTCCACTCAAGATGAGCCTTCTAAATAAAATGTCAAAGTATAGGAGAATATATAACACTAAGAAATACAACTACTCAGAAGGTGAGAAATAAATGAATTTACCCAGAAGAAAGTTCAAATAATTGAGCAAATTCAAATTGCACCAAGTCTTAATAATATGTTTAACATTTAATCCTTGAAAGAAAAGGTATGACAAACCTACACAGCATATTAAAAAGCAGAGACATTACTTAGCAGACAAAAGTCCGTCTAGTCAAAGCTATGGTTTTTCCAGTATCATGTATGAATGTGAGACTTGGACCATAAGGAAAGCTGAGCACGGAAGTATTAATGCTTTTGAACTGTGGTGTTCGAGAAGACTCTTGAGAGTCCCTTGGACTACAAGGAGATCAAGTCAGTCAGTCCTAAAGGAAATCAACCCTGAATATTCATTAGAAGGACTGATATTGAAGCTGAAGCTCAAATACTTTGGCCACCTGATGCAAAGAACTGACTCATTAGAAAAGACCCTGGATGCTGAGAAAGACTGAAGGGAGGAGGAGAAGGGGATGACAGAGGATGAGATGGTTGGAATGCATCACCAACTGGATAGACATGAATTTGAACAAGCCCCAGGAGTTGGTAATGGATAGGGAAGCCTGGCATGCTGCAGTCCAAAGAGTCAGACACAACTGAGCAACTGAACTGAACTTAACTGAAAATAAGTTTAACTATAACTTAGTATATGTTTTATACAGCCAACAAACTGAAGACAATTTATACATTTTTAAATGTTTGAAAAGCCTCTTTTGTGGGAGCAGCCCTATGTAGACAGTACATGCTCAGTGCCTTTGATAGGAGAGCTGAATTTGATGTGGACTCAAGTCATATCTTTCTTCAGGGTGTGTTGGCAGCTTTCACCTTGGGAGGGGCTTGGGCTTGAGATGCCAATACCAGAGGCAGTGGTGGTACTGGTATGAGGCCAGACTTCCTGTCTGGTAGCAGCCATCACTGCCCAGTCAAGGGCTGAGTCTGATCCCATACTCCTAGAGCAGAAGCCCAGAGGGTTGAACTTGAGGTGGCTCTGTTCCTTTCAAGTGTGTGATTTTCTTTCTCTTTGTACCCGTACCTTTGCCCCAGAAGAGGGCAGTGCTGAAGGAAGTAGGGACATGTTCCAACAGAGGTTCAATGTACTACCTGTATAGGTTTCCATGGCTGTACTCAGACAAAGATTCAGATGCGATTTTCCTTTGTCTCTCACTAACAAGTGATTTCCCCTGCCTCTGCTGTTTTGTGATACCACTCTGCAGGGCTGGTGGGGCCCACGTGTGCTCTTGGCATATATCAGGAGGTTCGCTGTGGTGGAGTGGCTGCTTATGAGTAATCTGGGTGGCTTCTGAGGCCCCTCTTGAGTAAGCACCAACAGTGGCCATCACGACCCCACCAGGCTCTGCTCCAGGCCACGTTGCCACTGTGTTCCACGGTTGAGCAGTTTCCCTGGTCATGGATTGAGTGAGGCTGGAACGTTTCCTCAGCTCGGGCTATGGAGTGCAGTGGGGCAGAAAACCTGGCCACTATTTGGGCAGCTCTCTTTCCACCCTCCCTCAGGGGGAACTCCCCTTTGTCTCTTACAACTGATCACTGTCCTCAGCCTCTGTTGCTTCTGCCCTGGTATGGATTCACTCCCAAGATAGGTGGGTCCCTTGTGGTTTCTTTCCACACATCGAGAGTGACCCATGGTGAACTGGCTACTGACAGAGATCTGAGCAGCTTCTGAGGTCCCACTTGATTATGTACTGACACTGGCCAATGCTGCCCCACTTGGACTCTGCTTTGGAACTGATCACCTTTGCATTCCCTGGCCAAGTCTTTTTCCAGGTCATGGCTGCTCCAGATCCAGTGCTGCACCATTGCTCAGCTCAGGCTAGAGCATGTGGCAAGGTGCTTATAAGGGATCTGACAGCTGCTGTCTCCACCTTGCAACATGGCTAGCCAGGGTGTATGGAATCCTCATGAGTGGAATCAGAGCTTCTCTAGCCCTTCTCTTTGTCCCAGCAGTTTTCCAACCACTCACTGGGCTTGTATTCCCCATGTAGGAGCCCAGGACTGGGATGCTGAGTCTGTGGCTTGATCTGCTTACTTTCCAGGGTGGATGCCCACCCATATAGTCTGTCTCCCTTTTCTTCTGAGTCCCCTCCCAGGACTCAGTCCCTGGTCCCAACCTGATTGCTTTTCTTCCCTTCTTACACAATTATATATGGATTTTTCCTACAGTCTTGATTGTGTAGCAGTCTTCCTGCCAGTTTCCAGATATTTTTCAGTGAGACATGTTCCACCTGCAGATGTATTTTTGATGTGTTTGTAGGGAGAGGTGAGCTCCATGTTTTCTTACTTTGCTGTCTTGATTCTCCTGCCTTCTCTAGGCAGGAGAAAAAAAAGACAGTAAATGGAACTAGCTCTATACTTGACAAAGGTGATAAAATAATTTATGAATTGGGAACTAATACTTGGAAATTAGTCATAACACATGGCAGAGGAAAAAATGAAAAAATGAAAATATGAAAGAAGATCACTTTGGAAAAATCATGATCTTGTAGAAAATTCAAAAGAATCAACAAAAAAATTGCTAGAATTAATTAGCAATTATAGCAAGGATGCCATGTCAGTAATTCAAAGTCAGTAGCTTTTCTACATTCTAGCAATTAAAAATGGAATTTGAAATTAAAACACATAAAATAATTTATGTTTTATTTACCCCCCATTTTTTAAAATTTATTTTTAATTTACCCCCAAATTACCCCAAATAATTTACACCCAAGATGAAATACTTAAGTATAAATGTAACAAAAATATATAGTATATAATACCTATATGAATAAAACTATGATGAACAGAATCAAAGAACTAAAATAATGGGGAGGGACTACAATTTAATGAGTAGGAAGACTCAATAAGGTAAAGATGTCAGTTCTTCCCAACTTGATCTATGTATCCAAAATAATCCTGGTCAGAGTCAAGTTATTTTGTGGCTACATACAAACTGATTCTAATGCTTATTTGGAAAAGCAAAAGACAATAGTCAACACAATATTGAAGGAGAATAGCAAAGGTGGAAGACTGATACTACGTGACCTGAAGTCTTATTATCTACAGTAATCAAGACAGTGTGATATAGTTGAAATAATTGAAAAGTGGTTCAGCGGAGTCCAGACATAGACACACACATGTATCCTCAATTGGTCTTTGACAAAGTAGCAAAAGCAATGCACTGGGGCAAAGATATCCTTTCAACACACGGTGCTAGAACAGCTGTATGGCCCCATGTAATAAAAGGAATGCAGTCAGAGGCCTTACACCCTGCATGAACTTTAGATCAAAATGGAGCAGACACTCAAATTTAAAGCAAAAGTATCAAACTCCTGAAAAAATAGGGTAAAATTTGTATGTGTATGTTGGTGAGTTTCCCAGGTATAACACCAAAAGCATGGAAAGAAATGATCAATAAGCTGGACATCTTCTGCTCTGTGAAAACTTCTGCTCTGTGAAAGATAGGTCAAAAGAATGAGAAAAAAAGCCACAACTAGGAGAAAATAACTGCAAACGACACATCTGATATTATTATTATTATTAAATTATTATTAATAATATTATTAAAATATTATTAAATATTTTAATTAATAAT
The DNA here is from genome assembly GCF_027580195.1 of Bos mutus. NCBI lineage: Eukaryota > Metazoa > Chordata > Mammalia > Artiodactyla > Bovidae > Bos > Bos mutus. The sequence goes on along the minus strand of NC_091646.1, from coordinate 8,624,026 downwards.
TAAATATTTAATTTAAATAATTAAATATTATTAAAATAATATTATTAAAATATTATTAAAAATAATAATATTATTAAAGACTATTATTAAAAATATAGAAAGAAACTCTAAGGCTCAACAATAAGAAAATAAACAACCCGTTTAAAAATAGGCCAAATATCTTACCAGACACCTCACCATACAAGATATATAGATTGCAAATAAGCATATGTGGAGATGCTCCATATCATAGTTCATCGTGGAAATACAAATTAAAACAACCAGCACACACCTATGAGAATGGCCAAAATCCAGAACACTGACAACACCAAATGCTGGCAAGGATGTGGACTGACAGGAACTCTCATTCATTGCTGCTGGGAATGCAAAATGATAGAGTCACTTTGAAGACAGTTTGGTAGTTTTTTACAAGACTAATCTGCCTGCAATGCAGGAGACCCTGGTTGGATCCTTGGATTGGGGAGATCTCCTGGAGAAGGGAATAGCTACCCACTCCATTATTCTTGCCTGGAGAATCCCATGGATAGTCTGGTGGACTACAGTCCATGAGATTGTAAACAGTCGGACATGACTGAGCGATGAACACTTTCACTTTTTAAACACACTTTTATCATAAAATCCAGTAATCGTGTTCACTGGTATTTACCCAAAGGAGTTGAAAACATATGTCTACACAAAAACCTTCACATGGATGTTTGCAGCAGTTTTATTGACGATTGTCAAAACATGGTCAACCAAAATGTCCTTCAGTAGGTGAATGAATAAATAAATTCTCACATATCTGGACAATGGAATATTATTCAGCACTGAAAAGAAATGAGGTATTAAGCCATGAAAAGACATAGGGGAACTTTATTGTTTATGTATTACTATGTGAAAGAAGCATCTGAGAAGTGTATATACTGTATGATTTCACGTATATGCCATTCAGAAAAAGACAAAATTATGGAGACAGTTAAAAGTTATATTGTTGTCATGGCATAGAGGGTTGTGATGGATAAACAGGTGAAGCACAGAAGGTTCTTAGGGCAGTGAAATACCCTGTGTGATATGATAATGGTGGATACATACCGTCATACATTTGTCTAAACCCATAGAATGTACAACACCAAGAGTGGTCCCTAAAGTAAACTATGGACTTTGGGTGATTATCAGGTTTCAATGTAGGTTCATCAGTTATAACAAATGTACCACTCTGTGAGACCTGTGGGACACCATCAAACTTACTAATATTCAAATTATGAGAGTTTAAGGAGGAGAGGAGAGAGACTAAGGGGCAGGAATAAATTTTTTTAAAAGTCTTTAAAAATTTGATAAATTTGATGAAATATGCAAGTCTACAAATTTGGCAAAATCCATAAACTTATACATACTAAATCTTGCCTGGAAAATTCCATGGACAGAGGAGCCTGGCGGGCTACAGTCCAAAGATTTGGATATGACCGAGTGACTAACACTTTCATATACATCCTAAACCTCACACTTATCCTGGTTTCTCTTCCTTTTCTTATAAAGACATCATTCAGATTTAGTTTAGTTGCTAAGTCAAGCCCGACTCTTTGCGACCCTATGGACTGTCGCCAGCCAGGCTCCTCTGTCCATGGGATTTTGCAGTCAAGAATACTGGAGTGGTTTGCCACTTCCTTCTCCATGGGATCTTCCCAACCCAGGGGTTGAACCAAGGTCTCTTAATTACTCCTTTAAAGGTCCTTTGCCCAAATAGAGACACATGGGGCCAGAGTTAGGGCTTGAATATATGAGTTTTGAAGGAACACAATTCAATCCATAATAATTGTGCAGCCCAAGAACACAATTACACAGTTATAGATGGTCATATCCAATCTATTATTTTATTGCATTTATGTCACTCATTTCTTCTCTTAATAATTATCCAAAGTTTCAGGAAACATTTAAATATAATTGGCCCTCTGCATCTGTGTATTCAAAGAACCATGGATCAAAAATATTAAAAACAAAATTCCAGAAAGTGTCAAGAAGAAAAATTTGAATTTGCCCCATATTGGCATCTATTTACATAGGATTTACATTGTATTTACATACCATTCACATTGCATTAGGCATTATAAGAAATCTAGAGATGATTTAATGCACACAAGAGGATGTGTTTAGATTATATGCAAATACAATGTAATTTATATAAGGACTTGAGCATCCATAGGTTTTGGTATCTGCAGGGGTCCTGGAGTTAATCCCTCCTGGGTAAGGAGTGATGAGTGTAATACTAATGTTAATCGTCCTCCTGCCTAATTCTCATCTTTAATACAAAGCAATTCTAGTCCTTTTCCATTAAGCTTGATACAATAGACATATTTTATAATTATGCATTTTTATGCCTGCATATGTATATTTTTATGTAAGTACATTATATAATAAAAAAACCATATCAATTACTATTTTAATATTTACTACAGCTACTCTTCCTTTTATCTGCTTGCCTGCCTCCTCCTTTCCTGCCTTCCTTCCTTCTCTTTTTCATTCTATTCATGAATGAAGTTTAGTTCTTCCTGAATGACCCTTTAGAATTTATTGAAATAAGTATGCATTTCCTTTCTTTATGCTTAATATGGTGAATTATATTAATCTATTTTCCAATATTGAGCCATATGTATATCTCTGTAGTGCAAAGAAAATCATTTAGTTTCAGTCAATTATAATTTTACTACAGTTTTTGAATTATATTTGCTTTTATTCATGATTTCTGCATCAATATTCATATTGCAAATTAGTTTATCCTAAATTCTATATTTTATAGATATGGATAAAAATGAAAATATAACTTGAACACTTTTCCTATTTTTCTCTGTTCTCTTAAAGTATAATTGCATTAGGATTTTCTGCCTCTTGAAAGTTTGATAGAATTCACTTACGGAATCAATTGGCACTTAAAATGTTGTGAGGGCAGTGTGTTAGGTCTTAGAAAACCATAGCAGACTGGTTAATATAGATACAATTCAGAAGTTGTATAAACTTTCTTCAGTTTGTTCAATCTCCTTGAGTGGCAGGAGATTAAACAAACAATACGTCAAAATTTAAAAACAAAAAAGAAAGGAGACAAACAAAAAGAAGAAAAACAACCTCTTCCAATCTTTGTAGATTGGTTCTGTGCTGGTGCACTCAATTTTTCTTGGTTTTAAATATCTATTTATTTGGCTGTACCAGGTCTTAGTTGCAGCACCCAGGATCTTTGATCTTTGTCAGGTGTTGGTTGCAGCATGCAGGATCCAGCTCCCTGACTAGGGATCAAACCTGGGCCCCCTGCACTGGGAGTGTAGTCTTTGCCACTGTACACCAGGGATGTCTTTCTTTTGGTGCACTCTTTCAGCTAAGCTTGCTCTGGGCTTATGGATCTGCCCTAGGTGAAAGCTTAAGGCCTTGTCAGATCTTTTCTCAGGATGCATAGTATCTGAGCATATATGTGGCTTCTCTTCCCTGCCTTGAATGATCTGTATTATGTATTTACAATAATCCCTTGTTCCCAGCATCTGGGGGCCTATAGTTTACCTTACAGCTTTTGTGGACAGTGCTAACGCTTTTCTTGTCTGAGTTCAGATGTAGGCAAAACAGAGTCTAGCACCACACATCAGCCTTTCGGGTGTGCCTCAGATAGGTTAGAATAGATATACAGAACAATATGTAGGTTAGGTCTGCTTTTCCAGCTCAGTTCTAGGGAGGGAATGGAGAACCAGGCTGGTAGAGCTTGAAGACCAAAATCACTGTCATGCCAGGGATGGGGTGGGGCAAAGGCTAGTGAAAATGTCACAAAATTTCTTGCCATTTTAAAGATGGCTTTTTCTTGAGGACATATACAAGATGGCAATAAAACTTGATTTTCCAGAATTCTGGCAAAGTTGATTCAGATGGTTTATATTTTACTCCAGATGGTCCACCTTTGCCTTGTAAAAGATATTGGCTGTCAGTTTCTGTATCTTTGTATATTTTATGACCATCTTGATGAGAACTTAGTAAAAAGTCTAGCAAAAATCTATTACTAGTTTATCAAGTTGAATTGGAATTTGAAATATCTCATTTTTGATATATACAGTGATAAATTCATTATTTTTTCCTCTAACTGGTGGCTTTACCTCATTTTCTTGGTTGCACAGGGAAAATAAATTATAATCCACTTATCTCAGTTGGAAAACTTCTTGTCAATGTTGATGCTGCATTTTTTTTTCTTTTGCCTTATATATGCTACTTTTCTGGGGCTTGCCCGGTGGCTCAGCAGTAAAAAATTCACCTGCAATGCAGGAGAAATAGATTTGATCCCTGGTTGGGAAGACCCCCTGGAGAAAATCCCATAGACAGAGGAGCCTGGTGGGCTATGGTCCATGGGGTCGCAGAGTCTGATATGACTAAGTGGCTGAGCACTCATGCATGCTATTTTTCCAGGAACTGATTTCATTTTATCTACCAAAATGCTAAAGTATTTGGCATTTTTCTTTCTAGTCTCCCATTTCCCTATCCATATCTCCCCTAGTTTACTACTTTTTATACCCCAGCAAAGAATACTCTTCCTTCCCTAACAATTCTCATCTTCCATGTCCTACAAGGTCCGGTACTGAATAACTTTTATTTAGTAATATTTTCCCAAGCTTCTACTGTATTGACAGCACCAGGAAAACTATCTATACATTTTGAATATTTAAAACTGTTTCTTGGATTAGATGCTTCATTGAATGATTACTCTGTCCCTTAGAGTTCTCTTACCTCTAAATTTCTATGACACTTACTATTAAAAACATAGATAATAATAGTAATACTCTATTTCTTGTGTTATTAACTCTGGAATGAAAAGATAAAGGTTAGGGAAGGGAGACGGAAATTGATGTTTTTTTGAAAATCTCCTATATACCCAGTATATTGCAGGTGTTTTATAAAAAATTAAAGATAAAATATACATAATCATCTCCATGTTAAATGTATGAGATTTTGGATAACTAGGACAAAGTTATATAACTGACAGGTAGCAGAACAAAACTGGGTGTGCCAAGCTTCAGAATCCATCATGTTTTTTCAGCACACAGGCCATATTAGAATAGGTAATATCTTAAAAGAGCTTTAATATCTTTACCATTCTTCCACATCTAATCTTACCTTCCATTTTTGCTACTATTTGCTCCAGGTTCACATCACTTTATCTGTTCAATAGCCTCATAAATTTCCTGTTTTTTCTACCCACTTCCAGCCTTATACACTCAGTCAAACTGATATATAAAGTCAAACAAAAGTAAGCTAAACTAAATACCAAACTCAATGTTTCACTTTTTCTCAAATCTCTTCAATCATTCTGCATTGGCCTCAGGATACAATTTACATTCTTTAGTTTAAAATTCAAGGCCCTCTAAGATTTTGAGCCCTTTCCTAATGATTCCATCTTTAAATCACATATGTCATACAAACTAAAATGTTCACTATTATAATACTTATACTGCAGAAAGGGAGAATAAGATTAGAGTAAAAGGTAGAAAATGATAATTCCTAAGTTATCTTACCTGATAAATGGTATGCTCTGTAAAAATTTGTATTCTCAAACCCCACCCCACCCCGAAACTGGTACAGAGTAGGATCCCAAAGTTGTTTATCGAATGGATTAACAAATGCCTCAGTTTTCACCACTGAAGTGTAATTTAGAGTGAAACCACCTCTTTCTCCTTTTCCTCATATTGTGCTAAAAAATGAGAGAATAACTCTTTTTATTGTTTTATTTATTTATTTATTAATATAAATTTATCTATTTTAATTGGAAGCTAATTACAATATTGTATTGGTTTTGCCATACATCAACATGAATCCACCACGGGCGTACATGTGTTCCGCATCCTGAACCCCTCTCCTCCCTCCCTCCCCATACCATCCCTCTGGGTTAAATGCTGATGTAAATATAAAATTGCTCCCTGGCATTTTGTGCAGTGTGGTATAGTGTTTAAAAACACAGACTTGGAAATCAAACAACCTTATTATAACAGTTACTAAATGTAAGACCCTGGAATTCACCTCTCTTTTCATTTTGGTTTTCTCATCTATGAAACTGGGATAGAGATATTCCCCATGTCATAGGGTAGTTATGAGGCCTGACAAAATGTTGAAATGTATCAACTTTATTTCTAGAGTTTATTTCTAGAGCCCCATTCTAGAACTTCAGATACAAAGAATATCCAGACTGGAACTGACCTTTGAAGGGACAGAGATTTTTTTGTGGTATTCCAATAGAAACCATGGCAGCCTTCCTATCAAACCTGTGAGTTTCATTTCTCTCCCAGATTAAAGTTGATTTCTCTGCTTCGTGCTAACTATCCTTCTACAAACCTACAAACTGAATCTCCCCCAAGGCTGCTGTTCACAATTTTTCCTACACTGAACATTTTCACTGTTTATTTTAGAAATGCACTAATTAATGAGCACTACTAATTTAAGCTTATAATCATGACTTGTCCTTTAGTGATACAAAGAGGCCCCATAAGTTTTCACTGAGCAGTGAGCAATGCATATGTTTTTTTGTCATATGTTAATCCAAGATGCTGATGTACACTTATACTAGGAAATATTCTGTTTTTTGAAAAATTTACCTGAAACTGCATCAGTAGTAGTAATGTATCTTTACTAGGGAAGGAGCTAAGATTATTAAATATATTTTATTTCCTTTGCCATGTACACTTCTTCATGCTTCCCTCCATTATGCTTCCTTTAGAGGTGTAATTATTCCAACAATAAAACAGGAAATTGAGTGTTAATAGGAAGGATGGTGAAAGGGCCCTTTTCTAACAAATTATTAACATATCTTATTGATCCCAAATTTCCTAAATATATATGGAGGTGGGAAAGGGGGACCCTTGATCATCAAATCTCAAAATATTGGGAAAATCAATCCTCATGAAAGCTAAAGTAGATTCCAGACAAAAAAAAAAAAAATCTGTCCAAATAAGCAGAGACCAATATAATACATAAAAATGGAAGAATTATAGTGTCCAACATCAAAAAGGGAAACTATATCAATTTACCTGAACTTATTTATGAAGGCTCTTTAATTGGTCAATAAAGGAAGATGAATATTAACATCGACATTTATCATTACCCCCAAGTCTGTCCTCTTCAAAGAAATAATCTTGGATTAGATGTGTTATTGGACTAGCTCAGAAAAAAGTTTCTGAAGTCCACCTTTCAGAAACTAAGAAGCCGCTCTTAAGTTCTGTGCATCCACTTAATCGAAATCCTTGAATCCTGCCTCCTAAATATCCTTATTTTATTTTTCTCCCTATGTATACATTCCCAGCACCGTTTCCTTAGACTGTATCAATACCAACTCTTTTCTGAAGCTTTGCAATACCCTTTCCTGCCTATAGTATAACCCTCACCAATTCATACCCCATAGTGATAATGGAGTGATCTTCCTAAAACACGGATATGATCATTTTCTTCTACATCAGTTCAGTTCAGTCACTCAGACGTGTCTGACTCTTTGAGACCCCATGGAATGCAGCACGCCAGGCTTCCCTATCACCAACTCTCAGAGCTTGCTCAAACTCGTGTCCATTGAGTCGGTGATGCCAACCATCTCATCCTCTGTCGTTGCTTCCTCCTCCTGCCTTCAATATTTCCCAGCATCCAGGTCTTTTCCAATGAGTCAGTTCTTCACATCAGGTGGCCAAATATTAGAGTTTCAACTTCAGCACCAGTCCTTCCAATGAATATTCAGGGTTGATTTCCTTTAAGATTGACTGGTTGGATCTCCTTGCAGTCCAAGGGACTCTCAAGAGTCTTCTCCAACACCACAGTTCTTCTACATAAAATTCCTCATTATATCCCTATTGCCTCATCTAGAAAACCTCTGCTTCTTTCTCATGACCACGCCTACTATCCCAAAAGCATAGTATGTTTGACCCTAGTATTGTTCTTAGAAAAGTGAAAGGGAGATTATAATATGCTGATTTCTTTGAATGGGCAAATTATATCATTATTTCATCCCCAGTGACCAGTACATTTTGTAGCACATACAAGGCATTAAGAACATTTCTTTTGCATGCTTAAATGAAGTGTTTCTAAGATTTGGACTGAAGAGAGGATAAATGAGGGTTTGGGACTTATACAGATAGCTACCATAAATCTCTTAAACCTCACTTTATTCATAACAATAGCTATAATTTGTTGATTATATACCATATACTAGACTCTGGTGTTCAAAAACAAAACCCTTCCACTGAGGCTGTGTCTTTACAATGTCAATACATTGAATGAAACTGCTAAAAATCTTTGATCTTTTCTTGATCATTCTGCTTGATCTTTGGCCCACAAAGTTCCATATAACTATTTGTAATTATGTGATTTGGGGAACAAATTGATCAACTCTGGTCTGCCTTTTTATCCAGCTTACTTTACAGCAAAGATCACATTCATTAATTAGCTTGTTTTCAGAACCATGTTAAGTGATTGAGGCAAGGAGGAGGGTGTGAGTGAAGTATCACAGAGGATATGCAAAGTCTTGCTGAGATAATTGAATATTTTCCCTGTTGGTATGTCTTGAATTAGGTGTGGAAGAGATTGTTGGCTTTCTTTGTAACCCTTTAGATGAGAGTATTTGGAAGGCAACATGATATCAGTTCTTGTAATACAATAGAGGAGTAATGGCCTGCAAGAAGCCGATTCAATTCTACCAGCATATTTCTCCTGGAAATCATGTTATTTTGCTAGTTGACACAGTGTGGAAATTATAGGTAGTTCATATTTACTGGCCTTTAAGAAATGTTCCAATCACTATTGTAGTGCTAAAGCATTTATTTTTGTCATGAGCAGAAACCTCGTCCCTCTTTCCATTGCATTATGTTCTCTAGCTTTGCTGTTTGGGGTGATACTGCACCATAATTTGCAGTGGATTATTATGAATATTGGGATGAAGAGTAATTTACAGAAGATTTTCTTACAAAGTTTTGGGTTCAAAAGCAGATTCCTTTCTTATGTGTATATAAATTTAATAGCTAATTGAAAAAAATTGTCTGACATTTCAGAGAAGCAAATTGACTACATGTGAGTTGTTAAATTTAAAATAATATAATATAAATGCTATGACTATATTCTGAATTACCGTTAAGTTTAACATATCCAATTGAATTCTACAGTCACTTTCTCTAATCAGATATTACGAGCAGTTCAATTGGTAGTATTTATTATCACCATCATAACCAGTATCATTATGTATTGAAATGTCTACTAGATTCTTTGAATGTGATATAAAATTTAAATAACTTGTTTAGTGATATGCAGAAAGCTAGAAAGATTTTTTATATCACAATAATTTATGTTAAGAGGTTTCCCCTAAGAGGTGGCCAAGTATCTCCTTGAAAATATGGCTTTTTTTAAAGCCAATTTCTGTTACCCAACACTTTTGCAGGTATGAAAGATAGCCACAATAAATTCATATGGCAGAACTTCTTTTATGGCAGGAGTCATCTTAAACTGTAGGTAGGATTTGAAGTCAAAGTTCTAATTGTTTAATGGCTGCTATTGAGTGAACTGCTTTCTAAAACCAACTGGCATGAAATGGATGCCAGGATGAGGTCTGCTTGAGAAAATTTTTTAAAAATTTTTCACAATTACTCTCAGAAAAATCAATTTAGTGAGGGGATGGATACACAAATAACTATAAGACAAACAACAATCCATGACAACATACTCAAACTGAAGTTCTGGCTAGCTTTGTTCACTGCTTTTGCCCTTCTCCATTTTTATCTTGGTCATGACAGGAAGTAAATGATGTAAGAAAAGGAAAACTTGAGCAAACAATAGCATGTGAAAAATACGCTTCAGAAATAGTTACTCCAGGAATCCATATATTTGGCAGAAGACTCAGATCAAAAAGAACCTTTATAAGTCAGTAAGGTGACAAGCAGTCCAAGTGAAAATTGGCAAGCAGTTTAAATAGACCCTTCACAAAGGAGTCATATGAATAATGAATAAGCTCATTAAAAATTATCACCATCATTTATAAAGAGGGAAATTCAAATTCATGTCACAATATGATACCAATGCACTTTCACTCAAATGGCTAACATTTAAAAGACTGCACATAATAAGTGTTGGCAAAGATCTGGAACTCTCATTCGTTACTGATAGCAGTGTAAACAGGTAAAACAATTTTTGAAAGTCATCTGGCAGTTTCTTTAGACTTAAACACATACTTACTATATGATGTAGAATTCTACTCCTAGGTATTTACCTATGAGAAATGAAAGTATATGTCCACACTGACTCATCTACAGAGTTCATAGGAGACTTATTCATAATAGCCCAAAACTGGAAACAAAATAAATGATCAACAGATGTGATAAATTGTAACAAATCTTTACAATGGATTAGTACTCAGAAATTAAAAGGGAATGGGAGGAATTAAGGAAAGGAACATAGTAAACAAGAGTATGTAAAGAATATACTTCAAAAAATAATTTCATAAGAAAACTGATCATAGAATATTTATATAAAAATACTTTGTCATTAAACAGAACATGGACACTAATAGGTTTTATATATATGTATGTGTGTGTGTGTGTGTGTGTGTATATATATATATATATATCAATCAGAGTAGTGATGTAAAAAAACAGAAATACACAAAAAGTTTGTGATCATCCATTTCTCATGGAAAACATGAAGAAAACAATTAACTATCAAAAATAAAATCTATATTTGATACATCAAGAATTACAGTATGGTTTTTTTGATTTTTGCTATGGTTTTCTTTGTTTCTTTTTCATTTATTTCTGCCCTAATTTTTATGATTTCTTTCCTTCTACTAACCACTGGCTTCTTCATTTCTTCTTTTTCTAGTTGCTTTAGGTGTAAAGTTAGGTTACTTATTTGATTTTCCTCTTGTTTCTTGAGGTAACCTTGTACTGCTCTGAACCTTCCCCTTAGCACTGATTTTACTGAATCCCATAGGTTTGGGGTTGTTGTGTTTTCATTTTCATTTGTTTCTATGCATATTTTGATTTCCTTTGTTATTTCTTCTGTGATTTGTTGGTTATTTGGGCATGTTGTTTAGCCTCCATGTGTTTGTATTTTTACTAGATTTTTTCCTGTAGTTGACATCTAATCTAACCGCATTGTGATCAGAAAGGATACTTGAAATGATTTCAGTTTTTTTAAATTTACCAAGGCTAGATTTATGGCCCAGGATGTGGTCTGTCCTGGAGAATGTTCCATATGCACTTGAGAAAAAGGTGAAATTCATTGTTTTGGGATGAAATGTCCCATAGATATCAATTAGTTCTAACTGGTACATTGTATCATTTAAAGTTTGTGTTTCCTTGATAATTTTCTGTTTGGTTGATCTATCCATAGGTGAGAGTGGGGTATTAAAGTCTTCCACTATTATTGTGTTACTGTCAATTTCCCCTTTCATACTTGTTAGCATTTGCCTAACATATTGCTGGGCATACACACCAATGACACCAGAATTGAAAAAGACACGTGTACCCCAATGTTCATTGCAGCACTGTTTACAATAGCTAGGACGTGGAAGCAACCTAGATGTCCATCAGCAGATGAATGGATAAGAAAGCTGTGGTACATATACACAATGGAGTATTACTCAGCCATTAAAAAGAATACATTTGAATCAGTTCTAATGAGGTGGATGAAACTGGAGCCTATTATACAGAGTGAAGTAAATAAGAAAGAAAACACCAATACAGTATAGTAGCACATCTATAAGGAATTTGGAAAGATGGTAACAATGACCCTATATTCAAGACACCAAAAGAGACACAGATATAAAGAACAGACTTTTGGACTCTGTGGGAGAAGGCGAGGGTGGGATGATTTGAGAGAATAGCATTGAAACATGTATATTACCATATGTGAAATAGATCACCAGTCCAAGTTCGATGCATGAAACAGGGCATTCAAAGTTGTGCACTGGGACAACCCTGAGGGATGGGATGGGGAGGGAGGTGGGAGGCGGGTTCTAGATGGGGGACACATGTACACCCATGGCTGATTCATGTCAATGTATAGCAAAAACCACTACAATATTGTAAAGTTGCTGCTGCTAAGTCACTTCAGTAGTGTCCGACTCTGTGCGACCCCATAGAGGGCAGCCCACCAGGCTCCCCCATCCCTGGGATTCTCCAGGCAAGAACACTGGAGTGGGTTGCCATTTCCTTCTCCAATGCATGAAAGTGAAAAGTTAAAGTGAAGTCGCTCAGTCGTGTCTGACTCTTAGCAACCCCATGGACTTCCAGGCTCCTCCGTCCATGGGATTTTCCAGGCAAGAGTACTGGAGTGGGGTGCCATTGCCTTCTCCGATTGTAAAGTTATTAGCCTCCAATTAAAGTAAATAAACTAATTGAAAAAAAAGAATCGCAACATATTCTGCTACAAAAAGATTCAGTTCTACAGCTAAAAGACCTGAGAGAATCAGGCATATTTGAGAAAAAGATGAGATCAAATTAATTTGAGATGTCCAAAGTACACATAAGATATATACCTGACAAAACTAGATATAAAAACATTCATAAAAGTGGTAGAAGAAAAATTAAGACTTCACTTTCCAAATCAAGTGGTATTGCTTTTCAGTAAAAAAAAAAAAAAAAAAGTGATGGTCATTTTCAGCTAATAAATCTTTAATTCTTACAGCAAAAAAAAAGAAAAAGTTGAACAAACCTAAAATCAACTACTTTTCTTGGACCCTCAGATAACTGAAATCACAGGAAAAACTGCCATTCAAAACTCTGATAAACAGGCAAATATAGAAGTCAGTCTACCTAAAAAAGAGGCTACTGGAGTCACAATTTGGTGGGAAAACTAAAATGGTAATTTTGGGAAATAACTGAAGGCCAAGTGTGGACTAACTTGAGAGTGAGAAACTTTTCAATGTGCAGTCCTAAGAGTAGTCTTACATTTTGTGGGTTTTATTTCCAGGTATTCCTCTGGGTTCTCACAATGGAAGTATCGAAGAAAAATCCCCTCACATTTCAGTCAGGAACAGGGGAAAACTAACAATTTTGAAATATACCATGAGTGTTCTCCATAAAAAAGGCCAACTCTCCAAGGAAAAAAGTCTTTACCAGAGCCTTATCTAACCCATGGGAAGCGCAATTAATTCTAGCCCCCTGGGGGCTTCATGTCTTGCATAAGTATAGGGAAAAAACGGCTAAGAAGTGCTTCAGAAGATGAAACACTGTTATTTGATAATAAGATTGTAGAATGATTCCCATCCCTCACACATTATCAACATTTACAGAGCTCTAGTATAGTAATAGTGGGTAACAATGAATAGAACTGAAAGCCAGAGATTCTATTTAAAGAGGGATTCATACAGAGACCCAAAGACTAGAGAGAGAAAAACAAGGACTCTGGAGGAATTTAAGACCTCTAGTACTTACAACCTGAGAAATCATTAAACATAGCCAGACTCCTAGCCAGATTAACATAGAACTTCACACAGAACATCCTTTACCTTAGTTATTACTCAATGCATCACATCTGGCTTTCACCCAAGATATAAGGCATGTAAAAGGCAAGGGAATAAAACCCCATCAGTTTACAAAGAAAGCATAAGTCCCAGACTCTTAAACAATTTAAAATAATTCTGATTAACATGTTAGGGGCTCTGTTGTTGTTCAGTCTCTCAGTCATGTAACCCTTTATGACCTCACCTGGACTGTAGCATGCCAGGCTTTGCTGTCCTTCACTATTTCCCAGAGTATGCTCAAACTTCTGTCTACTGAGTCAGTGATGCCATCCAACTATCTCATCCTCTTTCGCTCCCTTCTCCTCCTGCCCTCAATCTTTCCCAGCATCAAGGTCTTTTCCAATGAATCGGCTCTTCACATCAGGTGGCCACAGTATTGGAGCTTCAGCTTCCCCCAATGAATATTTAAGGTTGATTTCCTTTAGGATTGACTGGTTTAATCTCTTTGCAGTCCAAGGGACTCTCAAGAGTCTTCTCCAAAACCACAGTTCAAAAGCATCAATTCTTCGGCACTCACTCTTCTTTATGGTCCAGCTCTCACATCCATATATGCCTACTGGAAAAACCATAGCTTTGAGTATATGGAACTTTGTCAGCAATGTGATGTCTCTGCTTTTCAATATGCTGTTTAGGATTACCATAGCTTTTCTTCCAAGGAGCAAGTGTCTTAATTTCATGGCTGCAGTTACCATCCAGTGATTTTGGAGCCCAAGAAAATAAAATATACCACTATTTATATTTTTTCCCCATCTATTTGCAATGATTGGACTACAAGGAGATCCTACCAGTCCATCCTAAAGGAGATCAGTCCTGAGTGTTCCTTGGAAGGACTGATGTCAAAGCTGAAATTCCGATACTTTGGCCACCTGATGCAAAGAACTGACTCATTTGAAAAGACCCTGATGCTGGGAAAGATTGAAGATGGGAGAAGAAGGGGATGACAGAGGATGAGATGGTTGCATGGCATCACCGACTCAATGGACATGAGTTTGTGTAGACTCCGGGAGTTAGTGATGGACAGGGAGGCCTGGCAATGGACATGAGTTTGTGTAGACTCCAGGAGTTGGTGATGGACAGGGAGGCCTGGCATGCTGCAGTCCATGGTGTTGCAAAGAGTCAGACACGACTGAACAACTGAACTGAACTGAATTTGTGATGAGGTGATGGGACTGGATATCATGATCTTAGCTTTCTGAATGTTGAGTTTTAAGTCAGCTTTTTCATTCCCCTCTTTTACCTTAATCAATAGGCTTTTTAGTTTTTCTTCGCTTTCTGTCATTAGAGTGGTATAATTTGCATATCTGAGGTTATTGATATTTCTTCCAGTAATCTTGATTTCAACTTGTGCTTCATCCAGCCCAGCATTCCGCATGATGTACTCTTCATATAAGTTAAATAAGCAGTGTGACAATATACAGCCTTGATGTACTTCTTTCCCAATTTTGAACCAGATCATTGTTCCATGTCCAGTTCTAACTGTTACTTCTTAACCTGCATATAGGTTTTCCAGGAGGCAGGTAAGGTGGTCTGGTATTCCCATCTCTTTAAGGATTTTCCACAGTTTGTTGTGATCCACACAGTCAAAGGCTTTAACATAGTCAACAAAGCAGAAATAGATGTTTTTCCGGAATTCTCTTGCTTTTTCTATGATCCAATGGGCATTAGCAATTTGTCCTCTGGTTCCTCTGCCTTTTCTAAATCCCACTTGTAACCCAAAATTTCTCAATTCACATACTGCTGAAGCCTAGCTTGAAGGATTTAGGGCATAATCTTGCTAGCATGTGAAATGATTGCAATTTTATTGTAGTTTGAAAATGAGTAGAGTATGAAAGAAAAAGCAAATGAAATTCACTCCACTGTAGTGGGTGAATTTTTTTCTCAGAGGGGTACAGGTACTGCTTTATAATATAGTATCCCTGAATAATTTAATACATGAATTACATGTGCTGTGAGCCATTTTTTTCACTGTTAGAGTGGGAATTTTCATATGGTATGAGCAGGAAGCTGGAATGATCCATGTGCTAATGGATTAGAGTTGGAGATATCAGTGTGAACTCATATTCAGCCTAATATACACACAGAAGGCTACATAGATAAACATTTATAGATATATGTAGATGCACAGGTTAATACACATATTTTCTTGCTCTGTTACTTGAAAGTTCCTAGCATAAATGGTACCTAAGTAAGATCAAATACATCTAGTGCCCAGGAGTTGATTTATCATACCATTCTTCAATAAAAGGAATGAAGACTTTTAGGAGAAACAGCTGAGTCTAGGACTATTAGAAGAAATACAGAAAATGAATCTAGAACATCATATAGTTTCTTAAAGTACATAGATTCTCCAAAAGGAAGTGCCTACTTTAATGAGAGTATGCGAAAGGGACACAGGAGCCAATTTAAATTGCTCCCAAGGGCCAAAGTTGGAAAATATTTGAGCAACAAAACAAAGTAGTTAATACTCTCCACTCTCTAAGTGTATAGTGTGTATAGTGAGTCCCTTCCAAAAAGTATAATATGGAAAGATTTTTAAAATTACCTGTACAGTGGAGGAATCAGGAAAAATACCTCTGCCAAGTTATCAAGGTCACATTAACAGTGACAAATTATGTTAATAGTATGTACCCTTGATATGATGCGATGAAAATGGCACTGTACCTCTGTAGTCTTCCTTGCAACAAGACATTACCACAGTCTAAACATGAGAAAGACATCACATTAATTATAATTAAGAGACATTCTACAAAATACCTGAACAATACTCTTCAAAACTATCAAGGTCTTCAAACACAAGGAAATTTGGAAATTGGACATAGTAAAGAGAAGCCAAATGAGACATACAACTAAATTTAATGTGGCCTCTTGAATAAGGTCCTGAAGCAGAAAAAAGACATTAGGTAAATGCTAAAGAAGTCCAGAAGCAACAGTTAGAACTGGACATGGAACAACAGACTGGTTCCAAATAGGAAAAAGAGTACATCAAGGCTGTATATTGTCACCCTGCTTATTTAACTTCTATGCAGAGTACATCATGAGAAATGCTGGGCCGGAAGAAGCACAAGCTGGAATCAAGATTGCCAGGAGAAATATCAATAACCTCAGATATGCAGATGACACCACCCTTATGGCAGAAAGTGAAGAGGAACTAAAAAGCCTCTTGATGAAAGTGAAAGAGGAGAGTGAAAAAGTTGGCTTAAAGCTCAACATTCAGAAAACTAAGATCATGGCATCTGTTCCCATCACTTCATGGGAAATAGATGGGGAAACAGTGGAAACAGTGTCAGACTTTATTTTTTGGGGCTCCAAAATCACTGCAGATGGTGATTGCAGCCATGAAATTGAAAGATGCTTACTCCTTGAAAGGAAAGTTATGACCAACCCAGATAGCATATTCAAAAGCAGAGACATTATTTTGCCAACAAAGTTCCGTCTAGTCAAGGCTATGGTTTTTCTAGTAGTCATGTATGGATGTGAGAGTTGAACTGTGAAGAAAGCTGAGTGCTGAAGAATTGATGCTTTTGAACTGTGGTGTTGGGAGAAGACTCTTGAGAGTCCCTTGGACTGCAAGGAGATCCAACCAGTCCATCCTAAAGGAGATCAGTCCTGGGATTTCTTTGGAAGGACTGATGCTAAAGCTGAAACTCCAATACTTTGGCCAGCTGATGTGAAGAGTTGACTCATTGGAAAAGACCCTGATGCTGGGAGTAATTGGGGGCAGGAAGAGAAGGGGAAGACAGAGGATGTGATGGCTGAATGGCATCACTGACTCAGTGGACATGGGTTTGAGTTAACTCTGAGAGTTGGTGATGTACAGGGAGGCCTAGAGTGCTGCAATTCATCGTATCACAAAGAGTTGGACATGACTGAGCGACTGAACTGACTGAAAGAAGTCTGAATGAAGAATGGAGTTTAATTAGTAAATATATATATATATATATATATAAAATATTAATTAAGTAAGTACAAGTAATGGACCACAATGGGGCAAGTTGTTAATAATAGGGAAATTGTGTGTGGCATACATGGTAACTCCTTATACAATCTCCTCAGTTTTTCTATAATCTTAAACTATTCTAAATATAAAGTCTATTTGAAAATATGAAGGCTGATTAAACTTAGATGTATTCTTCATAATTTGCTGAAGCTTAAATACAAAGCACGTATCCTCTTAAATATCCAGGCAATAAAAGTCACCTGAACTTCAGTACTTTGGCCACCTCATGCGAAGAGTTGACTCATTGGAAAAGACTCTGATGCTGGGAGGAATTGGGGGCAGGAGGAGAAGGGGGTGACAGAGGATGAGATGGCTGAATGGCATCACTGACTCGATGGACGTGAGTCTGGGTGCACTCCGGAAGTTGGTGATGGACAGGGAGGCCTGGCGTGCTATGATTCATGGGGTCGTGAAGAGTCGGACAGGACTGAGCAACTGAACTGAACTGACCTGAACTTGAGACTGGCTTCAGAACTTTACAGAAAAAACCCATTGCCAAAATAAAACTACAGTGGAATGGGAAGGTAGAGAGAGCCAAGATATATGACTCAAGAATTCTGTACCTAATCAAGCTACTGTTGTATTAATATTATGAAAATTTTGACAAAAGATATTGTCAACATAAAAAAATTGTACTGAGAAGTAACAGTACGTACACACAAGCATGTTTTGAAATATTTTCTACAATTAGTCAGTGGATCAAAATTTAAAAGTCAACTCTTGTAATTGTGACTCGGGTATGAAAGAACCTAGAGGAATCCTTAGAGAAAATACATATTTAAGGTCAAGTAATTTATGGGTTTTGTTATCAGAGAAGATAAATTATAGTAATTGGCAATGTACATGGATAATATGTCTAACAAAAATTAAAAGGTCAAAGGAAGAAATTATGGAAGATATTTGGAGTTGTAATTTCTGTTACCCTTTTAAACTGAAGAAAAACATCTATTTCTGCTTTATTGACTATGTCAAAAACTTTGACTATGTGGATCACAGTAAACTGTGGAAAATTCTGAAAGAGATGGGAATATCAGACCACCTGACCTGCCTCTTGAAAAACCTGTATGCAGGTCAGGAAGCAACAGTTAGAACTGGATGTGGAACAACAGACTGGTTCTAAATAGGAAAAGGAGTACATCAAGGCTGTATATTGTCACCCTGCTTAGAGCACATCGTGAGAAACGCTGGGCTTGAAGAAGCACAAACTGGAATCAAGATTGCTGTGAGAAATACCAATAACCTCAGATATGCAGATTACACCACACTTATGGCAGAAAGTGAAGAGGAACTAAAAAGCCTCTTGATGAAAGTGAAAGAGGAGAGTGAAAAAGTTAGCTTAAAGCTCAACATTCAGAAAACTAAGATCATGGCATCCGGTCCCATCACTTCATAGCAAATAGATGGGGAAACAGTGGAAACAGTGGCTGACTTCATTTTTTGGACTCCAAAATCACTGCAGATAGTGTTGCAGCCATGAAACTAAAAGATGCTTACTCCTTGGAAGGAAAGTTATGACCAACCTAGACAGCATATTAAAAAGCAGAGACATTACTTTGTCAACAAAGGTCTGTCTAGTCAAGGCTATGGTTTTTCCAGTAGTCATGTATGGATGTGAGAGTTAGAGTATAAAGAAAGCTGAGTGCAAAAGAATTGATGCTTTCAAACTGTGGTGTTGGAGAAGACTCTTGAGAGTCCCTTGGACTGTAAGGAGATCCAATTAGTCCATCCTAAAGGAGATCAGTCCTGGGTGTTCATTGGAAGGACTGATGCTGAAGCTGAAACTCCTATACTTTGGCCACCTAATGTGAAGAGCTGACTCATTTGAGAAGACCCTGATGCTGGGAAAGATTGAGGGCAGGAGGAGAAGGGGACGACAGAGGATGAGATAGATGGTTGGATGGTCTCACTGACTCAATGTACATGAATTTGGGTAAACTCCAGGAGTTGGTGATGGACAGGGAGGCCTGGCATGTTGCTGTTCATGGGGTCACAAAGAGTCGGACACAACCAAGTGACTGAACTGAACTGATAGTTGATTTACAATTTTGGTGAATTTTATGTATCAACTTGAATGGACCAAGGGATACCCAGGATATCTGGTTAAACATTTCTGTGTGTGTCTGTGAGGAGATCTCCTCACACCCAGTAGAAGTGGTCTCCCCACCCTAGCAGAGGTAGCCTCGCAACCCCCACAGAAACAGCCTCTCTACCCACAGTGGCAGCAGCATCCACCGCCACCCCTGCCCCCCGCAACAATGGTATCACCTCTCTACCCCCAGTCTTACTAGCCTTTCCACTCCTGCCTGAGGGAATGAACTCTGAACTGCCTGAAGAAAGTATAATGTCTTTCCCTGAGGCAGTTGTTATGTAAAACAATGCTGATTCTCTTCAAAACCCACCCCCACCATCCTTATTTGCTTCTATACTTACAAGACTAATATCTCAGCGGACCTGCTAAAAGTTAGGTACTCAGTGTTACCCATGAGGAGGTACACTCCAGAAGAATTACTTCAGTTTTCTGATTTATACAAACAAAAATCCAGGGAAATGTGTGGGAATGGATTCAGAGACTGTGAGATAATAGAGGAAGAAAGATAAACTTGGATCAGGTTGATTTATTCACATGAGCTCATTAAGCAGAAAATTTGCATTTAATGTTCCAGATTGGGAAATTAGGAAAAGCTCTAAAGGTTTGGATGGTTGGCTGATGGATGAAGAGGTGAATTTGATGGATATATAGGACTTATCTTGTTTTAAAGTAGAGAAAGTGTTTCAAAGGCTTGGGAGACTGGAATGTTTAAATGGATTAATTATTTAAGATCTACTAATTCACACTGGGGGCTTCCCTGGTTGCTCAGATGGTAAAGAATCTGCCTGCAATGCTGGAGACCTGGGTTTGATCCCTGGGTTGGGAAGATCCCCTGGAGGAGGGCTTGGCAACCCACTCCAGTATTCTTGCCTGGAGAATCCCCATGGACAGAGGAGCTTGGTGAGCTACAGTCCATGAGGTCACAAAGAGTTGGACACAACTGAGTGACTAAGCACAGCACAGCACAACCCACACTGGGAGGGACCAGAAGACATAGCTTTAACCAATGCTGTGAGAAATAAATTTATGAGGTTATGAGGGAAGCCTGATCATCCTTGAAGAGCTCCATGACTGTTCTTCTCTATAGGCCGAATCCTACAGTGGAAATGGCAGACACTGAATTGAGAAACCTAAATGCAATGGAAATAATTGGATACCAGTTGGCATGGGTAAAGTGGTGGCATTCAATAGCTACAGGCAAGGGGGGCATGGTTACCATAATGGACAGCATTGTCAAAGCAGCAATCAGATTAGTCTGTCATATAGACCTATGAAATTAGCTAGTCATGCTATTCCTAGAAGTGAAAGAAATAAGAAGCCTAGTAAAGTCTTACTTCATCTGTGTAAGCAGAAAAGTTCCAAATCAAGTGGAAAAAGTCTAAACTGAATCATAAAAACAGAGAGTCACACCCCTCAATCAATTCCTAAAGAGAGCTTATAGGCACAGAAACCCCCATGAATGAAAGGGAGGCTGGGTCCCACTGCAGGAGGACTCTGATACACTACCAAAAATGTATAACTGTTAATTTTTTCCCCAGTTCAGTTCCGTTCAGTTCAGTCTCTCAGTCGTGTCCGACTCTTTGCAACCCCATGAATCGCAGCACGCCAGGCCTCCCTGTCCATCATCAACTCCCGGAGTTCACTCAGACTCACGTCCATCAAGTCAGTGATGCCATCCAGCCATCTCATCCTCTGTCATCCCATTCTGCTCCTGCCCCCAATCCCTCCCAGTATCAGAATCTTTTCCAATGAGTCAACTCTTCGCATGAGGTGGCCAAAGTATTGGAGTTTCAGCTTTAGCATCATTCCTTCCAAAGAAATCCCAGGGCTGATCTCCTTTAGGATGGACTAATTGGATCTCCTTGCAGTCCAAGGGACTCTCAAGAGTCTTCTCCCAACACCACAGTTCAAAAGCATCAATTCTTCGGTGCTCAGCTTTCTTCACAGTCCAATTCTCACGTCCATACATGACCACTGGAAAAACCATAGCCTTGACTAGACAGACCTTTGTTGGCAAAGTAATGTCTCTGCTTTTTAATATGCTATCTAGGTTGATCATAACTTTTCTTCCAAGGAGTAAGGGTCTTTTAATTTCATGGCTGCAGTCACTATCTGCAGTGATTTTGGAGCCCAGAAAAATAAAGTCTGACACTCACTGTTTCCACTGTTTTTCCATCTATTTCCTATGAAGTGATGGGACCAGATGTCATGATCTTGGTTTTCTAAATGTCCCCAGCCTTCCCTAAAGGACCTATGCCCTTTTAGCAGGGTAACTGAGAATTGGGGAAAAGGAAATAATCAGCCCTTTCAGGGACTACTGGACACTGACTCTGAACTGACACTAATTTAAGAAGACATAAAATGCCACCATGTTCCACCAGAGCAGGGATTTATAGAAATCAGGTTATCAATGGAGCTTTAGCTCAGATACATCTCACAGTGGGCCCAGTGTGTCCCTGAACCCCTCTTGTGGTTGTCTCCCCGGTTCTAGAATATATAGTTGGAATATATATATACTTAGAATCTGACAGAATCCCCCCACAATGGTCCCTTGAACTGTGGAGTGAGTGCTATTATGGTAGTAAAAGTCAAGTGGAAGCCACTAGGACTGTCAAAACCAAGAAAAATAGAAAAAAAATTCCTGGTGGGATCTAAAAAATGAGTGTCCCCAGAGGACTTGTACATAGGATGAGTAACATGTACTTTCACTCATCAAGGATAACCTGGCAATGGCCACCAGTGAGTGTCCCGTTTGCCTGCAGCAGAGAACAACACTGAGTTCCCTATATGGCACCATTTCCCAGGGTGATTAGCCAGCTATCGGCAATAGGCTGAGTATACTGCACTGTTTCTATCATGGAAGGGGCTGCATTTTGTTCTTACTGACAGATATACTCTGAATATGGAGATTTTCCTTCCTTGCCTGTAATACTTCTGCCAAAACTATCTCCATGGATTTACTGATTGCCTTACCCACTGTCATGGTATTCTACACAGCATTGCTTCTGATCAAGGAAGTCACTTCACAGCAATAGAAGTGAGGCTACATGCCCATATTCATTGAATTCACTGGGCTTATCATGTTCCCCATGATCCAAAGCAGCTGCCTAGACTCAATCATGTAATGGCCTTTTGAAGACTCAGTTACAGTGCCAGCTAGGTGGCAACACCTTCTAGAGCTAGGCCAAGGTTCTCCAGAAGACTGTATATGCTCTGAATGAGCGGTCAGTATGTTGTGCTGTTTCTATGATAGGATCAGTGGGTCCAGGAATCAAGGGGGTAGAAATGGGAATGACGCCACTCACTATTACCCATAGTGACCCTTCAGCAATATTTTTGCTTCCTGTTTTTGGGACATTATGCTCTGCTAAACTAGAAGTCTTAGTTCTAAAGGGAAAATTTCTTCCACTTGGAGACACAACAATGACTCTATTAAACTGAAAGTTAAGGCTTCCATGCAGCCAGTTTGGGTTCCTCATGCCCTAAATCAACAGTAAAAGAAGGGAGTTACTGTGCTGGCTGGGGTGATGGATCTCAACTACCAAGGGGAAATTGGATTACTACTCCACAATGGTGGTAAAGAAGAATGTGTAGAGTACAGAAAATCCCTTAGGGTGTCTCTTAATATCACCATGCCTTGTGACTAAGGTCTGTGGAAAACTACAGCTCAATCCAGGGAAGATGACTAACATCCCAGAATTTTCAGGAATAAGGGTTTAGGTCACCACCTCAGATAAAGAACCATAATCAGCTGAGGTTCTTTTTGAAGGCAAAGGGAACGCAGAAAGAGTACTGGAAAAAGGTAGTTATAAATACCAGCTATGACTATGAGACCAGTTACAGAAACTGTAATTCTTCCTTACATTTTTATGGATATATTTGTGTGTATGTCAAATATCTTTGTTTTCTTTCCCTTTCACTTCTTTATCATGTAACATAAGAAGAATCATGAACTTTATATCACATAATTTAAACATTGTTAATTTTACATCAAGGTATTTAAGTTATGGGATATCAAAAAGAAGAGTAAACCACTCAAGGACTTTACTTTCTATTCTGGGGAAGTGGTTCGTGCATTTTTCATTGTATGCAGGGTAGTTGTATTGCATTAGAATTAGAATTGCTTCATTTGGAGATTCAGTACGGTTTAAGGAGATGGGCATGAATGCTCAGCCAAGTTGACAAAAAAAAAGTTAGCCATAGGAGTTCTATCCCTTGTCATCTTGGCAAAGAGATACTTACATATCTGGTTAAACGTTATTTCTAGGTATGTCTGTAGGGTGTTTTGGGAAGAGATAAGCATTTGACTTAGGGGACAGAAAAGCACATTGCTCTCCCCAAGGTGGGTGGGCATTATCTAATCCACTGAGGGCCTGAATAGTACAAAAATGCAGAGGAAGGAAGAATTCTCTCTTCCTGCTTGACTGTGTAAGTTGAGATCTTAGTCTCCTGCTCTGGGACTGGGATTTATATCATTGGCACTCCTGGTTTTCAGTTCTTAGGACTGGGACTGGAATTTATTGCACTCGCTTTCCTGGGTCTCTGGTTTGCAGACAGCAGATTTTGAGACTTTTCTCAGCCTCCACAAGCTCAGGAACCAATTCCTTATAATAAATCTCATTATATATATTTGGGTTTTATATCACAAATATATACAAATATTTATATACCTAAAATATATAAATATGAAATTGATAGGTTAAATATATGATATAAAATATTATATATAATAAGCACATCTATCTATCTATCTATCTATCTATATATATATATATATTATTGGTTCTATTTTTCTGGAGAACCCTGACCAATATAATGGCTGCTTTTGTGTTTTTCTTATATTTGAGCAAACCGAAGAGCAAAGTGAGAGAAGCCAACACAGTGTCAAGCTGCAAAATCATATAGAGATGATTCAGATTATCCTGTACATTTGATAGATGGGAAAACTAAACTCTATACAGGTAAAGGGACTGGTCCAAAGAAGAGAAGATCAGAGGTATAACCCAGACATTTTGATAAACAACTCAATAGTCTTTTACTTTACATCATTTGACAATAAAAATACTAATGATGATGTTATATGTTCACATAAATCTATTGTGTATTACATAGTTTATCTTTTTCTTTTGCTTCTATTACCTCCTTTAAAGAAAAAGGAGAAAATTTGATGCAAATTGTAGATTTTGCTAATTATCTCTAAGGTGCCTAACTTTACAGGTGCTGAATAGTGTGTTACATAATGAAGGTGATTAATTGAACTTAAGAATGTATGATTTCAACTCATGTTGAAGCCATGTGATCTGAGTAAGTTTTAAATGGAGTTGGATGAGTTTTTTATTGCCAAATTTATTGGTGAGAAAATTGGATTCTAACTTCAGTCAATTTAATTTGTTGCTTTGTACTACATGGCTACATGAATGACAGGAAAGATCAGTGCCTTGGGGTTTCAATAAATCGGATTGCTTTGAGGAGAAAAGCCTCTTATTTAGTGAAAGAGTATGTTCTTCAAAGTAAATGTAATTTAAAGCATGTATAAGACTTCAAACTATACTAATAATGTAACACCTACAACCTCTAACCTAATTGTTTTAAAGATGCATGTTAATATATTCAACTTTTTCTGGACTACTTTCTCTATCCATCACTATTTTTTCCTTGATTGGGACCTGGTTCTCCTTCATGGACAATGATTCCCCTGTAATATTATCAACTGATATTTCCTCATTCAACCATTGTGGACATATATTAGATCCAGGGAGATGGGTTGGAATACACTTGATTCTCCTTCACTATTTTTCAGACCTTTGTTCAATATGTCATACTCTTTTGAAGCCTACAAAACTACCCTCCTCCTGTCCAATTTCATTTTCAAGTCACTCTCCCACAATCTTTGCACATGTTGGCATCATTTTTACAGCTACGTATTTCTTCATTACCACAGGAACCCTATGGCATTGCAACTGAAAAAACAGATGGCACAGTCAAGGAAGTCCATGACTCCCTTAAATTTTTTTGACCATCTTCCACATTCTATTTCTGCAATTCACTAACAATGAAATCACTAGAAATTGTCATCACCCATAACAATTCTACCGATACCTCTATACTGTTTAACAATGAAATTTCTCTCTCAACACATTCTTTTACCCTTTAGCCTCTCCTACTCTTGCACCTTCAATAGACTAGTTTTTTTTTTTCCATCAAAACTTTCAATCTACTCTTACCCCTCCTTTCAATAACTTCCTTTATTACCTAAATACTTATGATAAGCTTCTTAAAGAGCACTCTCACTAGCAACTTGAATTTCTTTTTCCTCCTTTAGTATATGCCTACTCAATTAGTCTATGGCAACCCACTCCTGTACTCTTGCCTGGCAAATCCCATGGATGGAGGAGCCTGGTAGGCTGCAGTCCATGGGGTCGCTAGGAGTTGGACACGACTGAGCAACTTCATTTTCAATTTTCACTTTCATGCATTGGAGAAGGAAATGGCAACCCACTCTAGTGTTCTTGCCTGGAGAATCCCAGGGATGGAGGAGCCTGGGGGGCTGCCATCTCTGGGGTCGCACAGAGTCAGATACGACTGAAGTGACTTAGCAGCAGCAGCAGTCAATTAGTCTAAAACCCCCTTTAGTCAACATGTCTGTTTTCTCTTTGACTACTTTTGAGCTTCTGCAAAGTGCCTCAGAATGTCACATAACACATGATGATTGACTCCACTGAAAATATATCATTTCCAATATTTCAGGTAGAACCTCTATGTGTGCATGCTTAGTAATTCAGTCATGTCCAACTCTTTGCAACCCTATGGACTGTAGCCTGCCAGGCTCTTCTGTCCATGGGATTATCTAGGCAAGAATACTTGAGTGGGTTGCCATGCCCTCCTCCAGGGGATCTCCTTGACCCAGGGATTGAACCCATGTCTCATGTCTCCTGCACTGGCAGGCAGGTTCTTTACTGCTAGTGTCACCTGGGAAACCCAACCATTAAGTAATTATTTCATTCATTTCTGGTGTTTAATTTTCAAAAAAAATAGCTTGGTTTTAAAAAGTTCATGTTAAGTTGAAGGAACTAGGGATGCATAAAGTATTGAAAAAGTACAGAGACTCCATGGAAATTAATACATTCGGACTCAAAGTGGCTCAAAGTTGGTAACTGGATGCTATCATGAACTATGGCAGTGACTTTCTCTGTCTCTTTCATTCTCTGTCTCTGGCTACCTCTCAGCCTACTTGATCTTCTTTCTCTGCTTCTCTTTGTTCAGTATACTATTATCCCCTCAGATTCTCACAGCTACCTGAAATAGTCTCTCAGTGTCTCAAATCTAAATTTCTAGTGAAGAGATGGCATATTTGATTGGCTTGAGTAGCTAATCAGCAAATAATATTACAAACATGCTCATCTAAGCTAATTGCTTCAGTAGAAGATTTGGGTAGTATCAGTTATGAGAAAAGGGAGCTGCAGACAGAAAGCCTCATAAAACTGTTTTCCTACAGTAGTTCTTTTTTTTTTTCCTACAGTAGTTCTAAGTTCACTGTCATCCTCAAGTCCCCCAGTTGTACAATTTTCAACATTTTTAGCCTGCCTTTTAAAGAAAATAGAAGACAATGTTTTCTGCAATCAGTATGACCTTGATTTATGTTTTTCTTCTTTACCTAAAGACTTACAGCTCCACTTTTTCCTAACACTTCTTTATACCTGTTTCAAGTAATGAATACTCTATTTTTCCCAAAACTAAATTGCATAGAATATGTATGTGGACTAGTAGATTAAGATCCTAGAAAGGAGAAAGTGAGAGAGTCCAACAGTAATTTTTTCCTTTCATGTCTTCAGTCTCTTCTTTAGCATTGATATTGTCTTTCTCTGCTAGCCATAATGATTATCTTGTGTGTGTGTGTGTGTGTGTGTGTGTGAGGGGTATGTTTAGTCACTAAGTCATGTCCGACTCTGTGACCCCATTGACTGTAGCCTGCCAGGCACCTCTGTCCGTGGGATTTCCCAGGCAAGAATACTAAGATGTGTTGCCATTCCTTTCTCCAGGGGATCTTTCGAACCCAGGGATCAAACCTGCATCTCCTGCATTAGCAGGTGGATTCTTTAGAACTGAACCTCCAGGGAAGCCCTAGTGAATCTTCCCCAGTCTAAATGAACATTGCTTTAGTTGTGCTGCCCTCAATATACTCTGATATCTTTTTCATTCTTGCATAACCAAATAAGGAGAAAGTCGTCTAAAATACATGAACTTATTTCTCAACAAACTGCTATCCTTTAAGACATTATTCTTTTCTACTTGCCTTATCTGTATGCATTTTCTTTACTACTTAAACAAATAAGACCAAAACACACTTACAATTTGCTTTTGCATTGTAATAATATATTTTGGATTTGGAATTGGGAGAAAATGCTTCTTCCTCATTTCTAATGTTTCCTTTTATGTGAAGAGACATTTATTAGCATAACATTCTTGGTTTCTTTCCATTTCTTTACTCATTTTGCCTTAGGGGATGAGGAATAATTTAACATGATTAGTGATTTTTGGAGGGAGAAAATTTTTATCTCTAGCAGAGTACTCTCCTGCTACTTTAGGGGCAGCCTATCACAACTCGCATATCAGTATTAGGAAATCAGAAACCACTCCAGTTCTATAATCGTTAACACTGAAATTCCCCTCTTTGATCAGAATCATTTGCCCTTGCATTCTAGTGGAATATACATTAGGAATCCCACTTATTCATAAATATTCACCTTCTCCAACATCAGTTTTCAGTAATAAAGGTTATATTTTGAGCCCCATCTTCTTTCTTTTTTGTCTTATTTCCCACTTGGTTCAGTCAGAAATACTGAGTAGTAGACTTCTAGGGGAAAGGTAATTCCTGGAGATTACAGCTTCTCACATGCTCTTTATGGATAACTTTAACTTTTGGGAGCATTATATAAGTGCAGCACACATGGGTTTTTGACCTTGAAGTTTGAAGTGAAGTGAAGTGAAAGTCACTCAGTTGTGTCCGACGCTTTGCGACCCCATGGTCTATGCAGTCCATGGAATTATCCAGGCCAGAATACTGGAGTGGGTAGTCTTTCCCTGCTCCAGGGGATCTTTCCAACCCAGGGATTGAACCCAGGTCTCCTGCATTGCAGGCGGATTCTTTACCAGCTGAGCCGCAAGGGAAGCCCAAGAATACTGGAGTGGGTAGTCTTTCCCTTCTCCAGCGGATCTTCCCGACCCAGGAATCAAACCGGGGTCTCCTGCATTGCAGATGTATTCTTTACCAACTGAGCTGTCAGGGAAGCCCTTGAATGAAGTTTACAATGGCCTATATTGTGAAGGTAGATTTTTAACTGCTGTGACCTTAGGCTATATTACATTTTGACCTTGGCAGGTGAATATAGCTTATGTAGCCTTTTCATAAACAAATGTTTCTTTAGAGGTGCTGCAGGCACCAAGCTTTGAGTAAACACACAAATCTAAAGTTTTACATTTCATCAAAGGAATAGATAGAAAATTTTAGAGCTTTTGGACCTCAGCAAAGAAAGGATACAGGGGCCACCAGCCATGGACTGGCCTGAGTAAATAAGGGTCACATGAGGTTTAGCAAACAAATGCTAGCTAAACTGGCTTCAGCAAAGATATGGGTCTCAGAAAAGTCTCATACTTAGTGAACCACCTTAACAAAATGATGGGTAATTTAGGGTGCTGACTAGAATGTGATGTGAACTATCTTATTTGACTTCCCTGGTGGCTCAGACGGTAAAGCATCTGCCTACAATGCAGGAGACCCAGGTTCAATCCCTGTGTTGGGAAGATCTCCTGGAGAAGGAAATGGCAACCCACTCCAGTATTCTTGCCTGGAATATCCCATGGATGGAGAAGCCTGGTAGGCTACAGTCCATGGGGTCGCAAAGAGTCGGACACTTCACTTCACTTCACTTCACTAGTACATGTATGCGGAGCTGAAGAAACCTCGGCAGCCACTACTGTGTACTAAGGCCTTGGTGAGTGGGGTCAACTGAGGCAAAGATTCAAATTTGAAAGAATGAGAGTCTTTCCATATATAGGCTTTTTAGCCTTTGATAGAACAAGATTTGTTGCTTTTAAACTGAAAACACTGCTGAATTCCCCAGACCTTATGAAGTTCTAGAGTTTTCATATGAAAAAAATTTATGACCTTATAAAGGCAGGCCGATAGCTGTTGTATTCAGCACCCAAGATGCAATAGTGAAGGAGACACATCTGGATTGCTGGAGCTAGTCCACAGGCTCAAGAGTCATTCCCAAACTTGTAGTCTCAGCATGAATCTGGATTAAGTATAGAGAGGGAAAATTCTTCTAAGACAGATTTTAGATAATTAAGCTCTTCTTTATCAAGTAGCAATAGAAGTTACAACTGTGACCTAGCACTGAAAATTCCTGTTTACAAAACAATGTTCATACTGCTTTGTAAGAAAGACTCCAATTAATGAAGAAACGCAGATTCAAAATATAAATGTGAATAAAGATGTTTTGAACAAGCAATAACATAATCTCTAGTGAGATCTGGTGAATAAGATTCACAACTCTGCAAATTTATAAACTTCTTAAAAAGGCTATACAGTATAAGCATAGGAACGCTGGAGGAGCTATATGGATAATAGGTAAAAGTTCAAAATAGAGATAAAGAGATATAAAGTGAGACTGTATAACAATAGAAAGATCAATTCATCAGAAAGATAAAAATCATTAATGCACATTTGTCTGATTAAAAGAAAAGCTTCAAAATACATAAAACATGATTTGCCCAAAGTTTAGGGGAAAATGGGCTTCCTTTGTGGCTCAGCCAGTAAAGAATCCACCATTCAGGAGACCTTGTTTCGATCCCTGAGTTGGGAAGGTCCCCTGGAGAAGGGAAAGGCTACCCACTCCAGTATTCTGGCTTGGAGAATTCCATGGACTGCATAGTTCATGGGACTGTGAAGAGTCGGACACGACTGAGCGACTTTCACTCACTCACTCATAGGGGAAAATAGTGCATTCCATGAATATAGTTGGGGATTCTAACACATCTATCTCCCAGCAAATAGTAGACCAAGATAAAGAAAATCAATAAAAACACAGATGATCTGAATAATACTGTTGATTAACAATACCTAATTGTTATAAACACTACCCTAACTCTGCAGAAATTAATTATTTTCAAGTGAATATGGCCCACCTACAAAGATGTGATGATAGATCCTATGTTAGGCCATGAAACAAATCTCAATAAATTTAAAAGGACTGAAATGTAGAGTATGTTCTCTTGCAACAATTACATTAAATTAGAACCCGTGGCGGATGCATGTTGATGTATGGCAAAACCAATACAGTATTGTAAAGTAAAAAAAATAATAATAAAAAATTTTTTTTAAAATATTCACACAAAAAAACAAAAAACAAAAACTTACAAACCACAAGGAAAAAAAAAGAAGTAAATAAAAAATAAAATGTATAGCAAACACCAAATCTATTTATATAGAAACACCTCTGAATAATCCACAGGTCAAAGAAGAAATCATGAGAAATTAGAAAACATTTCAAAATGAATTATTAATGTAATGAAAATGAAACATCAAAATTTATGAGATACTCCTAAGGCAGTGGTTAGACAAACATTTATACCATTAAAGGTTTATATGGGAAAAAAGACAAATCTAAACATGAACTTAGATTTTTGATAGGAAAAGAAGAGAAAGTGGAAAAAAAATGATAAACGTATGAGAAAAAAATCAGTAAAATTGAAAACAAACAACAGAAAAAAATAACAAAGCCAAAAGCTTATTCTTGGAAATGATATACAAAATTGATAGAGGGGTTCAGATCAAGGTCAGATCAAGAACAGAGTAAGAGGATATGGAGCTCAGTTTCCTCCACGAACACATCAAAAATGCATCTACATGTGGAACAATTCTCACTGAAAACTAACTGGAAACTGGCAGAAGGACTCATGGACAATCAGACTGTAAGAAAGGTACAGATGTCATGAGGCGAGAAGGAAAGAAAAGCACTCAAATCGGAACCCATGCCCTTGGGATGGGACACAGAGGTAAAGGGAATTCACACAGGTGGATACCCATCCAGGGGAGTAAATGGGTTTGAACCACTGATTGGATGCCCCAGTCCAGGTGTCCTACACTGGGGAGCCAAGCACCTTTGGCTGGTTGGAGGCCCACTGGGAGTAATAGAAGGGCAATGGGAAGACTGGAGTCCACTTGTGAGGAGCACAGTGCAGGCTCATTCCCAAGGCAGGCCGGGAAGAAGTCTGCTCTAGTGGCCACAGGATTTTCTGGGCCCACCAGATATATTATACTTTGACAGAAATTCGGGCTATATAGATGAATGTACTTGTCAAAACTTAATGATCACACTCTTAAAACATGTGCTTTTTGCAAATACATTTTACATCAAGAGAAAAATTACTGTAAACAAACACTGAATTCTTCTTAATGACTGCATGTACTGTGCCCTGGTAAGTCGCTTCAGTTGTACCCGACTCTTTGCAACCCTGTGAACTATAACCCACCAGACTCCTCTCTCCATGGAATTCTTCAGGCAAGAGTACTTGTGTGGGTTGCCGTGCCCTCCTCCAAGAGATGGGATTGAACTTGTGTTCCTTACGTCTCCTGCATTGGCAGGTGGCTTCTTTACCACTAGCTCCACCTGGGAAGCTACCAGCGTATACTATAGTGATGTCTTCAACTTACTTGGAAATTCAACAAAAATAAATAGACTGATGGATGGACACAGGAATAAATAAGTGGATCAGTTCAGTTCAGTTCAGTTCAGTCGCTCAGTCGTGTCCGACTCTGCGACCCCATGGATCACAGCACACCAGGCCTCCCTGTCCATCACCATCTCCCAGAGTTCACTCAGACTCACGCCCATCGAGTCAGTGATGCCATCCAGCCATCTCATCCTCTATCGTCCCCTTCTCCTCCTGCCCCCAATCCCTCCCAGCATCAGGGTCTTTTCCAATGAGTCAACTCTTCGCATGAGGTGGCCAAAATATTGGAGTTTCAGCTTCAGTATCAGTCCCTCCAATGAACACCCAGGACTGATCTCCTTTAGGATGGACTGGTTGGATCTCCTTGCAGTCCAAGGGACTCTCAAGAGTCTTCTCCAACACCACAGTTGAAAAGCATCAATTCTTCGGCACTCAGCTTTCTTCACAGTCCAACTCTCACATCCATACATGAATAAATGGATAGATATGTTATAAATCAAGTATAGTAAAGTGTTAATGGTAGAATCTAGACAGTGGTTATCTGAATGTTCAGTATAAATTTTTTTCAACTTTGCTGTATGAACATTTTCATTTAAATAAAACCTTAGAATAAAGGGCTAAGAAATTTTCAATGTTTCTCTCTGAGGGAGATGCCAAATTGTATAAGTGAATTTTCCCCCAAGAGAAGCTATCTATTTGGATAGTGCCAAAATTTGCTTTTTGTAAGAGTATTTCTTCCTGTTAAGTTTATGGGTTTTACAATAGAATTGGTACAACTGGCCTCCAATGTATTGGTAAGACAAAAATTAAGAAAGTCTTTTTCTACCCTTCATTCTTCAGACACCACTGAGACTGTGTTGTGATATTTGATACCATTAAGTACATACTACACTTAGGGAACATGGTTTTGCTTGGCATAACTACTATAGGACAGACTTTGAAAAAATTTGGCCTATCTGTGGTTGGCACTCTGCTGATAGTGTGTCCTCTGAACTCTTGGAATTATTTAAAAGTGAAGTCTCATGAAAGACTTGGAAATGAAGTGAGGATCTAAAGAAACTATGTTCATTCCACTGAGGGGCCAGGTTGAAGATGCCAAAGGAATGTTAATAATTCTACTCAGATATTGACATGTTCTCTGTCTGAGATTTAGAGGCTAAAAAAAAAAAAGAAAACTGGAGAAAATTTAGATTTGAACTTTTTGCAAGAGCATAATAATTTAATTTGCAGTACGTATTTTGGACCTTAATATCTTTGGACACTTCCTTTCTAGGAAAATTAATTTTTGGACTTTTCTTTTTCCTTCAGAATTTCATAATGGGACAACATATTCAAATGTGGGTGATCTTACGGTTGGTATTTTATTGGAGTGTTTTACTAATGCCCTATATTCTCACTGCAGAGTCACTGAGAGGAAATGTTGATCATAGTGGCTGGAAATAGCTTTAGCTGGGAGATAAAATAAGGAATAATTCTGACCTAGGCTTCTGATTTATTTCTGAGCTTTATGCACATAAAATCTCTACTGACCAACTGTGGTCCCAGAAGGATATCAAATGAATTACTGGTTGGTATAGCAGAGTCACGGAAAAGGCAATGGCACCCCACTCCAGTACTCTTGTCTGGAAAATCCCATGGGTGGAGGAGCCTGGTAGGCTGCAGTCCATGGGGTAGCGAAGAGTCAGACGACTGAGCGTCTTGACTTTCACTTTTCACTTTCATGCATTGGAGAAGGAAATGGCAACCCACTCCAGTGTTCTTGCCTGGAGAATCCCAGGAATGGGGGAGCCTGGTGGGCTGCCGTCTATGGGGTCGCACAGAGTCAGATACAACTGAAGCGACTTAGCAGCAGCAGCAGCAGCATAGAAGAGTCAGCCTCGTGAAGGTGGGTGCAGGATTGTCCTGAAACATTGCTGACCTCTTGCATTGAGGTAAATAGACAAACCAGCAATTTAACATAGATTTAATGACTAAGGTTAATGGGTTAAAATTTTAAGTCAGGATATTCATTCACTTTTATTTCCCAGATGAAGTTATTTCCATGTAACATATTTATCTTTTATGTACTTATGGTTTCCATGTCTTATTTTGAAATGCTTTTCCCCAACTCAGATCAAAGAAATCATTTTTGGAATCATATTTTTAGAACTGTTTTTTTTTTTCTGAATTATAATTTATCTCAGCTTAAGCTTTGAAAAAGAAATCCAAGTTTATTGATTTTACCCAAATGGCTAGTCACTCAATTGTCCCAACAAAATGTATTGAATAATCCATGTTTTCTTACTTATTTAGAATACACTGAATCTCCATGTATCTGTTTCTGGATTCTCTATACTTTTCTGTTGTTTGATCTATTCTTGGAATATAACCAAACTGATATATAATAGAGTTAGTCTTGCCTCAGTACTCCTCTTTTTTATCCTCATTATTCTCACATTTATTTTTCAAGATAATTTTAGACTTATGTTGCCAAGACTAAAGCACAATGAAAAATGAAAAACCTTAGTAATATGTTAATAGGATCATATTAGATTTAAAAATTAAAGAGACTAAATATTTGGAATAGACCATCATCTTAGACAAGAACAAAGTAGCTTTTTCATATAATGTAGTAGGGTTTTACAGTTTTTCTTATCAGCCATTGGCATTCCAAGTTAAATATATATATAAACTTTGTTGATGTTATGCTACTGTGAGATGCTTCCTTCCATAATCTTTTCAAACTACTTTTTTATTTATAGAAGAGATAATTTACTTTAGTGTGTTAATTTTATGTTCAGTCACCTTTTTATTGGATTTACTTGTTTCTAAGAACTTTTCAGTTGATTCTCTTGTATTTTCAAGAGTATCATTTATAAACAATGATAATTTTGTTTCCATTCTTCATTTGCCAATATGATTTATTTTAGTCTGATTACCTGGTTAGTATTTATAAAACCTATTCAATTGACACAGTGCTAGTAAGTAGATTTCTCTTGTTTCTTATTTTAATGGAAAAGCTTATAATTTATCACTGATGATAAGTAAAGTTGGATTTTGAACAATGTGTGTTTTAACTGCACAGGCCCATTTATACACCAATATTTCTCATTAGCAAATACTACAGTAGTACATGGTCCATAGTTGGTTGAATCCATGGATGTGAAGGAGTCACAGATACAGAGTCAACTATAAGTTATACGTGGATTAACTCTGGTGTTATTCAAGGAGGGTCAACTGTATTTCCATAAGGTTTGCTTTTAAAATCATAATAGATATTAAATCACATTAAATACACTTTGTAATTCATTGGGATAACTAAGTTTTTCCTCCTTTGGCTTCGTGATATGGTAAATTAAAATAGTGATTTCTTAATATGTAATTATCCTTATAGTTTTTATAAATACTCCACTGGACCAAGGTTTAGTTTATGTTTAATTAACTGCCTGATTCCATCTTCTCATGTTATCTTTAAGATATTTGAATAATAGTTAGAAAGAGAATCATATTTAAAGACATTAGTTTCTATATTTTGGAGGGGTATCCTTTTTTAAAACTTTTTATTTTGTATTAGGGTATAGCTAATTAACAATGTTGTGATAGTTTCAAGTGAACAGTGAGGGGATTCAGCCATACGTATACATGTATCCATTCTCCCCAAACTCCCCTCCCATCCAGCCTCCCATATAACTTTGAGCAGAGTTCCCTGTGCTACTCAGTAGCTCCGTGTCAGTTTTAAATATAGTAGTGTGTACGTGTCCATCCCAAATGCCTTCCTACACCTTCCCCTACTCTTCCCCTTGGCGTTGTAGTCTAAGTCTGTGAGTTTCTTTCTGCTTGTAAGTACATTTATATCATTTCATTTTATATTCCACATATAAACCATGATGTATGATATTGCTCCTTCTCTGTCTGGCTTACTTCACTCAATATGACAATCTCTAGCTCCATCCATGCTGGTGCAAATGACATTATTTCATTCTTTTTAATGGCTGAGTAACATTCCATTGTATATATGTAAGGAGTACCCTTTTGTAAGGGTTTGTAGTCAGTATTATGATGGTTTTGTTAATTGTATTTTGAATTTTGCCATGTTTTGATCTTGAAAACATTTTATATATTAATAATATTCACATTATATGTTTCTTAGAGGTGCACAAGAATTCACCTCTTTGATCATTTTGACTGTATGCATTAAGGGGATGACATGAAAAGATGCTCAACATCACTAAACATCAGGGAAATGCAAATGAAAACCACAATGAGTTATCACCTCACACTTGTTGGAAAGGCTAGCATCAAGAAGATGAGAGATAACAAGTGTTGCTTAGGATGTAGAGAGAAAGTAACTTTTGTGTACTGCTGGTAAGAATGTATATTGGTACAGCCATGATGGAAAACAGAATTGAGGTTCTTCACAGAATTTTAAAAAGACCTACCATATGATCCAGTAATTTCACATCAGGGTATATATTCAAAGAAAATGGAAACAGGGTATCAAAGAGATTTCTACACCATGTTTTTTGCAGCATTATTTATAGTAACCAAGATATGGAAATAACCTATATGTCTCTCAATAATAAATAGATAAAGAAGTTGTGGTATATGTGTAAATTCAGCCATGAGAAAGAAGGAAATCATACCTCATAGGACAACATGAATGGTCATTGAGGACATTTTAAGTGAAATAAAATAGAAAGACAAATATTGTGTAATATTCCTTTTAAGTGAAATCTATAAAAGCCAAATTGATAGATAGTTAAATGGTGGTTGCCAGGGGCTGGGGGTGAATGAAATGGGGAAGTGTTGGTCAAAGAGTATAAACTTCTAGTTCAGTTCAGTTCAATTCAGTCGCTCAGTCGTGTCCAACTCTTTGTGACCCCATGAATCACAGCACGCCAGGCCTCCCTGTCCCTCACCTACTCCCGGAGTTCACGCAAACTCACGTCCATTGAGTTGGTGATGCCATCCAGCCATCTCATCCTCTGTCGTCCCCTTCTCCTCCTGCCCCTAATCCCTCCCAGCATCAGAGTCTTTTCCAATGAGTCAACTCTTCACATGAGGTGGCCAAAGTATTGGAGTTTCAGCTTTAGCATCATTCCTCCCAAAGAACACCCAAGGCTGATCTCCTTTAGAATGGACTGGTTGGATCTCCTTGCAGTCCAAGGGACTGTCAAGAGTCTTCTCCAGCAAGATGAATAAGTCCAAGGGATCTAATGTACAACATTGTGATTAGAAATAATAATCCTGTATTATATACTTGAAAGTTACTAAGAGAATATATCTTAAATCTTCTAGCTATGAAAAAGAAATGGTAATTATGTGATATGATAGAAATGTTAGCTAACACTATGGTGGTAATCATAATATCATCTGTAAAATTATCAAATCAACTCATTGTACACCTTAGTTATATATCAATTATATGTCAATAAAGCTGAGGGGAGCAAGAAAAGGGGATGGCCTGGGAATGGACAGCAGTGAGCATCAGTGGCTATTTCTTTCTGTTTCAAATTTTTCTTTATGTATTTTAATGCCAAATTATTTTGTTGCATAAAGACACATGCTAGAACTTTACTCTATAATGTACTGTATACATCACTGAAATGCTATTCAATCATCTTAGTTAGTAATCTCATACTTAATGTACTTGCATATGCATAAGGTTTGTGTTTGATTTTTTCCCGCTGATAATTTGAGAATTTAAATTTCTTGAATATTTAATGTTTCTTTAAATATTCTTGAAAATTTAAATAACACCTGTCAACCTCTATTTATTGATTTTCTAGCTTTAGATGATATTTATTGACTCTCTGTTATTCATTCAATAAATATTTATTGAGTGTACTATGAAATGTATCATTTTAGGTACTGTTTTAGGCATAGGTGAACAAAACAAACTCATCATCCTCATAAAACTAACCTCTAGCTATAAAAGGTAAGGGATATATGGGAAAAATGAAAACTTTAATTTGAAAAGATACATGCACCCCAATGTTCATAATAGTACTATTTCCAATTGCAAAGATATGGAAACAGTCCAAGTGCTCATCAACAGATAATTGGCTAAAGATGTGCCACAAACATACACATACCCATACACAATGAAATATTACTCAGCCACAAGACAAAATGAAATATTGCTGTCTGCAGCTAAACCTAGAGAATGTTATACTTAGTGAAGTCAGACAAATATTATGATATCACATATGTCATATCTAAAAATAATACAAATGTATCTATATGCAAAACAAAAATAGACACAGAAAACAAATTATGATTAGCAAAGGGTGGAGGGAGGGAGGGAGAGAATATAAGATTAGGAATTAGAAAATAAAATTAGGAATATAAGATTAACAGATACAAACTACTATACACAGAATAGATAAAAAACAAGCATCCACTATATAGCACAGGAAATTATATTCAACATCTTGTAATAACCTCTAATGGAATATAATTCGAATAGTTTAACTGAATGTCTTTGAGGGCTATAGTCCATGGGGTTGTAAAGAGTCGAAAACCATGGAAGTGACTTAGCATGCATGCATCAGTTTTAAAGGCACTTAGATTTTAAATATGTGAAGCCAAATCTATAGATAAAATGAAATTTGTGATTTGAATTGTGTTGTTTTTTCTTCATGTGTGATATCACATAGCTATGGTCTTTATCATTTTTCTGGAAATGCAATTCATGCTCAGGAGTCTCATAATAAAATACATTTTTTATACAACCAAAATATAGGAAACCTCTTTCAGGGTATTGTAGCATTAAAATAGTCATACCAAGCATGACTTGGTATTTAAGCTCTGCTAGGAATGAGAGCAATGGCAACCCACTCCAGTACTCTTGCCTGGAAAATCCCATGGACGGAGGAGCCTAGTGGGCTGCAGTCCATGTGGTCACTAAGAACCTGGCACGACTGAGCGACTTCACTTTCATTTTTCACTTTCATGAATTGGAGAAGGAAATGGCAACCCACTCCAGTATTCTTGCCTGGAGAATCCCAGGGACAGAGGAGCCTAGTGGGCTGCTGTCTATGGGGTCGCACAGAGTCGGACACGACTGAAGCGACCTAGTAGTAGTAGGAATGAGAAGGCCTTCTGAATCCTCAAACAAATGTGGAATGGTATTAGGTCTATATTTACTGTTTCTCATATCTTCCATATTTCTCATCCTTAAAATTAATGAGTTATAGTGGTGGTTTATTTGCTAAGTCGTGTCCGACTCTTGTGACCCCATGGACTGTAGCCCTCCAGGCTCCTCTGTCCATGGGATTCTCCAAGCAAGAATACTGGAGCAGATTGCCATTTTCTTCTCCAGGGGATCTTCCCAACCCAGGAATTGCACCTGGGTCTCCTGCATTGCAGGCGGATTCTTTACTGACTGAGCTACAAGGGAAGCCCAATGTGTTATAGAGCAGATTTTAAAACTGTTTCACAGACCGCTAGTGATTCTTCCTAGGTGCCTCATTCACTTAATCATTTACTCATTCAAAAATATTACTTAAATGTCTGCTATGTACCAAACACAATGTTAAATGATACGTGTCAAAAGAGCATGAGGAGAGAAAGATTGTGATGACAGAACGCTTTGTCTACCATTGCTTCAACCAGATCAGGTCTGCTTTAGCTCTTTGATATTTTGGATTTCCGAAAATATTTCCATGGCCAAAAATCCATGAAAATCACCAGTTTGGATGCCAATAAAATACTAGAATATCCATTCCCTTATCGTGTCAGTTTGCTAAAATTTTACTGGATTGAGATACAACCTCAGTCTCTGGTGAACTTACATTGCTTTGGATTCTTCATGTCCTTCACATTGTAAAATTCTCAGTGTCTTCCAAAGTGTCCAAATTTCTATGGTTACCAAATTGAGGAATGATTTAAAATAAGCCAATGTGTTCTGTCTCTGCTATTCAGGAAGAGTCACAGACCTGTGAACAGTTTTCTGTTCATTATCATGAACCTCATGTTTCTTTCTAAATATCATAAATGGTAAAAGAGAGAGAGAATAGCTCCCAACAGCCTGTGAGTAGGACTAATTCTAATTAAATTTGCAGTCGAATTTTTGGTTTCCTATAAGGCTCTGCTTTTATATTTGAGCACATGACTGACTGTCCTGACTGGGTCTTAACAATATTGTTGCTGTTTCTATTATTATATCATTATAATATTTCCTTTTATGGTAGGTTGACTAACAGTACTTAAAATGAAAGTGAAAGTGAAGTTCTGTCTGACTCTTTGCGACCCCATAGACTATAGTCTACCAGGCTCCTCCGTCCATGTTCCAGGCAAGAGTACTGGAGTGGGTTGCCATTTCCTTCTCCAGGGGATCTTCCCAACCCAGGAATCAAAACCGGGTCTCCCACATTACAGACAGGTGGTTTACCATCTGAGCCACCAGGGAAACAGTACTTAAGTGGTACTTAAATATAAATATTATCTTTCTTGACTTTTCTAAATTTTCTAGTCATTGATTTATATATTTGCGGCATCCTTTGATAAAGAAGGATGCTTGAATTTATCTTTGCTATAAGGATAAGATTTTCATAGATAAGGAGAAAGAATTCGAACTAACAAGGGAGACAAAAAGATATTCAAAATATCCAAATCCATGAATGACCTCCAAATGCTATAAATGGTGAAACACACAAACACACACACACACAACACTGTTGTATCCACCAGAGGCAAAATACTTAAAATGATGAGAATTCAGAAGTCTGTAGAAGTGAGATAGAGTAATCCTTTTTCCACATCTAAATAAACCCAAGTGACCATGAACTTCTAGAAATATTTTTTGAAATGTACCTTTATGCAACCCATAGTCTGTGTCTTCAAGGTCATCAAAATTGAAAGAGACCTTGTCAGTGGGAGGGTTCAAAAATCACGGCATAGTCTTTCTGGAAAGACTGAAGTGGAGTTGGCTTTCTGAAAAGAATACATTTAGTGGCTTCATCAGCAGAAGACTCACCAGTGTCTGAATCACCACCAAGAAAATTTAGCAACCCACTCCAGTATTCTTGACTGGAGAATTCCATGGACAGAAGAGCCTGGTGGTCTATAGTCCATGGGATCATGAAGAGTTGGCTGTGTCTGAGCAATTAACACTTAACACACTTGCAGACTATTTACTATGGTAGACTGCTACGTGACTTAAAAGGGTTTATGACACACCACTGCTTCCCCTCTCTCAGAGCATGAGGATTGCGTGTTCCTTGTTTCTAGTCTGTAAACTCCCTAAAGTAGAGACTATGGGTCTGCTGCTGGAACTCAACCCCCCATGACTGGAGAAATGAACTATTTTTCTAATTTTCTTTTCTTGAATGAGATTTTTTTTTTTTCTTAAAGCACCAAATAGTAAATCTTTTAGGCTAAATATTTGATGTAATGGGCTCTAAGACCACTGTCAACTTTACCAGTTTTGGTGGTAGCAATAAAACAGCCATAGACAATATGCAAATCATTGATTGTGGTTTGTTTTAATAAAATATTATTTGCAAAAGCAGATATCTGGGTAGATTTGGGTCACAGGGTGTAGTTTGAAGACATCTTGTCTATTCTATGCAGTCATGATCTTGGCATAATGCCTGCCCTTAATTTTTTTTTTATTCTAATTGAATGCTCATGGTTTTCAATCTGTCTATCCTTCTCTGCTGCACTCTTGATCTCTCCCTGACCCTTCCCTCTTATCCTCTCTCTGTGTCTTCCTCTCTCTGTCTTGCTTTGTTCCTCCTCCTTTCCTCATCTTCTACCTGTCTTGCTCTCAGCTCTCATGCCCAATCTTTCTCCTATGCTAAGATATGTTATTTATTCACTTGTGCTAGCTCATTTTCTGTCAAAGGTTCTGTCTCCCACCATTTCCTCTTCTTTTTTGCCCTGCATTCTTCATCAAGCATAGTTCAGTACTTTAGTCATTGAATCAGGGGAGCAGTCATCTCACCCCAACCATAGTTGAGTATCTCACAATCAGAAACGTCATTCACTTTAAATTATGCAGAGACCCTGGCTCTTTGATTCTTCCTGAGACTGTGATTGGAAGAAGTAAGGAGCAGTATGAGGGTGGGTTGGGGGCAAGGAAGCTTGATTTCTAGAGGGATGCATGTGTACTATCTATATATCTTAGTTTGAGGGTGTTATCATTTGTTCCAGGATGAGAATGAGAGTTGAAGTGTGCTATGTTGACCACTGCAAGGCCTGGTACAGAATGTTACTCTAGTCTGTTCATTTCTTATCACCAGCTTTATAAAAGGGGCTGGACATATGCCTTCCTTAATCCTGAATCTTAAAAAAATGTCTTCCTCCCACAAGTTAATTAAAATGTGCTTTTATAAGGACTTTGAGTCAGTAGCAACTTAGCAGAAAGCAAGGCTCTAAGGAATTAAGACCAAGGATAGGAAAAAAAACATGATAGGGGAGGAAAATCCAGAGTATAAAGTAATGTCTAGGATGACCTGGTAAAATTATGGGAGGCCTCATGTGGTCAAAGTTCAGAATGAGGACTCTGAGTGCCTAAAGGAATAGAATAAGTCAATAGACCATTCTCTATCACAAAATTGCCTGGGGTAGATTATACAGTGATGTTTTAAATATGAGAAATAAGGAAAAATAGTTGGTATGTATGATTTCAGTTTGAAAACTGATAATCAAGATTAGCTCATCTATAGCCAAGTTGTAGCTAGAATATCTGCTGAATGGCAGAAGGGCAGCTGCAAACCCTCCTATGAAAAGTCCTATTATATACAAGCCTCTATGTCAAGTCTCAAGGCACACAGATAAAAAAAGACTTTCTCAAAAAATTGAATACATAAATAAAGAATTTTTCTCCATAAGGCTTTTGCTGTTTACCTATTTCTCTCCCAACAGATTATTAAACAATATAAGTGCTAAAATATGAATAAATACACTATGTTCCGTGAGCACACTGGAGGAGCCCCTAACTCTCATGTCTAGTCAAATAATACTTCCTCCAATAAGTTACACTTGACATGAGATTTGAACAAAATATGTTCAGATGGAGGAAGTAGCAAGGTGGCAAGGCCTAAGGTTTTGGTCTACATTTACTGAGAGGGAGGGATAGCACCTTCATGGGATTGGAAAGTTCAGTTCAGCTGGATAAAGAGACAGCATTGGCCACATTCAGCAGTTAGACATGAGTATGTTGCAGTCGTTGTGTGAGTGGGGAGACCAGAAATGTCAGCAATTGTGGAATAAACATTGGCCCTGATATGCCAAAAAAAGAGAAAAAAAAAATTGAGTCCCATTGCCATCCCAGAAACCTCAAGAAATCCTCCCTGAGACGGACTGCATAGCCAAGTAGCAGCAATGAGTCAGCCTAATTTGGGAATGGATGTCAGTGTGACTTCATTACACCCTTATACTTATAAGGCCTGGGGACATTCAGTTTACATAAGATTGACTTCCAGCCCAGGCATTAGGACATTTGTGGGTTACCAAAAAAAAAAAAAAAAATCCTCACTACTCCTCTTTCCCTATTTA
The DNA here is from genome assembly GCF_027580195.1 of Bos mutus. Classification (NCBI taxonomy): domain Eukaryota; kingdom Metazoa; phylum Chordata; class Mammalia; order Artiodactyla; family Bovidae; genus Bos; species Bos mutus. The sequence continues at coordinate 8,580,238 of NC_091646.1, read as the reverse complement.
TGATTGAGGGTTAAAAATATAATTAACCACTGAGAAAGAGGAACACCAAGATTGTGCTTCGCTACCAGTTGGGGGAGAAGATCTATTAAGCCCTCCAGCAAGGACAGTCCAGTAGAGAATCTGTATTGATATACAACATGTTCCAGCCTTTGTGATTCCTGGAGCTCATGGCTGATAGCTGATAGTAGCTTCCTCTTGTAGCTTAGGTCCATGTACATATGGAATAAACTGCCATCCATAATTTCAGACAGTCTGATTATTATAGAATTGGTCATCTCACTGTATTCTTCAAATAATAAAGTATACTTAATATTAAAGCTGGATTGAATTTCTTGGTCTTTTTACCTAGTTGCGGTTTTTTTGTTTTTTTTTTTTCATATAGTTGTCCCCGTATGGACTCTACAGACCACTTGTTTCATTTCAATTGGCTTGAGAAACCCAGTTAAGCAACAGATTTTATCATTGTTGCTGCTGTTAGCTTGTTTCTTATTGTAGAACTTCTCAGAGGCTTAAATAGGTCAACATGAATTCTGTATCTACACAAGACATCCGTATTATATATTATCTGTTCCCCCATGTGACCGTGGATCTTCTGTAAGAGTAGAGATTATGTCTGTTGTTCATTGCTACATCTCCATATCCAATGCTTTGCCTGGCACCTATTAGGCCCTTTAAATATTTGTAAAATGAACAACCATATTGAAGGGCTGATGTTCTATGGAACATATTTCTCAGATATATTAAGCAAATATTTCTGTCAAATGTCAGCTAACTAGTTATCATGTTTATATTTTGTATTGACCCTGTAACTCAGAACTGCCATTTTGGTAAAATTTATATTGGTAGCATCTACACAGATGTGAGAAATTGTTAAGATGCAACAATAAGCATGGAGACAACAGCAAAATTTCAGAGACATGTTAGATAGAATCTTACCTAAATGGACTACTTCAGCTAAATACTGACTCTGTAATTATTCTTCTGCTTATGAAACATTTTTCAGTTGTCATGTGGACATAGCTATATAGTCAAAAATACTGTATGATGATTAAAGAATGATTGTTCTCCAAAGTACCCTTGGGATATTGGTTGTTTCAGGTTTTAGGAGCTTCTCAAAAAAAAGAAGAATCTCCTGGAAATAAAGATGTTTTACAAATAAATCATATATGCATTCTGGGTGACAGATGCTGAGTTCAATAACCTTTTGTCACTTTTTATTGGGAGCACCATCTTGCAATGCACAGTATGCTAATATGTCCTCATATGATTACAAGAATCACTGCCAGTCACTGATGTGAACAGACAGTAACTGCTAATCCCAAAGCCCAGTTGTTTAGATGATGAAATGAAAACCCTTAATTAAACCCCATAGCCAATATATAATCACCCATGCACAGGGCATTCCTAATTTTTTTTTTCTATAAGCATGCAATAAGTCCTTGGCATCTGGCCTTCTGTGATTATTCAGTTTAGGAACTCTACCACCATGAGTGAAGTGAGTGAACCCTATTCCTTTTGGCATATGTGGGTAGAAGAAATGATCCGAATTTTTTTTTTCTCCGTTAATCTTGAGCAGGCCTTAGCACCATATAAAATGTTCTGTATGTTCTGCTGGGAAATTAATGATATTTTTTTCGTTTCTGTAAGTATTCAGATCTTCAAATATTTGTGTTTGTTTGTTTCTTTAAGTGATGCAGGCTTAAAAAAAGAAAGAGTAAAATAACAGCAGTAAGAATTGAAAAGACAAGGTTGACATTTGTGCAGAGCTAAGACATTATAGCTGCTTGTGACCTGAATGGTTTCCCTGGTCCACAAAGAATACATGGATTTCAGCTAGGCTGCCAATTCTGATTTTCTTTAGCTGCCCCTGACCCCCAAAAAAAAAAAAAAAAAAAAAACTGTGTTTAGCAAGATCCTGGGGCAGTCTTGAAGTAAATGAGAAAGGTTGCCTTGGTTGGTTAACATGCCTGTTGTGGGAAGATAGTGTTGTCTACTGATTCCAAATCTATGATCTTCTAGACATCGCAAGTACTTTGTATGGGATGAGGGTGTATACGCACTGAACCACATATAAATGTGAAACTCTTGTCAGAATTATGGAGCAGTTTATGTCTGCAAAACAACATCAGCCTACTGATTAAGTAAGTGTTATCTCTTTTCCACTCTAGACTTACTGCAGGTAAATGTTCTGTGACAAGACTAATATGTTTCTGTGCATGTGGATAATAAATTATGAGTTATAACTGTGTCTATATGTGGTGTTTGACTCCCAGCCACCACAGGCCTCCTTGAATAGTAGGTTTCAAACATTCTTACCTATGTATTCAAGTAGTTCTGTGGAACCCTGGGATTCTGTGAAGGTGTCTCAAGGGCTACCTCAGGGGCTGATTAGGTATGGTTCCAGGCTCCCCACCCATGCCTGTGCATGTGCTTTGAAACTTAAAAGATAAAGAAGTGAAAAGTTGCCAAGCACATTGTTGTTGTTCTTTTAGCAACAGAAAAATATTTTTAAAAGTAGTTAAGCCACTGATTTACGCTCCAGTTTCTTTTCTTATTATGTTTTGTGAATTATACCTCAAAATAGACCTTGGGATTTCTTAAACCTTTTGTGGTATTAATATTCTAGATGTTAATCTCTAAGAAAAGATTGAGCTACCAACTCCCAGATGGTGTGTCAAAACAGATTTCCTATTTGGATAGTCAAATTCATATTTTATATTTTCCTCTGAAGCTCTCCTTCCAAAATTGAGGATGAGCTACCCAATATTGAGAATTAAGGAAATGGTCTTGCTCAGAAAGTTTACTTATTCCCTCAAATATAAAAAGTGTGTTTTTAAGATTTCACTACCCCTGTTTCACCTACTGTAACCAGTACTTTGCTAAAGCTCTCTTGTATGGGTATGGCAGAGCCTATTATTAAATTTTCAATAATTGTACAAGCCAAGTATAAAACACAGTTATTATTTTAAAATATAAATTATGTAAGTTTACAATTTAATAAATTATATTAAAAACAGAGAAAATGAATACTCAAAATTTATAACTTTACAATTATCCTGCAGTATCTATGATCTTGAGGTCATGTATATCTCTTCCATCTGTATGGTGGAAATACTCTATAAGGGTATGCTGTCATGCATCTCTTCCCAACTCATTCAGTGACATCATGTTGATAGCTTGAAAATGAAAATCACTAATGCTGTACAAGGCAGTTATTTCTTTCCTTGATTTGAAATGTTTCTACTTTCCTTTTATACAGACGTATTTTCTTTCTCTCCCATTTCTACTGTGTATTTTCCTCTTTGATCAGATAAATGTTTCTTTGCTAAGGAGTTAAGAGAAAAAAAATCTTTATGTGTTATTTTTTCTTGGAGAGTTTTCTCATAGTAAAAACCATTGTTGAGGTTATGTCTCTCTCCTGACCTTACGGGTATTTTTGATGTGAGTCATTGGTTGCACTGACCCCTCTAGAATAGTTCAGACTGTGAAATGAGTTACACAAATAAATGATTCATACCATAGTGTTAACTAACTAAACTAATCAAATTTCACCTTGGAGCTAAAATCTCACAGTACTTAACCAGCTCACTCCTGGTATTTAACCCCGTTTATTCATTTAGGCATTCATCCTAAGGTAATTCATTTCTCAGTGGTAAAAAATTATCTTAAGTTATCAAGACAGCTTCTTGAGAATGTCTACTTATTCACAGAATAGTTTGGGGTAACCAGACTGTTTTTAAGAGGATCTATGCTAATGGATCATAGAAAAAGCAAGGGAGTTCCAGAAAAACATCTATTTCTGCTTTATTGACTATGCCAAAGCCTTTGACTGTGTGGATCACAATAAACTGTGGAAAATTCTGAAAGAGATGGGAATACCAGACCACCTGATCTGCCTCTTGAGAAATCTGTATGCAGGTCAGGAAGCAACAGTTAGAATTGGACATAGAACAACAGACTGGTTCCAAATAGGAAAAGGAGTTCGTCAAGGCTGTATACTGTCACCCTGTTTATTTAACTTATATGCAGAGTACATCATGAGAAATGCTGGACTGGAAGAAACACAAACTGGAATCAAGATTGCCGGGAGAAATATCAATAACCTCAGATATGCAGATGACATCACCCTTATGGTAGAAAGTGAAGAGGAACTCAAAAGCCTCTTGATGAAAGTGAAAGTGGAGAGTGAAAAAGTTGGCTTAAAGCTCAACATTCAGAAAACGAAGATCATGGCATCCGGTCCCACCACGTCATGGCAAATAGATGGGGAAACAGTGGAAACAGTGTCAGATTTTATTTTTCTGGGCTCCAAAATCACTGCAGATGGTGACTGCAGCCATGAAATTAAAATATGCTTACTCCTTGGAAGGAAAGTTATGACCAACCTAGATAGCATATTCAAAAGCAGAGACATTACTTTGCCAACAAAGGTTCGTCTAGTCAGGGCTATGATTTTTCCTGTGGTCATGTATGGATGTGAGAGTTGGACTGTGAAGAAGGCTGAGCGCCAAAGAATTGATGCTTTTGAACTGTGGTGTTGGAGAAGACTCTTGAGAGTCCCCTGGACTGCAAGGAGATCCAACCAGTCCATTCTGAAGGAGATCAGCCCTGGGATTTCTTTGGGAGGTATGATGCTAAAGCTGAAACTCCAGTACTTTGGCCACCTCATGCGAAGAGCTGACTCATTGGAAAAGACTCTGATGCTGGGAGGGATTGGGGGCAGGAGGAAAAGGGGACAACAGAGGATGAGATGGCTGGATGGCATCACTGACTCGGTGGACGTGAGTCTGAGTGAACTCCGGGAGTTGGTGATGGACAGGGAGGTCTGGCATGCTGCGATTCATGGGGTTGAAAAGAGTCGGACACGACTTAGTGACTGATATGATCTGATGCTAATGTGTTGCTTCCCTGGTGTCCCAGATGGTAAAGAATCTGCCTGCAATGCAGGAGACCCAGGTTCAATCCCTAGGTTGGGAAGATACCCTGGAGAAGGGAATGGCTACCCACTCCAGTATGCTTGCCTGGACAATTCCATGGACAGAGGAGCCTGGCAAACTACTGTCCATGGGGTCACAAAGGGTGAGAAACTACTGAGCAACTAACACTTTCACTTTCCATGGTAATATAGTAAGCTTTAGTATTTCTCCAATACTACACTCGATGTCAGTTGCTTCTAGAAGATATAAGATAAGAAACCAGGGTGAATAGTGCTATTTAGGCATGGACACCATACAGTTCCTAGATTAAGGTTGAGTCTAGTAGTCAGGTTTGCTGAAAGAAATAGTACTAAGAGAATGTGTAGGGCCATGATTGTTCCAATATCACAAATTAATCATGGTTCACAGGGACTGTCTAAGACCTCCTTCAGATCTGGATACAGCAAAATATGTTTTGCTTTAGTAGAATGTTATCAGTTTCTTTCTGATAGCTTTCTAGCTTGGTGAATACTTATAAAACTATCATTTAAAAGTGGCATTTCCATACATATTCAATGGAAATAATGTCATTGTACCTTTAGAAAATAATTTCTTTTTTCTGTTTATAATCAACATTTTCTGCATCCTTTGAGTCTTTGTTTAGAAGGGATATAGTGTTCACAGTTGTTGCTATGATAACTTGCCAAGTAACCTTTTATAATTTAGTGGAAACATTAATAAATCATGATGTGAGAAGAATAATACTGAAAGGTCTCCAGAATGATATGACATCATTACTTTGGTAAGTGGCTGATAACTCATTTTTTAGCTTTTTCTGTTTTATTGTCGTTGTTGAGACAGCCATCAGTTGTTTTTCCATTGTTTTGGAGTTTTCTAATGCCACACTAAATAGTGTAGATCTGCAAAGAGAACAATGAACAGCTGATTTCCTAACAAGTTTCATTCAAATTTGAATTGGAAATATTGCTTCTGAAACTTCCTGTCATAAATATAGCCACATCAGTCCTTAAAAGCTTATTCCATGTGTATCTAGGGTCCTCCTTCTCCTTGGGTTAGTCACAATAAGCATTCTGTGACTGTATTTTATGGACTTGAGCAAGATATGTGCACAGCAAAGCAATTAATTAGCTAAATTAGTGAATATCATACAAAACCAATATAAAGACATGTGCAACTTCTCTAACACTTGATAGTGGGAGAAATGCAGTATTAAAAAGCCTTACTACATGCAGCTTATAACCTCACACAGAGTCCAGAGGAAACAAAAATTGTCCTCGAGATTTTGATTTTACCATTCAACTCATAATGAGTTTCTAGGTGTAGGAGAGTTCAAGGAGTGTTTTCTAAAGTCACTTCTAAACACTGATCAAATGTCCATGATATTCTCCATGAATGTATTAACTTAATTCAGCTGCCTCCCCCGAAACAATCCCTGTGACTGAAATAATTGCTTTTGGCCAATTAGGTCTCACCCATGAAATCCTCCTAAATTAAATGCTACCTAGAATACCTGGCTGCTATGCAATTGGGCAAGGACTAAAAAGGGGTTGGAGAGGCAACGAAGTATGTGCTATAAACTGTACCACAACACAGCCTTAGCCTTAGCACTTAATAAGTGTTAAATAGAAAATGTAATGCCTAACAAGTCGGGCATCGTCATTTTTCATGACATTGATTACATTATTTATTATTTATTTTTAACATTCTTCATTCCCCAAAAGAATTCATATATGCCATATAGTATTATTAAAAAAGAAAACATGTACTTTTTAAAATGATCTATGGTAAAGAATGTTCTGGGGGAAGCCTGCTGCCATGTTATGAGGAGTTTCAAAAAACCTATGGGAGACCTACAAGGTGAGGAATTGAGGCCTTCCAACAACTTTGTTTATGAACTTGGAAACCAAGCCTCCTTCTCCAGATGACTGCATACCCAGTTGCAGCTTAATTACAGCCTCATGAGTAACTCTGATGAAAGAAATCAAAGAAGACACAGATGAAAAGGAACCCCGTGTTTATGGGTTATAAGAATTAATATTGTTAAAATATCCATACTACCCAAAGCCATATATAAATCTGAAGCAATCTATATAAAATTCCAAAGGCATTACTTCACAGAGATAGAAAAAACAATTCTAAAATTTGTATGGAACCACACAAGACCCCAAACAGCCAAAGCAGTCCTGAAAAAGAACAATGCTGAAGACATCACACTTCCTGATTTCAAACTAGACTATAAAACAATAGTAATATAAACAGTATGAAAGTGAAACTGTAAGTCTTAGTCACTCAATCATGTTTGACTCTGTGTGACCCCATGGACTGTAATACACCAGGCCCCTTTGTCCATGGAATTCTCCAGGCAGGAATACTGGAGTGGGCTGCCATTTCCTTCTCCAGGGGATCTTCCCAACCCAGGGACTGAACCCAGATCTCCTGCATTGCAGGCAGAATCTTTACCAACAGAGCCAGGGAAGACAAACAGTATGGTAGTGGCATAAAAATAGATGTATAGATCACTAAAACAGAAGCAAGAACCAAAAATAACCCTCCCACCCCACATATGTAAGATCAACTAATATTTGACAGGGAAGCCAAGAGCACTCAATTGGGAAAGGATAGTTTCTTCAATAAATAGTGTTGGAAAAACTAGATAACCACATGCAGAAAAATGAAACTGGATCCCTATCTTATACCACTCACAAAACCTAACTCAAAATGAATTAAACTTACAATAAGCCCTGAAATCATAAAAGCCCAGAAGAGAATATGGGGGAAAAGCTCCTTGACTTTGGTCTCGGTAATGCCTTTTTTTTTTTTTTTGCAAGGGGGTGGGGGGTTGGGTTAGCATTCCTTAGAGGCTCAGACAGTAAAGAGCCAGCCTGCAATGTGGGAGACCCTCGGTTGATCCCTTGGTTGGGAAGATCCCCTGGAGAAGGAAATGGCAACCCATTCCAGTATTCTTGCCTGGAAAATCCCATGGATGGAGGAGTCTGGCAGGCTACAGTTCATGGGTTGCAAAGAGTCGGACATGACTGAGCGACTAACAACAACAAAGCTTTTTTAGATATGATTCCAAAAACTGTAACCAACAAAGGCAAAAATAAGTGGAACTACATCAAACTTATAAACCTTCTGCATGGAAAAATGAAAAACAAAATGAGAAGGTATTCTACACAGTGGAAGAAAATAACTGGAAACCATTATATATCTGATAGATCAGATCAGATCAGATCAGTTGCTCAGTCGTGTCCGACTCTTTGCAACCCCATGAATCACAGCACGCCAGGCCTCCCTGTCCATCACCAACTCCCAGAGTTCACTCAGACTCATGTCCATCGAGTCATTGATGCCATCCAGCCATCTCATCCTCTGTCGTCCCCTTCTCCTCCTGCCCCCAATACCTCCCAGCATCAGAGTCTTTTCCAATGAGTCAACTCTTCGCATGAGGTGGCCAAAGTACTGGAGTTTCAGCTTTAGCATCATTCCTCCCAAAGAAATCCCAGGGCTGATCTCCTTCAGAATGGACTGGTTGGATCTCCTTGCAGTCCAAGGGACTCTCAAGAGTCTTCTCCAACACCACAGTTCAAAAGCGTCAATTCTTCACCGCTCAGCCTTCTTCACAGTCCAACTCTCACATCCATACATGACCACAGGAAAAACCATAGCCTTGACTAGACGAACCTTTGTTGGCAAAGTAATGTCTCTGCTTTTGAATATGCTATCTAGGTTGGTCAGAACTTTCCTTCCAAGGAGTAAGTGTCTTTTAATTTCATGGTTGCAATCACCATCTGCACTTCAGTCATGTCCAACTCTGTGCAACCCCATAGATTGCAGCCCACCAGGCTCCGCCGTCCCTGGGATTCTCCAGGCAAGAACACTGGAGTGGGTCGCCATTTCCTTCTCCAATGTGTGAAAGTGAGGTCACTCAGTCATGTCTGACTCTTAACGACCCCATGGACTGCAGCCTACCAGGGCCTTCTGTCCATGGGATTTTCCAGGCAAGAGTATTGGAGTGGGTTTCCATTGCCTTCTCTGGAGACTGAAGCCTACTCAGGAGGAAAAGAATGACAAGAAGTAGGGTTAAATAAAAAGGTGAAACTGGGCAGATTAGTAAACGTCATCAGGAAGACAATTGAATTTATTCATGTTTGACAATCAGCCAGAGCAGTGCTTTGAATAGAGGAGAAGCATGATCTGATTTGTACTGTGAGAGGTTCTTGTGCTATTCTGTTGAGAATAGGTTTTAGGTATAAGGACAAGGATGAGAGCAAGGAGACCAATTAGAAGACTACTGTGTTAATTCCAGCAAGAGATGATAGTGGTTTGGTATAATGGACTGAATGTTTGTGCCCATCCAAAACTCATATGGTGAAACCTCACCTCCCAATATGATGGTAATAGGAAATGAGGCCTTTGGGAATTAATTAGGATTGGATGAGGTCACTAGCAGAGAAGGCAATGGCACCCCACTCCATTACTCCTGCCTGGAAAATCCCATAGACTGAGGAGCCTGGAAGGGTGCAGTCCACGGGGTCACTAAGGGTCGGACATGACTGAGCAACTTCACTTTCACTTTTCCCTTTCATGCATTGGAGAAGGAAATGGCAACCCACTCCAGTGTTCTTGCCTGGAGAATCCCAGGGATGGCAGAGCCTGGTGGGCTGCCTGCTATGGGGTCACACAGAGTCGGACACGACTGAAGTGACTTAGCAGCAGCAGAGGTCATGAGGTGGCTCGTGGGAGCCATGAATGGGATAGTTCAGTTCTTTTCAGTCACTCAGTCTTGTCTGACTCTTTGCGACCTCATGAACAGCAGCATGCCAGGCCTCCCTGTCCATAACCAACTCCCGGAGTCTACCCAAACCCATGTCCACTGAGTCAGTGATGCCATCCAACCATCTCATCTCTGTTGTCCCTTTCTCCTCCTGTCCTCAATCTTTCCCAGCATCAGGGTTTTTTCAAATGAGTCAGCTCTTTGCATCAGGTGGCCAAAGTATTGGAGTTTCAGCCTCAACATCAGTCCTTCCAATGAACACCCAGGACTGATCTCCTTTAGGATGGACTGGTTGGATATCCTTGCAGTCCAAGGGACTCTCAAGAGAATGGGATAAATGCCCTTTTAAAAATCATAAGAGACTACTATCAGCAACTGTATGCCAACAAAATGGACAATTTGGAAGAAATGGGCAAATTCTTAGAAAAGTACAACTTTCCAAAACTGAACCAGGAAGAAACAGAAAATCTTAACAGACCCATCACAAGCACAGAAATTGAAACTGTAATCAGAAATCTTCCAATAAACAAAAGCCCAGGACCAGATGGCTTCACAACTGAATTCTACCAAAAATTTAGAGAAGAGCTAACACCTATCCTACTCAAACTCTTCCAGAAAATTGCAGAGGAAGGTGAATTTCCAAACTAATTCTATGAGGCCACCATCACCCTAATACCAAAACCTGACAAAGATGCCACAAAAAGGAAAACTACAGGCCAATATCACTGATGAACATAGATGCAAAAATCCTTAACAAAATTATAGCAAACAGAATCCAGTAACATATTAAAAAGATCATACATCATGACCAAGTGGGCTTTATCCCAGGGATGTAAGGATTCTTCAATATCCACAAATCAATCAATGTAATATACCACATTAACAAACTGAAAAATAAAAACCATATGATTATCTCAATAGATGCAGAGAAAGCCTTTGACAAAATTCAACATCCATTTATGATAAAAAAAAACCCTCCAGAAAGCAGGAATAGAAGGAACATAATAAAAGCTATATATGAGAAACCCTCAGCAAACATTATCCTCAATGGTGAAAAATTGAAAGCATTTCCCCTAAAGTCAGGAACAAGACAAGGGTGCCCACTTTCACCACTATTATTCAACACAGTTTTGGAAGTTTTGGCCACAGCAATCATAGCAGAAAAAGAAATAAAAGGAATCCAAACTGGAAAAGAAGAAGTAAAACTCTCACTGTTTGCAGATGACATGATCCTCTACATAGAAAACTCTAAAGACTACACCAGAAAATTACTAGAGCTAATCAATGACTATAGTAAAGTTGCAGGATATAAAATTAACACACAGAAATCCCTTGCATTCCTATACACTAGCAATGAGAAAACAGAAAGAGAAATTAAGGAAACAATTCCATTCACCATTGCAACGAAAAGAATAAAATACTTAGGAATATATATACCTAAAGAAACAAAAGACCTATATATATAAAACTATAAAACACTGAAAGAAATCAAAGAGGACACAAATAGATGGAGAAATATACTGTGTTCATGGATCTGAAGAATCAATATAGTGAAAATGAGTATACTACCCAAAGCAATCTATAGATTCAATGCAATCCTTATCAAGCTACAAACAGTATTTTTCAGAGAACTAGAACAAATAATTTTACAATTTGTATGGAAATACAAAAAACCTCGAATAGCCAAAGCAATCTTGAGAAAGAAGAATGGAACTGGAGAAATCAACCTACCTGACTTCAGGCTCTACTACAAAGCCACAGTCATAAAGACAGTATGGTACTGGCACAAAGACAGAAATATTGATCAATGGAACAAAATAGAAAGCCCAGAGATAAATCCACGCACCTGTGGACACCTTATCTTTGATGAAGGAGGCAAGAATATACAATGGAAAAAGACAATCTCTTTAACAAGTAGTGCTGGGAAAACTGGTCAACCACTTGTAAAAGAATTAAACTAGAAAACTTACTAACACCATACACAAAAATAAACTCAAAATGGATTAAAGATCTGAAGGTAAGACCAGAAACTATAAAACTCCTAGAGGAAAACATAGGCAAAACACTCTCCGACATAAACCATAGCAGGATCCTCTATGAACCCACCGCCCAGAATATTGGAAATAAAAGCAAAAATAAACAAATGGGACCTAATTAAAATTAAAAGCTTTTCCACAACAAAGGAAACTATAAGCAAGGTGAAAAGACAGCCTTCAGAATGGGAGAAAATAATAGCAAATGAAGCAATGGACAAAGAATTAATCTCAAAACTATACAAGCAACTCCTGCAGTTCAATTCCAGAAAAATAAACGACTCAATCAAAAAGTGGGCCAAAGAACGAAACAGACATTTCTCCAAAGAAGAAATACAGATGGCTAACAAATATATGAAAAGATGCTCAACATTACTCTTTATCAGAGAAAAGCAAATCAAAACCACAATGAGGTACCATTTCACGCCAGTCAGAATGGCTGCTATCCAAAAGTCTACAAGCAATAAATGCTGGAGAGGGTGTGGAGAAAAGGGAACTCTCTTACACTGTTGGTGGGAATGCAAACTAATACAGCCACTATGGAGAACAGTGTGGAGATTCCTTAAGAAACTGGAAATAGAACTGCCATACAACCAGCAATCCCACTGCTTGGCATACAGACTGAGGAAACCAGAATTGAAAGAGACACGTGTACCCCAGTGTTCATTGCAGCACTGTTTATAATAGCCAGGGCATGGAAGCAACCTAGATGTCCATCAGCAGACGAATGGATAAGAAAGCAGTGGTACATATACACAATGGAATATTACTCAGCCATTAAAAAGAATACATTTGTATCAGTTCTAATAAGGTGGATGAAACTGAAGTCTATTATACAGAGTGAAGTAAGCCAGAAAGAAAAACACCAATACAGTATACTAACGCATATATATGGAATTTAGAAAGATGGTAACAATAATCCTGTATGTGAGACAGCAAAAGAGACCCAGATGTATAGAACAGTCTTTTGGACTCTGTGGGAGAGGGCGAGGGCAGGATGATATGGGAAAATGACATTGAAACATGTAAATTATCACATGTGAAATGAATCACCAGTCCAGGTTCAATGTGTGATACAGGGTGCACGGGGCTGGTGCAAGGGGATTACCCAGAGGGATGGGATGGGGAGGGAGGTGGGAGGGGGGTTCAGTGTGGGGAACACATGTATACCCATGGCGGATTCATGTCAATGTATGGCAAAACCAATACAATATTGTAAAGTAAAATAAATAAATAAAACTGAAATTTTAAAAAAAGAAATAAAAATTTCAAGAGTCCTCACTCCCCTCCTCTGCTCTCAGCCATATGAGGATACAATGAGAAGTCGGCTGACTGTGATGTAGCAGAGTCCTACCAGAATTTCAGAGTTTAAGCCTCTAGTACTGTGAGAAATTAATTTGTTGTTTATATGAAGTGCATGCTAGAAGAAGCCAATATAGCCATGAAGGGAATTTAAAAGGTGATTCTGTGGAGAGTTCAGAAAGAAAAGGAGGAGAGTAATAAGGAAAGCTTCCATCTCCTTAGAGAATATGTAATTATGAACAGAATGTTGGTAGAAATATGGATGATAAAAGCTATTATGATGAGTTCTCAGATGGAAATGAGAAACATGTTATTGGAAACTAGAGAAAAGCTGATCCTTGTTATAAAGTGACAAAGAACTTGGCTGCATTGTCTTCATGTTTTAGGGTTTTATAGAAGGTAGAACTTGTGAGCAATGAAATTGGATATTTAATTGATAAGACTTCTGAGAAAAGTGTTGAAGATATGGCTTTCTCCTTTTGAATGCTTATAGTAAAATGTGAAAAGAGAAAAATGACTTAAAGATGGGATTGTTAAGCATAAAGCATCTAGAACATAAAGGTTTCGAAAATTATCTGTCTACCCCTGTTGCAAAAAAAAAAAAATGGGGAAACATTTTTGTATGAGAACACTAAGGAGGGGACCAAATGACCCTTTGACAATATTAGTACGGATGTTAGCCATGGTCTTACCATCCCAGTAAGAAAACTGCCAGTTTGAAGTGAAGTGGGAGAAGATGGGAAGAAGTGAAGTAGGAGAAGAAGGAAGAAAGTCTGTTGGACTTGCTGAATTTTCTTTGGATTGGCCAAAAAGTTCATTCAGGTTTTTAATAAGATGTTATAGAAAAACCAGAATGAACTTCTTGGTCAACCCAGTATAAGACAGGAGCATTTGGCTACAAAAGTAGGCTATTCTTTAAGACAAGGAAAGAATGAGTCTGAAGGTGATTCGGAGATCACCAGGGCTGCCATCTCAGTTTGAAAAGGTGGGACTATTGCCTTGCTTTTAACAGACTAGGGGATTTCTGCCTAAAGCCTTGAGAGTGAGGTAATCCCACAGAGCCCTGGAGGATAACCCCTGCCTGGCAAAGTTTGGGGGCAGGACTGCCATCCCTGTGGCCTGGGGGTCATCTCAGTGGTCATCTCAGTGGTCATCCCAGTGGCCTGGAGGAGTCCACATAGGTGAACTACTGCTCCAGTGGCCTGGAGGGCAGAGTATGGAGCCAAAGAGTATTATCTTTGTACCTTAAGATTTCATGAAGTTTGCCTAGCGAGGATTTGAACTTCCTAGAGACTAGTCACCTTTCTTCTTTCCTGTTTCTCCGTTTGAAATGGGAATGTTTAGTCAATGCCTGTCTCACTATCATACTTTGGTTTCAGTTCAGTTCAGTCACTCAGTCGTGTCCAGCTCTTTGTGACCACATTGACAGAAGTACTCCAGGCTTCCCTGTCCATCCCCAACTCCCGGAGCCTACTCAAACTCATGTCCATCAAATTGGTGATGCCATACAACCATCTCATCCTCTGTCGTCCCCTTCTCCACCTAGCTTCAATCTTTCCCAGCATCAGGGTCTTTTCCAATGTCAGTACTTTGCATCAGGTGGCCAAAGTATTAGAGTTTCAGCTTCAGCATCAGTCCTTCAAATCAATATTCAGGACTGATTTCCTTTAGGATGGAATGGTTGGATCTCCCTGCAGTCCAAGGGACTCTCAAGAGGTTTCTACAACACCACAATTCAAAAGCATCAATTCTTCACCACTTAGCTTTCTTTATAGTCCAACTCTCACATCCATACATGACTACTGGAAAAACCATAGGCTTGACTAGATGCACCTTTGTTGGCAAAGTAATGTCTCTGCGTTTTAATATGCTGTCTAGGTTGATCATAGCTTTTCTTCCAAGGAGCCAGCCTCTTTTAATTTCATGGCTGCAGTCATCATCAGCAGTGATTTTGGAGCCCCCCAAAAATAAAGTGTCACTATTTCCACTGTTTCCCCATCTATTTGCCATGAAGTGATGGGACAAGATGCTATGATCTTAGTTTTCTGAATGTTGGATTTTAAGCCAAAATTTTCATTCTCCTCTTTCACTTTCATCAAGAGGCTCTTTAATTCTTTGGTTTCTGCCAAAAGAGTGGTATCACCTGTGTATCTGAGGTTATTGATATTTCTCCCGGCAATCTTGATTCCAGCTTGTGCTTCATCCAGCCCAGTGTTTCTCATGATGTACTCTACATATAAGTTAAATAAGCAGGGTGACAATATACAGCCTTGACGTACTCCTTTTCCTATTTGGAACCAGTCTGTTCCATGTCCAGTTCTAACTGTTGCTTCCTGACCTGCATATAGGTTTCCCAAGAGGCAGGTCAGGTAGTCTGGTATTCCCATCTCTTTGAGAATTTTCCACAGTTTATTGTGATCCACACAGTCAAAGGCTTTGGCATAGTCAATAAAGCAAAAGTAGATGTTTTTCTGGAACGCTTTTGCTTTTTTGATGATCCAGTGGATGTTGGCAATTTGATCTCTGGTTCCTCTGCCTTTTCTAAATCCAGGTTGAACATCTGGAAGTTCACGGTTCATGTACTGTTGAAGCCTGGCTTGTAGAATTTTGAGCATTGCTTTGCTAGTGTGAGATGAGGGCAATTGTGCAGTAGTTTGAACACTCTTTGTCATTGCCTTTCTTTGGGATTGGAATGAAAACTGACCTTTTCAAGTCTTGTGGTCACTGCTGAGTTTTCCAGATTTATGGGCATATTGAGTGCAGCACTTTCACAGCATCAGTTTTAGGATTTGAAATAACTCAACTGGAATTCCATCACCTCCACTAGCTTTGTTCATAGTGATGCCTCCTAAGGCCCACTGGACTTCACATTCCAGGATGTCTGGCTCTAGGTGAGTAATCACACCATGATGTTTATCTGGGTCTTGAAGATCTCTTTTGTATAGTTCTTCTGTGTAATCTTGCTACCTCTTAATATTTTCTGCTTCTGTTCGGTCCATACAATTTCTGTCCTTTATTGTGCTCATCTTTGCGAGAAATGTTCCCTTGGTATCTCTAATTTTCTTGAAGAGATCTCTAGACTTTCCCATTCTATTGTTTTCCTCTATTTCTTTGCACTGATCACTGAGGAAGGCTTCCTTATCTCTCCTTGCTATTCTTTGGAACTGTGCATTCAAATGGTATATCTTTCCTTTTCTCCTTTGCCTTTAGCATCTCTTCTTTTCACAGCTATTTGTAAGGCCTCATCAGACAACCATTTTGCCTTTTCTCATTTCTTTTTCTTGGGGATGGTCTTGATTGCTGACTCCTATACAATGTCACAAACCTCCTTCCATAGTTCTTCAGGTACTCTTTCTATCAAATCTAATGCCTTGAATCTATTTGTCACTTCCACTGTATAACCATAAGGGATTTGATTTAGGTCATACCTGAATGGTCTAGTGGTTTTCCATACCTTGTTCAATTTAAGTTTGAATTGGACATTACGTAGTTCATGATCTGAGCCACAGTCAGCTCCCGGTCTTGTTTTTTTTCTGACTGTATAGAGCTTCTCCATCTTTGGCTACAAAAATATAATCAATCTGATTTCACTATTGACCATCTGGTGATGTCCATGTGTAGAGTCTTCTCTTGTGTTGTTGGAAGAGGGTGTTTTCTGTGACCAGTACCGTCTCTGGGCAAAACTCTATTAGCCTTTGCCCTGCTTCATTCTGTACTCCAAGGCCAAATTTGCCTGTTAATCCAGGTATCTCTTGACTACTTTTGCATTCTAGTCCCCTATAATGAAGAGAACATCTTTTATGGATTTTAGTTCTAGAGTGTCTTGTAGGTCTTCATAGAACTGTTCAACTTCAGCTTCTTCAGCATTACTGGTTGGGGCATAGACTTGGATTACTGTGATATTGAATGTGTATAGAGCCTTGGAAATAAACAGAGATCATTCTGTCGTTTTTGAGATTTCATCCAAGTACTGCATTTTGAACTCTTTTGTTGACTATGATGGCTACTCCATTTCTTCTAAGGGATTCTTGACCACAGTAGTAGATATAATTGTCATTTGAGGTAAATTCACCCATTCCAGTCCATTTTAGTTCACTGATTCCTAAAATGGCACTGTTCACTCTTGCCATCTCCTGTTTGACCACTTCCAAGTTGCCTTGCTTCCTGGACCTAACATTGCAGGTTCCTATGCCATATTGCTCTTTACAGCATTGGACTTTACTTTCATCACCTGTCACATCCACAACTGGGTGTTGTTTTTGCTTTGACTCTGTCTCTTCATTATTTCTGGAGTTATTTCTCCACTCTTCTCTAGTAGCATATTGGGCACCTACCGATCTGGGGAGTTCATCTTTCGGTATCATACCTTTTTGCCTTTTCATACTGTTCATTTTAGTTTGGCTTTGTATAATTTGTTGGTTTCACTTGTTCACATCTGGGGAAGATTTTTGTCTCAGGATGGATTTTACCCAAGGCCCATTTTTATCTGATTTATATGTTATTTTTAGATGAGACTTCAGACTTTAGAGTTGATGCTGGATCAAGTTATCTTTGGGGACTAAGGGATGGGATATTTCGTTTGTGAGAAAGACATGAATTTGGTGGTGGGGGGGGGGCTTGTGGTAGTGTTGTGGACTGAATATTTGTATCCCACCCACCAGAATTCATATGATGAAACTCTATCCCCCAGTTTGATGGTCTTAGGTGGTGGAGCCTTTGGGAGGTAATTAGGATTTGATACAAACATAATGTTGGAAGCCTCATGACTGAATCTGTGCCCTTGTGAAAGTCAGAAGAGGGTTTCCTCCCCCTTTCTCCTCTCTGCCATGTGAGGTTCTTCAGCATGTGACTACTTCTGCCAAGAAGTAGTCAGCAGTCTGCAGCTGAGAAGAGGGTCTTCATCAGAACTCAACCATGTTGGCACCCTGATTCAGATTTTTAGTCTCTAAAACTCAGGGAAGTAAATGTTGTTTATAAGCCACCCAATCTTTAGTACCTTGTTAAAGTAGCCTGAATAGACTAAGACACTTGGTTTGAGGGTTTCTAATTTCAACAATTTTCCCATGATCTCTAAGTATTTCTGTCATTTGGCCTGAAAGAAGAAGTAGGTATCTATAGTATTGGGACTGAATTCACTGGGTAAGTGTGTAGAGAGAGCCATCTAATTACCTTTCTAGTTTTTCTTAAGTCCTTGCAAGCTCCTAGTTTCTTCTGTTTCCAGATGTGCAGCACTGTTAGTACTGATCCTCTCTTTTGGGTAGCACAATGTTCTCACCCTTAACCTTGACCAAAGCTTCCTTCCAAGACTCTGTCTTCCCTCAGAGGCTTAATGTCTACTTTCCAGTTTTCAATGATCCCTCATAGTTTCTGGTCCACTGAGAATATTTCTTATTGATTTTCAGTATCTATCTGTCTTGCTCCACCTTTCCACATGTATGTGTGTTTATGTGTATGGTGTATATGTGTGTTTGTACCTGTTTACTATACTTCCACTTGCACCTCTAGTTTTGTGAATTTGGTGCCAGAAGGAAATGTATTTATCTCTTTATCTGGAAGGTAGATTTTAATATAAAATTTTAGAAGCTAGTTCCTTGGGCAAAATAATCTATGAATGAAATTCCAGGTTTCCTGTAGATTACACTGTGCATATATTATTGATGATAAGTGCACACTGTTTTATTCTTGACATTTGATGCTTCAGAAGAAATTTAGTAATCTGATGGTTGATTACTAAAGCCTGAGGCATTATCACTGTACTGTAGGCATTTAATAGAAAGATTATTTCAGAGTTTCTGTTTCAGATATTGATAAGATCCATTGTCCCCTACTTTGCCTGGTTATTTCTGTGGATAGGAGAATTAAATAAGCGAGACTCATATTCACTAAGCATTGTTGTTGCTGTTCAGCCACGACTCATGTCTGACTCTCTGAAACCCCATGGACTGCAGCCTGCCAGGTTTCCCTGTCCTTCACCAGCTCTCAGACTTTGCTCAAACCCATGCCCATTGAGTCAGTGATGCCATCCAACCATCTCATCCTCTCTTGCCACCTAAGCATAGTTTTGTGTTATAGGGCCCTAGGCTAAAGCTCTAGCTCTGATGAGCCACCTTTAGGAAGGAGCTTTGGGTGACTAGATGCCAGTTATTTTCTGGCATATCATCTGATGGTGTATCCCCTCTAGAGCTGGAACACTGCAGAACACATACTTTCAGGATGGACCAGATTTGGATTTTCTCTCTTAAAACTGCACAGAAGGTATTTTAAGAGTATGTGTGTGCTTAGTCACTCAATCATGTCCAACTCTTTGCAACCCCATGGATGGTAGCCTGCCCATGGAATTCTCCAGGCAAGAATACTGGAGTGTGTTGCCATTCCATTCTCCGGGGTATCTTCCCTACCCAGGGATTGACCTCCAGTCTCCTGCATTGGCAGGCAGGTTCTTTACCATCTGAGCCACCAGGGAAACCCATTATTAGAGTAGAGAGCTGCAAAGGCTGTATCCTTTTGAAGTGTTTCCTGTACTTTTGCATAATATTCTTCTTATTATAATTAAAATAATGACTGCTCACCTGAAGACCTCTCAGGAGTCCTTCTCCTTGGGAGATGGATCTAAAGGAAAGATCCCTAGAACCTTGCTGGGACACTTCACAGTTGTACATAATGAATAAATGAAGACATTTGTTTGAAGCTCAAGTCTGGGAGAAAAGAAACAATAATATAGAAATTTCTGTAATGAGACCTAGGATTTTCCTTTGATAAAAACAGAGACATGGTAGCAGTGAACACTGTTCTCCATAGCTTCTCAATACTGAGATACTACAGGGGCACAGAAAAGTATAGAGAAATTGGGTCTGCTTATTTGGAAAACAGCATCTGGGGAAAAAAAGGCAAATGTATATTTCAGTAAATGTATGGTCTCCAACAACAATTTTCAAATATTTTAGACAGAAAGATACCTTCATTGTTTCATAGAAAGATTACTCAGGTACCAATCCTCCCTTACTATTTAAAAGCTCATGATCATAATGAATGGGGAGAAACTGCTGTTTTCGCTAGCCACCCCCTCAATAAAGATGATCAATTTATTGCTAATTAAGACCTGAAACCCACCAGTATGATCTTACATCATTATTACCAGAAGCCTGTCTACACACACCTCACATCACTTACAAAGTATTGCCTGACTAAACAAAACCATTATTTCAGGAATGGGAAACACCAGGGTGACTCCTGAAAAATACAGGGAGTAAATACTGAATGGATATGCCTAAGCCTAATTCTTAGGACTGATGTAATAATGATGATGATGATGATGATGATGATAATGATTCCCTTTAATCTCCAAAACAGTGAAACACTGGTATGGCCACAACTGACAAAGAATATACTACACAGAAACACCTTTGTCCTTTGAATCCAACAAGAATGCCTCATTTTTATACAGATCCAAATCCAGCAATCACATGGTGCTCCCTGAACATTAGTCTTCCCCCAGCCTTTTTTTTTTTTTTTTTGCTTCTTCCCTCCCTTCCTTCATCAAATACAATTTAACAGGCTTATGGATGACATATCCTAATGGGAGGACATTTCCACTTAAATGACACTTAAATGATCCTATCCCCTAAGAAATACCCTAACCCACTTTAAGTCTCACCATTCCTTTCTTAGCATTAGGCCTCTTACTCTGAATTTTAGGAAGTAACTAGAAAATAGTTAAGAAGAGAAGAGAGTTTATTGGAATTTTCCCCATCGTTTGAATCTCACTTACAAGGATTAATGAGCAAGAGATGGAAGCTTTTGTTGCAGGAATAGAGTAAGACTTAGAGCCTTTATAACAACTATTTGTTGATTTAGTAGAAATTGTGTTTCACTAGCAGGGTCATTCATCAGCATGAGACACTAGAAGCAACATGCCCAGGAAAAACAATTTTCCAGAAGACGCAAAGCTTACCAGGAGTCTTATGGTATGAAGGCAGGAGATTCAGTTTGGTTGCTGACGAATAGAAAGGAAAAATAAAAATGAGCATTTTAAACCACAGCACACATCATCATTGTGCTGTGTCAAGTTTTATCAGTCAAAGCTGTTTAAGAAAATTTTATGGATTTTGTAACCTTTTTATAATGGAAATAAGTCATTTGGGTTTCAGCAAACCTGATACACCCAGTACTTGAGATCAGATGGCCTTTCTTCCATCATAATTACCATCATCATCATCATCATCATCTAGCACTTTGGTTAATTATTGACCATAAAAGTGAGAATATTTTATTGCTCTTAAGACCATAATAAAGATACATACTATTTTTTTTATTCATTAGCACCTTTATATCTATTTTCTACTCCCCCATGTAGGATTAGGGACAGGACATATTGCAAGTAACTTTTGCATCCAGAGTAGAGTCCTCACTTCCACCAGCTAATTTATTCATATTCACCTTTTGAGGAAATGGCAGCTTAAGTAATCTTTGAGTAGAGCTATGTAGCTCTGAAATGAGTAGGACAGTCCAGTGGCTACCTTGAAAGGCTTTGGATTTGGGGAAACTACACATATAGGGCCTGATCATTTCCAAAGTACACATATAGCCCTGATCAGAAAGTACACATGATACTTCCTGGGTGACATTAGTGGTAAAGAACGCACCTGCCAGTGCAGAAGACATAAGAGATGTGGGTTTGATCCCTGGGTTGGGAAGATCCTCTGCAGAAGGAAATGGCAACCCACTCCAATATTCTTGCCTGGAGAATCCCATGGACAGAGGAGCCTTTAAGCCTATAGTCCATAGGGTCACAAAGAGTGGACATGACCAAAGTGACTTAGCACACACACAACACAGAAAGTACACATATAAGCCCTCATAGAAATTACCTACCTCACAGACTTACTGAGAGCTGACACTGTAACAATCTGACCTGCATATTCACCGTGTAACACTGTGGAAGGGAAAGCTTGGAACTAATTTTGCTTGAAAAGGTATAATTATGCTGCCAGTTATTTTGCAATGGCAGGCTTAGTAAGTCACACTCATACAATACCATTTTGTCTTCTAACTTCAGATGATAAAACAGCCTTAGAGAAGGAAGACATTAACCCAACATCTCCTCATCAGGGAGTGGAGAGATAAGACTAGCATCCAGGTCCTAGGAATCCTATCCATGAGCATCTTCCTAACATCACTGATTCATTCTGCAACTAGCAGAATATAAGATCAAGTGCCAAAAGTCTAATACTATCCTTATAAGATGTGTTATTTTTTCCAGAGTTCTAGGCCTTCCTATGGTGACTAGAAATTACATTTACCACTATTCACCTCTGAAACGCTCAGTCTTTGACACGCAGTAAACACTTCCTTCTAATGTTTGATACTGCTGATGGTAGTATTTGTTGGGTAATTGCTTTGGTTTCTTATTAACGATCTTTAAAAACAATTATGTATTTTGGCTGTGCTGAGTCTTCAGTGCTATGCATGGGCTTTGTCTAGCTGTGGTAAGAGGGGCTACTCTTCATTGTGGTTTTCTGGCTTCTCATTGTCATGATTTCTCTTGTTGTGATAGTAGGAAATGGCAACCCACTCCAGAATTCTTGCCTGGAAAACTCCATGGACAGAGGAGCTTGGCGAGCTAGAGTCTATGGGGGCGCAGAGAGTTAGACACGACTGAGCACACACACAAATACTCTTGTTGTGGAGCACAGGCTCTAGGCACACGAGCTTCAGTAGTTGCAGTTCCCGGGCTCTAGAGTGCGGGCTCAGCAGTTGTGGTGCACAAGCTTAGTTGCTTCGCAGAATGTGGTATCTTCCTCGGCCAGGGATCTAACCCATGTCCTCTGCATTGGCAGGGGACTGTACCACCAAGGAAGTCCATCTTATTGATAATCTTAATGGATTCAAAGGACCCAGAGTACATCTTTGTCTCTGAGACATCCAGCTTAACTTTTTCTGGTAGTTTTATTATTGTTGTTGCTGTTATTCCTGTTTCACAAATACATACATAAAGCCCTAAAGGGTGATATCTTCTTCAAGGACATATAACTATGAAACCGTGGAATACAGAACAAACTACTCCTACTCCTGCACTGCTTTTAATTTGTCTACCCTTGACTGTGAGTAACTCTCTGAGATATGCTGGTTGGAGACTGAGATTAGCTCCTCTGAAAATAAAATGAATTAAAACCTCTATGAGTTATGTATGTGTTTTATAATTAGAGTATGTGTGGTAGACAGTGATAGGAGCTGAGCTATTACCTCAAAGAACCAGGGTGGGAAAGAAACTAACAAAAAGTTCTATGCTTATGAACAGAATTATTTCCTGAAATAGGAAATGCTGGATACAAAGGGAAAGCAGAAGGAAATGAAGGTCGATGGCTATTTTCCACAAATCCTTTTGAAAACTCAATCCGCTAGGGAAGTAACTATTCATTTTATGGAATTATGAGATATTTACACTTCATGATTTACTCAGAACCAAATACTGAGATGCAATAAGCAATGTGCACACATTTATGAAAAGGGTTTTTCAGGGGACAATTGGATATTAAACTTAATTCTCCCTATATATGTGTATTCTGTAATAGGACCACTTTGTTCACTAAAAGAAATTGACTTTTTTTTTTCAATTTCAAACAGAAGATGTATGAAATATTTCTTATTCATCATATTTTGGATTGAGTTACATGTCTATCAATAAAATAAGTTCTTTTTAATGAGGTTCTAATTTTATTATTTTTGGTGGGTTTTATTTTATTATTTGTGACCACACAAGGACTTGAGAACCATAAGAACTTGAGTTTCTGAACCTTCTCCCAAAAAGTAGCTTTAGAGAAGAAAATTATTCACTATGCAAATATACTAAGGCTTTTTCTGCTATTAAGGTAGAAAATAGCTGTGTGTAGGGTCCTGAGCATTTAGCTGTGTTCCCTGGGTTCTAGAAGATTGCTTGAATTTGTACCTAAAATCCTATGCATGGATGTGGTAACAACACAGAGAAATTTCCCTTATCTCACTCCATTCCCTCCAACCCATGGAGCAATCTTCATGGAACAATGCTTTCACCAGGTTACCAACAAAATCAAGGATCTATAATAGCTCTCAACAACTGGAAACTAATTATTCTCCAGAACGATGCCTCACATGGAAGAAATAACATAGGATTTGGAGTTAGAGCTGGGCTCTAATCTGTGCTTTGTTAATGTGTAATGTTTGCAAGTCATTCAAATTTTCTGAACTTCATTTGCTGCCTCCATGATTATTTTGAATACTGGAGAAAATGTTGATACAGATTGATTAAAAGGGCTTCAATAATTCTTCCCACTTCCACATGCATGGAGAAGGCAATGGCACCCCACTCCAGTACTCTTGCCTGGAAAATCCCATGGACAGAGGAGCCTGGTAGGCTGCAGTCCATGGGGTCGCTAACAGTCGGACACGACTGAGCGACTTCACTTTACTTTTCACTTTCATGCATTGGAGAAGGAAATGGCAAGCCACTCCAGTATTCAGGGACAGGGGAGCCTGGTGGGCTGCCATCTATGAGGTCGCACAGAGTCGGACACGACTGAAGTGACTTAGCAGCAGCCACATGCATGCCATTTTTTTCAACACAAATTTTCAGCCCCTTCCATCAAAAGTAGAGTCTAAATGTCTACTTCTTGGTCTGAAATTGGCCATATGATAAACTCATCAATTAAACATTAGCAAACATGGTGCAAACAGAGGGTCTTCCCTCTCAAGCAGAGGCTTTACAAGTGCTTAGACATTGCATATTGCCCTCTCCTTCCCCTTTGCAACCTAGCCATAAAGTGTTAACAGCCTAAGCTAGCTTGCTGAATGATGAGAAACATGATAAAATTCACCCACATAACTGCAGTTGACAAGAAGCTAACTTCCAGAAGCTAGCTGCAGATACATGAATGAGCCCAGCCAAGATCATCAGAACTGTCCAGATGAGCCTAGCCCAAATTCCCAACTTGCAAAGTCATGAACTAAATACATTTTTTATATCACCAGGTTTTGAGATAGACTCTTATATATCAAAAATGAAGTTATACAAATGTAAGTAAAAAGTCTGTTACAATCTATGGGGTATAATAGATGCCTAAAAATGATATTTCCCCATCCTCCCTAATATAGCTTGACCTGAACATTTCAAGTTTTTACTTACCTATGTAAACTCTACCAAAGCATTGATGTAGCTACCATGTTTCTCACTGTATCTACGAAAATCTGTTTTTCCACAACATGTCATGATTTAAACATTTATTTCAAATCCAAACAGTTCTGCGAGGGCTTCTTTATTATAGCCTACCATTATCACTTTTATTTTTCTGATGCTATGTTACTTACAGTCTAAAGTACATAATATACCACTTTAGGTATTAATTCACTAACCTTTAATAATTGATTCGTGTGTGTGTATCTTCTTTCAGTGAATAAATATTTACTGAATTGTTACTAGATGCAAGACCATGTGATAGATTCTGGAGACAGAGATAAATAGGCTATAATTCAACCCTCAAGTTATTCACAGTGGCAATAAATACAGACTAATAATAGTGATGAAGTGTGATTTGTACTATAAGAGAGGTAAGCAGAATAGTGGAACAAAGGCAGTTTTGAGGGTTGGAAAAATCTTTACAGAGGAGTTAATTTGTAGTTTAGAAGTCCACCCTCGCCACCCCACTTCCAGCCCCAATCATTCTGGTGAACTCAGTCTTCCAATATTCAGAGGGAATATTGTATACAAAGCTATTAAAAATGCTGTATAATCATTGGTGTATAACAACACTTTCAGTTTCTCTTGAGTGCTTAAAGTGTAACTATTTTTTATTATTGCCCTTTATTTTTATGATATATCTTTATCTTATTTTTTCTCTTCTACAAATGAGTAAACGGAGGCTAAAAGTATTCAAACTAGACTGTATGCATCTTGAGGACACAACCACATTGCTAATCTCTATTTTCAATAAAACATATAGGACCTAAACAATTTTTAGTGAACACCTATAGAATGAAAGAGAGAAAGGAGCTGGATATCATCATTTTCTCTTATGCGTTAAGAAGGAATTCAGTGGCCTCCTCTTTGTCTTAGCATAAAATATATAACTTAGCCTCAGTTCAGTTCAGTTCAGTTCAGTCACTCAGTCGTGTCCAACTCCTTGCGACCCCATGAATCGCAGCACGCCAGGCCTCCCTGTCCATCACCAACTCCCGGAGTTCACTCAGACTCATGTCCATTGAGTCAGTGATGCCATCCAGCCATCTCATCCTCTGTCGTTCCCTTCTCCTCCTGCCCCCAATCCCTCCCAGCATCAGAGTCTTTTCCAATGAGTCAACTCTTCGCATGAGGTGGCCAAAGTACTGGAGTTTTAGCTTTAGCATCATTCCTTCCAAAGAAATCCCAGGGCTGATCTCCTTCAGAATGGACTGGTTGGATCTCCTTGCAGTCCAGGGGGACTCTCAAGAGTCTTCTCCAACACCACAGTTCAAAAGCATCAATTCTTTGGCGTTCAGCCTTCTTCACAGTCGAACTCTCATATCCATACATGACCACAGGAAAAACCATAGCCTTGACTAGACGGACCTTTGTTGGCAAAGTAATGTCTCTGCTTTTGAATATGCTATCTAGGTTGGTCATAACTTTCCTTCCAAGGAGTAAGTGTCTTTTAATTTCATGGCTGCAGTCACCATCTGCCGTGATTTTGGAGCCCCCAGAAATAAAGTCAGCCACTGTTTCCACTGTTTATCCATCTATTTCCCATGAAGTCATGGGACCAGATGCCATGATCTTCGTTTTCTGAATGCTGAGTTTTAAGCCAACTTTTTCACTCTCCTCTTTCACTTTCATCAAGAGGCTTTTTAGTTCCTCTTCACTTTCTGCCATAAGGGTGGTGTCATCTGCATATCTGAGGTTATTGATATTTCTCCTGGCAATCTTGATTCCAGCTTGTGTTTCTTTCAGTCCAGCGTTTCTCATGATGTACTCTGCATATAAGTTAAATAAGCAGGGTGACAATACACAGCCTTGACATACTCCTTTTCCTATTTGGAACCAGTCTGTTGTTCCATGTCCAGTTCTAACTGTTGCTTCCTGACCTGCATACAGATTTCTCAAGAGGCAGGTCAGGTGGTCTGGTATTCCCATCTCTTTCAGAATTTTCCACAGTTTATTGTGATCCACACAGTCAAAGGCTTTGGCATAGTCAGTAAAGCAGAAATAGATGTTTTTTCTGGAACTCTCTTGCTTTTTCCATGATTCAGCAGATGTTAGCAATTTGATCTCTGGTTCCTCTGTCTTTTCTAAAACCAGCTTGAGTATCTGGAAGTTCACTTACCCTACAGGTGTCTAAAGGAACTATTCCAAATATATATTTACAAGTTCCACTCATGTTTGACTCAAACGTACTATTCTGTTCTAGCCATCCTAGGCTTTGCTCCATTCTTAGAAAGTGCCAAACCCTCCCTTGCCTTTGAACATCTGCTGTTTCCTCTGTCTGAAATATTCCTGTTCTCTGTGAGTCCCTTTCATCCCTGACCAACTCTTACTCATCCTTCAGGTTTCAGCTCAAGCATGACTTCTTAAAGAAGGAAACCAGGAATCCCAAACTACATCAGGTCTTCCTGTTAGAGACACCTACACAATGTGCAATTTTTTTTAAATTTTATTTTATTTTTAAACTTTACAATATTGTATTAGTTTTGCCAAATATCGAAATGAATCCGCCACAGGTGTACCCGCGTTCCCCATCCTGAACCCTCCTCCCTCCTCCCTCCCCTACCCTCCCTCTGGGTCGTCCCAGTGCACCAGCCCCAAGCATCCAGTACCGTGCATCGAACCTGGACTGGCAACTCGTTTCATACATGATATTATACATGTTTCAATGCTATTCTCCCAAATCTCCCCACCCTCTCCCTCTCCCACAGAGTCCATAAGACTGATCTATACATCGGTGTCTCTTTTGCTGTCTTGTACACAGGGTTATTGTTACCACCTTTCTAAATTCCATATATATGTGTTAGTATACTGTATTGGTGTTTTTCTTTCTGGCTTACTTCACTCTGTATAATAGGTTCCAGTTTTATCTATCTCATTAGAACTGATTCAAATGTATTCTTTTTAATGGCTGAGTAATACTCCATTGTGTATATGTACCATAGCTTTCTTATCCATTCATCTGCTGATGGGCAATTTTAATTACATGAGTTAATTTTAATCTCAGTCATTTTAATCACATGTTTACACTGTGTCTTTTCCTCTATACTGATAGCTCTCTAATTGCAATCTTTTGTTCACTACTTTGTCCTCAATGGTGAGAGTATATAGTAGGCATTCGTAACATTCATCTATTAACTTAAGTAAATGTACTATTGGGTGAGGAGTCTGGGCCTAGCCTGTGTAGAAGTGGTTATTGTGTTGTGGTACAAAATATTTCACTTGGTGTTATAGTATGACTTTAAATGCCATCATGCTTGAAAGAGATCTATGCATATTGTAGCTACTTGGCACATGTGTCCATGTTGTACATTCAGTATCTTGACTGAGAATGAGAGATGTATGAGTCCCAAGCAGTCAGTGCTAATGCAGACATTTCACTTCTATCTACTTGATGTTGTCTAAAATTAAATGATATCAATAGACCATGGGAATTATAATTTTTTTAAACAATCTGGCAAATGTTTGCTGCTTAGAAGCTTTAAGAAGTTCTGAGAAGCTATTTCCATCAACTTACAGCAATATTCTATTTTTAAAAGATGCCCATTTGGCTGTGAAATGCCTGTTGAATAAATTTTGTTTGTGGTGGATGTTTCCCTTTAGATATGTTTTGTCCATAGGATTAATATCTAATATTTTCCAATTCTTAAAAAATAATAAAGTCAGTGAATCATCATCATTGGAAATGGTTGTCTGGAACCATTCACTATCTTTAAATTAATCACATTATGAAAACAAAATTTTTTTGAGAATTCTGACTCCAGAAAGCATAATACAAGTGTTGAAACTTAGTTCGTATAGCAGGATAAAACTCAGTTCGAATTCAAGCTCTTGCGTTATGTAATATATAGTGCTGGGACTTTGACCAAGTTACTTAGTCTTTATAGTGGCAGGTTTCATATCTGTGAAAACAGGGATCCTAATAATATCTGCCTCATTGGGTTGTTGCAAGAATTAAAGGAGATAATCCATGATAAGTACATAACTAAAACCAATTGTGTGCTTACCATTTGCTCAATGCAATTATTCAATATCAAAATTCTTGATAATGTTATTACAAGGAGAAAGGATTAGGGAGACCATTTTAAGCAAATTGAATGAACAAATATGTGGAACACAGGCTATTAAAAGAATGTGAACTGCGTTTAGGTGTCAATGAGGAGAATCCTCTACTTTGCTAACAGTGTTTATGAAGTTGACTAATAAGAGATCAGACTGGGGATATGTGTATTGAGCATAAGAAATTGGAACTCTGTACTATAAACAACAGGAAGTCATTGAAGTAACTTCCTTTTAAACAGCACCAGGTTTTTATTAATAGTACATGTTCTGCTACAATTTCAAAGTATCAAGGCACACTTTAGTTGTTACTAACTACTGTGGACTGAGTTGTGCCCCTGCCCCCAATCCATATGCTGAAACCCTACCCCTTCCCCATGATGGTATTTGGAGAGGGTGGCTTTGGGAAGTAATCAGGTTTAGATGAGGCCATGAAAATAGGACCCTCATAATGGGATTACTTTGTTGGCAAAGTAATGTCTCTACTTTTTAATATGCTGTCTAGGTGGTCATAGCTTTTCTTCCAAGGAACAAGCGTCTTTTAATTTCATGGCTACAGTGATTTCGGACCCCGAGAAAATAAATTTTCTCACTGTTTCCAGTGTTTGCCCATCTATTTGCCCTGAACTGGTGGGACCACTTGCCATGATCTTATTTTTTTATACTTATAAGACATATATAAGTATATACTTATAAGTTTATACTTATTTTGTAAGTTTTTTTTTTTATATTTAGTTCCCTAGTTCCCAATTCCCCCTACCCCCTTGGTACCCGTACCTTTGTTCTGTATGTCTGTCTCTTTCTGCTTTGCAAATAAGATCATCTATACCATTTTTCTAGATTCCATTAACACATATAACACATTAATATGTGTGTTAATATATGATATCTGTTTTCCTCTTTCTGACTTACTTTACTCTGTATGACACTCTCTAGGTTCATCCACATCTCTACAAATGACCCAATTTCATTCCTTTTTATAGCCGAGTAATATTCCATTGTATGTCTATACCATATCTTCTTTATCCATTCCTCTGCTGATGGACGTTTAGGTTGCTTCCATATCCTGGCTATTGTCAATAGTGTAAAACTAGCTAAAAATTGGTTCTTTGAGAAGATAAACAAAATTGATAAACCTTTAGCCAGATTCATCAAGAAAAAAAAGAAAAAGGAGAAGACTTGATAAAGTTATAAATAAAAAAGGAGAAGTTACAACTGATAGCTATAGGTAAATATTTATATTTGTAGGAGGAATATTCTGGAAACAGCAGTTCATCACCAAGTCACTATGATAGAATATGGACAATTCTGGACAGAGATGAAAAATTGTATAACACTGTGTCATATGCTACATGTAATCAGTAGGCCGAGTGTTTGAAACAGCAGCTCTAGGAGATTAAACAGGATTCCCCTTAGATTCTGGGTGTGCCAAATAATTGGCATGAGGATCTGGATCTGTTCAGAGACTAAAGGAAACTGATAAAGATGAGCAGTCATGTAGATCAGCTTTGTCCAATAGAAATATAACATAAGCCATGTATATAATTTTAGATTTGTGAATAGGCATACTTTAAAACTGACTATAAACAATTAAATGAATTCAGTAATATATTTTATTTAACCAAATATGTTTCAACATGCAATAATTTTAATATGGGGGCTTCCCAGGTGGCTCAGTGGTAATCTTCCCACCAATGCAGGAGGGTCAAATTTGATCCCTGGGTCGGGAAGTTCCCCGGGTAGGGAAGATCCCCTGGAGAAGGGGATGGCAACCCACTCCAATATTTTTGCCTGGGAAATCTCACAGACAGAGGAGCCTGGCAGGCTACAGTCCATGGGGTTGCAAAACAGCCAGACACATCTTAGTGACTAAACAACAATTTTAACACTCTAGAAGCATTTAAAATTATTTATGATATATTTTAAGTTTTTAATAGTAAATTTTTGAAATCTGGTGAATACTTTGCACTTATTACATTTTAGATCAACCATATTTCAACTGTTAAATAGCCATATTTGTTCAGTATTTGTTATATTGGACAGAATATCTGGAACTTTTAATAAAGAGTGCTTTATATATGGTCATGGAAATACTGAACCGCTAGTATTACATGGAAAAGGATGAAGGTACAATTTTGTGCTTTTGGATATGAATGTTCATATACATTAAGGACAAAAATAGACTAAAGTCAGGTTTCTCAACCTTAGCACTATTGACATTTTTGGCCAGATGAGTCTTTGTTGTGGGGGGTCTGTCCTGTCCCTGGCCTCTATCCACTAGATGTCAGTAGGATTCTGTCCAGAGATAATAATTACACATGCCTCCAGAATATGCCAAATGTCCCCTGGGAGATTGGGGATATGTCAACCATGATTAAGAACCAGTGTTCTAAATACTGCTTCTAATCAAAGACTTTTAGACTCAGATTGGATAATACACAAAGCAAAGATCCTTGAACTCTGAACCTTAAACATTAATCATCTATTTCATTGTCAATGTGTGCATCTTAGATGGTTGGATAAGAGAAGCAACATGATTTGGTCATTTTTTCAGTATTTCCTGTTGTCCTGCATTAATGCTGTTTCTTCACGTAGTAGTATGTTCTCCCAGTCTCTTTTACTAATTGAATTTAATGTATCTTTAAGATCCTGTTCAAGCCCTAGTACATTCTTGAAGCTGTCTCTTACTTAACTAATTTAGACTGAGAAATCTCTCTCTCTCTCTCTCTCTCTCTTTTTAATGCTGAGACTAACTGTTTAGAAGTGCTATTTTGTGTGGACTTGTCTTATAACCATAGTGAGAGTCTAAGTTCCTAGAAGGCAGGGGATTTTCTTTTTTTGGTCCAAACACAAAAATACATAGACCCTCCAGAGAGTACCTGGCAAGTTCATGTACATTTCAGGTTAAATTCTCTGAAAAGCAGATGTTTAGTTGGAGTTTAATGGGGTGGATGTTTGCTAGGAAGTGGCCTTGGGATCTAAACCTGCAGAAGGGAAGAAAAAGAAGTAGAACTGATTAGAGGAAAAGATTGAGCTACATTGCAAATCTCAGAGCCTCAGCCAACTACACAGGGAACTCTAGAACTATAATGGCCCTCAATTAGCCAAATTATTAGAATATTATAACCCCCACCCTTATTTGGGCTTCCCCTAAAAGAGTATGACCTTAGACAGTCCTTGAAGGGGTTGAGTACACTTCTAGCAGCTTGGTCAATAAGTAAGTCCTTCCTTGAAGGAGGGTTTGGACATGTTTTCATGTCTATCACAAAATGATAGATGGGTAGAAGAAATTCAGTAGACGTCTATTGATAGCTAGAAGATTTTGCAGTGGTGCTAACATGAAGGAGAATGGATCAGGGGAAGTTTTTGTCTGTCAGTCGGATTGGGTGGACCTATTTGATAGCCAGTCAGATGGCTTTTCTAAGGAACATTCCTTCCAAGAAAAGAGGACTGACTCGGTGTTTGTGATATACCCCAAATTACTTCATCAACAGTTATAATGGTTTGGGAATATCTCCAATGAATGTTACGTTATCAAACTGAGGTAGCATAAATACTTTGTTGGACATGTTAAGTATAAACTTTCCTTGTGACTTAGCTGGTAAAGAATCCACCTGCAATGCAGGAGACCTGGGTTTGATCCCTGAGTTGGGAAGATCCACTGGAGAAGGGAAAGGAACCCACTCCAGTATTCTGGCCCAGAGAATTCCACAGACTGTATAGTCCATGGGGTTGCAAAGAGTCAGACATGACTGAACAACTTTCACTTAACTTAGTATAGGTACTGAAAGACCATATATATGCTTATAGGCTCAATGACATTAAAAGAAACACAAACAATCCAGGCTCTCAATTTCTGAATCTGTCATTCCCACTTTTCCATAGACAAAGGAAAGAATAACTGGGGTAGGGTGGTGGGAACACATTTATTTATTTATACTAAATCCTTTATACCTTTATCTGTTAAGCCCTGCAGTAATTCTGGGAAATAGGGAGTACTGTCTCAAGTTTTCCAGATAAGAAAACTGTAGCTCTACACTGTAAATTATCCCTGGCTCCACCATAATCATCATAGTCATCATCATCATTGTCAAAACATCCACAGTGTTTACTTGTTACTAGACATTCATCTAAGCATTTTACATACAGAAGCCCATTTACTTCGAATAACTACCTTATAAAGTAGGAGCTGTTGTTATTCACACTTTACAGATATAGTGCCTGAGTTACAAAGAGGTTTAGTAACTTGCTCAAGGTTTGCCAAGAGTGGCAAAGCTGAAATTTGAAATCAGGCTGCTTTGTCTCTAGTTTCTGCCCTTTTGCTGCTACTGGTGTTGCTGCTGCTGCTAAGTCGCTTCAGTCATGTCCGACTCTGTGTGACCCCATAGACGGCAGCCCACCAGGCTCCCCCATCCCTGGGATTCTCCAGACAAGAACACTGGAGTGGGTTGCCATTTCCTTCTCCAATGCATGAAAGTGAAAAGTGAAAGTGAAGTCTCTCAGTTGTGTCCAACCCTCAGTGACCCCATGGACTGCAGCCTTCCAGGCTCCTCTGTCCGTGGGATTTTCCAGGCAAGAATACTGGAGTGGGGTGCCATTACCTTTTCCGTTCTGTCCTCTTAATCACTATTTAAACTCACCTAAGTAGTAAGAAGCAGAAAAAAGTGAAAGTTTTAGTCGCTCAGTCATGTCCGACTCTTTTGTGACCCCATAGACTGTAGCCTGCCAGGCTTCTCTGTCCATGGGATTCTCCAGGCAAGTATACTGGAGTGGGTTGCTATTTCTTCTCCAGGAGATCTCCCCAACCCAGGGATTGAATCTGCATCTCTTATGTCTTCTGCATTGGTGAGTGGGTTCTTTACCACTTAGCGCCTCCTGGTCTGAGCAAAAATGAGGCACAAAAACAAGACGGTCTTACTCTAAAGGCAGACATTTTTTCCTGCACAAGGATAACTTCAGAGGCACTGTACCTATACATTTTGAGTAATGATTCTCTTTTGATAGCAGGCAGGGCCTACATGGAAAATTGATGAAATGATTATGAGATGACCTTTAGGAAAGATGTATGTTTTAGTAGGTCATTGAAGGTGGCTCTTTTTAAGAAATTATGGGGTTTTTGCAAAGGTGGCTGGTAGTCAGATTTCATATTTGATGACTTCTAGAAAATAATATTTTTCTCGTTCTAATTAGTGTAACCATTGAAAATTTCTGAGGCTTATTTGGCCTTGTCTAGAATCTAATGCCATGTTCAACTGCCTCAAGTGACAGGAGAAGGCCAAAAACACGTCCCAGCAACAGGAGTTGAATCAGGATTCCACTTCCCAGAACCAATCATGACAGAAACTTAGCCAGCTTCCACAGAGCTACCCTTTAATTATATCCTCTATGCTTGGCCTGTCTCTCCAAGTAAATTCCAAACCTATCCAGAGCAGAGTTTCTATATTATTTGTATCCCACCTTCTTCTACAACAGAGGGTAAATGAGGTCTTGAAACCATCCATGCCTATTGAAACTGAACAGTAACTGAATCACAGGGCTCATGTTTCCCTGGCCATGTTGAAAATACTTTTTTTTTTTAACAACCCAGATTAACATATTAAAATGAAATGCTTGTGATCTCAGTGTTTATGCAGAGGCAGACAGGCTGAGAACAGTCCAATAGGTGCCAAGTATCTCCACATCCTAAAGCAAGGGGTTATATTAACAATTTGGACCACAATACCATGCATATGGTAGTTCTGCCTATCCAAGTGTGATGCATTCCAAGACCCTCAGTGGATGCCTAAAACCAAGGATAATACCAAACCCTATTTAGACTATGCTTTTTCCTATACATGGGCTTCCCTGGTAGCTCAGAAGGTAAAGAATCTGTCTGCAGTGCAAGAAACCCAGCTTTAATCACTGGGTCGGGAACATCCCTGGAGAAGGGAATGGCTATTCACTCCAGTATTCTTGCCTGGAGAATCCCAGGGACAGAGGAGACTGGTAGGCTACAGTCCATAGAGTCACAAAGAGTCAGACATGACCAAATGACTAACACTTTCACCTTCCTTTTCATATATATATATATATATATACACACACACACACACACACCTATGATAAAGTTTAATTTATAAATTAGGCACAGAGAGTAACAACTAATAATAAAATATAACAATTATAACAATATACTATAATAAAAATTATGTAAATGTGGTCTCTCCTGCAAAATATTATTATCTCATTGTACTATAACTCACCTTTCTTCTTGTGATGATATGAGATGATAAAATGCATATGTGATGGGATGAAGTGAGTTGAACAATGTAGGCATTATTCTATGACAGATAAGTCAAAAGAAGGATCATCTGCCTCACATGATCCTGGATCATCAAGCCTTTGATGATGTCAACTGTTGGATATTCAGACCGTATAGTGTTGACGGTTGGGGATCCCATGGGAGAGAGTATTATAGTGAGAGCTTTTATTATGCCTTTCAGAATGGCTCATAATTTAAAACCTATGCATTGTTTATTTCTGAAATTTGCTAGTTAACACTTTCCAACTGAGGTTGACCATAGGCAATGGAAAATATAGAAAGTGAAACTATGGATAAGGAAGGGGGTCAACTGTACATTGTGAAACAGGATTTGTTACCATTACCATGATTCCATGTAAAGTTGCTCCAACTTCAATCACTTTCCATTAAATTCCACCTCATTCCATAAACTCAATGACATGCAATTTCCCAGGAGTACCAAGATGGTCTTTCCTGTGAGTAGTTCAGCCCCTGAAGTCTATCATTCTTGAAATTTCATTTATCCAGGAGAATTACAATTATCCTCTGCCTGATTCAGACTCTGATAGTAAATATTGTTTACAATAAAAATTGATTCTTTGGGGGCAAATTGCAACTAGACACCAGGCTTTATATCAACTCAACATACACAGAAACCAATACTATGTTCAGATTTTGCAAGAAATCGAGATGTTGAGTCATCATGAACATGTGCTAGGACTGGTACTTAAAGATAGAGACTATGAGTCTTCTATAAGCAGGTTAAACACATTGAAATGCAGGCCAGTCTACAGTAAAGAATCAGAAAGCCCTAAGCCACCTATCTTCCTTTTTCTGAAAAAGCAACAACAAAATGTTAAGGTAGTTTGCAAAGCAACAAGGAGAAAAGATGGGATTCAGACTAGCCTTAATTTCCAAAGTTCATATTCACTAGTCAATTCTAACCCAAAATAAAACATTTATTTTACATATCAGATTA
The DNA here is from genome assembly GCF_027580195.1 of Bos mutus. NCBI lineage: Eukaryota > Metazoa > Chordata > Mammalia > Artiodactyla > Bovidae > Bos > Bos mutus. Next base: position 8,543,666 of record NC_091646.1, on the reverse strand, counting down.
GGAAAATGTAAAGGAATGATAATACCTAGAGGAGAGGAGGATGAAGACGTAAGATACCTGATAGAGTAGCTGTGAGATTTTATGTTGGTGCAGTATTTTTGGAGGTTAATTCAGCAATAATTATCAAATGTTTGTATTAATAAAAATGGGCATATCTTTTAAGATAGATAGTCAACACCTAGGGAATTTTTCTATTGGAATTATAAATATAGGTTTAAATATAGAAATTCAGTATACTATTTTCTATAATTTTGAAAAAAAAAAAAAAACCAAACAACCATATGCTTATCATTAGGGAGTTAGTTAAATTATAGTGCATCCATTTAATGTCATGGATCATGAAAAACTATGATGTCTATTTTACACATTTATATAGAAAGATGCCTAAAATACATGTGAAAAGTTGAGTTTATATAACAATGTATAGAGTATAATCCCATTGTTTTGGTTAAAAGTATCCAAAATATATAAATATAAATATGCATGAATGTATATACACTAAATTGTATACATCAGAAAGTTTTTGAGAAACATACTTTTATCACCCATGGTCTCCCTAGAGGCTCATGCACCTTAAATTAAGAACTCTGCCACACCAACTTTCCCACTGTTTGGCACTGTACATTATACACAGGTTAAAACTATTTTCCTCTGTTTTCATTTCATGCACACCTTAGAATTTTCTAAAGTAAAAGTTCTATTCTTTTTTCTTTCCAAATTTTAATAAATATTAGCACAAATATATATTTTCATCCATAAAGTTTCTACTGCATGCTAAGGCAAATACAGTAATTATTGTTTTACTACCCAAATATATTATATACAGTGACATGAAGTTTATACACATGTAAGTTAGATAATTCTTACTCTGAGGAAAATTTAACATATTCTTAGATATCTATTGAGTCAGCCCATATTGGAAACGACAATTGAAACTGACAAACAAATTTCTTTGACTATGCCTTGCTGGATATTTGGGTGTTTTTCAGTCACAAGTCCTGCCCAACTCTTTGCAACCCAGAACTGCAGCATGCCAGGCTTCTCTGTCCTTCACTATCTCCTGGAGTTTACTCAAACTCATGTCCATTGAGTCAGTGATGGCATCTAACCATCTCATGCTCTGCCACTCCCTTTTCCTCTTGCCCTCAATCTTTCCTAGTATCAGGGTCTCTTCCAATGAGTCAGATTGTTGCATCAAGTAACCAAAGTATAGGTGCTTCAGCTTCAGCATCAGTCTTTCCAATGAATATTCAGGGTTGATTTGCTGTAGGATTGACTCGTTTTATCTCCTTGCTATCCAGGGGACTCTTGTGAGTCTTCTCCAGCACCAAAATTTGAAACCATCAATTCTTCAGTGCTCAGCTTTCTCTGTGGTCCAACTCTCACATCTGTACATAACTACTGGAAAAACCACACCTTTGACTATGTGGAACTTTGTCAGCAAAATGATGTCTCTGCTATTTAATATGTGGCCTAAGTTTTTCATAGCTTTTCTTCCAAGAGCAAACGTTTTTTAATTTCATGGCTGCAGTTACCATCTACAGTGATTTTAGAGCACAAGAAAATAAAATCTGCCACTATTTCCATTTTTTCCCCATCTATTTGCCATGAAGTGATGGGACTGGATGCCATGACTGTAGTTTTCTGAATGTTGAGTTTTAAGCCAGTTTTTTCACTCTCCTCTTTCACCTTCATCAAGAGGTTCTTTAGTTCCTCTGCTTTCTGCCATAAGGGTGGTGTCATCTGCGTATCTGAGGTTATTTTCTCCTGGCAATCTTGATTCCAGCTTGTGCTTCTTCCAGCCCAGCATTTCTCATGATGTACTCTGCATATAAGTTAAATAAGTGAAGTGAAGTCACTCAGTCATGTCTGATTCTTTGCGACCCCATGGACTGTAGCCTACCATACTCCTCCATCCGTGGGATTCTCCAGGTGAGAATACTAGAGTGGGTTGCCATTTCCTTCTCCAAGTTAAATAAACAGGGTGACAATATACAGCCTTGACGTTCTCCTTTTCCTATTTGGAACCAGTCTGTTGTTTCATGTCCAGTTCTAACTGTTGCTTCCTGACCTGCATACAGATTTCTCAAGAGGCAGGTCAGGTGATCTGGTATTCCCATCTCTTTCAGAATTTTCCACAATTTATTGTGATCCACACAGTCAAAGGCTTTCATAAATCTCAGTAATTCCTTTGCAGTTTGTGAGCAGATCCACATTTAATCAATGATATTTTCAGTTAGGTTTATTTTTAAGGTACTCTGAATGGTACTATTAAATACTTCATATGCTCAGTCTATTATGCATTTATACATTGTTAAACATTCTGGATTCATTTTGTTTATAGTTATAATCACAAACAGCCTGTTCTAATGTTTTTTGGTAGGGTGTTGAGACAGATCTTTTTTCTGAAGTAAAACAATATCCTTAAAATGTTATAAGATGTGGCTTAGAACATCCATATGGCAAAGCTCATTTCAAGGGGAAAGTCAACTTTTTCATTCAAATTGAATAGATTTTGGTTCAACTTGGGAAAACAAACAAACAGATCTTAGAAGGCTTTCACATGCATTTCCAGTACATTTCCCAAAGACAGTTTTAAGATATTTTTTTGAAAGAAGTATATTTCATGCCTGAAGTTAACTTTTCAATAAGGATTATTGCTAGCTTGGAATTTCATTATCTCTTTGTGGTAGGAACATATTTTAGTAAGCTCAAGAATGGTTTACTAATTCATGTTAATTGCTGGAAATTCGTGATGTAAGAAAACAAGCAAGGTAGCCAAGAAAGTGGTCCAGTCTCCCTTATTGTTGACAAAAAGGCACCAGCAGAATTCCTGTTGCATATGTGAAAGTAAAAATTACCTGTCATTACCTGCCATTAAATCTGTGTATAGCAAAGCAGGACTAGCATTGCCTTACAAAAACTTAAAGGTGACTTAAAGGTTACAAAATGGCCAATAGAACTAAGCCATTGTCTGCAGCTTCATTATGCTTTTTGTTAAAATATAGCAACTCTACATGAAAATGGCTTATCTACCTGTTCTATCATTGCTGGGTCTCCAGGACACATTCTTTTTAAAAAGCATTTCAATTTTTTAATATTTAACAGCCTGATTGAGATATAATTAAACTATAGTAAACTGCCTCTTACACTGTTGGTGGGAATGCAAACTAGTACAGCCACTATGGAGAACAGTGTGGAGATTCCTTAAAAAACTGGAAATAGAACTGCCTTATGATCCAGCAACCCCACTGCTGGGCATACACACTGAGGAAACCAGAAGGGAAAGAGACACGTGTACCCCAATGTTCATCGCAGCACTGTTTCTAATAGCCAGGACATGGAAGCAACCTAGATGCCCATCAGCAGATGAATGGATAAGAAAGCTGTGGTACATATACACAATGGAATATTACTCAGCCATTAAAAAGAATACATTTGAATCAGTTCTAATGAGGTGGATGAAACTGGAGCCTATTATACAGAGTGAAGTAAGCCAGAAGGAAAAACATAAATACAGTATACTAACGCATATATATGGAATTTAGAAAGATGGTAACAATAACCCGGTGTACGAGACAGCAAAAGAGACACTGATGTATAGAACAGTCTTATGGACTCTGTGGGAGAGGGAGAGGGTGGGAAGATTTGGGAGAATGGCAATGAAACATGTAAAATATCATGTAGGAAACGAGTTGCCAGTCCAGGTTCAATGCAGGATGCTGGATGCTTGGGGCTGGTGCACTGGGACAGCCTGGAGGGATGTTATGGGGAGGGAGGAGGGAGGTGGGTTCGGGATGGGGAACACGTGTATGCCTGTGGCGGATTCATTTTGATATTTGGCAAAACTAATACAATTATGTAAAGTTTAAAAATAAAATAAAATTAGAAAAAAAAAAAGGTATGAATTTTGCTAAGTTTGACATATGGATATACTATAAAACTATCACTACCAGGCAGTGAACATATCTATTACCCCCAAAGTTTCTTATGACCTTCACATTCTCTCACTCTTCCTCCCTTGTCCCCACTCCACCATCCCCAGGCAGCCACTGGTCTGCTTTCTGTTACCATCCATTAACTGACATTTTCTAGAAACTTCAGTAAATGAAATCATGCAAAATATCCTACTTGTTGTCTGGATTCTGTTTCTCAGAATGGTTATTTTGAGATTTGTTCATGTTTTAGTTTGTATAACTAGTTCTTCCCCCCACCCCCATTTTTTTTTTGCCTTGCATAAGGTTCCAATTTTTTTTGTTTGTTTGTGTAATTCAGGGAATATACAGAGGTAGAGGTCTAAGATCAAATTTTTTATTATAGAGTTATAATTAACAAACAGTATTAGTTTCAGATATACAATATGGTGATTCAATATCTTTTATGGCAGTGGTCCCCAACCTTTTTAGCACTAGGGACCAGTTTTATGGAAGACAATTTTTCCACAGATGGGAGTGAGGGGTAATGTGAATGATGGTTCAGGTGGTAATGCAAGTGATGTGGAGCAATGGGGAGTGGCAGGTGAAGCTTTGCTGGCTCACCTGCCCACTGCTCACCTCCTGCTGTGCAGCCCAGTTGGGCACCCCTGTTTTATGGTATGAAATGATTAACACATTAAGGTCAGTTACCACCTGTCACCATGCAAATCTGTCACTGTTACAAATTTGTAATGACTATATTCCCTGTGCTGTACATTACATCCCCATGGTCTATATATTTTATTGCTAGAAGTTTATATCTGTGCTTTTGGTGTCTAGCTTTAATTATCATCACAAGGATGTATGTTTTGCATCTCTACCTGGATATCATTGCTTGAATATTCCAATGTCATTCACTGGATCTAAAAGAAAGTGCCAATCCTTTGGAAGGCCAGGATATAAGGGCAAGGGCAAGGATAGGGGTGATGCAGTTTCTAGCTTTAGCCACACAAAAAAAAAAAAAAACAAAAAAAACAGGTTTGGTTCAGTTCAGTCACTCAGTCATGTCAACTCTTTGCGACCCCATGGACTACAGCACACCAGGCCTCCCTGTCCATCACCAACTCCCAGAGCTTGCTTAAACTCATATCCATCGAGTTGGTGATGCCATCCAACCATCTCATCCTCTGTCATTACCTCCTCCTGCTGCCTTCAATCTTTACGAGCAACAGAGTCTTTTCCAATGAGTCAGTTCTTCACATCAGGTGGCCAAAGTATTGAAGTTTCAGTTTCAGCATCAGTCCTTCAAATCAATATTCAGGACTGATTTCCTTTAGGATTGACTGGTTTGATTTTCTTGCAGTACAAAGGACTCTCAAGAGTCTTCTCTAACACCACAGTTCAAAAAGCATCAATTCTTTGATGCTTAGCTTTCTTTATGGTCCAACTCTCACATCCATACATAACTACTGGAAACACCATAAGTTTGACTAGACGGGCCTTTGTCGCAAAGTAATGTTTCTGCTTTTTAATATGCTGTCTAGGTTTGTCATAGCTTTTCTTCCAAAGAGCAAGTATCTTTTAATTCATGGCTGTAGTCACCATCTGCAGTGATTTTGAAGCCCAAGAAAATAAAGTCTGTCACTGTTTCCCCCCATGAAGTGATAGGACTGGATGCCATGATCTTAGTTTTTTGAACATTGAGTTTTAAGCCAGGTTTTTCACTCTCCTCTTTCACTTTCATCAAGAGGCTCTTTAGTTCTTCCTCACTTTCTGCCATAAGCGTGATGTCATCTGCGTATCTGAGGATATTTCTCCCGGCAATCTTGATTCCAGCTTGTGCTTCATCCAGCCTGGCATTTCACATGATGTACTCCTCATGTAAGTTAAATAAGCAAGGTGACAATATACAGCTTTGACATACTCCTTTCCCGATTTGGAACCAGTCTGTTGTTTCATGTCTGGTCCTAACTGTTGTCTCTTAACCTGCATACAGATTTCTCAGGAGGCAGGTAAGGTGTCATCTGTACTTTGCTATTCATGATATATTTACTACACTGAAAATGATACTCTTAGAAATATATATCAAATTGCAAACCATCTAAAGCTTGACAGTTTTATAGGGTATAACATTTGAGTGTGTTTATCCAAGATAGTGTCAATAAAAAGAGATCATGACTGCCTAAAAAAGAAAGTCTTCATTTGGAATACCTCTTCCTCCAGATAATCATGGATCTTGGCATAATCAGCTGCTTTACAAAACTGTCCTTATCATTACTGACTCATTTTAAAAACTAAAGAGTAAAAGCAAACTTAAAATATCTTAATTTAGCATGGCCTTTCAATTCAATAAATCTTTATGACACTAGAACTTTATCTGTGCTATTCAGCCTATAAGGTTAGAACAATTTTCCTATTCTCCAATTCAGAAATTTTAAAATAAGACTTTAATTCTAGTATATGAACCAATCAAAATTTTTTTTTAATATCAACAACCTAAGGTTCTTCTCTTACTGTTTGTGCTTGACATGATTTGCATGCTCATTTGTGTCTGACTCTTTGTGACCCCTTTGACTGTAGCCCACCAGGCTCCTCTGTTCATGGGATTTCCCAGGCAAGAATACTGGAGTGGGTTACCATTTCCTTCTACAAGGAATCTTCCAAACCCAGGGATCTGAACCCACGTCTCCTGCATTGGCAGGTGGATTGATTCTTTACCACTGAGCCACTTGGGAAGCCCCTGTTTGTGTTTAGAAGATAGTTTATGAATTTCTAGAAAAAAAAAATGCAAGTAATTTTGCTTTAGGTTAATAGTTTATTTGGCTTTTAGCCTACAGTGAATCTATCTGTGTGACAGCAAAGAATTATTTTGTTTGAATGCCTTGGCAAGACTAGTTTTGGTGCTTTTAGTTAGGGAGAAAGCTGTATTATTCACATTCTGACCAAACATTTGTTTCATAGTTTTAGTTTGAGTTTATTTCCATGCTAGTGGAATTTATTATTTTTTTTAATTGCAGGATAATTGCTTTACAATGTTGTGCTGGTTTCTGCTCTACAACAACAACCAACCTTAAGTATACGGATGTCCCCTCTCCTCCCACCCCACCCTTCCATCCCACCCCTCTAGGTCATCACAGAGCACTGAGCTGAACTCCCTGTGTTATACAGCAGTTTCTTATAGCTGTCTACTTTACACATGGTAGTGTATATGTTTCAGGGCTACTTTCTCAATTCATCTCACCTTCTCATTCCCACTCTGTGTCCACAAGTCCATTCTCTACGTCTGTGTCTCTATTCATCAGTACCAATAGGTTCATCAGTACCATTTTTCTAGATGTGTGTTAATATACAATATTTGTTTTTCTCTTTCTGACTTATTTCAGTTTGTATAATAGGCTCTAGTTTTGTCCACCTCAGTTCAAGTGGCTCAAATGTGTTCCTTTTTATGACTAATATTCCATTGTATATATTTACCACAACTTTATCTATTAATTTGTTGATGGACATCTAGATTGTTTCCATGTCCTAGCCATAGCAAATAGTGCTGCAATGAATGTCTTTTTGAATTATGGTTTTCTCAGGATATATGCCTAGTAGTGGGATTGCTGGGTCCTATGGATGGAGGTGGATGAATTTATTATCGTAAGACATTTTGATTGGATGAAAGTTAATGTCTTAGCTATAATGCCCTCTATGACTCATTTGCATGGGGAAGAGAGTACAAAGTAGAAAGTACATTTCAGTCTATCCTGCTGCTGCTAAGTCACTTCAGTTGTGTCCAACTCTGTGCAACCCCACAGACGGCAGCCCATCAGGCTCCTCTGTCCCTGGGACTCTCCAGGCAAGAACACTGGAGTGGGTTGGCATTTCCTTCTCCAGTGCATGAAAGTGAAAGTGAAGTTTCTCAGTTGTGTCCGTCTTAGTGACCCCATGGACTGTAGCCTACCAGGATCCTCCGTCCATGGGATTTTCCAAGCAAGAGTACTGGAGTGGGGTGCCATTGCCTTCTGCATTCAGTCTGTCCAGTGGTTCTCAAAAGAACTGATACTGACCCCTGGATATCATTTTGGTAATTTGTCAGGGACAGTCTTGAGTCATGAAAACTGTGGAGAGTGGGCTCAACTGGTATTTCATTGACAGAATGCAATGATCAGGAACCACAGAAAATCGTCCTATGTCTTGAACAAATTTTGAATGTCCTATTAGACATTCAAACGTGATATTTTCTGTGCTAAATGAATATCTGAGCCTGGAAAACTATGTGACTCTAGAACATAACTCCAGGAGACATACAAAGTCATTTTGATTGATATTAATAAACATTTTTAATAATGCAGGTAGCGTGTAAATTGAGGGAATAATTGAGGGGAAAAATGTACATTGTATACTTGTTTGTTTAAAACTTATAATGACAGGCCCATCATTCAGAAAATTACACAGTATTTAAATTGGCAATCCAAAATTCCTGAATTGGTTTGCATTTTTAGCTGTTACATTTGTAGTGATGTTGTATTATAGGTACAACTACTGAACTACGTCATTGTGTCATCTTTTGTAGTTGAGTCCAAATATCTACATATTGAAACACTTACCATTTTATTATAGTATACTTTTTAAATTAATCTTTAAGTTATATATGATGCATTAAATTGAATTTTTAATTATGATTACACATAGGTTTGATGAACTATAAAGTTAATTTCAGCATATTACAGGAGATGTCATGACACACTTGTTTTTAAAAATAAATTCATTAGATCTAAAAGCTCATTGGAATTGTTTTATAATAAATATTAAAGTATGAGAATACTTTTTTCTATATGAATAATTTTAGTTATCTATAAAATTGAAGTAATAATAGTATCTACTCCATTTTGATGTTGTTGTAAGGATGAAGAAGTGAAGTGAAGTCACTCAGTCGTGTCTGACTCTTTGTGACCCCATGGACTGTAGCCTACCAGGCTCCTCTGTCCATGGATTTTCTAGGCAATAGTACTGGAGTGGATTGCCATTTCCTTCTCCAGCAGATCTTCCCAACCCAGGGATCGAACCCAGGTCTCCCGCATTGTAGACAGATGCTTTACCATCTGATCCACCAGGGAGACATGCATGTAGATTATGCATGTAAAACTAATTATTGCATTTGTTACATAGAAAGTACTCAATAAAAATAGATTGTTATTGTTATGATTAGTAGAATAGTATAATGTATTTATTATCTGTGGTAATTTATGCCATGCTTATTAGAATATAAATAACATATATAGTATAGAATGTATATTCCATTGGACATGATTGAACACATATCCTCCCTAAATATTTTCATTTTGTCTGCAGATCACAAAAGCTCTCTCTTGAATTTTCTCTCATCTCATGATCTGATCATTTTCAGTCTCTTTTATTCATTTTTCTCATGCTCATAACCTCTTTTTTTTTCCTAATTTTATTTTATTTTTAAAATTTACATAATTGTATTAGTTTTGCCAAATATCAAAATGAATCCACCACAGGTATACATGTGTTCCCCATCCTGAACCCTCCTCCCTCCTCCCTCCCCATACCATCCCTCTGGGTCTTCCCAGTGCACTAGCCAACAAGCATCCAGTATCGTGTATTGAACCTGGACTGGCAACTCGTTTCTTACATGATATTTTACATGTTTCAATGCCATTCTCCCAAATCTTCCCACCCTCTCCCTCTCCCACAGAGTCCATAAGACTGTTCTATACATCAGTGTCTCTTTTGCTATCTCGTACACCGGGTTATTGTTACCATCTTTCTAAATTCCATATATTTGGAGTGTCTCAGGGTTCAGGGCTGGGACATCTTGTCTTCCTTGTGCACAATCACTCTGTTGACGGACTCATCCTGCATCAGTGGCTTTAGACAATATTACATACTGACAAATCCTGAATCTATATGTCCAGCTAGGAACACTTTTCTGAACTCTAGTCTCATATATACAATGGCCAAGTTTCTATCTGGGATTGTTTATCTACCATGTATCTAAACTTAGGATGTCTAAAACCAAATTGCTAATATTTCCTCATCTAAAAAAATAATTTTCTGTCTACTAGTACCTTTCCTGTCTGTTATTGAAACTATACCTTTTAAGTACTTAGGAAAATAAATCCTGGAAACACGCTTAACTCTACTTTCACTCACATCCTCTAAGCTAGTCTATCAGTAAATCCTCCTGTTGGCCCTACTCTCAAAAAATATCTAGATTGTGATCATTTTTACCACCCCCACTGCTGCTACTCTCATCTAAATCACTGTCCATATCAGACCTCCGATGATTATATCCTCCTAACTGTTCTCCTTTCTTTCACCCTGGCCTTAATTTCCATTCTATTCACGCAACATAATAGCCAGATTGATCCTTTTAAAACAAAGACCCCTGTTGACAGCCCATGTCGCTCAGAGTAAATACCAAACCTGTACAATATGGCTTTCTGTTACCTTTCCAACCTCATTGTTAGTTATTTTCCCATTTGGTGGCTCAAATGGTAAGGAATCTGCCTGCAATGCAGGAGACCCAGATTTGATACCTGGATTGGGAAGATCCCCCGAAGGAGGGAATGGCTACCCACTCCAATATTCTTGCCTGGAGAATTTCATGGACAGAGGAGCCTAGTGGTCTACAGTCTATGGGGTCACAAAGAGATGGACATGACTGAATGACTAACACTTTCCTCCTACTCAAATTGCCCTGATCTTGGTGCTGATCCTGGGAAATCCTCCTGCCCAAAGGTCTTTGTACATTCTGCTTCCTCTACCTAGAACTGTATTTCCCCAGTTATCGGCATGGCTTACTTCTTCATTTTCTTAAGGTATTTGCTCCAACATCAAATGCTTTCAATGAGATCTTTCCAGACCATCCTAACAACCACCTCAGCACTTACCTGTTTAATTTTCTCTGTATAATACTTATAGAATTTGTGAGTTTATTTTGATTATTGCCTGTCCTTCTCTAATAGAATGAGAGGACAACAGGATATGAATTTGTCTTTCTAATTCATTTCTGTATTTCCTGCACTTAGATTAATGCCTGGCACATAGTAGATGCTCAGGAAACATTTACTGATGTATGAATATTCTGCTTTTGGTTAACAAATGACTAAAGAGAGCAAGACTGAAATATCACCTCCTTTCCAACATTTAGGAAAGAATTTCATTTAAAATTACTGGTGTATATACATCTATTTGTATATATATGTATCTGTGTGTATATATATATATATATAGAGAGAGAGAGAGAGAGAGCAATATTGCACAGGAACCTGGAATGTTAAGTCCATGAATCAAGGCAAATTGGAAGTGGTCAAACAAGAGATGGCAAGAGTGAATGTTGACATTCTAGGAATCAGTGAACTCAAATGGACTGGAATGGGTGAATTTAACTCAGATGACCATTATATCTACTACTGTGGGCAGGAATCCTTTAGAAGAAATGGAGTAGCCATCATAGTCAACAAAAGAGTCTGAAATGCAGTACTTGGATGCAATCTCAAAAACAACAAAATGATCTCTGTTCATTTCCAAGGCAAACCATTCAATATCATGGTAAGCCAAGTCCATGCCCTGACCAGTAATGCTGAAGAAGCTGAAGTTGAACAGTTCTATGAAGACCTAAAAGACCTTTTAGAACTAACATCCAAAAAAGATGTCCTTTTCATTATAGAGAATTAGAATGCAAAAGTAGGAAGTCAAGAAACACCTGGAGTAACAGGCAATTTTGGCCTTGGAGTACAGAATGAAGCAGAACAAAGGCTAATAGAGTTTTTCCAAGAGAACACACTGGTCATAGCAAACACCCTCTTCCAATAACATAAGAGAAGACTCTACACATGGACATCACCAGATAGCCAACACTGAAATCAGATTGATTACATTCTTTGCAGCCAAAGATGGAGAAGCTCAATACAGTCAGCAAAAACAAGACTGGGAGCTGACTGTGGCTCAGATCATGAACTCTTTATTGCCAAATTCAGATTTAAATAGAAGAAAGTGGAGAAAACCACTAGTCATTCAGGTATGACCTAAATCAAATCCCTTATGATTATACAGTAGAAGTGAGAAATACATTTATGGGACTAGATCTGATAGAGTGCCTGATGAACTATGGACGGAGGTTCGTGACATTGCATAGGAGGCAGTGATCAAGACCATCCCCAAGAAAAAGAAATGAGAAAAGGCAAAATGGCTGTCTGATGAGGCCTTACAAATAGCTGTGAAAAGAAGAGAAGCTAAAGGCAAAGGAGAAAAGGAAAGATATAAGCATCTGAATGCAGAGTTCCAAAGAAAAGCAAGGAGAGATAAGAAAGCCTTCCTCAGCGATCAATGCAAAGAAATAGAGGAAAAGAATAGAAAGAGAAAGTCTAGAGATCTCTTCAAGAAAATTAGAGATCTCAAGAAAATTAGAGATAGCAAGGTAAAATTTCATGCAAAGATGGGCTCAGTAAAGGACAGAAATGGTTTGGAACTAACAGAAGCAGAAGATATTAAGAAGAGGCGGCAAGAATACACAGAAGAACTGTACAAAAAAGATCTTCACGACCCAGATAATCACAATGGTGTGATCACTCACCTAGAGCCAGACATCCTAGAATGTGAAGTCAAGTGGGCCTTAGGAAGCATTGCTACCAACAAAGCTAGTGGAGATGATGGAATTCCAGTTGAGCTATTTAAAACCCTAAAAGATGATACTGTGAAAGTGATGCACTCAATATGCTAGCAAATTTGGAAAACTCAGTAGTGGCCACAGGACTGGAAAAGGTCAGTTTTCATTCCAATCGCAAAAAAAGACAATGCCAAAGAATGCTAAAACTACCGCATAATTGCACTCGTCTCACACGCTAGTAAAGTAATGCTCAAAATTCTCCAAGTCAGGCTTCAGCAATATGTGAACTATGAACTGCCAGATGTTCAAGCTGGTTTTAGAAAGGCAGAGGAACCAGAGATCAAATTGCCAACATCCACTGAATCATCGAAAAAGCAAGAGAGTTCCAGAAACACATCTATTTCCGCCTTATTGACTATGCCAAATCCTTTGTGTGGATCACAACAAACTGGAAAATTCTTACTGAGATGGGAATACCAGACCACCTGACCTGCCTCTTGAGAAACCTGTATGCAGGTCAGGAAACCACAGTTAGAACTGGACATGGAACAACAGACTGGTTCCAAATAGGAAAAGGAGTATGTCAAGGCTGTGTATTGTCACCCTGCTTATTTAACTTATATGCAGAGTACATCATGAGAAACGCTGGGCTGGAAGAAGCACAAGCTGGAATCAAGATTGCTGGGAGAAATATCAATAACCTCAGGTATGCAGATGACACCACCATTATGGCAGAAAGTGAAGAACAACTAAAGAGCCTCTTGATGAAAGTGAAAGAGGATAGTGAAAAAATTGGCTTGAGCCCCAAAAATAGTCAGCCACTTTTTCCAATGTTTCCCCATCTATGTCCCATGAAGTGATGGGACCAGATGCCATGATCTTAGTTTTTTGAATGTTGAGTTTTAAGCCAGCTTTTTCACTCTCCTCTTTCACTTTCAAGAGATTCTTTAGTTCTTCACTTTCTGCTATTAGAGTGGTATCATCTGCATATCTGGGATCATTTGTATTTCTCTTGGCAATCTTGATTCCAGCTTGTGAGTCTTCCAGCCCAGAAATCTGCATGATGTACTCTGCATATAAGTTAAATAAACAAGGTGACAATATGTATCCTTGTCGTACATCTTTCTCAATTTTGAACCAGTCTGTCATTCCATGTCCAGTTCTAACTATTGTTTCTTGATCCACATACAGGTTTCGCAGGAGACAGGAAAGATGGTCTGGTATTCTCATCTCTTTAGAGTTTTCCACAGTTTGTTGTGATCCACACAGTCAAAGACTTTAGCGTAGTCAGTTAAGCAGAAGTTTTTCTGGAGTTCCCTTGCTTTCTCCATGATCCAGCGTATGTTGGCTATTTGATGTCTGCTTCCTCTGTCTTTTCTAAAGCCAGATTGTATGTCTGGAAGTTCTCAATTCACGTACTGCTGAAGCCTAGCTTGAGGGATTTTGAGCATAACCTTTCTAGCATGCAAAATGAGCACAATTGTACAGTAGTTTGAACATTCTGTGGCATTGCCCTTCTTTGGAATTAAATGAAAACTGACATTTTGCAGTCTTGTGGCCACTTCTGAGTTTTCAAAAGTTGCTAATGTTGAGTGCAACACTTGAACAGCATCATCTTTTAGGATTTTAAATAGCTCAGCTGGAATTCCACCTACTCTGCTAGCTTTGTTTGTATTAATGCTTCCTAAGGCCCACGTGCCGAAGAATTGATGCTTTTGAACTGTGGTGTTGGAGAAGACTCTTGAGAGTCCCTTGGACTGCAAGGAGATCCAACCAGTCCATTCTAAAGGAGATCAGTCCTGGGTGTTCTTTGGAAGCAATGATGCTAAAGCTGAAACTCCAGTACTTTGGCCACCTCATAAGACGAGTTGACTCATTGGAAAGGACTATGATGTTGGGAGGGATTTGGGGCAGGAGGAGAAGGGGACGACAGAGCATGAGATGGCTGGATGGCATCACAGACTCGACGGACGTGAGTTTGAGTGAACTCCGGGAGTTGCTGATGGACAGGGAGGCCTGGTGTGCTGCAATTTATGGGGTTGCAAAGAATCAGACATGAATGAGCAACTGAACTGACTGACTGAAGGCCCACGTCACTTCACACTCTTGGATGTTAGGCTGTTGATGAGTGACGAAAGTATCATAGTCATCTGGTCATTAAGACCTTTATTGTATACTTCTGTGTATTCTTGCCACCTCTTCTTAATCTCTTCTGCTTCTGTTAGGTCCTTAACATGTCTGTCATTTATTGTGTCCATCCTTGCATGAAATATTCCTTTAGTATCTCCAATTTTCTTGAAGAGAGTCTAGTCTTTCCCATTCTATTGCTTTCCTCTACTTATTTGCATTGTTCCTTGATGAAGGCCTTCTTATCTCTCTTTGCTATTCTCTGGAATTCTACAGTTTGCTGGGCATATCTTTCCCTTTATTCCTTACCTTTTGCTTTGCTTCTTCTCTCAGCTATTTGTAAAGTTTTATCAGACAACCACTTTGCCTTCTTTCATTTGTTTTTCTTCAGGATGGTTTTGGTCACCAGCTCCTATAAAATATTATGAACCTCTCCATAGTTCTTAGGCACTCTGTCTACTAGATCTAATCCTTTGAGTCTGTTCATCACCTCCATTGTATAATCCTAAGAGATTTGATTTACAACATACCTGAATGGCCTAATGGTTTTTCCCTGCTTTCTTCAACTTCAGCCTGAATTTTGCTATAAGGAGCTGATGATTTGAGCCATAGTCAGCTCTGGTTTGAGCAACAGTCAGCTCCTGGTCTTGTTTTTGCTGACTGTATAGAGCTTCTCCATCTTTGGCTATAAAGAATGTAATCAATCTGATTTCTGTATTAAACATTTGGTGAGGTCTATGTGTACAGTCGTCTCTTGGTTTGTTGTAAAAGGGTGTTTGCTATGACCAGTGCATTCTTTTAAAAAATTCTGTTGGCCTTTGTCCTCCATTGTTCTGTAGTACAGTACCAAACTTGCCTGTTACTCAAGATATCTCTTGACTTCCTGCTTTTGCATTCCAATCCCCTATGATGAAAAGGAATTTTTTTTTTTTTTTTTTTGCTGTTAGTTCTAGAAAGTCTTTCCCTGAAGAAGGAAATGGCAACCCACTCCAGTATTCTTCCCTGGAGAATCCCATGGACAGAGGAGCCTGACAGGCTACCACCATCACCTAGGTCTTTTAGGTCTTCACAGAACCTGTCAACTTCAGCTTCTTTGGCATCAGTGGCTGGGGCATAGACTTGGATTACTGTGAGGTTGAGTGGTTTGCCTTGGAAACAAACAGAGATCATTCTGTCATTTTTGAGATTGCACCCAGTTACTCCATTTTGGACTGCTTTGTTGACTATGAGGGCTACTCCATTTCTTATTCTTGCCCACAGCTAGTACCAGTCATCTGAATTTAATTCACCCATTCTCATCCATTTTAGTTCACTGATTCCTGAAATGTTGATGTTCACCCTTGCCATCTCCTGCTTGACCATGTCCAATTAACTTTGATTCATGGACCTAACATTCTAGGTTCCAATGCAATATTGTTCTTTACAGCATTGGACTTTACAGCCACAGCTGAACATCATTTTGACTTTGCACAGCCTCTTTATATTTTTCTGGAGCTATTAGTAATTGGTCTTCACTCTTCTCCAGTAGCACCATCCAACCTGGGGGGCTCATCTGTGGACTAAAAGAATATGTTTTCAAGATGAGCCAAAAAAAAAACCTGGAGTTAGAAGTTATAGGGTCAACTAATATTTAATAATGGAACTGCGAACATCAGTGGGGAAAGGATAGTCTCTAAAGGATAAACTAAGAATTAATAGACATCATTTGGACAGAACCTTTACTCAGACAGATAATATAGACACAGAAAAGACCAATTATTATTGTTTCATCCCTGATTTTTTGTGAGGATAAGGGTAGAGTCAATAACATTTTCTGTTGTTTAAGTTGCCTATGTGCAATTTATCTAATATGGGAAAAGATAACTATTTTACTATATGGTGAATTCTTGAACCACATGTTTATTAATGAGGGAAGAGAAATAATGAAAGGTTGCTTTGTAGATACTAATAAATTCAGGGTGCTCATTGGGGAAAGGGCTTTTTCTGATAAGACATATTGATTTATAAAAGATAAGATGCAAGACAGAGTTAGAATTTAAAACCATTAACCTAAAAGTAAATGAACCTATACTTTGATTATATAACCAGAGATTAATTCTAAATGTAAATGTTAAAATGGTCATTACTAACATTTGACATGATGATTTCACATTTGAGAAGTCATCATAGACCCATGTTCTATAGTTATACATTAATAATGATTCTAGAGAATTAATTTCTGTTTTGTAGAGAGGCATTGAGTATTCTCTTTAGAGGTGATGTGATTTGATTTCTTGTAATGGTCCATCTACTAAGTAGTGAGACAACTTTTTTTAATAGGGGCTGTTAACTGAGTTAGTAAAGAGTCTACCGGCAATGAAGGAGACCCAGGTTTGATCTCTGGGTCAGGAAGATCCCCTGGAGGAAGAAATGGCAAACCACTCCAATATTCTTGCCTGGAGAATTCCATGGACAGAAGCCTGGCGGACCATAGGCCATGGGGTCACAAAGAGTCGAACACAACTGAGCGACTAACATGCTACAGTATTAACAGCTAGAGCAGAAAACACTTCATGTGGCTATTTTCAGCATATATATATATTCTTATAGGAATAATTCTACTTGTTTATAATGTATATTCCTTTTAATATGATACTGAATTTGGTTTACTTGTATTTTGTTGAAAATTTTTGCATCAGTGTTCATAAAGGATGTTGATTTGTAGTTTTCTTGTAGTGCCTTTTTCTGGCTTTGTTATGAGGTTGATGCTGGCCTCATAGATTAAATTTAGATGTGCTCCCTCCTCAATTTTTTAGAAGAGTTTGAATATTGATATTATATATTCTTTAAATACTTGGTAGGATTCATCAACAAATCCAATAATCCAATAATTATCTTTGTTGGGAGGTTTTTTATTATTGATTAAATTTTTTACTACTTATAGATCCATTCAGAGTATTATTTCTTTATTATTCATGGTAAGTTGTATATTTCTATGAATTTGTATATTTTATCCAGATTTTCCAATTTGTTGGCACATAAATATGTATACTATTCTATTAAAGTTCTTTTGATTTCTTTAAAATGGGTTATAATGTTCCCAATTTCATTTCTGATTTTAGTAAGTTTAATTTTCTCTTTTTTCTTAAAGTAGTTAATGGTTAGCTAATTTAGTTGATCCTTTATAAAGAAATAACTTTTGGTTTCATTGATTTTCCACTATTGCTTTTCTATTCTCTGTGTGTGCCAAGTTGCTTCAGTTGTGTCAGACTATTTGCAACCCTCTGGACTGTAGCCCACCAGGCTCTCTATCCATGGGATTCTTCAGCAAGAATATTTGAATGGATTGCCATGCCATCATCCAGGGGATCTCCTAGGGATTGAAATGTCTCTTATGTCTCCTGCATTGGTAGGTAGGTTCTTTACCACTAGCACCTCCTGGGAAGCCCTATTCTGTATTTCACTCAAATAATTATTTACTTCTTATTATAATCTTTTCTAACTTTGGGTTTGCCACTTCTTTTTTCTAGTTCCTTAAGGTGCAAGTTACATTACTTTTTGCTATTGCTCTTCTTTTTTTTTTAATATAAGCATTTACAGCTATAAGTTTTCATCTTATTATATAAGATACATTACATGCATTTTACATTTTTATTTTTATTTGTATGAAAATATTTTCTAATTTCCCTTGAGATATCTTCTTTGACCCATTGGTTACTTAAGTGTGGTTGTTTAGTGTGTTTAATTTCCACATATTTGTGAAATTTTCAGTTTTGCCTGATATTGATTTCTGATTTCATTCCATTGTGATTGGAAGGGATATTTGTATGATATCAATCTTTGTAAATTTATTGACTTGTTTTACAGCCTACATATAGTCTATTCTAGAGAATGTTCCATGTGTTGAGAAAAATGTCTATCATGCTATTTTTGTGGAGTATTCTGTGTACATCTGTTTGGTACATTTAGTTTATGGCATTCTCTATTTCTTTATTGATGATCTATTTGGATATTTTATATTTTAATGAAGGTGAGCTATTAAAGTCTGAAACTATTATTGTAGAAATCCTTTTCTACAATAAAGGGGATTCTTAAAATCCCTTTATGTGTCAGTGTATGTGTCATATATTTTGTAGCGCTGATGTTTGTTGTATCAGTCAATCAGTGTTAGTCACTCAGTCATGTCTGACTCTGCAACCCCATGGACTGCAGCACCATCTGGTATTCTCTTCTCTAAGAGTTTTCTACAATTTGTTATGATCCACAGTCAAAGGCTTTTTAGTGTAGTCAATGAAACAGAGGTAGATGTTTTTCTGGAATTCTCTTGCTTTCTTTGTGATCCAGTGAATATTGGCAATTTGATCTCTGGTTCCTCTGCCTTTTTTAAACCCAGCTTGAACATCTGGAAATTCTCAGTTCACATAATGCTGAAGCCTAACTTGAAGGATTTTAAACTTAATCTTACTAGTATGGGAGATGAGTGCAATTGTCTTGTGGTTTGAACATTCTTTAGTATCACCCTTCTTGGGAACTGGGATGAGTTGAACTAGGATTGACCTTTTCCAGTCCTGTGGCCACTATTGGGTTTTCCAAATTTGATGACATATTGAGTGCAGCACTTTAAAAGCATCATCTTTTAGGATTTTAAATAGCTCAGCTGCAATTCCTTCCACTTCCACTAGCTTTATTAGCAGCAGTGCTTTCTGAGGTCCACTCCACAGTTCAGAATGTCTGGCTCTGGATGAGTGACCACACCATTGGGTTATCCAAGTCATTAACATCTATTTTGGACAGTTTTGTGTAATCTTGCCATCTCTTCTTGATCTCTTCTGCTTCTATTTGGTCTTTACCATTTCTGTCCTTTATTGTATCCTATTTGCATGGATTATCTTTTCCCATCTTTTTACTTTCCACCTCTTTGTGTCTTTATATTTAAAGTGATTACCTTGTAGACACCATTGATTGGATCATGGTTTTTGTTTTTTATCCATTTTGCAATCTATAGCTTTTGATTGAAGAGTTGGTAATCACCTTATATTTAAAGTAAATGCTGATAAAAAGGACTTACTTTTACCTTTCTGTTTTCTACATGTCTTGTAGATTTTGTGTTATTGTTGTTCATTTCCTCTATTACCCTGTTTTTGTGTTTATTGATTCTGTAGTGAGATATTTAGACTCCCTTATAATTTCCTTTGTGTGCATTCTACAGATATTTTCTTTATGGTTACCATAAGGAATTACATATAACAACTTAAAGTTATAAGAACATAATTTGAGTTGATACCAACTTCAGTTGCATATAAAATTCGACAGCTTTCTCATCACTTTACGCAAAAGTGAAAGTGAAATCACTCAGTCGTGTCCGACTCTTTGTGTCCCCATGTATTGCAGCCTAAGAGGCTCCTCTGTCCATGGAATTTTCCAGGTGAGAATACTGGAGTGGGTTGCCATTTCCTTCTCCAGGAGATCTTCCCGACCCAGGGATCAAACCCAGGTCTCCTGCATTGTAGACAGATGCAAAATGATGCCACAAATTGCATCTTTAAACATTGTGTATTCATTATCAAAGGTAATAATTATTTTTATACCTCTGTCTCTTAAATCCTTTAGAAAATAAAAAGTTACTAACTAAAAAGTACAATAATACTTTTTTGTTTTTATATTTGTCAAACCTAATGGTAATGGATTTCCTTTACTTTTGTTTATCTGGGAATGTGTTGATTTCTCATTTTTATACAATATTTTTTGTGAGATATAGAATTCTTTGTTTAGTTTTTTCTTCTTCCAGAATTTTAAATATATTCTCCTACTGCCTGATGGTTTCTGCTGATAAATCAGCTGATAATCTTATTGAGAATTCTTTGTATTCGACAAATCATTAATCTCTTCCGCTTTCAAGATTCTCTCTTCATCTTTGGCTTTTGACAGTTTCATTATAATATGTCTTGGTGTGATTAATTTTGTATTTATCCTACTTATATTTTATTGAGCTTCTTGGATTTGTTAATTCATATCTTTCCCTAAATTTGGAAACTCTTTGGCCAGCATTTTTTTAAATAATCCCTCTGTTCCTTTCTCTTTCTCTTCTGGGATGTCCTTAGTGTATCCAGTGGTTTTCTTGGTGGTATCCCAGATGTCCTTTAGGATCTGTCATTTTTCTTAACTTTTTATCATTATGTTCTTCAGACATGATAATTTCAATTATCTTGTGTTCACAGTCAGTGATTTTGTTTTCTGTTAGCCAAAATCTACTGTTAAACCCCTCTATTGAATTTTTCAATTCAGTTATTGTATCTTTTCATCTCTAATTTCTGTTTGGCTCCTTTTCGTGATTTCTATCACTTCATAGTTATTCTCATTTTTCAGATGTCATTTTCCCAATGTCTTTTCTTTCTCCTTTTTTGAGCTCTTTAAGTATAGTTAAAACAGATATTTTAAAGTCTTTGTCTATTAAGTCTGATGTCTTTTCCTCCTCATGTACATTTTTTGCCAATTTACTTTTTCTTTTGAATGGACCATGGTTTCTTATTTATTTATATGCCTTGTGATTTTGTTGTTGAAAATTGGACATTTGGAGGAAGAAAACAGCCAACAATTAATTACACTTACAACTTACACTTAGCTTATAGGTTTTGTGGATGATCAGCATTTGAGTCTGTCTTTGGTGGTGAATAAATGGAAGTTTTTGGAGGAAAAAATGCCCATTCTTCACCAAAGTTCATAGTAACTTTCAATGTTTTCAGGCAAGTTTTCAAAACTGGCTGGCTTGAGAAAGTGGCACACAGAGAAATAATATCAACCTAAATCTGGATATAGAGAAAAGCAGAAAGAATATGCATACACACATATTCATTTTAAAGATAACCCATATCTTTGGTGGGTTCTGTCCATTGCTTCTTATTATAGAGCATAATTAGGGCTATTTATATCACTAGAGAATATATATCTGTACACATAAGCCATGAACATTCTAGGACCTATAACAGAATAAAGTGCTTTCATTTATTTTGTACAATAATAATATGGTACATGCTAAAGGTTATATACCCTGATCATGAGATGCTAAGCATGAAGGGCAAGTCTGTCACATGTCCATTAATCTACATCAAATATTTGAAATAAAGACAGCAAATAACAGACATAAAGGATTGATGCAACAGGGAAGGGCTCTCTGGAGTCTGCTGGAGAAGTCTATACTATAGTTATTCTGATAGTTGTTAGAGGGTTGCTGTAGACATTGAAATCAAAGAAACAGCCTTCTTTCCTCATTTCTATGGTTTCAAGTATAATTAATTTTAATGAATTGATTACCCACTGGGTTGCTATGGGCTATATTTTACTTTTTTTATGAACATGGTTGGAAAGTTCAAAATCACATGAAAATGACTCAAGGGAAATAATCTAGACCAATCATTTCTAACCCATTCCCATGATATTTACCACAAAGGAGCATATTATTGCTGAAGTTATTTAATATAGTGGATACAGTTCATGTGTACTTTTTGTAACATCTCATATTATTAGAAGTGCATGCTATTTACTAAATTGGACAGAAATATCATTTATGAAATAACACAGCTGAGTTAGTCCTAAAAGAGTCTCCTCAGTTGGATTTGGAATACGAACAGTTTCCAGAAATTAAAACATTAATTTTTTTAAATGATATAGAAAGATCACTTCATGTTTAATCTAGAAATTCTGTTCAGAAATTCCGCTGAATGACAAATTGATTGGTCACTGGGGATTTCCAATAAAATATTAATAGCTCAGATTTTCCCCTCCAAGGAATCTGCTCCAAATATGTGTTTCCTCTGATAAGTGTGTTTCTCATCACATGCAAACCCCATCCCATGGTTATCTGTTAGCATAACATTCACTGTGGTGGTTCTTACGGGATACAGCAGGTAAAATGAGTGGATTTAATCTGACTTTGCAATTTAATTTTTTTTAGCTATCTTTAGCATCGATACATCTCTTTCTGTATTATTTCAATTGTTTAACTTCCCCATAGAAAATCTTTCAAATTTACCTTTCAAATAGAATGTATATAGTTCTTAGTTGTCCTATGTATGAGATGACAGAATCTAGATAATGCCAGAGACATCCATACAGACTTCCCAAATCTGTCATATTACATAGCATAGCACATGGTTCTTGAACACATCTCAGCTACCTTAGAAGATGCCTCTGGTCATGGGGTATGGTGGTTTTCTGTCAGCATAGCTAAACTCAAGTCCTATATAGTTCTAGATTCAAGTTCACTACAGAGTACTTTGGACAAAATTTGTTAAGGTAGGAGTACGTCATCACCTAATTGGCATGGGGCTACACCTGGGCCCACAGCTTTCCACTGTCCACCAGATCTCCATCTTGAATGTCTCCAAGTCCCAATTCAAGCCTGTATGTAGTTCCATGGTGAAGACATCAACTCATTCTTCAAGTCACCTGTGTTGTTGAGGACAGAGATGTTAGGAATAAACATGGATTTATGTTGACCTTATAAACTCTAATTTATCCTCATGGACTCCATTTTGTGATCATGGATTCCATCTTGTTGATACTCTCCTTTTTTGAACATTCACCATTTTCCCCCCACTATCATCCCTGCCAATTACAGCAACTTTAGACATACCATCAGATACAGAGAGAATGTAATTTTCTAAGTTTACAATTGCATAAGAACTAATTCCTATGGTAAATCTCTTATTTTATAACATTCATAATGATTCTGTATCTCTGATTGAAGCTTAACTGACACACTGTGTTACACATAAGATACATTGTCCCTTAATGTAAGAAGATGCTACCACAATCCATATTACCACTGCCTTTGTAGACAATTTTTTAATAATATTGTAACATGTTTAGTACAGAAATTGATGTATAGGAGGTACTTGCAAATACTAATTTTATAAGAAATATAAGCTACTGCTTTTTCATTTATTTGCTAGGATATTTAGCATTCTTTTAAATGAAGATCTTACCATTACGTAGCCCAGGGCAATGCTTTGACCTTTTCAATATTCCATAATTAGATTGGCTGCAGTTCTACTTTGCCTCCTGTTTACAGCCTAAGCAGCCTCTGGGAAAGGGGCAGAGTAGCCAGCTGTTCACAGTTGAAAATATTTTAAAGGTCAAATAAATAGAGCATTTCAACTGTCAACTCTACTGAAAAGTATTCAATTTTTTCAGGTGAATCTAAAGAAACAGGAAATATACTCTCCATAGAACAAAGCTGAAATCATAAAATTTTGCTACTGTATTTAAGAAATTTATCAACTGACCTGGGTGGATGTCTGTACCCTTAGACAAAGGGAAGTATGCTTCTCAAACTATTTTGGCTTGTGTCTTTCTTGGGTCACTCCTCCTCCCACTCACAGCACACCTCTATTACTGCAAAAATAAGATATATCAACAGATTTTTTTTTAAAGTCTTATGCTTCCTTCTAGTAAGACAAATGAAGTTATGTCTGATTTTTTAAGAGAGAGTTATGTTTCAAGAAATGCAAATGTTAACAACTGAATTGTTCTGGTTAACAGAATTTGTGGGTTTAACCATAATTTTTATGCTTTATGATGTTTTTTAATTATCTAAACAAATTTTCCTCATAGTAGTAGATTCTAATGAATATCATTTAATGCTGCCTTAATAATTGGGGCAATCTTATTAATATCGAGTAAGTTTCTAGTATTCGATTTGGAGAATTCACTTTTGGAGTGAATTTTTGAAAGAAGTACTGACCTGACTATAATCAGAAAGTTCTGTTGTTGTTTCTTTGTTTGCCTTGTTTTTAACTCAGCCAAATAGTAAGAAAACTAATTTATAACAGGGATATTTCTCTCTCTCTCTAGTGAGTATCCAAAAGCTCTTCACAGATAAATAAATATTCTGATTGTCTTAAAAAGAAAGTAGGAAATATTAGCTGCTCAGTCATGTCTGACTGTAACACCTCCAGGCTCTTCTGTCCATGGAATTTTGCAGGCAAGAATACTGGAGTGGGTTGCTATTTCCTACTCCAGGGGATCTTCCTGACTCAGGGGTCTCCCACATTGCAGGCAGATTCTTTACCACCTGAGCCACCCAGATAATTGAAGTTTAACATATTAGAGATAAATATAGTTACTGTTGCTTACACTTGAAAACCAAAAATATACTTTGGTGTACATGAAAAACTCAAGAGATCAGGAAAGAAAAGAGGCTGTTTAATCAGCAGTGCCATTGCTTATTTTACTGAATAGAGCTTTAAATTATAAGTGTTTGTAAGATTAATATCTTTTCCAGGATTAAAGTTTGCCTTTGCATTAATGTAATACTATGGAAAATGGGGTTATTTCTCAGAAAAAGTAAGTACCTTGCTAAGCTACCTGGACAAAAGAACTTCGAGGAGAGAGTTGTTATCTGATCTACCTCAGGAGACAATCCTTAGAGAGGCTTGATAGCTGTACCTTGAGAAAAGATACGGGAAGGGAGCGGGGGAAGGTTCACATTCTCTCCAAGGCCCAGAGTAGTTTAGAGAAGCTAAGGGCATGATGCTGCAGTATTACACAATCATGCTTCCCTAGGGGACTCTGATTGATGTTATGGTAAGAGCTACAAGGTAATAGCTTTCACCAGGGTTACCAGTTTTTCTGGGAGAGTAGAACAGAACAACTTGGAGAAGCACTACACAAAGCCTGCTATTATACAGTCACGGAAGCTCCAGGGAGACATGGACATATAAAATTAGTGCTGGAAAAACATCATCAGAAGTGCTAGGAGTCATGCACACAAAGGAGAACTACTGTGACTTTGTATAGAAGAGGGCCTGCTCTGAGACAAACAAGCATATAAATCTTAGTGATATTGTCCAGAAGTCATCTGACCTGGGCTCTTGGGACCATTCACCAATGGTAAAGATTGTCACTGAGATAGTACAACTCTAAGATCAACATGGTGAAAGGAAGATTTGACATGTTTTTCCTAGTATGAAAATAGTAGTAATTTATGACTATTATGTTTCTAGACATAAGAAAGTACAGATACTCCAAAAAAGAGTCCTTATAAACTTCTCACCCATGGATAAGTAGCATCCTTTTGCCTCCTGGCAATACTAGATACCTTTACTGTGCCTTTAGGACATGCCAGTGTTAGGCAAGGATTTGCTGGGCATAATCTTTTATTGGGAAGTTTACTAGTAATCTTAGTAAGAACATAAATTTCCTTTCAAAAGTGCTAGAAACAGTTGAGATAAAGCTATTCTAGACTATAGCTTAATACCCACAATGAGGTATTGGGAAGATTTAATGCAACCCTAAAGGGAATAATTAAGAAACATATGGATAATCATGCTAATAATTTAGATGAGAAGTTTTATCACTTCCATCATTTACATATAGAGAGATTTCCTAGGAATTATGTTTAATAATTCAGACTTATACATGGGAAGAAAGGGGAGTCCTTTTAACTCAATAACTAGATAATCCATACTAGGACATAAAAATAAATTATAGTTATACATAAGTATTATATGTATAATGTAAGATAAATCATTTTAAGTATCAACTTGATAATAATGCAGAGCTTATTATAGTCATGGTTCACATACCTCTTAGAGATGTCAGTCATGGTTTATTATTCAATCTATCCTTTGATTTACATACCATGATTTAAAATTTTAAGATTAATATATATTAACTGGAAATGACACTATATATTTATCTATAAATAGATACACAGTTATATATGTATGGTTTATATATACTACACTATCTTATTAATATTGATACCAAATGTAAACTTATTTCCAGATACTACAATTTAGCTAGGTAGATTCCTTACTATTGGACAAATGAAAACAAAATCAAAGGTTTGAAAACAATTAAAACATTTTGGTATATTGAAAATGGCTATTAAATGGGTAAGTTGGGAAACATGCAAAAATACTACAGTTTACTAGAAGGAAAAGAAACTTACATTAAAGACAAATAGAAAAAAATAGTACCTTTTGGAGGAAAGCAAAAGTATGGAAATCCACTAGCAAACTAAAGGCCATAAATTTAAAAAGCAGTAATTAAAGTTTTTGAAAGGGGAAAGGATGATATTCCTGCCCCTATAAAAAGGTAGAGCTTCCCAGGTGGCACTAGTGGTACAGAATCTGCATACCAATGTAGGAGACCCTGATTCGATGCCTTGGTATGGGAAGATCCCCTGGAGAAGGATATAGCAACTTACTCCAGTATTCTTGCCTGGGAGACCCCATGGTCAGAGGAGCCTGGCAGGCTACAGTCCCTGGGCTTGCAAAGTCAGACACGACTGAGCACACATGTAAATATAGGTTGAAGATTACTAGAGAGGTCCATGATTTCAAAGTTAATTAGATAAAAACTTTAATGCAGTTTTTCTTGAATGAGTCACCAGAGAAATCTGAAATAGCATATACAAATTAAGGTAAATTCATTCTACTTAAATAGTAGGAAATAACAGAATTACCTAGGGATTTAAAAAAAAAGTAATTATTGAACTCTACCATTATAAATGCTGATTTAGTGGGTCTGTTATAGAATCCAGGTGTATATTTTTTAACAAAATTCCTGGTTATCACAATGGAAGAGTTCCAACTAGGAAATTTCAGACACATAGAAGCATCAGAAAGTGTTGTTCTAAATTCACCACAAGATCATATAACTGGAGAAACCCCAAATCAAAGGGTAAATCATTGGCATTCTTATTATGTCCTAGGGGGATAACTCATGAAATAATGAAGGTAGTCTGAGTTCAGCAGTATTGTTTACAACAAATATTTTTCATTTTAATGTAGTTCAATTTACATTTTGTAACATGTAAGAGTAACGTCTGTGCTAAGAAAGATCACAGATGTACTTCACTAAAAGCTACATAGAACCAATTTGGTTGTGTATATATAGGGGATGAACTATGGATGGAGGTTCGTGACATTGTACAGGAGACAGGAATCAAGACCATCCCCAAGAAAAAGAAAAGCACAAAAAGCAAAATGGCTGTCTGAGGAGGCCTTACAAATAGCTGTGAAAAGAAGAGAAGTGAAAAGGAAAGATAAGCATCTGAATGCAGAGTTCCAAAAAAAGCAAAGAGAGATAAGAAAGCCTTCTGCAGTGATCAATGCAAAGAAATAGAGGAAAATAGTAGAAAGGGAAAGTCTAGAGATCTCTTCAAGAAAATTGGAGACACCAAGGGAAAATTTCATGCAAAGATGGGCTTAATAAAGGACAGAAATGATTTGGAACTAACTGAAGCAGAAGATATTAAGAAGAGGTGGCAAGAATACACAGAAGAAATGTACAAAAAAGATCTTCATGACCCAGATAATCACGATGGTGTGATCACTCACCTAGAGCCAGACATCCTGGAATGTGAAGTCAAGTGGGCCTTAGGAAGCATCACTATGAACAAAGCTAATGGAGGTGATGAAATTCCAGTTGAGCTATTTCAAATCGTGAAAGATGATGCTGTGAAAGTGCTGCACTCAATATGCCAGCAAATCTGGAAAACTCAGCAGTGGCCACAGAACTGGAAAAGGTCAGTTTTCATTCCAATTAAATTCCTAATAAAGGCAATGCCAAAGAATGCTCAAACTACCGCACAATTGCACTCATCTCACATGCTAGTAAAGAAATGCTTAAAATTCTCCAAGCCAGGCTTTAGCAATACATGAACCGTGAACTTTCAGATGTTCAAGCTGGTTTTAGAAAAGGTAGAGGAACCAGAGATCAAATTGCCAACATCTGCTGGGACACCAAAAAAGCAAGAGAGTTCCAGAAAAACATCTATTTCTGCTTTATTGACTATGCCAAAGCCTTTGACTGTGTGGATCACAACAAACTGTAGAAAATTCTGAAAGACATGGGAATATCAGATCACCTGACCTGCCTCTTGATAAACCTGTATGCAGGTGAGGAAGCAACAGTTAGAACTGGACATGGAACAACCGACTGGTTCCAATTAGGAAAAGGAGTATGTCAAGGCTGTATATTGTCACCCCACTTATTTAATTTCTATGCAGAGTACATCATGAGAAATGCTGGGCTGGAAGAAACTCAAGCTGGAATCAAGATTGCTGGGAGAAATATCAATAACCTCAGATATGTAGATGACACCACCCTTATGGCAGAAAGTGAAGAGGAACTAAAAAGCCTCTTGATGAAAGTGAAAGAGGAGAGTGAAAAAGTTGGCTTAAAGCTCAACATTCAGAAAACTAAGATCATGGCACCTGGTCCCATCACTTCATGGCAAATAGATGGGGAAACAGTAGAAACAGTGTCAGACTTTATTTTGGGGGACTCCAAAATCACTACAGATGGTGATTGAAGCCATGAATTTAAAAGACACTTACTCCTTGGAAGGAAAGTTATAACCAACCTAGACAGCATATTAAAAAGCAGAGGCATTACTTTGCCAACAAAGGCCCATCTAGTTAAGGCTCTAGTTTTTCCAGTGGTCATGTATGGATGTGAGAGTTGGACTATAAATAAAGCTGAGCAGTGAAGAATTGATGCTTTTGAACTGTGGTGTTGGAGAAGACTCTTGAGAGTCCCTTGGACTGCAAGGAGATCCAACCAGTCCATCCTAAAGGAGATTAGTCCTGAATATTCATTGGAAGGACTGATGATGAAGCTCAAACTCCAATACTTTGGCCACCTGATTCAAAGAGCTGACTCATTTGAAAAGAACCTGATGCTGGAAAAGACTGAGGGCAGGAGGAGAAGGGGACGACAGAGGATGAGATGGTTGGATGGTATCACCAACTCGATGGACATGGGTTTGAGTGGACTCCGGGAGTTGGTGATGGACAGGGAGGCCTGTAGTGCTGTGGTTCAATGGTGTCACAAAGAGTTGGACACAACTGAGTAACTGAACTGAACTTAACTGAATTGATAGTGGGGATGATAACACAATTATACACTAAATTTTAGCATGAAAGGAAATGTTTTAGATTAAATCACAATAGTGATAAGAAAGGAAAACAACAAAATTTTTAGAATTTTATATCCTTGATCTTTTTTTAAAAAATAGAATACATATTAATTCCTGTATGTATCATAAAGTTAAATTTCCTATCAAAGCCTGATGTGCATCTTATGACCAAAATTAATGCACTATTTGATCAGTTGTGAACTACTAAAATTATTTCAACTATAGATTATAGTAATGGCTATTTTGAAAAGCAACTGTATGAATTTATAATCCACAAGCCATAAAATGCACTAATTTAAATTGTACAATTCAATAGCTTTAAATATATATACAGAGTTTTAAAACGCTCATCATATCTAACTTGAGAACTTTTTCATTACCCCCAAAAGAAACTCCATGCACGTTAGCATACATTCCCCGTTCTACCCCCCAGTCTTCTCAGCTTGAGGCAAACAGTAATCTACTCAATATCTCTATAGAATTATCCATTCATTCTACTTTATATAAATGGAATCATACACTATTGGTCTTTTGTGACTCACTTCTTTCACATAGCAAATTGTTTTCAAGGTTGAGCCACATTGTAACATACATCAGCTCTTCATTTGTATTGCCAAATAATCGGCTATATCGTATTTTAGGTGTCTCACATTTTGGATATTATGAATAATAATAATACTGTAAATATTTGCACACAAGGTTTTGTATGTACATGTTTTCATATACCAAGGAGTTAAATTGCTAGATTATACAGCTACACCATTTACAGAGAGTGAGTAATGCATGCTCAGTCACATCAGGCACTTTGCGATCTCATGGACTAGAGCCTGCCAGGCCCCTCTGTCCATGGAATTTTCCAGACAAGAATACTGGGATGGGTTGCCATTACTTCGTCCAGGGGCTTTTCCCAACCTAGAAATCAAACCTGCATCTCATGCAAATTCTTTACCACTGAGCCACTGGGGAAAGCACCATTTTACAGTCCAACTAACAATTAGTGCATATTCCAATTTCTTCACATTCCAACTAACCTTTATTAGTGTCTATTTTATTACAGCCATCCTGCATGCATGCTAAGTCACTTCAGTCATGTCCAAATCTTTTTGACCCTTTGGATTGTAGCCCGCCAGGCTCCTCTGTCCATGGGATTCTCCAGTCAAGAATACTGGAGTGGGTTGCCATGCCCTCCTCCAGAGATCTTCCCGACTCAGGGATCAAACCTGTGTCTCCTGCGGCTCACACACTGCAGGCAGATTCTTTACTGCTGAGCCACCAGGGAAGCCCTACCATCATACTAGTGAATGTGAATTGATATCTCATTGTGGTTTTGATTTGCATTTCTATAATAATTAGTGATATTCAGAATCTTTTCATGCTCTTATTGGTCGTTTATTTGTCTTTGGAGAAATGTTTATCAGATAATTTGCCCTTTAAAAAGTAGGCCATTTATCATTTCATTATTGAGTTCTAAGCATTTTGTATATATTCTGGGTAGAAATCCTTATTGAGATATAGTATTTGAAGATATTTTTTTTCCTATTCTGTGACTTGTGTTTTCATGTTCTTGATAATATTATTTACAGCAAACTTGTTTTTCACTTCTTATAGTCTAATTTATTTGTTTGTGGCCTGTGCT
The DNA here is from genome assembly GCF_027580195.1 of Bos mutus. Taxonomy (NCBI): domain Eukaryota; kingdom Metazoa; phylum Chordata; class Mammalia; order Artiodactyla; family Bovidae; genus Bos; species Bos mutus. Next base: position 8,512,458 of record NC_091646.1, on the reverse strand, counting down.
TTTTGTGTCATGTCTTATAAATTATTGAAGTGAAGTGAAGTGAAAGTTGCTCAGTTGTGTCCGACTCTTTGGGATTCCATGGCCTATATAGTCCATGGAATTCTCTAGGCCAGAATACTGGAATGGGTAGCCTATCCCTTCTCCAGTGGATCTTCCCAACCCAGGAATCAAACCGGGTGGGTCTCCTGCATTGCAGCCGGATTCTTTACCAACTGAACTATGAGGGAAGCCCGTAGCTTCCTTTTGCCTAACCCCAAATCATTACAATTTACTCCCATATTTTCTTTTACAAGTTTTATTGTTTTAGCACTCACGTCTAATTCTAAAATCCACTTTGAGTTAATTTTTTTGCAGTGTGAGGAGATCTACCCACTGGTGAGGGGACTTCCCTGAGTTCAAGAACTCTTTTAATGTTCCCTCCTTGTGGCAAATGTTCCATCCCCATTCTGCTCTTTTTCTTTTGTCCTACCCAGTGACATAGAGGTTCTCTTGCTATTTTGGAAGTCTGAGGTTATATGCCAACAATCAGTAAGATGTTCTGTGAAAACTGTTCCACCTTTTGATGTATTTATGGAAGGCGGTGAGCTCCACCTCCTACTCCTCCTCCATCTTCTTGACCCTCTCTCAAAAAGACTCATTCTTGAAGACTTCCCTGATGGTCCAGTGGTTAAGATTCTGCACTACCAATGCAGGGGGTATAGGTTCAATCTCTAGTCTGGGAACTAAGATCCCACATGCCATGTCAAAAGTATGGCCAAAAAGACTCAGAGTCTGAATATGCTAAGCAACTGTGAGTCTCCAAGAGGATGATATGGTATGCATCCTGTGTCAATTGTGTTTGTTCAGTTAACCATTATTTTCATTTTTATGGTTTGTGTTTCATTTTCTTTTTTCACTGAACATTTCTCAAGACTTATGTTGCTGAGAATACCCTTTGGAAAACACTAATTTCATGTATTTCTTTTTAAGCAAGAAATTTACCTGGCTCTGTGCAATGCCTGATTTGACAGTTTAATCTGGGAACTATGGCATTTTCAAAGATTACATGATTGCCTAATTCTATATATCCAGAGTATATATAAACATCTGGGGAAGCTCAGGATGTTGATAAAATACTAGCTGCCAAACAGGGTTTATGGAGAAACTTCAAAGCCCCAATTTGGATTTCCAAATGTCAGATATAAGGAAACACCATGATAATGAGCCCCAGACCCTGTTGTTGGGTAAAGGGACCTATAGAAATTTTCAGCTAATGTACAGGCCAGGTCATTCTGAAGACTAACATATTACAGAAGAGTTTATCTCCATATGGACACCACAGTAGTATCCTTCCCTAAACTTATTTTAAGAACCCAAGAAACTACATAGTTTCAAATCCTTACTCTGCCCTTTCCAGATGCTGGGACCATTGGCCAATGCTTTATCCTTCTTACTTGAACCTCAATTTGCTCATCTATAAAATGGGGATAATAATAGTTATTAGGATTTCTTAGATGTTCAAAGATAGTCTAGGAAATTTCAAATACTTGGTACATAGCATAGGTACCACATGTTACCCCAGCATTTCAGCCCCTTTAAATGTATATAATGATGTTTTATACTAAACATTTTTCTTGGCAATATGCATGTAACAAATTCTTAGCAACTAATAAGGTTTAGAGCTTATCAAGGATTAATAAGTATTCTTTTAATTGAAGGGAAAGATACAAATGGAAAGAAATTATTGTTTAATATCAACAGTATGCCAGAAGTTCTAAGTAAATTATTTTTCTGGAGTTAAGTCATCACAACATTTCTGTCAGCACTATTATCCCTATTTAATAAATGATAAATAAAAGGTTCAAAAATTGACTTAATACTTGTTACTCAGCTACTAGGAAATAAATTCAAGATATAAGTCTGTCTGATACAGTATCTTAACATTCCTTCTCATATTCCAGACTGTTATTTAACAAATTTGGAGACTTTCCCTAAACCCAGATTATACTTTTTTTGGATAGGGTATTATTCATGTTATGCTGTTATTAAAAATGCAAAACTCTAATAGCATGTTGCACATATTGCTATGGAATCCTTGGATATTCTTCATAAACAATCAATACAATATTTCTAAATATGTTAATACCATGGAAAATAAGATTTCTAAAAATAGAATGGGATAATGCAAATACATGGAATCTTATGGATATACTAAATGAAATATACTTTAACACAAATTTAGAATATTAAATACCACAGTAAATGGAAAAGTATGAAAAGATACAGCCTGGATTTGCCTTCTTCTAGGTAAAAAAAAAAAAATTGAAAACTTTCAATTGGGAAAAAGATTAAGATGACACAGTAAAGGTCACGGGGCTCACCTCTCCCAACAAACACATCAAAATGCATCTAAATGTGGAACAATTCTCAATGAAAACTACCTGGAAACTGGCAGAAGGACTCCTGTGTATGCAAGAAAATAAGAAAGATACACGTGTACTCAGGGAGCAAGGTAAGAAAAGTGATGAGGATGGGATGTATGTCCCTGGGAGGGAATTCAGAAAAAGGGAAAATATGTGGGTGGATACCTGTCCTGGGAAGTGAATGCTTACAGCCATGGATTTGATGCCCCAGTGCTGGGCTCCAAGATGGGAGGGACCAGCCGCCGCACTGTCGCTGGTAATAGGAGGGTGCCAGGAGGCCTGTACTTGGCTCCAGATGAGGGCACACACATCAGATTGCCCCTGAGGAAAGGAGGAGAGAGGTCTACACTAGCAGCCACCAGGTTTTCCTTGACCAGTGGTCAAGGTATGTGCCCCAGATTGATCTGAGCAATCATCACAGCCTTGCTCATGCCTTATTATAGTGCATCACTGGATCAGCTGTGACCATGAGTTGAAAGAAGACTCAGCCCAGGAAGAAGAGGTAACCTGGTCACAGGGCTGAACCTGGCTGGGACGACAACTGCCATCATTGGTACTCACTCAGGCAGTGCATTAGAAGTAGCCCCGATCCCTGAGAGCCAATGCTCCATCACAGCTCACCTCCCAATACATGCCAAGCATCCAAACAGGCCTCATCATTTTTACAGTATGGCAACACAGTAGGGTGGCAGAGCCTGGAGGTCGAGATTGGCTATGAGGGACAAAGGGGACTTGTACCCATGACTGCTTCTGAATGGAAATAATAATAATAGTAGCACCTACCTATCAGGAGTGCATGTGTGCTCAGTTGCTCCAGTAATGTCCAACTCTTTGTGAGCCCATGGCCCCCTGCCAGGGGCCCCTGTCCATGGCATTTCCAGGCAAGAATAAGGGAGTGGGTTACCATGCCCTCCTCCAGGGGACCTCCCCAACCCAGGGATCGAACCCACATCTCTTATGTCTCCTGCATTGGCAGGTGGGTTCTTTACCACTAGTGCCACTTGGGAAACCCTGCCTCTGAGTGGAGCAAGGGAAAAACATTCTGGTGTCTGCATAGGCAGCACATAAGAGGCAGCTTGGACCTCTGTTGCTGACATAGGCTGAGAGCCCACACGGGCCCCACTTGTTCAGCACTCCATGCACTGGGGAAGCCTCCTGGTTCAGGGAAACGGGAAAACGCACTTCAAGGAAACAGAGCCTGCTTGTCCCTGATGCTCAGGGTTTCTGGTCCAGCAACTTAAGATCAGGCCCCATCCCTCCTAGGGTTGTGACAGCCACTGGGAAGGGCAGATCATCTTCTCACAAGGCTCTAGTTCCAGCACCCTTCATCTCTACCCTACCCGCTACCAAGGTAATAGCTGCCAGCACACCATTGGGAAAGACATGATTTGCACTTCATCAAATCCAGCTCACCCACCAAAGGCATGAGACACACACAGTCTGTATAGGGACACTCGTTCATAAGAATACCTGTTCAAGACCACAGTAGGTAACAGTTCACCTAAACTCATAGGGGCAGAGAAAGTTAAGCAACACAAAAAGACAGGAAATACTTTCAATTGAAAGAGCAAGAGAAAACTACTGAAAAAAAAAAAAAAAAACAGAAATAAATGATTGACCAGATAAAGAATCCAGAGTATTTGTTTTAAGAATGTTAAGTGAATTAGGGAAAAGATTATATGAACACAGTGAGAATTTTTACAAAGAATTGAAAAAGATTCAATCAGAAATGAGCAATAGCTGAAAATTAAAACAAAACTCATGTTAGAATTTATGAATAGCATACTAAGTTACATGGAAGAATACAAAAGTGGTATGGAAGATAGAATTATGGAAATCACACATTTAGAATAGCAAAAAGAAAAGCACATTTTGAAAAATGAAAGTAGTATAAGATCTCTGGAATAACAGTAAACAAACAAACATTTGTATTATAGGGGGCCTAGAAGGAGAAGAGAGAGACTGGAGGATCAAAAAAAGTATTTGAATAAATTTTGACTGAAAACTTCCCAAATCTGAAGAAGAAAACATGTATCTAGCCACAAGAGGTACATGGAGTCCCAAACAAGATGAACCCAAATATACCCACACTAAGACTTACATACTGTAATTGAAATGGCAAAAGTCAAAGAGAGATTCTAAAGGCAGTAAGAGTCATATACAAGGGAATCATAAGGCCATCAGCTGATTTCTCTGTAGTAACTTTGCAGGCCAGAAGGGAGCAGAATGACATATCAGAAGTCCCAAAAGGGAAAAGGATAGCCTAACACCATGATTACCATTTAGAATAGGAGAAGTAAAGAATTTCTTAGACAAGCAAAAACAGAAAGAATTCATCAGTACTATATTGATTCTTAAGGAAATGTTAAATATGGTCTTCTCTAAGTGTAAAAGAAGTAAGAAGCTATATTGTTGTTCAGTTGCTGAGTTGTGTCCAACTCTTTGTGACCCCAGACACTGCAGCACACCAGGCTTCACTATCTCCTGGTGTTTGCTCAGATTCATGTCCACTGAGTTGATGATGCCACCCAACCATCTCATCCTTTGCCACCCCCTTCTCCTTTTGCCTTAAACAACCTCAGCTATGCAGGTGAAACACCCTAATGGAAGAAAATGAAAAGTAACTAAAGAGCCTTTTGATGAGGGTAAAAGAGAAGGGTGAAAGCTGGCTTAAAACCCAACATTCAAAAACAAGATCATGGCATCTGGTCTCATCATCTCATGACAAATAGAAGGGGAAAGAGTGGAAACAGTAGCAGATTTTCTTTTTTTTTTTTTTTTGGACTTCAAAATCACTGCAGATGGTAACTGCAGCCTTGAAATTAAAAGATGCTTGCTCCTTGAAAGGAAACCTATGACAGACCTAGACAGCATTTTAAAAAGCAGAGACATCACTTTGCTGACAAAGCTCTGTATACTCAAAGCTACGGTTTTTCAAGTAGTCATGTATGAATGTGAGAGTTGGACCATAAAGAAGGCTGAGCACCAAAGAATTCATGCTTTTGAACTGTGGTGCTGGAGAAGACTCTTGAGAGTCCCTTGGACTGCAAGGAGATCCAACCAGTCAGTCCTGAAGGAGGGCAACCCTAAATATTCATTGAAAAGACTGATGCTGAAGCTGAAACTCCAGTACTTTGGCCACCTGATGCAAAGAGCCAACTCACTGAAAAAGACCCTGATGGTGGGGAAGACTGAGGGCAGGAGAAGAAGGGGATGACAGAAGATGAGATGATTAGATAGCATCACCAACTCAATGGACATGAATTTGAGCAATCTCTGGAAGATTGTGGAGGACAGAGGAGGCTGGCATGCTGCAGTCCATAGGGTTGCAAAGAGTTGGACACGACTTAGTGACAGAACAACAAAGGTATAAACTTTCTGAATGAAAGGCCTATACTGTGAAAATTTGAAAACATTGATGAAGGATATTGAAGATGATGCAAAAAATAAAAGATATTATGTGGTCTTGGATTATAAGAATTAGTATTTTTTTAAAAAGCCATGCTACTGAAAGCAATCTACAGATTTAATGCAATATTTATCAAAAATATTCATGACATTTTTCACAGGAGTTGAACAAATTAGCCTAAAATTCATATGTAACCACAAAAGACCCCAAATCTCCAAAGTAATCTTCAGAAAAAAAGCACAAAACTGGAGGTATCACTCCCCCCAGATTTCAGACTATATATACTACAAAGCTACAGTAATCAAAACAACATGATACTGGTTGGTGAACACATGGAAGTTTGGGGAGAGTGGCATAATTGCAAAGAGCATGGAAGCTTCATGTCCCATCCCACATACTTTTTTCTCTGCATCTCTTCCATCTGACTGTCTCTGAGTTATCCTTGGGCAATAAACCTGTAATCTACTTTGGGAGGTGAGAGAAGATAGTGGAGTAAAAGAACTTGGGTTCACCTCCTCTCATGAAAGCACCAAAATCACAACTAACTGCTCAACAACCATTGACAGAAAAGACTAGAACCTACCAAAAAAGATACCCTACAATCAAGGACAAAGAAGCCCCAGTGATATGATAGGAAGGGCACATTCATGATACAGTCAAATTTGTCAACCTATGAACTGGAAAATAATTATATTGCAGATGTTTTCCCAGAATAGTGAAAGTTCTGAGCCCCACATCAGGCTTCCCAGTCTGGGGTTTGGCATCAAGAGGAGCCACCAGAGCATATGGTTTTGAGGGCCAGCAGGGCTTGATCACAAATACACCACAGTAATGGGGACACAGAAACTGCACTTGTAGAGTGCTCACACAAGGTCTTGCGTGCACCAGGACCCAGGTGAAAAAGCAATGAATTCATAAGGAGCCTGGGCCAGACTTATCCAATAGTCTTGGTGAGTCTCCTGAGAAGGGGGGCGGCATTACTGGTGAGCACTCACTGACATGAGCTCTCCTCATGGCCATTTTGACAGCAAGTCCTGGCCCCTACCAACAGCCTATAAGCTCCAGTGTAAGGACACCTCAGGCCAATTAACCAACAGGGTGGGTATATAGCCTCACCCATCAGCACCTAGGCTTTCAATAGAAACAAACCAGTTCTTCTCCACAACAGTGCCCGACTACATGTTGCACAATCAATGCTTCAAAATAAATTGGCCTTTGCAGTTTTGCCTCATATGCTATATTCACCTGACCTCTTGCCAACTCACAACCACTTCTTCAAGCATCTCAATTTTTTGCAGGAAAAATGCTTCCACAACCAGCAGAAGGCAGAAAACGGTTTCCAAGAGTTCACTGAATCTCAGAGCATGGATTTTTAAGCTACAGGAATAAACAAACTTATTTCTTGTTGGCAAAAATGTGTTGATTGTAATGGTTCCTATTTTGATTAATAAAAATGTGTTTGAGCCTGGTTATAATGATTTAAAATTCACAGTCGGAAACTACAGTTACATATTGCACCTAGAATAAAGACTTTCTAACAACGTTCTCAAGAAATGACAGTCATTTCAGTTATTTCAAGATACGTGAACTAAATGATAAATATAAAATGCATCAAATCAGCACTAAACCAGTGTTGTGTGCAGTAAACTTGTTCACAATTAAAATGCACAGCAGCCAATCTTTTGAAAATGCTTGCTTTCAGAACATTAATTAATCAGTCACTAAACTTCATGATATTTCCCATGAAAACACTCAATTTAAAAAACAAAATATTCACATTTCTTTCCTATAGATGAAAAGCATGGGTTTTAGTTATGAATTAATTAACCTAGTAGCAAATTTCTTACAACAGAAAATGTCTCTGATGTGGTAACTTTTCTTTCTACAATTTTGGCAGGCAACATGTTATATATTTTCTTTAAAATATGAAATACAATGAGAAGATATTTTATGGACAATCCATAACCTCTGCATACTGCAGTTTGGTTCCTTTTTCTGATTATGATAGATCATTGCTTTTTAAAATCATGGGAAAGATATACCAAGTCTCTTTCCAAATTAGTACATGGAGTATCTCTGCATTCAGTTTTGCAATGTTTCAAGAATACTCCTTGCTATTTTAAAAAGTAAAATCAGCAGATTTGAGGTAACAGATGTCAGAAATTATCAAGGCCATTACAGGCTAATTATTTACCAAAACATCATCTTAAAGGCAAAGTATTCAGAAATAATTATGGCTTTCTATATTACTCATTGCAGCCATTAGAAATTTCTTTGGAGCCCAAGGACTAAAGGTTTTTTTTTTTTTTCCTAATCCCTCCTCCTGCCCTACTTAGCACTGAGTCAGACAGTGAGACACCCTGCTTTCAGCAGCATAGATGAACACTTAGAAAATTCTGTTCACTTATTATATCTAATATCCCTTATTTTACTGATAACTGTTGAACAATCTACGCAAGTATTATGATAAAAACCAATATACACCAAAATTTCATTAGTTTCTCCCTCAAAATTTAGAAAACTTCTGTATTTCACATTTTCCCTAAACACATATGTAATCCTGTTAGGTGTATATGATCATTATTACAATTTAAATTTACTGACTTCAAGATTCTAATGGTTAAAAATTAATAGTCTCTATTTTTTAGGCACCATGGCCTAGAGGCAAAAGGTCAGACCTATATGGAAGAAACAGCAAGCTCTTACCTTATGGCCAAAAAGGTATCTCAATTCCAAGAGTTATGGTCTATTTTATACCATCATACATATATTCCATCTCCAGTGCAGATTCATTTGATTGACCACCTGGAGTTCCATGCTGAAAAATAATATTCAGCTGTGTCACTGTTCATTAGGAAAGGCTATCATGATTAATTTGTATCTGATATGGATACAGGAGGGGGTAGCAAACTTTCTTGTGCAGGTAATTTACCATCCCTGCAATAGTAAACATGTTCCCACTTGACAGTTCCCTTGTCACAGAATGAAGGGAGCCATTAGTGTAAACAAGGGAATAGTCAAGAGGGGAGGGCAAAAAGAAGAAAAAAATTTAGGAAAAACAAAAATTATGTTTTGTCATTCAGAGAAAAAAAATGCTTAGCTGTTGAATGTATAGTGTATGCTTTTCAACCAGTTGATTTTCAGCTAGGGTAATTGTGTGTGTGTGTGTGTGTGTGTATAAATTACACCTATATGTGTGTGTATGTATATGTATACATATACATACACACACACACATATATACACACATATATAAAAGTAACCAGTCAGTAACTTCTTTAAAATATTTCACATTACTTATATGCAATGTCACATAGACTTCATAGACTGGGACCTGGGGACTGGAGTCGACAAGAAGAGAGACGCAGGGGACCCAAGTCTCGAGTGAAACAAGGGTACTTTATTTGCAGAAATGCATGCTTATATATCTTCAATAAAATGATTAATCAGCCATTAAAAAGAATGAAATTCCACCAGTTGCAACAAAATGGATAGTCCTTTAAGTAAAAGGTCACTGAAGAGAGTCACTAAAGGGAATCCAAGCGGGTGCTCTTTCCCATGATCTCAGTCCTGAGAACTGCATGCAGCTCTGCTCGTTCCTGTTTTCCAGGAACTGATAAGGAACAGAGAGTCTGTAAGAAATGGCACACAAAGGAAGAAAACATATTGGATCCCTTAAAGTTGAATGTCCCCAGACAATGCAGTATTGCCCATATTAAAAAACATATCTGGTACTGTTTTAAAAATTAAAAATATATACTAGACTGCTGTGAGCTCTGAGCATACTGGTTTATTTCTACAGAAAGCAGAGCTTGGTTTGTGGTTAACAACTTGTCTCCCTAGGGTAAAAATTCACACTAGAGATTATCCAAATTGATTGGCCACAGTTTAGTGAACATATGTCCTCCTGAAAAGCTGCTTTTTCTCCTTCCCTAACATATCCAAAGGAGCACAAAAATAGATGGCAGGAGAAGGGATATACAACAGATTTTATTATCACTGGTCAGACAGTAACAGCTGTCACATGAAGCTAGGCTTGCCAAACAGAAAAAAAAAAAAAATATATATATATATATATATATATTTCCCCCTGTGACTACAGATGATACATGATTTCTCTATGAAAACCAAACTTTTGTTTATTTTAGATATAGTTCTATAAAGTCCACATAATCACCTTTTCTTTCTATTCTGCATTTTATTGCTAGTCCTTAGCCAGCAGAATAAGGCAAGAAAAATAAAATAGTAAGGATTGATAAAAGAAATAAGTAAAACTATCATTTGCAATTGATAATGTCTTATATAGGAACTATAAAAGAATCTAGAGATAAAATACTAGAATTAATGTTTATCAACATTGCTTGATTTAAAATCAATATCTAAAATCAATTGCTTTCTATATCCTAGCAAATCTCACTGGAAAATGAGATTTCTTTTTGTTTATTTGCCTTGTTTATTTTATTTTTTACTTTACAATATTGTATTGGTTTTGTCATACATCAACATGAATCCGCCACAGGCGTACACCCAGAGGGATGGTATGGGGAGGGAGGTGGGGGGGGTGGTCAGGATTGGGAACACGTGTACACCTGTGGTGGAAAATGAAATTTTTAAGAGATATATATTTCGATGCTGCAGTAAATTTCAATACCTATGAGTAAACCTCCTAAGAGCTATATAAAGCTTTTATGGATAAAATTAGAAAAAAAATTATTGAGAAATATTAAGATACGACTAAATAGATCATTATGCTATATTTGTTAAATATATAGCAAAGTTAAATAATAGCAAAATTAATTTCTAGATACAGTGTTGATGCCAATCTCAATCAAAATCCCAAGAGAATATTTTGTGGGCTTCACAAATATTTTTGCAAATTCATGTGGATATGCAGTGTGTTTTAAAAAAATATGTATTAGTTGAAGAGAAACAACTAGCTTGATAAATTTTTTAAAATTATAAAATTAGAATAATTAGCTCGGTTTGGTTGTAATAGACTGAGGTGTCCACCACGATCTCTCCATTCATATACTGAAGCCTAGTGCCCAATATGATTGTAAAAGACAGTGGGACCTTTGGGAGTTGACTAGATCATGACAATAGAGCCCTCATAAAAGGAATTATTGCCTTTGTAAAAGACTCCAGAGAGCTCCCTTCCCCCTTCTGTTATATAAGAACACAGAGAGAAGACGGCTGGCTGTCTATGAACAAGGAAGCAAGCTCTCATCAGACAAATTTTCTGGCACCATGTTTCCAGAACTATGAGTAATAAACATTGTTTGTTTATAAGCCATCCAGTCTATGGTATTTTGTTATAGCAGCCCATTGGATTAAGACAGTGTGATTAGCATAAGCAGTAAGTGAAAGAAAAATGAAAGTCACTCAACCATGTCAGACTCTTTGGGACTCCATGGACTGTAGCCTTCCAGGCTCCTTTGTCCATGGAATTCTTCAGGCAAGAATACTGGAATGGGAACCTTTCCCTTCTCCAGGGGATCTTCCCAACACAGGGATTGAACCCAGGTCTCCCACATTGGAGTCAGGTTCTTTACCATCTGAGCCACCAGGGCAGCCCAAAAATACTGGAGTAGGTAGCCTATCCCTTCTCCAGGGGATCTTCCCGATCCAGGAATCAACCAGGGTCTCCTGCATTGCAGGCAGATTCTTCACCAGCTCAGCTACCAGGGAAGCCGGCATAAGTGGTAAAGGCATTGCAAGTTAAGAGGGAAAGAATTGGGTGAAGTTAGCAAGATGGTGGAAGAGGAGATCGTCTGTCTACATCCTCTCACAGAAAAAAATACTTGACAGTCACCCATGGACAAAAGTGCCTATGTAGGAGCTTTGTGATCCAGGTTAGAGGTTACAGAACCAGTAGAATCCAAGACTGAGGAAGGCTGCTTTGAGAAGGCAGACTTGTGTAACAATGGTATGTTCACCAACCATGTTTCCAGCTGCAGATCAAAAGCAACCCCATCCCTTCTGTAGACTGAGATCTAGTATGACTTGTCCAGCATCCTGCCACCAGCCCCTTCCACCAAGGGATGTAGGAGGAACCAGGCCCTGGTAACAAGCCTGACAACCTTGGATTCAAACGTGATCTCAGAAACATTCCCATAGCCTGGCTCCAGCTCTATTCTACTGCTGTCCCTGAGGCAGTCTTTCCCACCAGACTTAGGGACTTGACCGAAGCCACACCCATAGGTACCCCCAGTAACAACTCTGCAGAACTCAAACCGACTGTGGCCCCTACTCCATCCCATGACCTGGTGCCAGCCTTGTTCTACCATGGTTCAGAGGCAGTAATGCCTCTCAACCAAGGACCAAGCAGAAGTCATGCTGAAAACCTAGCTAATAGCTGTCCCTGGTAACAGACCATTAACAACAGGAACAAAAACAACAAAATAGGTATAAATTTAACTTAAGCAGTGAAATGTATGTACACTGAAAAGGGTAAAACATAGATGAAAGAAAGAAGATACAAGTGGGTCGAAAAAATATCTCATGTTCATGAATTAGAATTAATATTTCTAAGATTCCATACCACCCAAAGAAATGTACACATTCTTATGCAATCCCCGTCAAAATCACAAAACAGCATTTTTTATACAAATGGGAAAAAAAAATCCTAAGATTCAAAAGACCCCAAATAGTCAAAGCAATCTTGATCAAGAAGAGCAAGACAGGAGGCATCATACTTCCTGATTTTAAAATTTAATGCTGAAGTAACCAAAAACGATATATAAATATATTTCTTCAAAGTCACTCAGTCGTGTCTGACTCTTTGCAACCCCATGGACTATAAAGTCCATGGAATTCTCCAGGCCAGAATACTGGAGTGAGTAGCCTATCCCTTCTTCAGTGGATCTTCCTGACCAGGAATCAAACCAGGGTCTCCCACATTGCAGGCAGATTCTTTACCAACTGAGCTATCAGGGAAGCCAATTTGGATACGCACACACACACACACACATCAGAGGAACATTAGAGCCCAGAAATAAACTCACTCATTTGTGGTCAACTGATCTTGACTAGATGATGGGGCAAGAATACACAATTGTATTCTTAGGAAAAGAATAGTCTTTTCAATAAATAGTGCTGGGAAAACAGGATAACCACATGCAGAATTGTGAAAATGGACAACTATCTCACATCACACACAAAAATCAACTCAAACAGATTAAAGATTTATGCTTAAGTCCTGAAAACATAAAATTAATAAAAGAAAACATGGGAAAAGCTTCTTGAAATTGGCAAAAATTCTCTTGAACATGACACAGGCAACAAAAGCAAAAATAGACAAGTGGGATTTCATAAAGCTAAAAAGCTTCTATACACTAAAGGAAACAATCAACAGAGTGAAAAAATCTTCTAAAGTAAGCAAAATCAAAGTACAAATGACATATTAAGCAATGGGAAATGGATTGATATAAAATGCTCAATTAAAACCACAAAAAAAAAGAAAAAGTGTAAGACGAAAATAAGGACAAACCACAAGGTCAACAAATATACGACAATAAAATTCTGGTAGATATTAACCCCAATACAGAAATAATCACTTTTAACATCAATTAGAGGTTAAACCACTTTAATCAAAGAGACCATTAAAGTGGATAAAAAATAAGACACAATTATATGATGTCTACAAGAAACCAACGTTAAATATAAAGACACATACAGAGTAAAATTAAATAAGTATACACCCTGATGTCCCTTCATTGATCACTGCCTTGTCGTGGTGAAGGGACTTGTGTAACTCAATGAAGCTATGAGCCATGCTGTGCAGGGCCACCCAAGATGTACAGGCCATAGTGGAGAGTTCTGAAAAAAAAAACTTAATACACTGGAAAAGGGAATGGCAAACCATCTCAGTATATTTGCCGTGAGAATCATATGAACTGTATAAAAAGGCAAAAAGATATGACACTGAAAGATGAGTCCCCAAAGTTGGAAGGTGTCCAAAATGCCACTGGGGAAGAGCAGAGGGCAGTTGCTAATAGCTTCCAAAAGAATGAAGTGGCTGGACCAAAGTGGAAACAATGATCAGCTGTGGACATGTCTGGTTATGGAAGTAAAATCCAAAGCTGTAAAGAACAGTATTGCATAGGAACCTGGAATGTTAGGTTCATGAATCAAGGTAAATTGGAGGTGGTCAAGCAGGAGATAGCAAGAGTAAACATCATCTTAGGAATCAGCAAGCTAAAATAGATGGGAATGGGTGAATTTAATTCAGATGACCATTATATCTACTACAGTGGGCAAGAATCCTTAGAAGAAATGGAGTAACCCTCATAATCAACAAGAGTCTGAAATGCAGTACCTAGATGCAACCTCAGAAAGGATAGAATGATCTCAGTTGATTTCCAAGGCAAACCATTCAACGTCACAGTAATTCAAGTCTGTAGTCCAACTACTGATGGCAAAGAAGCTGAGGTTGATCAGTTCTATGAAGACCCAGAAGACCTCCTAGGACTAACACCAAAAAATATGTCCTGTTCATCATAGGTGGTTGGAATGCAAATGTAGGAGCTCAAGTAACAGGCAAGTTTGGCCTTGGAGTACAAAATGAAGCAAGGCAAAGGTTAACAGAATTCTGCCAAGAGAACACACTGGTTATAGCAAACACCCTTTTCCAAAAACACAAGATATAACTTTACACATGGATATCACCAAATAGTCAACACTAAAATCAGATTGATTACATTATCTGTAGCCGAAGATGGAGAAGCTCTATATAGTCAGTAAAAATAAGACCTGGTGCTGATTGTGGCTCAGATCACCACGTTTTCAGAGCAAAATTCAGGCTTAAACTAAAGAAAGTGGGAAAAAACACTAGGCCAGCCAGGTATGACTTAAATCAGATCCCCTACAAATATACCATGGAGGTGATGAATAGATTCAAGGGATTAGATATAGCAAACAAAGTTACTGAAGAACTATTGACAGAGGTCCGTAATATTGTATAGGAGACAGTAAACAATCCCCCCATCCCAAGAAAAGCAAAGCAAAAAGGCAAAGTGGTTGTCTGAGGAGGCTTTACAAATAGCTGAAGAAAGAAGAGAAGGAAAAAGCAAGAGAGAAAGGGAAAGGTACACCCAACTACATGCAGAGTTCTAGACAATAGCAAGGATAAACAAGAAGGCCTTCTTCAATGAACAATGCAAAGAAATAGAGGAAAACAACAGAAGGGGAAATAGTAGAGATCTCTTCGATAAAATTGGAAATATTAAAGGAACATTTCATCCAAAGATGGGCACAATAAAGGACAGAAATTGTAGCAGAAGAGATCAAAAGCAATGGCAAGAATACACATAAGTACTGTACAAAAAAGATCTTAATGACCTGGATAACCACAATGGTGTGGTCACTCACCCACAGCCAGACATTATGGAGTGTGAAGTCAAGTGGACCTTAGAATGCACTGCTGTCAATAAAGCTAGCAGAGGTGAAGGAATCCCAGAGAGCTATTTAAAATCTTAAAAGATGATGCTATCAAAGTGCTACACTCAATACGTCAGAAAATCTAGAAAGCCCAGCAGTGGCCACAGAACTGACAGAGGTCAATCCTTATTCCAGTTCACAAGAAGGGCAGTAGTAAAGGATGTTCAAATCACTGGGCAATTGCACGCATCTCCCATGCTAGTAAGATTATATTTAAAAATCGTGCATGTTAAGCTTTAGCATTGCATGAACCAAGAATTTCCAGTTGTCCAAGCTGGGTTCAGAAAAGGGAGAGGAACCAGAGATCAAATTGGGAACATTCACTGCATCATACAGAAAACAAGGGAATTCCAGAAAAACATCTACTTCTGTTTCATTTCCTTCCATCAGGAACCTTCTACAAGCCTCTGATCCTTATCCATCAGAGGGCAGACAGAAGGAAAACCATAATCAGAGAAAACTACCAAACTGATCACATGGATCACAGCCTTGTGAATGAAACTATGAGCCATGCCATATAGGGCCACCCAAGGTCATGGTGGAGAGTTCTGACAAAACATGGTCCACTGCAGAAGGGAATGGCAAACCACTTCAGCAATCTTGCTTTGAGAATCCCACGAATAGTATGAAAAGGCAAAAAGATACGACAGTGAAAGATGAACTCCCCAGGTCGGTAGGTGCCCCATTTGCTAGTGGAAAGACTGACAAAATAGCTTAAGAAGATGCTGACCCAAAGTGGAAACAACACCCAGTTGTGGATGTGACTGGTGATGGATGTAAAGTCTGATGCTGTAAAGAACAATATTGCATTGGAAGCTGGAATGTTAAGTCCATGAATCAAGGTACATTGGAAGTCGTCAAAGCTAGGGGAGTTGATGGAATTCCAGCTAAGCTATTTCAAAATCTAAAAGATGATGCTGTGAAAGTGCTGACCTAAATATGCCAGCAAATTTGGAAAACTCAGCAGTAGCCACAGGACTGGAAAAGGTCAGTTTTCATGCCAATCCAAAAGAAAGCCAATGCCAAAGAATGTTCAAACTATTGTACAATTGCACTCATCTCACACACTAGCAAAGTAATGCTCAAAATTCTCCAAGCTAGGCTTCAATAGCACTTGAACCGAGAACTTTCAGATGCACAAACTGGATTTTGAAAAGGCAGAGGAACCAGAGATTAAATTGCCAACATCCATTGGATCATAGAAAAAGCAAGAAAATTCCAGAGAAACATCATTCTGCTTCATTGACTATGCTAAAGCCTTATGTGGATCACAACAAATTATGGAAAATTCTTCAAGATATGAGAATAACAGACCACCTTACCTGCCTCCTGAGAAACCTGTATGCAGGTCAAGAATCAACCATTAGAACCAGACATGAAACAACAGAGTGGTTCAAAATTGGGAAGGGAGTACTATAGATAGTCACAGGGCTGCATATTTTCACCCTTCTTATTTAAATTATATGCAGAGAAAATTATGTGAAATGCCAAACCAGATGAAACACAAGCTGGAATCAAGATTCCCAGGAGAAATATCAAATAACCTCAGATATGCAGATGATACCACACTTATGGCAGAAAGTGAAGAGTAGCTAAAGAGCCTCTTGGAAAGAGGAGAGTGAAAAAGCTGGCTTAAAACTCAACATTACAAAAACAAAGATCATGTCATCTGGTCCCATCACTTCATGGCAAATAGATGGGGAAACAATGGAAACAGTGACAGACTTTATTTTCCTGGGCTCCAAAATCACCACAGATAGTGACTGTGGCCATGAAATTAAAAGACGCTTGCTCCTTAGAAGGAAAGCTATAACCAACCTAGACAGCATATTAAAAAGCAGAGACTTGACTTTTCTGACAAAGTCCATCAGTCAAAGCTATGGTTTTTTCCCAGCAATCATGTATGAATGTGAGAGTTAGACCATAAAGAAGGCTAAACACCAAAAAATTGATGCTTTTGAACTGTGGTGTTGGAGAAGACTCCTGAGAGTCCCTTGGACTGCAAGGAGATCCAACCAATCAATCCTAAAGGAAATCAGTCCTGAATATTCATTGGAAGGACTGATGCTGAAGCTAAAGCTCCAGTACTTTGACCACCTGATGCAAGGAAGTGACTCATTGGAGAAGACCCTGATGCTGGGAAAGATTGAAGGCAGAAGAAGGGAATGACATAGGATGAGATATTTGGATGGGATCACCGACTTTATGGACATGAGTTTGAGCAAGCTCCAGTGGATGGTGAAAGCCAAGTAAGCCTGGCATGCTGCAGTCCATGGGATCATGAAGAGTCGGACACAACTTAGTGACTGAACAGCAACAAAACTACTATGATGACACTAGTCAAAAGAACGTGGCATCAATTCACTAAGATGTTGTATATAACCATTAACATATATGCAATTAAAAGCAGAGAATCTAAATATAGGAGGCATACACTGATGGAACTACAAGGAGAAACAAATAAATCTACTATTTTATTTGGAGACTTCAGCATTCTTCTATTAGAAATGGAGAGATCCAGTGGGAATAAAATCTGTAAGGCCATAGTTGAACTGAACAGCACCATCATCCAATTGGATTTAACTGATATCTGTAGACTAATTCATGTAACATCAACAGCTTGTTATTCTCAAGGTCAATGAAAGACTAACCAAGATATAACACTTTCTGGGCCATAAAACACACCTTAACAGATTTAAAAGTATAGAAATCCTGCAATTTTTGTTTTCAGAACACAATGGTGAGAAACCTTTTCTTTCTCACTAAGATTAGGAAAAAGGCAAGGATGTTTCCGCTCACCACTTCTTTTCACATCATACTGGAATCTCAGCTAATAAGAAGAAACAAAAGGTACAAAATTTGGGAAATTAGAAATAACACTCTCTTTAAAAGGTAATATTGTTTATGTAGCAAAAATTCTGAAACTAATTAGCAATTATAGCAAGGTGTTACAGAATATGTTATTATATAAAAGCCAATCACTTTCTGTTATTGTCTTAATGTTGGTGTTCTCCCAAAACTCACAAATTCAAATTCTAACCCCTAAACCTAGACAGCGTGTTAAAAAGCAGAGACATCACTTTGCCGGCAAAGTTCTCTATAGTCAAAACTATGGTTTTTCCAGTAGTCATATACGGCTGTGACAGTTGGACCATAAAGAAGGCTGATCACCAAAGAACTGATGCTTTTGAATTGTGGTGCTAGATAAGATTCTTGAAAGTCCCTTGGACTGCAAGGAGATTGAACCAGTCAATCATAAAGGAAATCAACCCTGAATATTCATTGGAAGGACTGATGCTGAAGCTGAACCTCCAATACTTTGGTTATCTGATGTAAAGAGCTGACTCACTGGAAAAGACGCTGATGCTCGGTGGGAGAGATGGAAGGCAAAAGGAGAAGGGGACAGCAGAGGATGAGATGGTTAGTTAGCATCACAAACTCAATGGACATGAATCTGAGCAAACTCTTAGAGGTAGTGGAGGACAGGTGAGCCTGGCATGCTGCAGTCCATGGGGCCACAAAGAGTCAGACACAACTTAGTGACTGAACAACAACAACAAGGTAATGGTATTAGGGTGTGGGGCATTTTGGAGGTGATCATGTCATAAGAACAGAGCTCTCACAATGGGATTGGTTCCTTAGAAATGAGGCTCCAGAGAGCTTGCTTGTCTATTCTGCCATGTAAGACTACAACAAAAAAGTTTCAACCCAGAAGAGAGCCCTCACCTGACCATGCTGGCACCCTGATCTTGGACTTTCAGTATTCTGAACCATGCAAAATGAATTTCTGTTTTTCATAAGCCACTGAGTCTATGGTATCTTGCTATAGCAGTTCTACAACCTAACCTAACCCTAACCCTAAGACACTTTCCTATATACCAGCAATGAACAAATGGAATTTGAAATTACAAACATAATACCACTTACATTATTACCAAAAAATTAAAATAGTTTGGTGTACAACTAATAAAATGTGTACAAGAGCTATATGGTGAAAACAACAGAACACTTATGAATGAAATCAAAGAGAAAAATAAATGGAGAGATATTCCATGTTCATGGATAGGAAGACTCAAAATTGTAAAGATGTCAGTTCTTCCCAACTTGATCTATACATTCAATGCAATCCCAACACAATTCCAAGCAAGTATTTTGTGGATATTGACAAATGGATTCTAAAATATATATGGAAAGGCAAAAGGTCCAGAATAATCAACATAATATTGAAAGAGAATATTGAAAGCTGACACTACCCAACATCAAGACTTAGTATAAACACTACAATATTCAATACAGTATAGTACTGGTGAGAGAATAGACAAATAGAACAGTGTAACAGAACAGAGAGCCCAGAAATAGACGCCCGTAAGTATAGTCAACTTGGATTTTCCCTGGTGGCTCAGACAGTAGAGAAACTACCTGCAATGAGGGAGACCCAGGTTCAACCCCTGGGTCTGAAAGATCCCCTGCAGAAGGGGATGGCTACCCATTCCAGCATTCTTGTTTGGAGAATTCCATGGACAGAGGAACCTGGTGGGCTACAGTCCATGGGATTGCAAAGAGTCAGATAAGACTGAGCAACTAATGCTTTGACTTTTCCCATAGTCAAATGATCATTGACAAAGGATCAAAAGCAATACAGTACAGCTTTTTTTCCGATAAAAGTTGCTGAAAAAACTGAATATCCATATGCAAAAAAAGAAAAGGATCTGGACAAAGACCTTAAAATTTTTATGAAAAATGAACTCAAAATGTATTATATACCTAAATATAAACCTTAAATTATTAAATTCCTAGAAAATAAATCAAGATGACCTTGTTTTTTAAACAACTCTTTAGTATAACCCCCCAAAAATCTATAAAACAATAAATAATTAAGCTTCACTTAATTAAAATTAAAAATCTATGCCCTGCAAAAGACAGTGTCAAGAGAATGAAAGTCAAGAGATTGGAGAAAATTTTTGCAAAGACATAGGTGATAAAGAACTGCTATCCAAAATATACAATCTTGAAAACTCAACAATAATCGCAACAATAAGAAAGCTATGGTACATAAACACAATGGAGTATTAGTCAGCCATTAAAAAGAATTCATTTGAATCAGTTCTAATGAGATGGATGAAACTGGAGCCTATTATACAGAGTGAAGTAAGCCAGAAAGAAAAACACCAATACAGTATACTAACACATATATATGGAATTTAGAAAGATGGTAACAATAACCCTGTATACGAGACAGCAAAAGAGACACTGATGAATAGAACAGTCTTATGGACTCTGTGGGAGAGGGAGAGGGTGGGAAGATTTGGGACAATGGCATTGAAACATGTATACTATCATGTATGAAACGAGTTGCCAGTCCAGGTTCGATGCACGATACTGGATGCTTGGGGCTGGTGCACTGGGATGACCCAGAGGGATGGTATGGGGAGGGAGGAGGGAGGAGGGTTCAGGATGGGGAACATGTATACCTGTGGCGGATTCATTTCGATATTTGGCAAAACCAATACAACATTGTAAAGTTTAAAAATAAAATAAAATTTAAAAATAAATAAATAAAATAAAAAGAAAGAAAATGAGCAACCTGATTAAATAATGGGCCAAAGGCCTTGACAGACACCTCACCAAATAAGATATATGGATGATGACCATATGAAAAGATGCTCCACATCATATAATGGAAATGCAAATTAAAAACAACAATGGCATGCCATTACATGCCTATCAGAAGGTCTAAAATGCCAGAAAAGTGACAACACAAAATGTTCAAGAAGCTTAGGAGTAACAGGAACTCTCATTCATTGCTAATTGAACTTTAAACTGGTACACACTTTGGAAGGCAGTTTGATAGTTTCTCACACAGGTAAACATAGTCTTATCACATGATCTAGCAATCATTCTGGTATTTAACCAAAGCAACAGAAAAAATGTCAACACACCTGGATATTTATAGGAGGTTTATTCATAGTTGCCAAAACTTGGAAGCAGCCTACATTTAGTGGATAAATAAATGTGATATATCTAGACAATGTAATATTATCCAGCACTAAAAATACATTATCTATTCAGCCTTGAGAAGACGTGGAGGAAACTTAAATGTGTATTACTAAGTGAAAGAAGTCAATCTGAAAAAGTTATGTACTATAGGATTCCAACTATTTGACATTATAAGAAAAAGCAAAACTGTAGTAAAAAGATCAGTGATCGAAGGGGTTAAAAGGGAGGGAAGGATGAACAGTCAGGAGAGCAGAGGATTTTTAGGGCAAAGAAAGTCTTCTGTTAGATACTCTAATGGGTAATAAAGGCCACTGTTCAAAATCTATAGAATATACTACACTAAGAGTAGACCCTAATGTAAATTATGGACCCTGGGTGATATGATGTATCAATGTATGTTCATCAGTCCTAACAAATGTGCCACTTTGGTAGGCATATTGATATTGAGACAGTTTATGAATATATGGGGGAAGGGTATATGTGGGAAATCTCTATACCTTCTACTCCAATTTGTTGTGAATCTTAAACTGCTCTAAAAAATTCTGCTGCATTCAGTAATAGACAAACAAATACAATTTTTTTCATTAAACTTTTTTTAATGGGTCTCAAATTCTGTGACAGATTTTTGGTCAAGTTGTTTTCATTAAAAAGTACTAATTTTAAAAACTAATAACTTAAACTGCCACACACAAAACATATGGTCCACAAAAACATTCTCCTTTCCTTCTGAAGGTTTTACGATGCATTGTTATCATTAACCAGTCTTTTACTAGTAAACTTAAATGGCCAATTGAGACAAACAGTTCTGAGACCGTTCTTCCACCACTGATTAAGACTGGGGTGGCAGGTATCGGGGATAATATTCATTTAGCCTTCTGAGCTTTCTGGGCATTTTTAAAGCAATTTTTGCTATGGAGGAGGTCCTAACTCTGATAATACTGATGTGAGACTCTTTGAAGAAACTGATACATGTAAATATGACCAGAGCAGAAAAAAAAAATCTTTCCCTAGAATATCATATAACCACACAGAGTTTTAATCTCTACCCCATCTTTCCTTTCTGTACCATATCTGGGCAAGCT
Source organism: Bos mutus (assembly GCF_027580195.1). NCBI lineage: Eukaryota > Metazoa > Chordata > Mammalia > Artiodactyla > Bovidae > Bos > Bos mutus. The sequence goes on along the minus strand of NC_091646.1, from coordinate 8,490,130 downwards.
GGTTAAAAAACCAAACCAAAAACATGGTGGCTCCCTTCTTCTGTGCCAGTAGGATATTCAAACCACACAAACCTCTGTCCATGTTCAGGAACCCACACAAAAGCCCAATTCCTCTAACCACAATAAAACCCCAAGCCAGATTACATTTTCTGCCTGTCAAGCAATGCATAGTTCTTCTTGGGAGCATAACATATTTACTATGTTCTCCCCAGAAAGCTTCATGTGAGAAATAACTTTTCATATCCTCTAAGTATATTTGTGGCATCATCAGTCTTGGCATTTAAACAAATTTGGGGGTTAGAGATCTGACATCATTCTGTGGTGACAATAATATGGATGAAGGAAATTTTATCTTTAGTATTTAAGAAATAAAGAAGGAATGATAGAATATCACCATACTGCAACTCATAATGAATGGGACTTATCACTGTTCTAATAACAACTAAAAATATAAATTATTTGCCTTCTGGTGGCAAACACACAAACATCTCTTAAAATAACCTTCCAAAATATTAACCTGAATCTGACAGTTTTGAGACTTAGTACAATTTATATGAAATACAGAACTGATTAAAACCTAAATGTTGCCATGGTGATGCAATTAACAAAATTCAGAATGTGAAAATTCTATAGGGCAAAAAAAAAAAATGCTTTCTTAAATAATTTTAAAGGAAATTGGAAGAATTGTTAGGAAAAAAAATCTGAAATCCCCTTTGGGTTCCTCTAAATCCACAATGAAATCGCCAAAAGTTTTCTTTTATTCAGTAGAATTTGAATGGCACAGAATAACCATGACTTTGATGGAAATGAGTGATTTATATGCCTTTGATGACAGTGTTAATCAAAATCAAGTGGAAAGATTGACCTACATGTTCATACCACAGCCTAGTTTTATGGGTTGGTTTACTTGCTTATTGTACTGGCCAAAAATATCCCTAATTGCTGTCACATCATGAAAAATATTTTCAGGATTAGGAAAAAATGGCTTTTCCTCATGAGATAACAAATTGGAGAATGCTATTCTGCCACAGATAGTCTCCGCTTTCCACTTCATTAGCCATGAAGGGCAACACTTTGCACTGAAATGGGAGATTCATTAGAATGGATAGTAATCTGTGAATCCATAATGCCTCTATAGAAAATGTATCCATACCCCAAATTAAACTGAGTATGCTCTTACTACATCTTGCAGCAGTATTTTGAGATATAAGGAGCATTTTAAATAAATTGTAAACTGTCTGTAATTCAGGATCTGTTATTTGAGACCTCCTTTAAAGAGATGGGATTGATTTGGTACATTTCAGTCCCATTGAAGTAAATTAAAACTATATCTGTGATAAAAGAAAAATGTAACACAGCCCTAAATGAAGTCTCGATTCATTACTGATATGACCAATTCACCAATCAGAATATAATGTTCTGATTTTAATCTTGTAACTAAGCTTCATACATTGTTCTTTCCTACACCCCTCCTTTTTTTATACATCAAATAATGGCATTCTCAGTACATGTATGTAAATATGTTACATTGAAGTATATAGAGGATATGCTAAAATAACCCCTCCAATTTTTTTCTGAGCAACTTCTGTAGGTATTCCATTTTTAATTCCCTTTACCACAATACTATTTGAAAGCAACAATTCAAAGATAGCCACATCAAACTAAAATTGATCAGAGGTTTTTATGACATGGTAAGTTCTTCCATGATAAGGCCTGAATTCACACCAGGAAGAAGATCAGACATGCTTTATGCCAAGAACATAGAATAAAGATGACCAGGGCAAAAACCTAGATGTGTTTTGCCTAAGAGAAGTTGTCTCAATTACAGAAAAAAAGAACAATGAAGAACTGTGCAGAGTTACTCTGCACATTCAATCATAGCTACTTCAATTCCCTCAGATTATTTGATAATGGAATGATCTTCCATCACAAGTCCTTTGGAGTAAAATTTGAGATAAAGATTAAAATAGCATTATACAAGCATTATAATAAATTTTTAAATATTCATTGTCTAAAAAGGAAGAACCTGTACAAGCCTTGTTAACTAATAAAGGATGGAGACAATCAATTCTGGATCATAAAACAAGGCAAATGAAATAGTCTTTGACAAATAAAATGAATTTTTTAATAAAAATGCAATTTAAAAAAAGAAGCATGCTTTGGACAATATCAGTTTCTTTCCATCAATAAAGCATCAGAAAAAATGAACTCCATGCACACCATGTGGTAAAATATGACATTATCTTATTAAAGGCTAATACAAAGGTTATAAAATATGCCTGCATAAACCTCAAGGGAGATAAGACACCAATAATGCTATAGCAGAATTTGAAACAATATTGAAATCATTGAGTAGTATCAATATGATGGAAAAAATAACAAGTGAGGTGGAGGACAAATATGAGTCTCTCTCAGAACTCAAAGGAAAAGGAATGAAAATGTTAACAGAAAGAACAGTAAATATAGAAGATGGGGAAAGAAGCTACAACTTACAGAAAAATATTATGAGGAAAAAAACCATAGCAAATAAAAATGACAAATGTTAAATGATACTTGATCAAGAAATATCTGCCTCTATAAATTGATATGTGATGTGCACCTGTCATTATGCTAGAAAATTTTAGATGAAGAAAAAATATATAAATACTCAGGTAAGGGAAGAGTGAAGTTACTTATAATGAAGGAAGTCAGGTTGATCTCAAACAGTTTTGCAGATTTTAAATGTAACAATAGAATGAAATGAGAGGCAGAATTTTGATGTTTATATCAAAAACTTATTTATAAGTTTATACCTCATCTGAGGTATAAAACTGTTTATACCTCATCAACTGAGTAAACTTTTGGTATTTTTGGTAAACTTTCTACTTTTACACGTGAAACATATTCTCCAACTTACTCTTCTCTGAAAAAAAAGATATACCATAGAGAGCAAGATATATATAAAATAAAGCATTTGACAAAATTCAATATCCCTTTATGATAAAAAGCTCTCAACAAAATTGGGTATAGAAGGATATATCTCAACATAATAAAGGCCATATGTGACAAACCCACAGCTAACATCATACTCAATGGTGAAATCCCTCTAAGGTCAGAAACAAGACAAAGGTGCTAACTTTCACCATTCTTACCCAACATTGTACCAAAAGTGCAAGCCAGAGCAATTAGGAAAGAAAAGTAAATAAAAGTCATCAAAATTGGGAAGGAATAAATAAAATTGGCTCTGCTCATGACATCATCTTTTATATCGAACATCTAAAATATTCCACCAAAAAATCCTCAGACCTAATGAACTAATTCAGTAAGGTGGCAGGATTCAAAATTAAAACAACACACACATACACACATACACACACATGTATAGATGGCCAAAAAGTTTGTTTAGCTTTTTCTATAAGATGTCATGGAAAACCCTGAATGAACTTTTTGGCCAAGCTTATATATACACATATACACACAATGAATCATTATTCAGCAGTAAAAGAAAATGAAATCCTGTTTTGTGACAAACATAGATAGACCTAGAGAGCATTATGGTATGTAATATAAATCAGATTGAAAAAATAAATATATATGTTTTTACTTATATGTGGAATCTAAAAACATCTAATTACTGGAAACAATGTAGAATAGTGGTTGCTAGGCCCTTAGGAGTGGGAGAATAAGGGGATTTTGGTCAAAGGGTAAAAAATTTGAATTATAAAATAAGTAACTTCCAGAGATTTAATGTAAAGCATGGTGACTGTAGTTAATAATGTACTGTATACTTGAAAGTTTCTATGAGAAGAGCTCTTTGATGTTCTCATCATAACAAAACAATACACAATAATTCTGTGAGGTGAAAGATGTGTTAATTAATCTTATTGTGGTAAACATTTTGTAATACATACATGTTTCAAATAATCACAATATATAGCTTAAACTTATATCACACAAAGTTATATGTTAATTATATGTCAATAAGGCTGGGAACAAAAAAGAATCATGAAAATTCTGGAAATAAACAAAAATGCAAACCTGAAGAACTGTGTAAAACCAATAGCTGTAAGCAAGATTAGTAAATTAAATTTTCATGACCAAAATTCTTTTTGTTTTTCTAATTTAATTTTATTTTTAAACTTTACATAATTGTATTAGTTTTGCCAAATATCAAAATGAATCCGCCACAGGTATACATGTGTTCCCCATCCTGAACCCTCCTCCCTCCTCCCTCCCCATACCATCCCTCTGGGTCGTCCCAGTGCACTAGCCCCAAGCATCCAGTATCTTAAGAGATGCTGAAAAACTAATATAGCAATAATAGATTAAAAGTGGGAAAAGAAGAAAAATATCAATAAAAGCTAATTTTTTTTATCCTATGAAATAGGAATACATAGATACTGTTTAATTTTTGACATTGATAGGTAAGGTTTTGAAAACTTACTTGGACTTAAATTTCTCTTAAAAGAACAAACAGAATAATTGAATTCAAACACTCTATGCTCAGTTAAAAGTGAAAATGCTAGTTGCTCAGCCATGTCCAACTCTCTGTGACCCCATGGACTGTAACCCACCAGGCTTCTTTGTCTATGGAATCTTCCAGGCAAGAATACTGGAGTGGGGTAGCCATACCCTTCTCCAGGATATCTTCCTGACTCAGGGATCGAACCTGTGTCTCCTGCATTGCAGGCAGATTCTTTATCATCAGAGCCACCAGGGAAGCCCCTTGCTCAATTAAAGCAGAATATAAGTCTTTTACATAATTAAGCTTACAATTAGAGAAACAACAATTCCTTTGTCAGCATAGTAACAAAGAAAACAGAAGAGTAGAAAATATATTTAACTAAATTCAAAAACAAAAAGTTTTAAAAGCAAACTTGAAAATATAATTTGTGACAGTGATTGTAGATAGTTGAGCCTCCCTATTAAAATATAGAGACTCAAATAGGTATTAAAAAATTGTACTGCACAAGAACAATACCTAAAACAAAGTGCCTCAAAATGCTTAAAATTCACAACTAAAAAAGACATCATAATATTAATGTCATAGAAAGTAGGGTTTATTATAAGAAGCATTAAATAAGACAAAGGGTCGTTGTTTATTAATGAAGGATCAAAATACATGTATTAAAACACTATTTAAAAAATCTAAAGATGAAGTGGCAAAACAATAGAGGATGATTTAAATACATATTTTAAAATTAAAATATGACATTAAGAATTAAAATATAGAGGTGTTGAAAAATATAATTATTTACACTGTATATATAAAATTTTGACTAAGGGAATAAATATTCTTTTCAAGTACATAAAGGACATTCATGTATTTATCATAAATTTCAGAGACCAGAAGTTATACAACCTCCAGCTATCTACAAGCATCACTATAAAATGTGAATCCATGTCTAAAACACCAACAACTCACTCAATAAAATGTGTGATTTTTTGATCAATGGGTAAGTAAAAATTTCAATTACCAATTCACTGAATAATAATGGGGAGACTTCTTTCTCTTTCCCTTCCTTCCTTTCCCTTCACTCCCCTCTATTCTTTTCTGTTCCCTTCCTTTCTCTACACTTCTCTCTCTTTCCATTAACAATTCAGATTTAAAGCTACTACATGGGCAGAGCAGGATAGGCATAGATGTTGGTAGTTTGCGTAATGGGGTACATGGTAGACCAGTGCTGGGCATCAGATCATGAATTAAATGAACAGGATACCCCTATTGAGGAGTGACTTAGCATTGAGTGATAGCCCAAGTGAGATGAGATGGGCCATGGAGAGTTAGAGTCTAAGAATGGTGAGGAGGGTTTCCATGAGGTGGGGCAGCCAGATGTACAGCGCTAGAACCAGAAACAGTTAAGGATGGTATTCATACATAGGGTTGGCAATGTGTAGCACATGAGACTGGCGGGATGAGAGTGCCCCAGTATGGGTTATGGGGACCACACAGGATAAGAATGTCCATGGCCAGTTGGGGGAGGAGCAGCACAGGAGGGAGTGTTTTAATTTGAGACATCAGAGCCAGGGCACTGTGAAGAAGAATGAAAGTGTAGGATCTGCCTGTCTTGAGGAGACAACTACAACAGGGTGAGCATGATATTTGGATAGGGTAAACAAAAGGGGAAGAAAAGAGAGACTGGTTACTACAAGTAACAAATCAAATAAGTAAATATTTTAAGGACAATGAAAGCCAAGCTTCTCACCACTGGAGGAAATACTGAAAAATATGGGGAGTCAGAGAATTTCGATGAACTGTCTGATGTTGGATTGGAATTGGTGATGTGCGTGCATGCTCAGTTGTGTCTGACCATTTGTGGCCCTGTGGACTGTACCCCACCAGGCTCCTGTGTCCATAGAATTTTCCAGGCAAAAGTACAGGAGTGGGCTGCCATTTTCTTCTCCATGGAATTGGTGGTACATATGGACAACTATATATATATATGTGTGTGTGTATATATATATATATAATATATATACATAATATATGTGTGTATATATACACATTATATATGTATATATATTATATATGTGCATTATATAATATATACACATTATATATAATATATATACATATATATAATATATATACATTATATATAATATATATTATATTATATATATAATATATATATACATTATATATACATTAATTATATGTTGTGTTTGTGTGTATATATATATATGTGTGTGTGTATGTATTACATGTGTGTATATCCATATATTCCACAGTTCTGAATACTAAGAGAGCCAGGGGACAGCAACACCTAATAACAGTGAGCACACTTCATTCCCAGATCTTCCATGTAGTATCTTTTACTAAAAGAATTAAACATTTAAAGCAATTATACTTCAATTAAAAAAATTAAAAAGAAAGATTTTAAGGCTTCTTAGAGGAACAGCTGGTTCATTGGCTACAGAAGGTACAAATGTACCTGGAACATCTTCTTGCACCAGAAACAAAAGAAGTGCTCACAGAATAATGAAATTATACCAAAAGGACATAGAAATTAGATTGAATAAGTCCCCACTGGCCAAACTGAAGGCAATTTGAATATTGAAGTAAATAAGAGTAGTAATGGAATAAAATAGGAAACCATGATTTCATTTAAATGTAAATGAATAAGTTGAAATTTGCTGATAAGCAGGTTATGTACATAATTTCAAAGTACCTCCCCATAAAATGACTATTAATTCCAGTGAGATAAATAATAATTTTAGAGTAGAACATCTTGGCAGATATCATCTTAATCAAATGATCAAAATGCACATTCAGTTCAGTTTAGTCACTCAGTCATGTCCGACTCTTTGTGACCCCATGAATCTCAGCACGCCAGGCCTCCCTGCCCATCACCAACTCCCGGAGTTCACTCAAACTCATGTCCATCAAGTCGGTGATGCCATCCAGCCATCTCATCCTCTGTCGTCCCCTTCTCCTCCTGCCCCAAATCCCTCCTAGCATCAGGGTCTTTTCCAATGAGTAACTCTTCGCATGAGGTGGCCCAAGTACTGGAGTTTCAGCTTCAGCATCAGTCCTTCCAATGAACACACAGGACTCCTTTAGGATGAACTGGTTGGACCTCCTTGCAGTCCAAGGGACTCTCAAGAGTCTTCTCCAACATCACAGTTCAAAAGCATCAATTCTTCGGCACTCAGCTTTCTTCATAGTCCAAATCTCACATCCATACATGACAACTGGAAAAACCATAGCCTTGACTAGACGCACCTTTGTTGGCAAAGTAATATCTCTGCTTTTCAATATGCTATCTAGGTTGGTCATAACTTTCCTTCCAAGGAGTAAGCGTCTTTTAATTTCATGGCTGTAATCACTATCTGCAGTGATCGTGGAGCCCCCCCAAAATAAAGTCTGACACTGTTTCCACTGTTTCCCCGTCTATTTCCCATGAAGTGATGGGACCAGATGCCATGATCTTAGTTTTCTGAATATTGAGCTTTAAGCCAACTTTTTCACTCTCCTCTTTCACTTTCATCAAGAGGCTTTTTAGTTCCTCTTCACTTTCTGCCGTAAGGTTATTGATATTTCTCGCAGCAGTCTTTATTCCAGCTTGTGCTTCTTCCAGCCCAGCGTTTCTCATGATGTACTCTGCATATAAGTTAAATAAGCAGGGTGACAATATACAGCCTTGACGTACTCCTTTTCCTATTTGGAACCAGTCTGTTGTTCACATTAGTAATGGAACAAATTAAAAGTATTCATCACCACATAGGATGTAGTCAGAAGGACTCAACATTACTTCTGAGATATTCCTGCCAAGGATGGATATGCTGCATTGAGCCATTAAGAACGAGACAGCAAAAGAGACACTGATGTATAGAACAGTCTTATGGACTCTGTGGGAGAGGGAGAGGGTGGGAAGATTTGGGAGAATGGCAATGAAACATGTAAAATATCATGTAGGAAACGAGTTGCCAGTCCAGGTTCGATGCACGATGCTGGATGCTTGGGGCTGGTGCACTGGGACGGCCCAGAGGGATGGTATGGGGAGGGAGGAGGGAGGACGGTTCGGGATGGGGAACACATGTATACCTGTGGCGGATTCATTTTGATATTTGGCAAAAATACAATTATGTGAGGTTTAAAAATAAAATAAAATTAGAAAAAAAAAAGAAATGCTAGTGAAGCCCCAGTTAGGGGAGGGCATCCTACAAATAAATGGCCTGTGATATTCTTATGTTAAGGTCATTCATTCTGTCAGCCATAGAGATGTACCTTTCAGATCTCCCATGAAGTGGGCACCAGGCAAAAGATGTTCTATTAGCTGGCAATTTCCAATATATGCCAAAGTTTTGAGCTGAAGCTACGTACATGAAGCAGTATCCAGCCATTGACTGAGCAAAGAGGTGAAGAAAGGGTTTAGATTTTGGCCAGTACATGACTGTTGTATGGAGAATCTTTAAAATGGATCTCGTCATTGGGCTGGCAACACTCTGTCAGAAATACAACAAATATGAGACTCTTCCTACCCTATTCTTCCTTTCCTTTCTCTTTTTCATTGGTGTTAGATCTGAATTGTGGTAGGGAAACTTCCCCTTAATTCTCCTGATCTTTCTCCACTATTTTTTTACAGTATTTACCTCCTCTCCCCATAAATATGTTGCACTTCCAACTTAATATTGATGCCTGCTTCCCAGAAGATTTAATAATTATGTGCCAAAAGTGATCCAGAACACCAAGCCATTGAGTGGGAATTGGGGAATTTTGAGGCGCTGCTTGGATGGCAGGACCACATTCTGAATGGTATGTAGGCATGAATGTTATGAACAATTGTACATGAATAAATTAGACAATCTAGATGAAATGCACAAATTCCAAAATACAAACTACCAACTAACTCCAGAAAGAAAATACAAAGATATCACCAGAAATAAAACCATAGGCCAATATCCCTTATCAATAGATGAAATGAACCTCAAACAAAAATAATACCAAATTATGATGATCAAGTGGAATTTATCATCCCAGAAATGCAGACTGATTCAACATATGAAAAATCAAAGAATGTAATACACATTAATCGAATGAAGGGAAAAGACCACATGCCCATCTTAATTGATACAGGAAAAGTAGTTGACAAAATTTAACATTATTTCATGATAAAACACTGAGTAAATTAGGAAAAGAAGGGAACTTTCTTAAATGAGAAAGGACATTTATGAAAAATCCCCAGGTAACATCATGCTCAGAACAACTTGTCTTGTTCTTGCTTACTTTCACTATTGCTATTTAAAACAGTACTAAAAATTCTAGCCAGAGCAATTAGGTGAGAAAAAGAAAAAAAAATCATTCATATTGGAAAGGAAGAAGTAAAACTATGTTTGTAGATAACAGCACTCTCTCCATAGGAAATCTTAAATAATCCACAAAAACCTGTTAGAGCTACTACTAATCAAATTCAGCAAAGTTCTCAGGTACAAGATAAATGTGAGAATCAGTTGTATTTCCATACTCTACCAATGTACAGTATCCAAAACAGAAATTAAGAAAACAATTCAAATCATAATGTGATCATAAATTATTTAGTAATAAATTTAGCCAAGGATATGCAGACCTATACACCAAAAATTCCAAAACATTGCTGAAGGAAAACAAATAGACCTAAATAAACAGAAAGAAATTCAGTTAATGGATTGGAAGATTTAATAGTGTCAAGATGGCAATGATCCCCAAAACAATCTACAGATAATGATGTTGGTTACTTGACTCACACCATACACAAAAATTAATTCAAAATGGAACAAAGACTTAAAGATAATAGGTGAAATTATAAAACCTTAAGAAGAAAACATAGGATTAAACTTTATTTACATATATTTGAGAATGGATTTTTAAGTATGCCTACAAATTATGGTTAACAAAAGAAAAAAGTTGGACTTAAACAAAATTGTAAAATATTTGGTGTCAAAGGATATCATCAATAAATTGAAAATAAAACCTATATAATAAGAAAAATATTTTCAAATTATATGTCAGAAGGATTTACTATCCAGAATATTATAAAGAACTCCAACAGCACCATAGCAAAAAGCACACAATCTGACTAAAAATAGGCAAAAAACTATTATTTCTCCAAAAAAAAAAATACAAATGATCAGCAAACACATGAAAAGATGCTCAACATTAGTAGCTATTGGGGAAATGCAAATCAAAACCACAATTAAATCCTATTTTCCATCCAGTAGGTTGTCTGCAGTCATTTAAAAAATGAAAAATAGCAAGTATTGGTGAGGATATAGAAAAATTGGAACAGTAATACATTCCCCATGATGCTATATTGTGGAAAAAAGTTGGATTTTTCCTCAAAATGTTAAGTATATATATAACATATAACATAGCAATTTCAATCCTGTGTATACACAGAATACTTGAAAGCAGATATTCAAACAAATACTTATACACAAATGTTAATAACAGTACTATTCACAATAGCTAAAAGGCAGAAATAACTCAAATGTTTATCAACTGATGAATGAATAAATGTGATACATACATAAATGGAATACTTTTCACCCACAAAAAGGACGAAAGTACAGATATGTGCCTATAGAATGGATGAACCTGGAAAGCATTTTGCTAAGTGAAATAAGCTAGACAAAAAATGCCACTTACTGTATGATTCAATTTATATAAACTATCCAGGTAAGCAAATCCCTAAAAACAGAAAGCAGATCAGTGGTTTCCAGAACTTTGAGACTGAGAACAATGGGGAGTGACTGTTTGATGGGTTTAGGGGTTCCTTTGGGATAATGAAAACATTTTGCAACTAGAAATTTGTAATGATTGCACAATAGTATAAATGTACTAGATGTCATTAACTATAAATTTTATGTTATGTGTATTTTTACCATAATTTTTTAATAGCTTGATTCTATCTCACTTGTCCATTGAGAATTGGCAGCAGAGCTCTGTCATCATGGTTACTCTGAGACTCGGGCTGACAAAAACCTTATCTCAATATATGCTTCTAGAATAATCATAGCAGGGAAAAGTAAACATTGTTTTATCTCAAGGAAAACAAAATAGAATTTGCAACCAGTGATAAAACTTGAAATTTTAGGAGAAAATTATAATGTAGGGAAATTCAATCTTCCATGCCAAAGCCTTTGACTGTGTGGATCACAATAAACTGTGGAAAATTCTGAAAGAGATGGGAATACCAGACCACCTGACCTGCCTGTTGAAAAATCTGTATGCAAGTCAGGAAACAATAGTTAGAACTGGACATGGAACAACAGACTGGTTCCAAATAGGGAAAGGAGTATGTCAAGGCTGTGTATTGTCACCCTGCTTATTTAACTTCCATGCAGAGTACATCATGAGAAACGCTGGGCTGGAAGAAGCACAAGCTGGAATCAAGATTGCTGGGAGAAGTATCAATAACCTCTGATATGCGGATGACACCACCCTTATGGCAGAAAGTGAAGAAGAAGAAAAGAGCCTCTTGATGAAAGTGAAAGAGGAGAGTGAAAAAGTTGGCTTAAAGCTCAACATTTAGAAAACAAAGATCATGGCATCCGGTCCCATCACTTCACGTGAAATAGATGGGGAAACAGTGGAAGCAGTGACAGATTTATTTTTTAGGGCTCCACAATCACTGCAGATAGTGATTGCAGACATGAAGTAAAAAGTTGCTTACTCCTTGGAAGAAAAGTTATGACCAACCTAGACAGCATATTAAAAAACAGAGACATTACTTTACCAACAAAGGTCCATCGAGTCAAGGCTATGGTTTTTCCAGTAGTCATGTATGGATGTGAGAGTTGGACCATAAAGAAGGCTGATCAGCAAAGAATTGATGCTTTTAAACTGTGGTTCTGGAGAAGACTCTTGGGAGTACCCTGGACTGCAAGGAGATCCAACCAGTCCATCCTAAAGGAAATCAGTCCTGAATGTTCATTGGAAGGACTGATGTTGAAGCTGAAACTCCAATACTTTGGCCATCTGATGCAAAGAGCTGACTCATTTGAAAAGACACTGATGCTGGGAAAGTTTGAAGGTGGGAGGAGAAGGGGACGACAGAGGATGAGATAGTTGGATGGCATCACTGACTCAATGGACATGAGTTTGAGTAAACTCCAGGAGTTGGTGATGGACAGGGAGGCCTGGCATGCTGCAGTCCATGGGGTTGCAAAGAGTCGGACACAACTGAGTAACTGAACTGAACTGAATTGATTATGAGCTTGGCATGTTCCCAATGTAAGTTTCATGGTAATTTTAACTAATGTTATTTTTCTTATGTTATATAATGAAATGTGTCAACATTTGAAAAATCTACATAGGTCAATTCACCAATATTTTATAAACGATGTCATAACATCATGCCTGAGTAAATGACCTACTCAAAGGATAAAATAGGTTATCAGATTTTCACTTCAAAGACCTTGGACACCTAAAAAAGAACGAAAGTGAAAGTTGCTCAGTCCTGTCTGACTCTTGCTACCCCCTACAGTCCATGGAATTTCCCAGGCCAGAATACTGGAGTAGGTAGCTATTCCCTTCTCCATGGGAACTTCCAACCCAGGGATCAAACTCAAGTCTCCTGCATTGCAGGCAGATTCTTTACCAGCTGAGCCACCAGGGGAGCTGGGCACATAGAGATTAGGGACAAAAACCAGTGAACAGTGACTCAAAAGACAGCCACCACCTATTTCCAATATTGTGCTAGAAATCAGTTCTTTGGTGGAAAAGGAGCCTCTATCTGTAGAATGTTCCTATTTCTATTGTGTAAATACAGCTACTATGGCCAATTTCAACCTACCAGTGTGACATCACTGAAAATTGGGAAGAAGTACTAAAAGTTGGCTCTTCTATGAGCACACAGTGTTACATTGGACAGCCTTACAAACTATGACATATCTTTCAACTTTTCTATCCTTTTTATTTCAGTAAAATCCTAGTTAAGTGTTTCTCTAACCATGCTTTTAATCCTTGGACCACCAGCATCTAACTGCAACTTTGTTAAAATGTAGAAGTCTGCGTACCATTCCATATTTATAGAGTGTACTTTAGAATTCATACTTTTAACATCTTCCAGGTATTTCTGATGTACACTAAAGTTTGCCATTCACTGTCTCAGATGCCCAGTTCCATTTAATTTCTATGAAAGTATATACAACTGTGAACTGAAACAGCAACAGCCTAAGATTCAATCCTCCCAAACAGTATACATATCAGTTACTACTATGTTTCCAAAATGTCTATCTACATCAAAATTTAATGAAAACATGCAACTATCTATATAATCTCTGATTCAGACTTAGAATCAATCTCCCTGTATTAGTTTGCTAAGACTGGGTGTCTGAAAGAACAGAAATTTATTTTCTGACAGTCCAAGATTGATATATCATCAGTGTGGTTTAATCCTGAGGATTCTCTTCTTGATTTGTAGATGGCTGTCTTTTCTCTTTGTTTTCATATGGTCTTCCCTTTGAGCATGTGTATGTTCTAATCTCCTCATAAGGAGACCAATTATATTGGATTAGGGCCCACCCAAATAACCTTATTTAACCTTAATTACTTCTTTAACAGCACTGTCTCTAAATACAGTCACATTCTAAAGTACTGGGGGATTAGAACTTCTCCTATAAATTGGTGGAGAAACACAGTTCATCTCATAAAATTCCTAAATAAGCTAAAAGTAAGAAACATATATAGGAATTTATACTGAGACATTAAATGTGACACATAGATACAAGCCTTGGCATATTTAAGCATCTTAGCTTTAATATATCTGTCATCAACAAATGTTAGCATCCCTGTCACATTGAGCCATCAGCCTGCAGAATGTGTCTGGCCTGAATCTAAACACACAAATGTTTAGATTTCATGGAACAATTCATCTACTTATGAAGATGAAGGCTAATTCATAAACATCTTGTGGAGAACTGAAGGCAAGATGATATTTATTTTTTAGCTGATCAACTTTTTTGCATCATGACTTGGGCGAAAATCTGTCTTTGAAGCAGAATTGTAAACCTGTTCTTTCTCTTATGATACTAACTATAATAAGTACAAGTTGTACTCTGAATTTATAAGAAATTTTCCAAGAAAGGGATGATGCTGAAAGCTTTTAATTTTTTTCACATATCTTTACAATGTATTCTTCAATTCTATCTGGTTATTCTATTTAAACCTTAGCATCTCCTGTTTGACTTCATAACATATATAAATTTCTGAATTATAATAATCACTTGAAAATATGATTCCAAATAATCTTCAAGTATATTTTACCATTCATTTATATCTTCATTCAACATTAAACAAATATTTTAGGTGCATCTGTCCTACATTTTGCATTTCCCTGGTGGCTCAGTGGTAAAGAATCTGCCTGCCAATGCAGGAGACGTGGGTTTGATCCCTAGGCTGGGAAAATCCTCTGGGGAAGGAAATGGCCACCCACTCCAGTATTCTTCCCTGGGAAATCCCATGGACAGAGGAGCCTGGTGGGCTACAGTCCATGGGGTAGCAAAAGATTGAGACACCATTTAGCGACTAAACAACAACAAATATTATATTTTCATTCTAAGATCTACAGGGTACAGATGTGAATAAGTGATGATCTTGTCCTCATGAAGCTCACAGTTTAATGAGACCCAAATAATGAAACATGTGCTATTATAAACATAGGATCACGATGTTATAGCAGAAGGGAGGAAAAATTGATTCACTTTGCCTGAAGGAATTGGGGAAAGTTTCACAGAGGGTATTATGATTTATCTACATCTTAAGGATGTATAAGAGGGGAGAAAATTCACTCCAATGAGGGCAAGTGGTTGTAAAACTCTTTGTTACTAGGGAAAATGCAAATGACTTTGTAAATTAATTGTGAATGATGGAGCGCAACAATGTAGACTAGATTCACGTCATTCAGTTGTATACTATCCTGAGGTGTTTAAATTTTATTCTAGCATCAAGGCAAGATTTTAGCTGTGATGTGACATGATTAGGTTTGTGTTCTAGATCACAAAACTGAGCCCCTGATTTTCCCCAACTCCAAATTTGTTTCTTACAGTCTTTCCCTATCTCAGTTAATTCCATCCTTCCAGATATACAAGGCTAGAATCCTTGAAGTTATGTTTGTATCACTTTTAATCTCATGCCCCACCATGAGAAATCTTCTAAAGAAACCTAAGTTTTACGTTAAAAGTATATCCATAAGTTGAACACTTTTTACTCTCTTTCACTGATACCAAGTCATCATCATGTATTGCCTGGGTTATTAAAATCACCTATTAACTTGTGTCCTGCTTCTACTTTATCCCACTGTTTAACAACCAGATTTGTTCTCAGTATAGAAGCCAGAGAAACTGGGTTAAAATATTTAGATCATGTTACTCTTTTGCTCTAATTTAACCACTGACTTCTATAGGGGAGCAAATTTGCCACCCTGAGATGTGTCTCTTTGGCATAATGATTAATTTATGCTGATAAATTTCAAGGCCCAAACAACTAAGAAAGAACTTTCCCCACTAACTGCCTAAATGAATGTAGATAGAAGACCTGTTCCAGGAAGTGTTATCACCATAGATGAACTATGATGAACATACTATGAACTAGGTGTGGTGGATAGGTTCCTAGCAAAGTCTGTTTGTTAAAATTCCTCTCTCTGTCCCATTTTCTCTGCAGGCCCAGAAAACCTTTGTTTACCAAACATTTGCAAACATTTTACCAAACATTTTTCACAAATATTTTACCAAACATTTTTCTAACTCCATGTGAATTCTCTTCTTCCCCTCTGAAGTGCTAAATACCATTCCCAACATCCTCTTTTGTCTTTGGATCAAGATGGTGTTTAAGGTGAGGGTTCCAGCCATTTGAGTGAATGTTTTCCTGGGTCTCTCCCATGTATCCGTGCTATTAATCTTTTGTGTGATTTTCTCCTGTTAACTTGTCTTATGTCAATTCAATTCCTAGACCAGCTATAAGAATCTAGAAGGGTAGAGGAAAATTCCTTGCTCCCTGAAACGTGCCATCTCACTTGTAGTAAAAGTCAAAGTCCTTTCAATGAACTGCAAATTTCTAAACAATCTGAGTCTCTTTTCGTTTTTTTAACCTCACTGGTAACTCTCCCTTCCTCCCCTATTTTCTCTTTCCCATATACATTGGCCTGCTTGCTGTTCCTAGAAAATGCCACACACATTCCCACTTTAGGGCCTTTGCAGTCGCTGTTTCTTCTCCCTGGAATGCTTGTCCCATTGAGTTTTCTCATTGGGTTTTCTCATTGAGTTGTCTCATGAGTCCTACCTGAGTTTTTCCATCACATCCTTTGTTGAAAAATGACGTCAGTAATATAAGCCCTAACTGTCTATTTGAAATTTCACTCCATCCTTCAATACTATTGTTCTTTCTTCCATCTTGAATATTTCTTCCCATGGCACTTATCACCTAATGGTATACTATATCATTTACTTGTTTATATCATTTATTATTTGTGTATTCCCAGTAGAGTATGATCTCCATGAGGTCAAAGATTTCTTTGTTTACTTTTACCTTTGCATGTAATTCCTAAAATGGCGCCTGGAGTAGGAAGAGCTTAATAAATATTTTTAGAAAGTTAAGTGAAATTCTAGAGAACAGTGTGAATTAAGAAGAGTCAGTGAGAAAAATTTTTGTAGTCCACAATGTTTACCTTAATAACTATTTATTGTGCTAAACATCTACCATATATTTCATGTTTTTCTAGTCTCTTTGAAGAGTAGGGATATTTGAGAAATCTCTGTATTAGATGAAATCTTAAGTTAGTTTCTGCCAAATAGCATGCCTATTACTTGCTCTTTCTTCTTGTCAGGATGTCTTACTTCCTATCATTGCAGTCACCATTTTCAAATCTAATCACATTCAATTTAACTTCTAGTTTTATCACTTTTGTTTCTTTTCTGTATACTCACTTCTGTTAGCCAATTCCCATTTTGGATTATACATTTTTATAACATGTTACATGGGTTTATCATTGGGAGAGGGAGGTATAGCACAACCACACATTGTGCTCTCTGTGCATGAAATGCATGACCAGATATATAGAGACAAATCAACAAAAAACTTAGATATGGCATGATTAATAACTGATCATAATGTGCATCTTATTTACATACTGATCTGTGGAATTACTTTCACTTTGTGGAATGAAGAGCTAGCAATGACGTTTATACTTTATGCAATTACTCATAGTTAATATAACATGGTAACAAATTTAAATTGTGTCATTTGGAGCTGGTGGTATTTAAACCATGAGTAACCAAAATACAAGCATATCAGATCTTTGCAAAGCAAGAGCTGTCCTTGTGTGTATATGTATTTGCATACACATGTGTTTGTGACTGTATGTCTGTATTGTGTATTGCATAAAAGTACTATAGACGTACATGTGAAATATTATACCATTTTAATTGTTTTAAAGTTTATAAAAAGATCATTGTGCTGTATTAAGTTCTGTGAGATTTTTTCTGTTTACTTATGTCATATAACTGTATGAAATACACGAATCTGTTTCCAAGTTCTCTTTCCTAGTCTACTTTTTTTATCTATACCAAATATCACACAGTTTTTTTCAGGAATTTATATATCTAAATATTTTTATTTCAAACTTTTCAATTACATTATTAAAATTCCTATATTCCTTTATGAAGTCAATATTGAGTCTGTCCTACGGGCCAACTCTTTTTTTTCTAAGCACTGAGAATGCAGTTAATATATAAGCAAACTGTTTTTATGGAGCTTACAAATTTCACACATTCTTAATCACAATAGTTTCATATTAAGTTATGATATCTAATAAGGCAAGTGTCCTTTCCTTGTTTCCTTGACTCATTATTCTTACTTAGAAGTTTTAGAATTATTGAATTCTAAGGATGGACAGGGAAGCCTGGCATGCTGCAGTCCATGGGGTCACAAAGAGTCGGACATGAATGAGCGACTGAACTGAAGGAAAAAATATGGCTTATTTGACTTTGATGCAGAGTACATCATGTGAAATGCCTTCCTGGATGAATCACAAGTTGGAATCAAGATTGCTGGGAGAAATATGAATAGCCTCATATATGCAGATGATACTACCCTAATGGCAGGAAGCAAAGTGGAACTAAAGAGCCTCTTGATGAAAGTGAAAGAGATGGGTGAAAAAGCTGACTTAAAACTCAACATGCAAAAAACAAAGATCATAGCATCCAGTCCCATCACTTCATGGCATATAGATGGGGAAAAAAATGGAAACAGTGGCAGATTTTATTTCCTTGGGCTCTAAAATCACTACAGATGGTGACTGCATCCATGAAATTAAAAGACATTTTCTCATTGGAAGAAAAACTATGACAAACTTAGAGAGCATATTAAAAAGCAGAGATATCACTTTGCTGATAAAGGTCTGTCCATATAATCAAAGCTATGGTTTTTCCAGTAGTCATGTATGGATGTGAGTGTTGGACCATAAAGAAAGCTGAGCACCAAAGAACTGATGTGAAGAGCCAACTCATTGGTAAAGACCCTGATTCTGGGATAGATTAAGGGCTAGAGGAAAAGATAGTGACAGAGGATGAAATGGTTGGATGGTATCACCGACTCAATGAACATATGTTTGAGCAAACTCTGGGAGACACTGAAGGACAGGGAAGCCATGCAGTGCTGTAGTCCACGGAGTCACAAAGAGTCAGACACGACTTAGCAACTGAACAAGAAGAAGGAACAAAGCCTGTTGGTATTTTCATTCAAATGAACTGAATATGTAGCTCAGTTTTAGGGAAATATGATGTTTACTATGGCGGTGGTAGTTTAGTGACTAAGTTGTATCTAACTCTTGTGACCCCATGGTCCAGTCTTTGTGATTTCCCAGGCAAGAATACTGAGTAGGTTGCTATTTCCTTCTCCAGGGAATCTTCCCCACCCAGGGATGAAACCCACAATTCCTGAATTGCAGGTGGTCTCCTGCATGGCAAGCAGATTCTTTAATGCTGAGCCAGCAGGTAAGCCCATGTTTACTATACTAATGCTTTTTCTATGCAAGCATAGTATATCTTAGTACTAACATTTGGATTTCTAAATCTATTCTTAAGACTATTTGATAATGTTTCCTTTAGAAATCATAAACACTCTTTTGCTGGATTTTTTTCCAGGTACTCTACATTCTGTGGCATTATTATAAAAGGTATTTTATTATTAATTACATTTTCTATGTGTTTTAAAATAAATTTGAGTAATGTATATATTCCAGTAAAATTACCATATTTTTCAAATATATTATCAAAGTTATTCATAATAAATCATTGATTCCTTAAATAGGGTTATTTTAGTACAATGTTTTGTTGTTAATATCATCTAACTACAATATCTCAATTATTTGGGGCTACTATTGCCACCATTTTCTGTATTTAAGCATTATTTTGGTTTGAGATATATTATAGATTGCTAGATTAAATAGCACATGGAAATTAACTGAAAAAAAACTGTAGTATTATGTCTTTGTGCTCTGTTTGCTTAGTCTTTAAATGTCTTCCTAAATGTGGTATCCTCCTACTAACATTAATTGATATACATTTAGGACATCTACATTATTATATTTAGCACAAGGTTATCTAATAGGAGTGGATACATTTATTTTTAAAAAATCTTATTGACAATTTCAGAAGTTTTAGATGACTTATAAGAGCTGATTAGATCTTCATTATTTTTTATCATAATTGACTGATGGAAAGGTTTTATTAGCCATAGGAAAATTGTCATTTTTCTGTATTTCAGTTATGTTTGCATTATTAGTATTATCTTTAGCCTGAATATTTTATTTCATAATTCATTAACTGCATTGCACTGAAGACAAATGGGAGAGTATCACTGTCAACTCTCTGCACTATAAAGAAGGATGAAATGTGTTCCAGGCCAAGGGAATATCTGCAAAGTCCCTAAGTTGGAAAAGCATAAAGTTTGTTCTATGAAATAAGCAGAAATCAATGGGAAGAGAGTCAGGAGAAACTGTTATCAGGAAAGGTGTTAAGAGCAAGTATTTTCTGCTAATAGGAATATATTTATCCTCAGCGATCTCATATTAGTGTTTGGCAAAAACTCTAAAAGAGAGAATATTTTGATCTACAGCCTTACGAATCGTCCCCTTAATAATGCCAAGTATATCCCATTCTTTTGGAAAATTTGGAAACAAGGTACACAAATCTTATCTAGCTTAAAACTCAGCATTCAGAAAACTAAGATCATAGCATCGCTTATTATCAAATAGATGGGGAAACAATGGAAACAGTGACAGACTTTATTTTGGGGGTTCCAAAATCACTGCAGATGCTGCTGGCAGCCATGAAATTAAAAGAAGCTTGCTCCTTGGAAGAAAAGCTATGACCAATCCAGACAGCATATTAAAAAGCAGAGACATTACTTTACCAACAAAGGTCCATCTAGTCAAAGCTATGGTTTTTCCAGTAGTCATGTATGGATGTGAGAGTTGGACTATAAAGAAAGCTGAGCAGTGAAGAATTGATGCTTTTGAACTGTGGTGTTGGAGAAGACTCTTGAGAGTCCCTTGGACAGCAAGGAGATCCAACCAGCCCATCCTGAAGGAAATCAGTCCTGAATATTCATTGGAAGGAGTGATGTTGAAGCTGAAACTCCAATACTTTGGCCACCTGATGTGAAGAACTGACTCATTGGAAAAGACCCTGATGCTGGGAAAGATTGAGGGCAGGATGAGAAGGAGGTGACAGAGGATGAGATGGTTGTATGGTATCACTGACAAGATGGACATGAGTTTGAGTAGGCTTCAGGAGTTGGTGATGGACAGGGAAGCCTGGTGCAATCCATGGGGTCACAAATAGACACGACTGAGCAACTGAACTGATCAACTTCTGTAACACAGAATATAAAATTTCTTCTCGTTCCTTTATTCCTTGAGATGCAAGTTAGCATATTAAATGGATATAATAATGCCTAGTCTGTAGAACCAAACAAGGGGAAGTAATTAGTCAAGGTAAATTTTCCTGCAGCAATCGTTACATGATAAGGAACCTAAAATGATCCACCAGAAATTTAAGTCTCCTCCATTCAAAACTTTTCTCAACAATGAAATCTGAAAAGAATGATTTTGGCATGAGCAATTTCTGGCAGTAGTTAATGTAGATTGAAGTAGAAGAAATAGAAAACATGAAACTTGAATGAAATATAGGTATAATCATCCAGGAAGGAAATGGCAACCCACTCCAGTGTTCTTGCCTGGAGAATCCCAGGGACGGGGGAGCCTGGTGGGCTGCCGTCTCTGGGGTCGCACAGAGTCAGACACGACTGAAATGACGCAGCAGCAGCAGCATTAGGCTTGAAGCTATAAAGAAATAGCAAAAAATCAGATTTCTGACAGAATGGTAAACTTCCATCAATTGTTGTCTTCATACCAAGAAATAAACATAGAAACTCCAAAACCAACCAACAAACACCACCTCAGAATACCAGAGGTTGTTTAATAAATCTGTTAAACTAATACCACCTGTGACAAATCTGTAGCATGATAGAAGTTAACTGTGTTCTAAGCTGGGGAGAGGTAGCAGGGTGAGAAGTAGTTTATAATAGTTGAGGCTGGATTCGTGGTAAAAGATAGTTTTGTTTAGTTTTGCTTTTTAATGTCTGTCCTCTTTTTCTCTCCCACATATCCTTAGGCAGATAATTAGATGCCTTGTCATCATTGCAAGGATAAAATTAGTCTATAGGGAGGCAATACTTTCAATATGGTGGTTTAAAAGCTTGACAAATTCTCCCCACAAAAAAAAAAAAAAAATCAATTCAACTGGATAAAATCATGGGAAACAATCACTGCTGAGCTCTGTAAGTCATCAACAAAAACATAAAACAAATTAAGAAGTGTGGTTGTTTAGTCACTCAGTTGTGTCTGACTCTTTGTGACCTCATGAACTGAGGCCACTAGGCTCCACTATCCATGGGATTTCCCAGGCACAAAGACTGGAGTGGGTTGCCATTTCCTTCTCCAGGGGATCTTCCCAACCCAGGAATCAAATCCGGGTCTCCTGCATTGGCAGGCAGATTCTTTACCACTGAGCCACCTGAGAAGCCCATTGAGAAGTGTTTATGCAAGAAAAAATAACAAATCTTGGATAAGAATAGTGAATGGGAATATGTAGCATTCTTGCTCAGACCACCTCCTATATTCATCCCATAATTTAGTTGGCTCAATAGTTATACCAAAGCTCTCTGAGAGCAAACTTGCTAGGTTTCATGACTTACTGTGAATTTTCATCAGAAAAAAAAAAAAATGCCAGAACACAGTGACATGACGTATTCAAAAGAGCTAAAGGAATAAAATCATCAACCAAAATGTCTATAAAGCAATATACTAAAAGGATTATACATCCTGAATGCATGGGAGTTTATTATAAGAATGGTGGGTTGGTTTAACACTCAAATATAAATCAAAATAATTCAACATATGAATAAACAAAAACCCTATATGAACATTCTCAACAGATGCAGAAAAGATATTGACAGAATATAATGGCCATTCCAGATAAAAAGTTAAAGCAAATTAGGAATAGAAGGGAACTTTCTCAACCTGATAAAGGCCCTGTAATGAAAACCTTTCATTTAATATCATATTTAATGGTGAAAATTAGAAAGTTTTCCCCCTGAGTTCAGGAATAATACAAGGACACCTGCTCTCAACACTTCTATTTCACATTGTACTGGAGGTTCTAGACAGTGCAATTAAGCATAAAAAAGAAATGTCATACACTTGGAAAAGAAAATAAAACTGTCTTTATTTCTAGGTGACATGGTCAGTTATGTAAATAATCAATAGAATTTACAGAAAAGCTATTGGATCTTAGCAAGGATGAAGGATAAAAGGTCATATACAAAAATTATTTGTTTTTTGTACACTAGCAAAGAACAA
This sequence comes from Bos mutus, assembly GCF_027580195.1. Taxonomy (NCBI): domain Eukaryota; kingdom Metazoa; phylum Chordata; class Mammalia; order Artiodactyla; family Bovidae; genus Bos; species Bos mutus. Next base: position 8,466,749 of record NC_091646.1, on the reverse strand, counting down.
GTGGCTACTAAAATTTAAAACATACCATTTACAACTGTATAAAAGTAAATATTTAGTGATGAGTCTGATAAAAGACGTGAAATACATGTATACTAAAATGTGAAAAACATTGTTGAGATAAAGAAAGCTTAAATAAATGGAGATATACACCTTGTTTATGGTTTGGAAGACTTAAGATTGTGAAGATGTTAATTCT